>NC_073698.1:119115585-119740585 GCF_023634085.1 Falco cherrug | reverse complement strand
CCACCCTTTCCTGACAGTGGTTTCTATTAGCAATAACTTTATTTCCCTTGCAGCTGTACACCTCCAACTTCATGAACACTGGGTTGTATGTTCAATTTAGCACTAAACCGAGCAGGAATTAGAATCACAAATATCTTTGCTAATGGCCTTCCCTCAACACGCAGGAAATATATTACAGAGTGTATAATATTATCATTCATTAAACACCTTTCTGAAAAATATTTTGGTATTATTTACATAGTTTTACAGTGTAAGGAATGTCACCCAAAATCTTCCATGTTTGCTGTAAAATCATACCCTGTACTTAGCCTGAAGATAGTTATGAGAGCAAAGGAATTTTCCACTCCATGGAACGTGACATGTATGTTGGTGGGATGTGAACTGAACCCCTGCCAGGGTCACCAGCACTGCAGGCTGGTCCCAGAAATGTTTTTCTGTGTCACAGCAGGTTTTGCCATGACGTGGCATGTCTGATGAATCCAAAACTATTTCTGTAACAGTTAGGTTATTTCACAATGTTTTAAGATGATTGTGACATCTCTTGGGTGCCTCACACAGTTACATTAATAGATATAATTTTCTTTCCCACAATAACTTGCCCCCCCTCCCCTTTCCTGATTACACATTTCAAAGCTCACAGCTCTAGTCATCCCGTCTGGTCCTGGGAGCCCCTTAGAAACGTCACCCAGCAGTTTGCTCATTCATTAATTTACTCGCTGCATGCAAAGAAATCCCAATGTTTTTTTCCCAGTTGCTTTCCCTAAAATTACCAAGTCCATTGTTTACAGCAGCAGTAGTAATCATTTTCTCCCAGGAACAAATCCAAGGTCTGGGCTTCTCTTTTGCCTACTTCCAGTACCGTATTGAACATTTCACACTTCGGACTGGGGTTTAGGTTTCACTCCAGATTAGACATAGAAAGATGTCAGGTTCATCTCACTTTCGGCTACAATTCATTCTTCGGGAAATGATAAAATTTCAACGTACTTTAATTGTGATTTTAAAAAAACCCACCTGTCAGTAATTAAAAACTTCATCCTTATAATACAACCAGTTCTGAATTTTTGCAAGACAGGGAATGAAGAAAGCAAATGCTGTCTAACAAACAGGCCTAATCTTTTTGTTTATGATGGCGATGTTTACTACAACATAGCCTGTTTCAGAATTAATCTGGTAGTAAAGTTAAAGGCAGGTTATTCAGGTTTTTATTCAAGACACTATATTCTTTGGGGTTTTTTATAGCAGTTCATTTCAATTTCTAGCAGTTAACTAGATTAGTTTTTTCTGTTAATCCAAATGAGAAATCTTTTCTTTGCCTTTATAACTATTTTCAAGAATTATTTTTTTTACTGTCTCCTCAAAGCATAAACTCATTCCTTTTGTGACCAGTAAGCAGATACAGAAGTGCAACACTAAGACTTCTTTGCCTAGCAAACTAAAAGCCAGATCAGACAAAAATAGAACCTCCTACACAAACATACTTTAAATACATTTCTTAGAAGATAGCCAGTAAAACATTAAAGAACAGTCATGACACATGTGAGAAGCTTTACTTCTCTGAAAACAGTGCAAGCATTCTTTCTCTGCACGTACCACATTTGTCAGCAATATCAGAAAACTTTTCCTTCTTCACATTTAGGCTCCATATTCTATATTAATTTCCCAGACTGATCCTCCCCTTTGATGTTACAATGATGGAATACTTCATGATAAACCTCCTAGTAATACTAGTAAAAATAATCTGTAACAGTTGTCCATGACCGTATAAACATGGAGAATAGTATCAACCAACCATAAAAATTTTAACTGTTTAGGCATCTTGAAGTTTCCCTTCCAGAAGCAACACTCAGCAGTGGAGAAAAGTCGGTTGGAAAAGAAAATGTCAAAGTGCTGCCTGAAGCAGAAGGGAGACGCGTACATACAGGAGGGAGACGCGTACATACAGGAGGGAGACGCGTACATACAGGAGGGAGACGCGTACATACAGGAGGGAGACGCGTACATACAGGAGGGAGACGCGTACATACAGGAGGGAGACGCGTACATACAGGAGGGAGACGCGTACATACAGGAGGGAGACGCAGGAGGACACGCCTCGGCAGTCAGCAGCACCGGCAGCAGCAAGGATGCCCGCAGCACCTGTACAGACACTGCTGTTAGCATACAGACCGTATACAGCAAAGGCAACTATAATAAAATAAACATTATATCCTCCTGCAATCCATCAGCACAGGTAGAGACCCAGTCCCGTGCTCAGGCAACACGACAACTGAATTTCAGAACATACTGTACAATTCCTTATGCTTCAGGTGCCTGTAGTAAAGAAGTGCATCGTATGGCAGCTGGAGCACCTTCTGTTTCTTGTACTTCTTTATCTGGTACTGCTGAAGGATCTCAAAAAAATCCAAAACCCAAAACAAAACCCAACAGACAGATGCTGGTATTTGGGTTTTCTACCATTTGGCTAAGCAACTCACAAGACAAAGCTATTCTTTGGCCCATACCTGAGTCCTAGAGCCAATTCCACTACTGCAACTGCAAGATGAGCATTAAATATGCTCCCAGAAGCATCTGCCTGATCCTTTTTAGGCTACAACAGTACTCGAGATCAACAAGGCTCTGAAAGCAGCGCCAGGTCCTGCAGCGGGGCAGGACTCCCCGCACACTGCGGCACGTGCTGGGGGCCCCCGCTGGAAGGCAGCTCTGCGGGAAACGACCTGGGGGTCCGGGTGGGCGTCCAGTTGAACACAAGCCAGGAACGTGCCCTTGCAGTGAAGGGGGCTAAGGGTATGCTGTGCTGCATCAGGAGGAGTGTTACCATCAGGTCAAGGGAAGTGATTCTTCCCCTCGACTTAGCATCTGCGAGGCCACACCTGGTCCTGTCCTGGGCTCCCCCATACAAGACGGGGACAGAGCCACTGGAGAAATTCCAGCAAAGGGCCACAGGGATGATTGAGAGATCTGAACATTTCACATGTGAGCCATCTAGGATTACTTAGCCTGGAGAAGAAAAGGCTCAGGGGGATCTTTGTGTAAAAAATACCCAAAGGAAGGGTGCAAAGAGGACAGAGCCAGGCTCTTCTCAGTGGTGCCCAGTGACAGGACCAGAGGGGATGGGCACAAAGCAAAGCACAAGAGGTTCCCTCCAAACATCAGGAAACACTTTTTCCTGTGAGGGTGACCGAGCGCTGGCACAGGTTGCCCAGAGAGGTGGTGGAGTCTCCATCCCTGGAGGTACTGAAAAGCCATCTGGCCATGGACCTGGGCCACCAGCTGCAGGTGGCCCTGCTTGAGCAGGGTGGGGAGACCAGATGACCTCAAGATGTCCCTGCCAACCACAACCCTTCTGTAATTCTACAATTCCGTGATCCCTTTTCACTTTAATGTTTACATTGAATCGGTTCTGTAATTATATATGAAATCACATGACTTACTAATTCCAGGAAGAAATGCATGATTAGTAGTATCGCACACTGACAGCAACCTAAGAACAAAACTGATGCAGTACCAGGAAGTTTATCCTTACTTTTGCAAGGTACAAATATCTGTTGGTATTCTAGGTGATCACAAAGATCCCAGGCTACCGAGAGCCACAATTTGTGGGAATCTCAAAATGTGCATATTCATTTGTACTAAAAATCTGAGAGCAGGGCAAGCGTATAGAAGATTACCTGGGCTTAAAGTAAGAGCATGTAGCAACTTCTTACCAATGTTTACACATGGAAACTTAATTATAGGAAAAACCTTCAGTTCACTTTGATTGCCATTTACTGTTACACACTTTGCCCCACACCTGAGTACTCTCAGTTAACAGCTCAGTCTTTATCAGTGCATGTCGTACGATAGGCATCTCAATTTCCAGCAATTCTTACTTGTTTCAAACACTAGATTTAGCAAAGCACATGCTTCATTTTAAAAGCAAAACAGAAGCAGCCCTTTTGGAAGTGACTGACTGTATATATAAAGACTCAACCGGTTATTTGTCTGTCTGATGCCTAGAACAATACTCCAGTCAGGCAAGGACACACAGATCCCGACGGATCACGCTCAGGACACAGGCAGAGTTCCGCTAACATTTCCTTATAGACACAGACAAAAGCTAATCAGCTTCACCAAGACAGATAGCTGCTCCAGAAGGGAAAGGAGGAGCGAAAGGTGAAACTTTGACAGTTTGTAACAGTTTTATACCACAGTTGGCGAGGGTAAAAATTGACTTACAAGTATTACAGAGTTTTTATGAATTTAAGCTTAAACATCTCTTCAAAAACAGTTAGAAACCTACAAAATTCCTCCCTGTACAAGACTTCTGTAACGCGCTGGCACCCGGACTGCCTTGCCATACACTGCAGCCCATTGACTTGTCTGGCAGGTCTGTGGGGGGAGAGGGCGTTCGGAACTGGGGGGCTCCTGCTCAGCCCGTGCTCAGGAACGGCTCAATACGGGGCTGCCCCTGTCAAGGCAAGATTTAATCAGCAGGATTTGAAACGTAGCTCACACTGCTGTGCCAGCAGAATTCATCCAAACACCTCACTGGGAGGAAGCAGACCCTGACCAGTATTTCTTTTCACTGGCACCACACGTGGCGCTGAGCAGCTGTTCAGAGGGAAGCACAAACCTGCCCGCGATTCTCAGCAGAAGCAGGACAGTCATTCTTTGAGCTGTATGACCCCTCTGACGGCAGAGGTTGTTGAACTGACTTGCTCTGTGCTGCCGTTTGGCCTAACTTTGGAGTCTACAAAGCAGACTTCCCAGTTCCAGGAACCAGCCTTCTCCCAGGCTGAAGGGAGCGACTGTTACGGATTCTACGAACTGACTATATATAACCTTCCACAGAGCGGAGCAGTAACGGCCAACCATGGACATCAAGGCGCAACAAACAGCAACCGTGCAGTAAAGGTGAACTTGAGTTAACACACTTACAGAGAAGATGCGTGGAGGTGAGGATGGCACGCCAGCCCACCTTGGGGAGGCACTTGAGTTAAACCTTACGGAGAAGATGCGTGGAGGTTGGGGAGGTCCTCCGGCGGCGGTGGCCCGGCGCCAGCCCTGCAGCGGCAGCAATCCCGCTCCCACAGCATCCTGCTCCAGCAGGAGCGGGGATGGCGCTGACAGACGCGCATCACTCCTCGCTGTTTTAACTTACCATATGTTTTCAGGCATGAATTCCCTCACAGTCTGCTTACGAGGCTGGTCTGCTCACTGCAGCCTGGGTGGGAAGCCCTTTCAGAGGCTGCTCTACAGACGACCATGACAATTACTCATGTATACCGCTCGGACAGCAAGCAAATTCAGTGAAGGAGCTGCTGATGTACAAAAGCAAAGTGTTCCGGGAGGTGCCTCGGCAATAAAATCCTCTACTTATTGAACCACAAGAAATTCTCAAGAAAGGGATAGCTGTATCAAAGGAACCACTGGAAGTTTCCAAGTCATTCAGATACTGAAGCCTCCGAGTTTAAAAGCGTGGAACTAATACTGCATGCTATTGCCAGAGGAGTTATGGCCCTAAACATTTTTTCACCCTAAAGAACATGTTACTTGGAATACCACAGATATAATGTTTACAGTAAAAAACCAGAAAATACAGTACTATGACAAGAAGGAACACAGACATCTACACTTTTAAATATTACGAGTATAAAAATTAATTCAATAGCAGCTACAGATTGGGAGTCATGATTGCCCAAAACAACAGAGCTTTTCATTTGCAGAAGTTACACATTGTGATTCAAAACTTTGTTTTATGGAAGTGAAACAAACAGAATATCTATGTTTGAAATTTTAACTGTTTATCTTCAAATGCTAATGTTCTGTTGCTTTGGGGTTTTTTTCTCTTTTTTAACAGAAAACTTTAACTAAGATGCTTTACTTCTACATAGACTTAGAAGTACTTCACACATGTTCCAAGAAACTTTTCAGGCAGTCTGGAAGCATTACACTCATTCTTCCAACACCCAAACCCAAATACCTAAAGAGGAACCTGATTTAAAATTATACGTTCTCCTTTGGAAAACATTCTCTCCACACACATATAACTTGTCCAGAGAGAAGTTTATCCATTTGCTTTAAAATTCTAAATGCAGTAAAATAAATTTGACAGACAACTATACACGCACGCACACGCAACCCCCACCACAAGCAAAGTGTACGCATGTGTGTCTAATTAAGGTCTCTACATGTGGCAACTGCCCAAGCCCACATAGCAAAAGTGCACACTTATATCATTGCAGTATCTCTACATGCAGCAAACACAAAGAGACAAAGTTGGGAGGGGACTAAAACCCCAAGGACTTGGAATACTTGCCGTACTGAAAAGGATCACAAAGTAAGACACATAGTGGAAGAGAAGTATCTCAGAAATTTACATCCAGATGTGCTTTGTAATTTAAAGCCAGCTTTTCCGTGTTTTACTGGCAAATGCACAACTCTAACAAATCTTGCAAATTAAATTGCATCACTGAGGCTACAATCTGACTATTGTAACCTAGTGGACGGCAACCACTTCTCACGGCAGCAGAAACAGAGCAGTTCAGGTAATCGGTCTTCTCTAGTCACCTTTCCTTGCTGATGGTTTATCGACTTGCCTTCAGAACATGTGAGAAACCAGACTCCCGGGAGCAAAGATGGCAACACAGGACTGGTCAAGAATAGCTTCCGAGTTACTTCGAATCAGTAAAACCACACATGATCTTGACACAAAAATGTGAACCTGAGACTTGTTTGAGTTCAAGAAAATAACCATGTCTTACACATTACAATACATTCTAAGTTTTAAAATGTCAGCCTCTCACTGTATTATATTTATAGTCAAGCAAATTTATATTCTGCTCTTCCAAGCATAACTAAATCCTGCAGCTTAAAAATCTGCACAGCTGATGAGTTATGAAGTGCAGCCTTGCACGGGCCACGCTCACCTTCAACATGCACAGGCCACTGACAACAAAGGGCTTTTCAGGGCAATATCATTGTAGCCAGAGCTCTGCCGTCTCCAGACATGCCCTTCCACCAAGTGCCATAGGATTTCTTCAAACTCTCTGTATACCTTTTCTTACATACATCTAAATTTTATTAACAATGTTCTGTCTTGAGCAAATCTAGTCCACAGGTTGCTTCCGTGATCATTCCCTATTCAAACTAGGGGTGAGAAAACCATGCTGCTATGTCTCAAAGATCTTGTTCTATATTTGGAAATCCACAGGCTGGTTTTAGACTAAATGAGCCCAACAGCCTGTGCCCACTGCATGGCTGAAAAAAAAAAAAATAAAAAAGAAAACTCTGTTACTGATTTTTACCTATTTATACCATTTTGGTAAGGCTTTGGTCTTCCATCTGCAATGTTTCCTTGCAGCTCTTTCTGCACACACCTTTCTGTATAAAACATACACAAATCACCAGCCAAACTCAAGCACCCTTGCACCATGCCAGCTGCCCCCTTCCCTCCAAAATGCAATTACATTAGCTCAGCAACTTTTACAGCTTAAAGACTGAAGAGAAGCCACGCTGCCTGAGCCACTTCCAGGGAACATTTTTTCAGTGCACCTTCTCCCACACCAAGTTTCCTCTGCTCCAGCATCACTCCTAAGCCACATCACCCCCACTAAAGGTTGCTGCGAGGCTTCCTCTCCCGTCATGTGCACGTGAGATCTACAATTCTCTGTGCGGGTCGGTGAGCTTTAACCCAAACCTGTGCTTGTAGTGCTACCGTCATCCAGCTGGTGTCTGTTAAACACACACAGTGGATCACCACCCAGTGAAAGCACCAGACCTTCTCCCACCCTCAAAATCCCCCACAGGGAAAAAAAAAAAGGGAGTGGGGGGGGTGGGGGGGCTGGAAGGCTGGGGAAAGGGAGCAAAAATCTGTTATCAATAGACGACATCCTGTTAACTTCACTCACATGAATCTATGTGATACATACTCTGTGTTAAACTGAAACCAGAGCCTATTAATTTTTTTTTATTTGATGCCAGCCGCTACAACACTAAAATAGATAAAATTTGAGGACAGTTATTTATACATAGCTATGACTGCTCCCTGTAAGAACCAAAATAAAAGACAAGAGATGGACCTTCCCCCAAACTTTTGAAGAAAACAAATTGTTTTGTTTTTTGTTTTTTTTTTTTAACCCACCCCCCCAGTCCCCCCTTTTCCCCTTTCCTCCCCCTGCCCCACACTAGTGCCTGGGCAACTGGCTGCAGGTGGCCCTGCCTGAGCAGAAGGGTTGAACATAATGATCTTCAGAAGTTCCATCCAACCTCACCCGTTCTGATTCTCAGTCAAGCAGGTCCTAAGATCAGCACATCCACTGGCAATTAAAGCATGACAAGATGTGACATCGAAGAGCTGACTCCCTGACACTACTAACAACCACTTTTTCAGAAAGAGACTGAATTCCCATTATAGAAAAGTAACTAGATGGATATTGACTCAAAAAGGAGTAAGATTCCCATGAGATCCAACTCAGAAGCTGTGTGAATCAAGGTTTGAAACTAATTTCTGCATATCCCCAGCTGTCTGTAGTACTGTCTGTTCAGGAACCGTGGTCCAGCTGTTTCTGTTTTTCCCCTGAAAACAGAGATGCTCAGGCAGGCGCAGCGACAGCCGCTGGTGCAGGGAGAACCATTTCTGTACTCAAGGCAAGGTAATTCTTGAGAACAAGATTTCTTCATTCAGTACTGCTGAAGACAAAATTCAGCCTGACCTTTGGAAATGAAAATTACACCACTAAAAAAAAATAAAAATCAAAGCCTATTCAATTTAGTTTTAAAACCTTCACTCCTTCATAGACATTTGAATATTCAGATGTAAGAGCAGTAACATGAATATAGGTTGTCATGAATGAGCCATTAACCCCTATTGCTCAACTTGGCACCTTTTTCACATGCTATCACAAAACATCATTACATTACTTACTTCTACTACATATAATTAACTCCAAAATGGTCTATTTCTAGTTACCATAGCAGATACTAAGTTTATTCTGTTTTCAAGCAGTTAAATGCTCAGGACTGATTAAGTCCACTTAGCCTTTCTCTGTTCCAAGAAACAAAACCAGAAAAATCTAACTTTTTGTGGAAGTTTAGTTATGCACTGTGGTTTCACTATTATTCATTATACCCACTATGTGTACATATGATGCCACGCAATGTCTAAAGCGTTATTAATCCAGCTTGGCGACCATGCACAAGAAAAGAAAACTGGCCAAGTAATTCTACATCTAATGTGCTATTACTCCAGGAAAGATCGTCCTTGTCTTACAGCAAATCCTTAGATCTTAAAAGAGTTCAGTAAAGTCAGTTATCTCCTTACGTATCCTCTCGTTCTAATCAAAATATGGAAGCAGCAAAATATTTGGCATGATACAGTAATAAAGAAATCGAAGCAGGAGTCTGAAGACCTGGAGACCCTGTTGCTGGCACTGCAAAGAACAAGCCACATGATCCTAGCAGAAGTACTTTCACACCTTTTTGAATCTCAGTTTCCAAAACTTCTACTTAGGAAAAAAAAAACCACAAACAAACAAAAATGCTTTTAGATTAAGAATTAAACACTGTACAGAAGCTAGGAATATGCCTAAAATCCCACTTCTACTTATTTGACCCATAACACTAACAGGTGGCCCCTTGTGCCATATATATCAACCACTGGGGGCTGAGGGTGGGAATCAAATGTTTCGGAATCCTCGTCTACGTGTTGAACACAACTAGATATGATCATGTATCAACTTTCAGGCATACAATGCAAAAGATACTCTTTAAAAAACTTAATCTGCATATGCATTTATCTTTGGTCAAATTTTAGATGGGAACACAAAATGTACGTAACTGATATGCATTAAAAATCCTCATATAAACTTATTATTAAAATAATTATGCAAGGTTTAAACAGGAGAGGTTTGGGTTTTCTTTAGTCTAGAAAATTATTTTGCTAAGTCAAATTTTAAAATTTAGAGCAACTGCATCTCCATCAGTGAGATAAGTAATATCAACCAAGAACTGTAGAACACAGCTCGCTATTATGAATATTTGTGTTAGCTGGGGTGATTTCCCCACACCCTCCAACACAAAACAGTTCGGGGGGGGGGAGGGGTGTGTGTGTGTGAAGCAAAAGCTCAACTTCTTACATCCTTAATATAACCTCCCAGCCAATATTACAGACAGAGCAGAACTTTGCTAATTCAAATGCACTGACATAACACCACCTTTCAAAGGAGCAAAAGCGTGTGTTGCCAGATTGTGACGCGTACGTTCTTCAGGTATGTTACTGAGGTCTTTACTCTGAAAACACGTGTATTTCATCCTGCAAACCAGAAGATGCAGCGACTTCCAGAAGCATGTGCTAGTAACAAACAGCCTTTGGACCGAAAAATAGCAGCAGCGCCAGAGTCAGCAGTCTGGAAGAGCAGGATCTCACTCCCCACAAGATTTCTGGACAACCATTGCCCAGCATTCCCCTTAAAACTTGCAGTGTGGGACAGAGAAAATGAAACCACAGCACTTAAGTTAAAACAGAACACATGACAAATTAGAACTTTTCTGGTGGGTAAATTAGATTTGCATAGATATTCAGCTGCCTAATAAATCTTATTTAGTTCTTCACTGCGAAGAACATTAAATCCTTCAACTGCCTTTGACTTAACAGAGGTGGATAAACTTTGTTCATCCTCAAATCTACCCACAAATTCCAGATTAAATAGATACCATAAGCCAAATGGAACCAAATTAAATTACACACACTGACACCCTCCTTGGAGAGCTATTGACTGTGAATGATGATTTTTCAGTAACAAAATGCTAAGGTCACATATAGCACGGGGGAATTAAGACACATCCAGTCACAAAGACAGCATTTCACGTGTTCTCCTTGTGAACTATGTTAATAAATTTGATAAACTATTCTAAACGACTGAGCCTCAATCCATAAAAAGAGGTTCAGGGAGAAGGGAATCTGAGGAGTGACTTGCTTTTATACAAACTAAAAAAACTGATAATTGCCTACTATATGTATAACCTTACTACAGAAAACAGAATAATGCTGTTCACATCTACTGTTTTTGCCAAAAAGTCACGGGCCACAAAGTCATCAGATTCAGGTGTGGGTCAGCCAGGAATTCATGTATTCTTCCCCTCTTTCACTCTGCCCCTGCAAGCTTTTACATTCCCCTCTCTGGCCGTACCCAACACACTTTAAAACTGTGATTCACAAGAGCAGCACAAAGCCAAATGTAATATATCCCGACTGACTGCACCAAATTCAGTCCACTTACTTATAGAGGAGTAGAAGTAAACTGGTGGGTTTTAGCACTCATCTCCTTGATATTGCTTTGTCCCACACTTTACAAATAAAATCCCACATCAATTTGAAGCTTTAGTATCTTACTAATATTTTCTTATGACCAGAGCAGTGAGAAAAGGTTTCTGCTATTTAATTCTGAAAACATAAATTTAGGCCGCATCAGGTAGCTATTCTCTAGTGGCTCATTTGCAGATTTCTCCAAACAAATCATACTAGACAGGGCACATATTGAACTAAGAAGCACAGCAAAACTCCCAGAGCAATCAAGTATCTAAGTTAAAAAGCTGGAGTGTGGCTGTTTAAAAAAAAAAATATCTTTCACAACATAAAAATCCAACTACCCTTTGTAACACCACTTTGCAAAGGTAAAGTACTATACAAATAAGACTGTCACTCAAATATAAATGACATCAAAAAGAATAAAGTAAGCTTTCTGTGAAGGTCTGGTGAACACTTGCCAGACTAGCAAAATAGAAATGTATTTTAATTATTCAAAGATGAAAGAGTATCGACTTAAATGCATTTGAATAGTCCTTGATGAGACAGCATTAGTACTACCTATTTCTCTCCAGGATAAGCTAAAGAGTATGTAAAAACTCAACTGCCAGTGTAAAACTGTTATCACGCTGCAGTCATGGACAGCCGTATTTGCTGACTATATTATTCTTCCTTCCCAGGAGGCCATACATTCATCCTAAATTCACAGGGGAATCAAGCCTTGTGGAAGAAGAAACCCTGGGGACATTTTAGCCACACTGCGGTGGGGAGGGAAGGCTAATCATGGAAATGAGGCAGAACCGTTCCAATGGGAGCTCCAGGGCACACAGGACTTCTACAGAAATGAAAGTAATAGTAAAATAAGAAATATGACTAATCCAAGGCTACTTGAACACCTTTTTTTCTTTGTTATCACGTTGGGTATGTATTTTACCATCCAGGTAGTTACACCCAAATGGAGTATGCTGTTGTAAATAAAAAGTATTTTTGCAATATTAAATCCAGAAAATGTATGGTCTTCATGAAAAAAGCCAGGAGGATACACAAACCCAGTATGTTATCAAGTACCATTTGTTAAGTAGAATCAAATCTATATGGAATTTAAATAACTGTCAAACTCCCAGAATCTTTTCAAACACTCACAGACTGGCATACGCATCCATCACTGTTCCAATATTGTTAGATGGTATCTTAAAGAATAAAGGCCTAGAAGGAATTTTGATTTTGTCTGAGGTTTGTGTAGAATTGCTTCCATCTTCAATGTGGAGCATTCAGGGGAAACATCTACAAACGAGCGCAGGCATCAGACATTACAATTTAGTCAAACATCAGTGTGGTCCAATGTTAAAAAGTTAGAAGCACTTATAGACATGAATAAATAAAGTAAACGATCTAATTTTGCAGACAGAGAAAATCATGACAGAGGCTACCTGAATCTTCCAATGACATTTATGACCACCATCCTGCAAAGGTATTTACTGCAGAACACAGGACTTCTGACCATCTACGCATATTCATTGCACTCCAAATTAGAGCTTTACACAAGATTTGACACCTTAGTGAGTACACTACAGCCATGCAGTTTTCTTGGACTAACACTGAAAGGAACTCTGACTACAATGATTCATCTAATCGGAAGGGCAGTTGGACTGTGTACCCCACACAGTGATGCGCTGAGAGCTCTGCTGGCTACCTCGTTACATCCAGGTCCAGGCCATCGCGTAGATCATTCTTCCTTCTGCAACCTCAGAAAAAAAAAAAAAAACAAAAACAAAAGGGGCCAAAAACTTACACTACTGTTTGCTTCAGGATTTAGCCTCTCCACCTCACAGAGGAGGCTAAGCTCTTGCAACATCTAGGCTCACTGTTCTTTGTAGTCAAATTTTCAGGTTCGAGAAAATTCTCTGAAGTTCGGGGAGTTCTTTTGGTTGGTTGGTTAAGCATGTCTTTAAGGGGGTTCAGAAGAGAAACAGGAAATCTCACATTGCTGTCGATCCGATATTCCTTTGCAATGGGTATTGATATTTATTGCTGCTTCCCAAGGGAGGCACACAAACTAAATAAAATGTCAGTAATCTGCATATTTGCTGTCGCTACGCATATTAACTGATATATTGCACATTTTGTTCCTCTCAAGAGGTTCAAGCAAGCCACGAGTAGGATTCATTCCACATAAAACAGTAACTAGAAGGAAAATCCACCACGGCAGAAACGTGGGACCACCTCCGTGGATGTCCCAACAGGGCCAGCAGAGTGCACGACAGCCCTGTTTTTACAGGAACGTCCCACCCGCCCAGCTTTCCCATCAGCGATACACAGGGGATCTCTTTCCAGGGGTGTCAGCTCTCAACTTGGATTTCAAAATATGGAAGAACCTTGATTTGCTTATCTCCAAACTGCAGGCTGGCCTGCTGTTGCTCACGCACAAGCCTACCTACAAACCCACCTGCCATTTAGATGGAGGCTTTTAGATGGCGATCAACCAAACAGGGCTGAAACCATATCCATCCACAATAAAACTGCTGTCCAGCAATTATAAATACACGTAAGTAAATCCCAGGCTTTTAAGACAACAATATTTTGGTTACGGCGTGCAGTTTTTGGAACTACAGTAACAAGTTACTGTTTAAGCATGTAAACTAAATGTTAGAAGTGATTTCAAAATCCAGCCTGAACTCTGTTCCTCCACAGCCACCCACACACCACAGAACCAGCACGTGCTGCCACAGGGTTTGCCCTGCTGCATGTATTAAACTAGATGGCTTTTGGATTAGAGAAAGGCTTCTATCGAAAAAAGCATTACAGTTTGAGAGAACACTGTTTAAATACAAGGAAACCTGCCACAGACATAAAATACACAGAAAAAGACGAATATGACATTTAAGGGAGACATCAATTAGTTCCAGGCTATTACAATGACAGAAAGAACCTCAATCAGCCAAAAGAAATTGAGCAAAACTAGAAGTTCCTCATATTCAAATGTAATCATTAGAAAAACATCATCGCTTTTTAGACCAGGCAACAGTCACAACACTAAGCACAAGGCCACCTTATCTTACAAAAAAAAAAAATCTTACAATTCTTCAAACATAGTGGCATCCACTATAGCTTCAGTTCACTTAGCAGTAAGGTACTGCTTCAGAGTTAAAAAAAAAAAAAAAAGTGTCTATCATGACACCATGCCTCTAGAAATCTTCAATGTGCACATGTTAATTTAATTCATCTTACGTTCACCTGGTAAAAACAGACACTTGAAAACTACAGTGGCTGAGGCTGTGTGTAAAGTTCCAACACAGAGACAACTTTCATACGCAGGCTAAAACAAGGCTCTTAAAATAGAGAATTATTCTGGAAATGCTGACACATCTTTAACACTGTGAGTGGGCGCCAATATAATACGCACATTGTGTACACATATGTTGCTGTCTTCCTGGGAAGCTTAACTGAAAGCCCACATGGTTGATGTGGGACAGCAGGAATGCCTCTTTGAAAGCACTCATCCTGCTTATTCATAGTATGTCAAACGAAACCCAAGGCATATGGTAAAATTATGCCGTTTCACAAAACGGTGCTTATGACAGTGAGCAATCCTTTTGAATCAAAACTACCCTTGATACTCAAACAAAAAAAACCCCACCTTGTTGACAGAACTTAAACACAACATTAAGCATTTAAATGAAAACAAATCTTGAAGAGCTAGAACTTTTGAGGTCATCAACACAGTTTAATATATTGAGTTGCAACCCTTACAAAACGACTTCTTTTAGTAGTCCTGCTTTTGCTAAAGCATGCACACACCCATTATAGAGGGTCAGACTCCCAGAAGAATAATGAAACAATGGATGGACCATCTGCTGCTACATAAAGCAAACTGAAAAACCAGGAACAGAGTATATGGGAGTGTACTAAAATTAGCATTACCTTTCTGTTTTCTTTCACACCAGGTTATTAGCTAAGCTTTTAAAAACAAACACAACAGCCACCACACAGGAAAGCTGTAGGAGCTTCCAAGCGTAAATGTACAGGGTAAAGTACGACATGACATGTCCTTTGAAAAATTTTCTTCTCTTGGCAACTGTAACCCATACACAAGGTCCCAGGGATGGCTATTCTGCCTCCTGTTTATATGACAGGTATCTTAAATACCACCTCCATGAATACACACACACACCTTAAAACAATGTCTTCAAAGCTAATCATTGACTTCACTGTAAGGCTTGCTTGTCATTGTCCCTCCCCAGCTCATTTATGCATATCAAGCGTAAGGCAGTCAGAACTCCTTAACAGGCTGAAAAGAAGTGGGAACAAATAATCACCCAAGGAAAGGCTGCCTTGGAAAGACTTGCTGTGGCGTAGAGGATTACCTGAAAAAGAAGTGTAAATAAAAGAATAGTATATTTACACCTTTTTTTCCCCTGACCGCTGTTCATAAATTCAGCCTCCAACTGCTATGATTCTTCTGTTCCATTACATTGGAAGGATTTACCCACTAGATAACTTTCACCATGTTAGGACAGATACTGGGAGGTGGGTGTTGTCCTTTTGTTGCTGTGTTTATGTTATGTAAACATAAGCTAATTTATTTCTCTAACATTTGAGCTATTCATTTCTTCCCTAGCTATCACCTTTCCAGAAGCTGGGTGCGTTGAGCTTACAGGTTACAAGAAAGTATGTCAAAATGCCTTTCAGTCAACCGCTCCAATAACAAACTGCATTCCCAGAAATCACAGATTTAATACAGGGCTGGTTTTTAAAACAAATACTCAACAGTCTGTCCTCTAAGTTCATTTCAAAAGACATTTTAATATACTAACAAACTACATTTATCTTTTATGCTGCCCATTACAGCTGAGCATCATAGCACTGAATTCACACAGCACAAACAAACAAAGACTGTTCAAAACCCTCAGCCCTTTCAGAAGAGCATTTTGTACCGACACCTCCTTTAAGCCTCTAAAAATCTGCTGTGTCGTGTTCAAACATGTCTCTTCCTGGCATTGGGCTTCATTAAAGATTATTTCTAAGTGACTGCCTGGGACCCACGATCCTCACCCTCACAGAACATCTTCCTTAGCCCTTTTTTATTCTCCCCTCAATGGAAGTGGGAAAATGGGGGGAAACAAACAACTCTTTCTCAGTGGCACTTAGATAACTTCATAAGGCAAGGTTCCTTCTAGACAATCATTACCAGCCTGTCAGACAGATATGCATGTAGTTAATGAAATCACACATGCATAGACTGGAAGACAGCTGCGTACCAACTGGGTCACCAGTGATCCACACTCCTGAACACCTCCCAGATGAGCACTGTCTTTTTACATTACTGTGCTCTGCAAGTGATTAGAGCCCCATTCCTCATAGGGCATTCATTATGGGGATTAACAGTAAAAGGAAACACATGCACAGGATGTCACATACTTTTTTTTTTCTTTGAATCTTTGTGTATTTGCTAGAGCTATGAATTAAGGAGTAAAAAGCATATGCAGAGTTCTGAACAAGACAATACCATATGGTCTTCCAGTACGCTATCCTAAAGAAGCCCATTTTAACAAGAGTACAGGGGAGAGGACTTCAGCCTGCTGACACATGACTTTCTCAGCTAGACAAAAAACAATTGGCTATATCTGCCACATCTTCTGTATTCTTCCAACTGCTGCACAGAACATCTATCATTGTATGATGTAAAAACACCAAGTATTGGCCACTGGGAATGAGCTGTCGGTAAGATGCAGTTATGAAATGGATTAAAAATTAATATGAAGTTAGAACAGACACCACCCTTTACCAGCACTCCTGTCATCCACCATTACTCTGCTACTAAAGCCAAAAAGGCTAGAACCCTAAATACTACTCTTTATTCTAGGAAAACCTGAAAGCGCTGTACTGCGTATTAAATGGCATAATACTTGGACCTAAGTAACCTTTGATGACTGAGGTAACCAGTAAAGAGTAACCTAACTAAAGCACAGGTGTCCAAAGTCTCTGTTCTAAAACAAAACCCCAATACAGCCTATTAATTATGATCCATTTCGCATTACCAAGATGACCCAGCAACTGAAAAGGCACTTTTCAGATGTTAGTGTTTCAAAGCTAAAAGTTAGGACAATATTTCATTACAAAAACACCAGGGTTTTTTTCCTAATATTTCAAAAACAAATACTTGAAAATAATAAAAAAAAATAAAAATGAGTTACATCATAACACAGACATCTCCTTTATTGCTGGTATCAGGCAAGCATACGTTCTTAACACAGATTGTCATCACTTTTAATGACAATAGTTGGAGCACAGGTTCAAGTTCTGCGACATCAACATCTGCTTCAGAATTTTCACAGCAGTCTGTATACTGGAACAACAACAAACAGAAATGTTTTCAGGCTCTGCTCATTGCATTATACCTTCTTTAAATATGCACAACATTTAGAGAGCAATAAATACACACAGCTCTATGCTAAGTGTGCCGATAGAAGGCTTACATACCATATTGGCAGAAACTTACAACTCCGAGTTTAAACAAATTGTTGAATTTTCTTCTGTCAAAACTAAGCATTCCCCAAAAATAAGAACAATGTGCAGGGAGTTTGATATTAAAACCTAAGTAATCTAGTAATACAATAACTTAATTTTTAAAAGTTATGTATGACTAATCATCTGTAGCCCTATAAACTGTTTAAAATATTGACTTGATCAAATCTGCAGGTGTTTCTCTTCATCTTTACACACTCTCCTACTAGAGAGTAGTTAGAATTAAATGTCTGCTCTTTGATATGCACCTCTGAGGTCTCACCAATTAATGACTCCTTTTAAAATAAATTAAACATTGTTCTTAGGTACAAGATGTTTTATTACTGACCCTGCATTTCACACACCCCATGACAGACATTCATGACCCAGAATCAACTCTGATATGAGTTCACAGAATATTCTGTTGGCTAAGGACCATTTTCCATTGGAACAATTTGAAAACAGATGCTAAAAAGTTTGTCTGTCTTGCATTAATGCCCTTTAACTTGTAATGAGAGGCAAATCCTTCTCATGCAGTCATTTTTAAAAACATACAGTATTGCCCAAAATGTCCTATTTTAAGACTGATAACTAACAAATAAACTTACTCTTAAAAAGGCAATAATATTTCTGATACAAACGTAACAAAGGTGTTTGGGGTTTTTTTTCAGGACAAATAAAGAGGTTAGCAAAAGCCTTTAGGATATCACTAAGGCCCAGCACACAAACCCAGAAATAAATTAAGCTTATTAAAATGGGGGGGGGGGGGTTTATTCTTAGTGTATGCAAAACTAGAATTTCTTACAGAATAATCCTCTACATAAGGCAGTGAGTGGCCACAGATTTTCTAACAACTATGCAAATTTCAGTTCTTTGAACAAGTTAGTCAACAGATACTAGGAAATAAAAGTCAGCACTGGGCCCCAGATCTAACTCATCAGTCTCTGTAAAAGACATTTATTTTACTCACAAACAAGTCCATGGATCCTTTTCTTTCTGCCACTAGTACCCAGGGTCCAACCCAATCCCGCAACATGCCAAGCACTCTGAGAGAATCTATGGATATTGTCCCTCTCTGTCATATCAATACAAACAGATGTTGTGCAATACTTTGGGTTTGAGCTCAAGAGGAAAAATAGTAATTAATCAGGTACTGTTAAGACTTCCATAGCTTACTATTCAGTATTCCTCCCTATCAGGAGACACATTTGCATTATGGAAGGTAGATGCAAAGCTGGGTCTAATACTTAAAACCAGATATGGTTGTGAATTTTGCACAGACAGAACAAATTAAGGCTCTGTGCCTAGTGACAGTTTCATTAAAGAACTGTGGAATAAGTCAATCTTCATATACATTTTTGCTACATAAAATAGGAATAATCTTCCTGTTCAATGTTGCTTCAAATCAAAGCCATATAGTTTCACTATTTTATCTTGGAGGAAAGCGAGACAATGTTTTGTGAACTCTCCCACAATGGTATCAAATAGAGGAAAAAAGTAATTTAATTACTTTACTCAACATTTTTCTCCCACTACACATTCACAGAGCTTGTGAAAGATCGATTAATAACAGTAAAAGACTAATTCATCAGGTGGGCTGTGCAAGTTCCCAGTGGAGTCTCCATATATACGACGCATGAGATATTATACTGAAATTACATCTGTGCTGTCTGACCATTCAAGAATAAATGAAATACTAAAGTCCCCTTATAATAGATCCTTTTATGGAGAGACCACAACAACCTTACCCACGCAGAAATTGGGTTTAGCTCAATCAATGTGTAACCACTGGTTATAATCTTTCACCATATACCCCAAAAATGTTTCTTACATATCTGCTACTTTTATGTTTCCCCTTCAGTTCACTGTGTTATACCACATCAGGAAGCAATACATTTAAACCTACATTTGTATCAGACATACCAGAAAAACAGTGAGGTCATAATTATTATGATCAAGTGTTACTGAAATGGACAAACATAACTAATTATTTGTTCACCAGTTTTCTTAAGTGTCAAGATCTTTGCAAGTATAAAGTCAATATATTCCTCAATATGTATTTCACATCACACAATGTAATGAACCATTACAGATCTTCCATTACAGAACAGGACAGGCTTTATAGTTCTGACATGCGAAATCTGAGCAAACTGGTGAAACTGAGCAATGTTTTATCATATGCTAGAGAGAAATACAAAATCCTTTCAGTAATAAATCCTTTAGTTTTATCAGAAAAACTCAAAATTTATTATTAATTTACATATACTTACAAACAAGATACTGATGACAGTCACCCAGTTGCTTGCTCAGGAAGCTTTATTCCTCATATAGGATCACTTACAGGTTTCTTTTTCCATTTAAGATGTTAATGTTTCCATTACATGTGTTAAACTGTGCTTCTTTACACACACAATTTACTGTCAGTCCTTTCTGTGTGCTATTTCTCCTGTTTGAATTTTTTTTTTTTAATAGTTGCATTAATTGTGCAGTCTTTTATACAACATTTTCTTTCAAATCAAGCAAACGATATTGCTAGGTTAGCTCTCAGAGAACATGCTGTTAAACTATTTGGAACTGTACAATATGAAAGAAAAGAAACACACCAACATACTAATCTTACCAGTAGCAAAACTGTTTTGTGCAGACAACAGCAAACCTATTTTTTTAACAAAAAACCCTTGTTCCTCCAATATCAATTAACAATATTAAATCTGTGCCTCACCCTAGAGCATGAATTGTCTTCACAGATTAGATACTAATACTAAAGTTAACTTGAGAATATGCAGCCAGATAAAAAAAGCCCAAGCACAGAAGGTACTCTGTATGCAAACTGCTAAATAATTATATTCTTTTGTGCCATTTTAAAGGTGACTTAAGTTAACTTTTTTAAATATTGAAGCAAAGAACAACACAGGAAGAGAAACTTATTTATGTCAAATGATCACAAAACACTTTAAAAATTTCGTAAAATTATCTCTTTCTTGCACTCTACATTTTAATGACTGGAACTGGATAGTTCCACCCATCATCATCTCCATCAATATCTCATTCTCTGCCTTGTTCTGAACTCAAACTTCAGCTGCGTTAATCAAAACATATAATTTCACCCACTTCAGATTAAGGTTATTTCCTGCTCTCTACAGGTTAGTGAAACTTTCTTTACTGTGGGTTTATATATATAGCAAGCATGTCTTCTAGCCTGATTTTTGATCAAACATTCTTTGGATAAAAGGATTATCACTGCTGCATATCTGTTTTTAAAACTGACTTGACTTTACTTTCAAAGACAGGCAAAAGAGCTTTTATAATGAAACAGCAAGTGCACCACTTGAATGTGATTATTCCTAAATTGCTTTTCATTTCTTTATAGAATAAAGGCAGATTTTTGTTTTCATGTTTCTAATTTTTAACAGAAAGCAATGCCACACAACATCATGGAAAGGAAACTATTTATTTTTATAAACTGAAATTAAAGTTAGATCTGCTTATATATTTAGATATAGATTTCATAAAAATGGACACCGTCCAAGAGCTTTCTCTGTGTTTCTTCTCACACGGTAAGTAGCTGCCATCATGAAGGCTTGTGTTGAACTCCTAAAACAAATACCTAATCACTGAATATAGAATACTTCTGACATAGAAAAGTAAAGACCAACTTTGCTAAAAAACAACTGCACATATGAAAGTGAACACATATGAAAGGGATCTTTCATCAAAGATCCCTTCAGGTCTACAACAAGAGCCTTCCTTTCTACACGGTAAATACAGGAGTCAGTGCTGTCTGTTCTTCAAGAAGATCCTAAAGTTGCTATCTTGATATGATCAGCTGGGATTATCATACCCAAGAACATAGCTCTAAATAGAGTTAGCTGTGCTTGTGGAGGCAGGCCAAGATTGCTGTTCCCTGTGGAGACCACGCAGGCAACTATGGTGAAGGGATGTGAGAAACTGAGCTGTTACAAAGCAGAAACGGGTACTAGCATCCTCACTGCCAAGTCAGACAAAGTATTTCCAGACCTCTCTGACCAAGAGCACTGTATTTTCAGAAAACCACCTGTTCTTCCCAGCTCATTTTGTCATCCTGCGTTGCCTTCTAAAGCTGAAACGGAACAATGTAGAAAACCATGTCAGTATAGACATTGCATCAGTCTTACTGTATAATCCTCGTGTAGAACTGTCATTAGGTTTATCACAAAGAAAATTAATATATAACACAAGGAAAGCCTGCAGGACCCATTCCCCTAACTTTGTGACTTTTGAGAGCTTTCACACTTGCGGAAAGTGGGTATAAATATTATGGCATCTTAATTTGGCAACATTATCATATACACTTTTCAGAGGTATAAATGATTATACAAAGTGAAACGAGATCAGACTGTGTATCTTCCCTCACAACCAGCTGAGCTCTGCTCAGATGTGACTGTCACCACATTATTTGTAACAAAACGTCTTAAAGAACTTGCACTAACATAGAAAATGCTGTCTGATTTTATAACAGAGCAAAAAGTAAAAGTGCACATATTACTCCCCTTCTACCAACTAGATACAAATCAAGAATTTAATCAATTATAAGAATTTACAAGCCATTTTTTTTCCTTTAGGATCTTTTATGGTTTTAAAATCCTTGTCTTCCTCTATGATCTGACTAAATAGTTGCCTTTAAGTTATTTTGGAACTAATACTTCCTTTGTTCTCATTTGGTAATACCCTCCCCCAACTAGTGAGGATGATCAAAAACATGTAATAATTTAAATAGTGCCTTAAAACAACTGCAGTCACACAGTCTGTTTGCATTTATGTTGAGAACAAGCTGTCATAACACTGCCCTACCATTTGTAACCTCCACATGTTCTCACCTGCCCTCTTCAACAAGAATCTCTTTGTCTGAAAGGTGTGTTTGTATAACATTCCTTGTTTAATTTAGACTAGAGCCAAAAATAGCAAATGGCTTGTGCTTCACCAAATCTGCACTGAAGTAAATTGCTCATGTGGTTCAGGTACACCAAAGGGTTTTGTGAAGCTGTTTTGGTTCACATCTGGTTTTACATCACATCTAAGGAACAGGGAGGGGAGAAGAGGGTGGAAATTCTCACTATAACCTAAAACCTTAAGAAAAGTCTCATTGCATTTCCTTCTCCCATACTAGCCCATCCGATCCATCATGCACTCTCTTTTCCTCAGAAGAAGCCCCTTTATTAGAGGCTATGTATTGTAGCCACATTCTATTCCCAATTACCACGCCACAGGTTACACACCAAAAGAGGAAAGTGTCCTTTTTTCCTAGGGACAGCTCAGGAGTTCAAGCAACAAGTCAACACTCCACAAGCCTTTTAAGCAGAGCACGGCAGCTTTTTTTTTCCTAAAAACCCAGTGGAGGAACCATCTAAATGGTTATTAAACACAAGAGAGGAAAGGACAAATATGAGATTCCTTTGCCTCAAATTCAGCAAGATTAGAATAAATCAGTCAATATATTTGATCTTCAGAACATGCTGACATAGCATAAATGTAGGGGTTTACAGATCATGCCAGACAACAGACTGACGGTATGTATAGCCTAACTGCTCAGCTCAGAATTTACTGAAGACCAAAAACCACATGATATGCTTGGAAAATGAGACAAGTCACAGGACTCTTAGAAGCCAGTAACTTTCACCCACAAGTTCACAAATCTAACCCACTTTGGTGAAGGTTGCCATCCCTACTATCCAACAATTACTGAGTTTACCTATGTGATGTTAACCAATAGGCAGAACTGGCTCTACAAAAACAGCCATTAACATCCTTTTCTTCATCTGTACATTCTGGCTGTCAGCCAAAACAATCTTAACTTGTTCAAATAAAATCATCCTGAATTAAGAATTTGCTCTTCCTGAGCCTCCTCTCAATCAACAAAATCTCTGTCCGGAGACACAAACAAGTTACAAAGCTAGCTAAGTTATAAACTTCTTAACTTCCTGTGAATAAACCAGCGAGGCTGCGGTACAAGATAAGGCAATTCAAAGAAGTAGGGTAAACTACCTCTCGCCACAGGACAGAAGCACACAAGATGCTGTTTCCGCATTGCAGCTGACGTAACTGAAGCCCACCCTGATGCTAACCCTTATAATTTCTTATCAAGTTTGTACTTGCAGAATAAGGAGGGAATGGGCTAGAAATTTCAGCAGTAAAAAGGTCTCTACTGAGAATGCTGTGTACTTCAACGTGCCAGCTCAAGGACTTGATTCAGGATCCTTAACTGACCTTGGTTGTCAACAGAGACTTAAGGAAGAGAAACATAACACTTTATAAACCCACTAACCAACTTGAACAGTAACAAAGGAGAATCTGATCTACCACTTGAACCGTAGCTATAAGACCTCACTAGAAGACTTAAGAGAATATAGGAATTCTGCACTAACAAAACAATTAATCAAGCTGTAAAATCTAGAAATATGAGAATTGAATCAAGATATCAAATGGCCAGATACACAAGAGAACTTAGCAAGACTTTCTGTACAGGAACAGGAGTAGTTCTGCAATCATCTTGAAGGACCTCCTTGACTCTGACTTTCTCAACATGCACACCTCTTTCTACATCGAGCCCAAAGCCACCTCAGCTCTCGTCTTGCCATCTTAATCTGCACTGCCCGCTATTTAAGATATAACCATCTTTCATTTTATCTTCCTCTTCCACTTCTGCAGTGCCACTTAAAAACAAGTGGCAAACTAATTTTGGCTGAACCAAGCAGTGTTTAAGAGATTATTAAAAATAAGTATACACCCTGGGTTTATACCTTTCCTCTTCTCATATATAGAGTATATAGCAGAAGGCATGCAATATTAAAAGAAGTTCCATCTCAACACGTATTCTTCCAAGGACACTATTTACAGGTAAGCACAGGAAAGCTCACACATCTCCATTACTAAGAAAAGGTTCTGTAAGCCCTGCAGACCATGTCCAGCACCTTGAATGAATCCAAATCTAATCCCTCCACCGCCACTTTACTCCTTTTCTAGTCTTGTAACTGTAACTTATGGTATTGATTTCTACACCTGGCTCACATATTTGTCTGAAACAAACTGCCAGCCTGCAAAGTTTTTATTTTTTCTGGATGCCTATTTCTGGAATGCAGCAAGACAAAAGGAAGTTTGGACTTCACAGAAATTATGCCTTCCAGCTTCAGTCTATACAATAAACAACAAAGGTGAGGGGGAAAAAAAAAAACAAACTCAGACCCTCAAAGACATAGAAAGATTTAAGCGTACATGTACCTGAACCACTAGTTTTAATAATTCTGTGTTAAAAAGCTTTAAAAGGTAAAATCTGTGACAAGAAGTATCTTTAAATTATTTCATATATAGGAAAACTTCTGTACAGCCTCTATCTAGTACAGTTTACAGTATTTAATGAACATCATCTCCTACCTCATTAAGCAAGAGGACTACGAGAGGACATAATTTTATACTAGACACCATACCCAGAAGGTAGATGCAATTCATATATAACGAACTTGTAAACCATACTTTCTCCGTTTAGCAAGATTCATCCTACAGCGTACAGAATAACGGCACCAACTACTCTTTAATGGCTAGCATATGTGCTTGACATGGAGCACAGGGTAGGGGGTCAACACTGCCACAGTGTTTTGTTTCAGCCATTCGTACATGATCTGACTGGCACACTATCTTGTTTCACCCACAGGATCTTTGACAACTAAAGTTCATGACAAATTCTTCACAACAGACTAATTTTGGTGTCATCAGTCAAATCAAATCACGTGTACTGTCATTGGTTCCTAAATGCACCATCATTATAGAAGTTAAAAGATTATTCAATAATCCTAATAGGTTAAAAGTATACCAAACATATATAAGGAATGCTTCTAAATGCAGCCAGTTTCTCTTTTTCACGATGACCTTTTATCCAGAAACCAGAGACACTAACAGAAAACAAAAGAGAAAGGTAAGATTTAAAAACCACAGAAACTGGCCAGGTGTCAACATGAGAGGCTTTTGGCTTGCCCTTTTTTTAAATTGACTACACTTCAATTTGACAGTAATATTTGAAACATTTTCATAAAGATTTGTTTAAATGATCACTCCTACATTTGCATTATAATGTTAACAAATAACATACTTAGGTTAATGCAGGCATATTTGGAAGCAAAGCAGCTAAAAACAAATTAAATTTACAGCTTCTTTTACCAATTTACCAAGAATTACACGTGATTAAGTATATTGAAGCGCTGCAGAGCAAACAAGTACTTAGTCATAAGGCTCAGCAAGCAAGTATACCTTCATTCAACTTTAAACTAGGACACACATACAGATAAAAACATCACCCGCAGATTAAAGAGGGTAGACTGAAGTCAAAGACGTACACTTTAACTGATAATGGCATGAGGCATGAACTGCTGAAACTTTTTTTGTTTGTTTGTATGCAGTTTGTACAGGAAACACAACTAAGAATTTTAGCACTGGAGAAATATTTCTATTTTACTCCTTTCCTCAAACTTCAAACTCCATCAGTCAAGCAAATTATTATAGTTGTCACTTTTTGAAATACAAATATAGAGAGCCTGAATTGGTTATTGTGATACAGTTGACTTAATTACTATGTTTTGTTTTAAAATCCCTCCTCTCCAATCATCTCACAAGAACGCCCCAAACAAATGACAGCATATATGCTAACTGCACCTTTTTCAAAAACTGTTTCCTTCACAAAAGACATCCTTGTAGCACCACCATTATCCTTATGCAGGAAATTAAGCGGGTAGCTGGAAAGAGGAAAGCAACTCCAGCAACTAGACACAGTTACTAAGGCGCTGTTTGAATGACCAACTGTACAGAGTATAAGCAGAGTGTTTTTGAAAAAGTGACACTGAAACTGGCTTTAATTTATTGCAAACTAAGCAAAACCATAAGTGAATCTGGGTTTGATACAACATAGGGAAGTCAAAATAAAACCTGTTTACAAAATGCAACTATTTATGTCAAATTGCCCTTTCAAAGTTCTTTCTTACTTTGCCACACAACTTCTGTTCATAAAACAAATGGGATACCAAAAAAAAAAAAAAAAAAAAGAATCCACAGGCTCAGTGCTGAACAATTCTTACAGGGGTTCTGGCAAGCATGCATCTACAGTGAAAACACTCCTTTACATACTTATGAATTCTCTGAATTCATAAGACAAAAAAACATTCATCACGATCTTTCCTCATCACTAAAATAGTCATAACAACATATTTTGTTCCTCTTAGGAAAACTGCTTCAAGTATGTTCACAACTGGACAGTCTTTACATACTTGAAAAAAAGTTCCTTAGACATGAAGCAAGCTTCAGACACCCGATGAAGCACAGGAGATTACCACAGTACGTGGAACAGCTATAATCATAGATAAAGATCTGGAAGAAACATATGTATACATCAAATGTAACAGCAGCAACATTTACAAGAAAGTAGACATTTCACTGTTCCTACTAAGAGCGGCGAGGTGCTGGCCCAGGCTGCCCGGAGCAGCTGTGGGTGCCCCATCCCTGGCAGTGCCCAAGCCCAGGCTGGATGGGGCTGGGAGCAGCCGGGGCTGGGGGAAGGGGTCCCTGCCTCTGGCAGGGGGCTGGGTGATCTTTAACATCCTTCCAACCCAAACCATTCTGTGATACCAATACTTTCTACCAGCTCCAAAAGTAGACTGAAAACCCTGTCTCTGAGCTCAGGTGCAGACACAACGGCAGGGCTTCAATCCACCTTCCCTTCCTCTCTATCTCCCAATTCCCCCATCTCCTTCAAAAAGGAAAGACTTTGGAAACAGCATTGTATCTCTTAGTTGAATAGACGTAAAGATATAGCACATAGCAGAGTAGTTGCCACAACACTGCAGTACCCCTTTCCCTAAACAAAAGAGCAGATTTTGCAGAAGTTCTTAAAATATTATTTTTAAAATATTGAGTAATAAAGTATTAAAAACCTCTTCACTCACCATCAAGAGCACACATAAAGTGGATATTAATCCCTGTTATTCAAACTGAACAACTGCAAATCAGGAATCCATTAGGTTTCTGAAAAGGCTTCTCAGCACCAAACTAACATTATCATCACCTTATGCTAACATCACACTGTCTCAAAAATGTGAATATTGTTTTGTTCCATTTCATGACTTGTGAAAGCTCTAAGTCAATATCCATCATGGCTCCCACAGGTTTAGGAACTGGAGGTCAAGCTCAATCCAAGTAACAGCCATTCTCTACCAGAGGAAAAAGTACATATTGTAAGGCTCTGTGAATAAGTAATTACAATGAAATGAATGTTTTATGAAGGAAATGCACTTGGTTTTAAAGGTCACAAAGTGACAGATAAGAGCATACAATGGAACAAATCCAGCAAATTACTGAACTGACCTGCAGGGTCAATGAATCCAAACACTAAGTTTTCTGCTCTTTAAATAATTAAAGATGTCAAAACAGAATGGGTGCAGACAAACAGTGTTAAGAATGCAGACAGGCCAGACAATCTACTTTATATTTAAATATTTCACTTACCTGTCCTGTGACTGCTCTTCATACATTCTTTCCTTTCCTTCTTTGAAGAGTCTTATAGCCCGTTTAGATTTCTTCATCAGACTGTCAATGTAGATTTTAAAATACTCATTCTCACTGAGTTGTGCAAGTTTCTGGTTGTCATCATATTTACTCAGTATAAGTCGCAAATGTTGATAAGTGTCAGGTAAAATGTCAAGTATGTAAGGTGGGCTGTTTTTGAGTTGAAGCTTTGGGTTTTGGCACAATCTTACCTATAAGCAAAAACAAGAGAATGTAAAAGACAAGAAATAAATTGGGGCAAAACCTGATTGAACATCTTAAAAACAATAGGTGGTAAGCATACTACTTTAACCTCCAAGCACAAAAATTTAAATTCTATTTCATTCATACTCCATGAAATTCCAACATAGTCTCTAATGTTAAAGGATGTAAAATTTAACTTAATCCTGCCACATCTATAAAAAGAAAACAACTTACATAGTTTGGGGGTTTGTGTTTAAAGGCAGAATGTCTTTGCCCGCCTACTACATGCTAAGGAGTGTATTATCAAAACACGTACACAACTAACGGCAAGAGCAGTAGTTTCATACAGATCTGTTTGCTTCAGGTGAAGTCCCCTATGGATGTCTAAATGGCTACTCAGAACTGACTATAAACCATCTTGTCATCTGCTGGCTCTCTTTTTTCTCTATCCAGCAACATAACCTCTTTAGAAGCTATAGGAATTTGAAGTTTCAGAGGTCTACACAAATGAAAATGGTCTGAACAAATCCAGTGGTTCAAAAGCTATTAGCCACAACAGACAAATTAAGTCGCTCACGAACAGATATTGTAAACCAGAATACAAAACATTATAAACTTAATGTCTTCCAGCTCACAGTTGTAATAGAAGATACCATCTTAATGGACTTGGAACCATCATGTTCCTAAGTGACACAAAAAATAATCGAATAATGTGTATTACTTAAAAGAATAAGCCTCAGATGAATTGAACACCTTTATTTGAATCCAGTCTGCACTGAAAAGGTTTCTGGAAGATAGTGCTTTTGTTTCCTGTACATATACAAGGTTAGAGTAACTATCTCCTGGCTACCTAAATTCTCTGGTAGTTCGTTGTTCTGTAATGTTCTAGTCTAGAAAGCAAAAGAGATCGAAACTAACGAGTAGGTTTGGAGTGCTACTGCACCGAGCTATCCACACTCAGCTAAAACACTGAGAGGGACACACTCTACACATGTGTGTGCAGCTGTACATATGCAAATACTTATGAAAAAAATCAAGGCCATGTGGTATAAAAAGTTTTATAGGTATCATGTGGAGATTGCCACATTATATATTAGTGACTTTGACAGTCTTTTGAGGGAACTAACGAGGCTGCAAAAACATCTTAATACTGCTGAAAGCAGATTACTATTCCTACTAACATATCAACTTCAGAAAGGTGCAGTCTTGAGCATTTGGGGGCAGGGGGGAAACAAGCTTGTACCCTGTAACATGCACCTCTCTGAACTCAAAGCCGTATTGCTATTGCTGTTGCTGACCCCTCCCTCAAATTCTAGATCTACACCATTGTGAAATCCACTGCCTTAGGACTGTAGCCACTAATACCTTCATGCAACACAAAGAGCAAAGCAAACAGATAATTGGTTTTTTCCCCCCTCTAAAACATACACACAAACACATGCCAGGCAATTAGATTTAGGTAACTGGGTTCATAGTTCAAAAAGCAAAGACAGACAAGCGGACAAAAGTCAAGAACTAACAAGTTCTTGAAAAAAAACGTCTAGCACCAACAGAACAGTGCAAACTCATAAGCATTACAAAAACGTTAGCACCATTAAAAAACAGTATTTACAACATGACATTTGCAATCACTCCCCTCATTTCACTGATCCATTGTTACTTTACTGATTTCTTTTATTCTTTCACCTACTAGACCACATAATGGATCAGGAACCCTTCTGATGTGTTGCAGAACAGACAGTCCTTCCCACAGGAAAATTTACAATCTCAGTAGGAAACAAAAAGATAGCAGATGGATGCAGGCAAACAAATATGAATACATGAGCATAACACTTCAAAATGTTAGAGTGGTTGAGGGCACCAGCAGCTAAGGATTTCTAGTATAAACAGCAAAGTTTCAAGGCAAGCTCTAAAATAATTCAGTGGCTCGTAAAGGAATTCCTTCTAAATTGAGAAAGAAGCTGGAAACAAACAAACAGAAAGGTAAAATATAAAGATGTTTGGACATCTCATCAGGTGATGAGGTCTGGAACCGCAAACCATAACTGCAAAGAGCAGGCAGCAAGACTTTGAAACTGAACATAACTTGGTTATATTTCATATGATAAAGAGAAGGTTGTCAGGATAAGGGACAACATGGTCCAAGTTGTGGGTTTGCAGATGCCTGATATACAAAATAGCAAGGTCTGATTGAGAGCACTTTAGGTGAATGGCTTGATCTGAAAGATTCAGCCACAACTTAAAAGAGCAGTTCAAGTAAAGGAGTTGCCTGAGTGAAGGCAGGATGATGGTGTCACCCCAGAAGATCAAGAAAGGAACTAACAAGAGAGACTTATGAAGGAGATTAAACGTTTTCTTTTAGTTACACTCAAGTTAAGCTGACAGAATTCTTTAAGGAGATTCCAGAAACATGAGCAAAGAATTTTACATGTGTAGACAGATCTGAAAATCATCACTGCAGAGACGTACGTGAATTTCTTTTTGTAGAAGAGTTTGAAGAACTCAAATCCCAAAGACAGAAGTGAAAACACAGACATTTTTCATCTGAGCTTTTGTTCTCTCTGATTTCTAGTTTAGTGAAAACTTGAAACAGGATTGACATTCTTCCCAAAGCCAACTACAGATGACATTAATCAGTATCACTGATTAGGTGTTACAATCTCCTAGGGGTGGGGGAAACAAACAGCTGAAAAGAGGAAAAGTACTCATTCACGGAAAAATTCAGCAATGAGAACAGACCACAAGCAGAGAAGGCTACAATGATTTTGAATGGTTTATTTATCCTAACTTAATTAACATGAACAATTAATTAATTCTCTTTCTGAAGTCTATCTATTTGATAGGATGTTCCAACAAGCAGAATGTAAGCAGTTTCATATATATTAGAAATAACACTAAAAATACAAAACCAGGAAAAAGCAAATTGCTTGTGCTGGCTGGTGTATTTTCAAGTCATTCCATTCAACTATACAAAAAGAACATCCATTTATAAAGAAGGTTTAGTTTCTCTTTCAGATGTTCTAGTAAGTGTTCTTCAGTCCAGCATCACTACATACAGTCATGCACACATGAAAACAGGATCCTGTGGTCATCATGGTTTACAAAGCTTCACCTTCTGCTGAATTTACAGAGATAAATAGAGCACACAACTAGAACCTTCAACTCCAGACAACTAGAACCTTCAACTCCAGAAGAAGCCTTTAAAAAAGTCATACAAGAACTCTTTTGCAGTACAACTCAAGTAGTCTTATGCCTTCTTATTGAAAAAATGCTAACATTTAGTTTAAGTCAGTGATTCAGCAAAGTAGTTCAAGGCTTTCTTCGCTTTATAGAGTACACAAAGTTTCAGTCCAAAGGAAGTTAACTTTGTAAAGAGATGTCTGGTAAACCATATGGTTTCCAGAGTCAGGATGTCCTGACACGTACCACAGCAGTTCACAATTAAAAGTAAGCAATAAGAAATGACATCTGCTGACGCAAAAGATTTACCAATGCCCCAGCAGTGGCGCACATACCTTTCTTCAAAAGAAAACAGAACTCAAAACAAAAAAAAAAAAAAACAACAAAACAAAAAAACCCAAAATAAAGACCTCCATATTGCACTTCACAAAGCAACCCTCTCCAACACTTTAGGAGCGGACATGAATCATATCACTGTGCGATTTCGGTATTGTTATGACTGGAAGTAAGCAAGTATATATTTAGCAAGCATTCAGTCTAAAAAATGAAAAGCAGTCAGTCAGCAACTTCGTAAGAAATCACTCGCTCATTGAAGTAAACTGAGACAAAGCTAAGCTCCTTCAGTACCTCACTCAGGGTAAATCCAGGTATTTACTCCAGAATCACAGAAACCATAGAGTGCAGCTCTAATTGCGAAGAACTAAGGCATTACCCTAGTCTACCAGAAATAGATTTTGAAAAAATTAACTCGGGAACTTGCAGACAACTTTACTCCAGTGCCTATGGAGAAAAAAAAAACCACAACCAACCAGACCCCTCTTCCCTCCTCTCCTCTGAACTCTCCCCAAACAAAGTAAATACCACTAGTTATAACATATTTTTTTTAATTATGTGACTTCAATTATAAGGCATTACTTCACAGCATCTTCAGAGATGAGAGTAATGGATGCCTACTGCACACAGACAACAAATTTCTTGCAGAAGACTATCTTCTATTCACTTTTTAAAGCAAACAAAGTTGAAAGCCCTGGACTGGTCTGACAAAAGAACTTTTGTTCAATTGTAATAACGGTAGCCCTAACACAATCTGTTTAAACACCTAACGTTAGTGAAAGACAATACAAGGAAAGTAACACAGCTAGAACAGAGTAAGTATCTAATGAGTAGGACATCCGCTAAACAGTTTTCAGCTGCAGTGAATGGACTAGAACAATCAGAGCAGCAGCGCTTGCACACTTGCAAAACTAAACTTCAAAACCATCTACTGAACAAGTATCTTCTGCCATGCAGCCCAAAAAATGGCAAAGTACTAAAACACTTTCACAGACAGCATAAAGGTAGCTAGCTCTGCAGTAAGATACCATACCAGTTCTCCAGAAAGCCACAACACAGTGCTACCAGCAATTCATCTGAAGAAGTTAACCAGGGAGGGGCTAACTGGGAAAACAGATGAATCTGAACATTACGCTTCCTCATCATACATTTCTTCCCACCCAAAGTTACCTTAACTGTAATGCATCATATCTTCCTTCCTGAAAGAAGCCTTCTCATCAAAATACAAGTAGAGGGGAGCAATCACCAAACTTTTTTAGTTTGAGCTGAGAATACAGTGCGTGCTCGTTCAACAGCTGCCAGACTGCAACTGAGCTGTGTTTCCATACTGGAGGAACAACCTGATAACAACACTGATGGCACATATGCACGAGGACAGCTGACTTTGGAGGGTCATTTATACTTTCTTCTGATCAGAAAAAGAGAAGCTTCCATTTCTCTGTTTAAATTTTTATTCTTTTTCCACAAACAGCGTACGCAGGGCATAAAACTTCCTATAGACTTTGACCAGGTAGCACACTGAAGAATGCCACAGTAATGATTGATGATTGTCTTTTCCACATCCTCTGTGAAACAGTGACATTTAATTGACTTGGAAGGTTGCACATTAATGTAACAACTACAAAAAGTGTTGCAAAGAATAGCAGCGCACACATATTTTCAACTACTGTGCTCTGTATACTCATTTAGATGCTGTGGAAAAAGTGGATACAGACAAATGTCAATTTAAAGAAAACCACATTACTAAGTTACAGGGGTAATACAGCTTTTACTTACAAAGTCAACACCGTGATCTTTGGAGACGCACTCTAATCTGATACAGTCAAACAACTGGGTGAGCCATGACAGAGCACCCAAACAGTTTAGACAATATTGTTAATCTTCACAGTAGAAATTATAGTTATTTTCAATCCCAATGCATAAGAGTATGAAAAAGTGATTGGAAGTGGCTGAAATATTCCCGTTTTTAAAAAATCCTGTTCAGAATGTGTCACAATTTTATCAGCTTGAGACCCACAATAGTGAACTGCGCACAATGGTACTGCCAACTCTAAATAGGCCGAGCAGTAAATTAACTTAACTGCTCCCATGTTTACATAATAGGCATTCTCTCCCAAAGTTGTTCTCAAGATAACCATTATCCTCTGATAATAATGCAAGGCTAGTTTCTAGGTTTTTAAACCATTAGGTTTAGAACCCCATGAAAAAAAAAAAAATCCCATGTAATTTATACATACTTTAAAGGAAAACTTAAGAGTTATTTGCTAACAATATTATTTTTTATGTATTTAAAGGATATGAACTTTCCAAAACACATACAGTGTTTTAAAAACAGTAATTTGCTTGCTAGCAGTTTGGAGATACACAGTCAATTTGCTTATACAATGCTAGAACTGGAAAGCTGGGCTAGCCTTCCAAACTATGAAAGGGATATTATTCTTTGCATTGCAAAGGAATAAAAGTATTTTTGGTTCTTAGTGGTACAGCTACTGCTTACCCATGAGAAAAGCAGCAGAGAAACTGGACATTGATGCTAACAATTGATGTCCCTTTAATAACGAAATTAGTATTGCAAATTTATATTTAAAAAAAGACACACCAGTAAACTTCAAAAATTACAGATCCCAGTGGATGAAATATAAAAAGAAAGATGCAGGTATAAGATATACAAACAGATAACAATTCACATTCACTGATCACTTACAACAAGATAATTTGTATTATTGTTATTCCCTGCAAGTATGTTGTTTACATTAACTTTTACAAACAGGGCTCTAACCAGGAGCACCCAACATCCTGTCCTGCTGAAGAGCTCTTTCAAAACCCTTGATTTTTTTTTTCAAAACAGTTAACAGAAGTTTAAAGAGATGACACTTAAGCAGAACTGCGACCTTCTGCCTGTTCTAACAGCTGAAGCATCAGCCCATAGAAAACAAGCATTGCCACGAAATCTGAACAATTCCAAAGCATGACATACAGCCAACTCTATACAGGGAAGCCTGCATGGTATCTAAGCAGCCAGAATTTTACATACACCATAAAACCACTCTCACTGTATACTTCTTCGAGAGTAGGAATATTTGTAATATCGGTTAATCCCTTGCTGCTGAAAACAAATAATTCATACAGAAAATCTCATCCACCAAAGGAGGTAATTACAGAAAGAAATGAAGGAAAGGTAAAGACTGGCAGTTTTAAGGAAGGAATGTAAACCAGAAATCAGTAAGCCCTGCCCCTATTTTTTAAGGCTTCTCTTTTTTCATCCTTTGGTCAACATAACTGCTTTTGTTTCTATTCTCCCTTTCCCTAACATCTTTGGAACGGCAGAAAACTTCAGCTACCTCACCAACTGCAAAAAAAGATGGTTATCACAGCTATTCCAGTTAAAGAATAAATGAGGATAATGCCTGTTATTACAAGAAGCAAAATAGGCCTCCAAGCCACAATCTTGCCATTGGCAGCACCCCACTGACTATGCAGAGCCTGCTGCCTTCACCAGGTTGATCAGTGACCCACCACAGAAATCACTCCAGAAAAGGGATTTGAAACTACAGTGGATCGAGCAGGTTTCTATTTCTGATTTTAATCCCTGGTTTTGATCTAGACAGAGGAGAAAATGACCTTCCCCTGCCTACTGCCGCATGAGGCTAAGAGACTTAAGTTTGTTTGCCAACATATTAAATTTGCTCAAACACATCCTTTCACTATAAGTACCAAATGCTAAAAACTCAAGCAGCAAGCTACAGCATTCTCACACTATGACATCACCCTGTCTGGTATACTTTAATATAATTTGGAAATAAAATTTGATTAACTGAGAACAGCTTAAAGAGGATACATTAAAGATCCAAATTGAGGACACTTATCCAGTAAAATGAGAAAGCAAGCACAGTGCAATGTCCAGCCTTTCCAGTGACTTCTACAGAACGGGCCTTACTGGCTGTTCTGATGCTCTGTTGTAATTGTGATAAACACAGTAATCCTATACTAGTAAAAGCAATCCACAAGTCCAGGCTGTGGGGTTAAGATTTTCTGGTAACCATCAATATACTAACCAATCAGGGGGACAACCTTACCATACAGATCTGTAAATGGCCTGACACGGGGGAATGAAGCCATACATTCCCCACGTGGCTTTAATAACAACAAACAAGATTCCTGGTTTCCAAGCTGAAAACTTCCTTCTACTGAAGATCTGCTTCCAAGTAGCATTTGCAGTTCTTATTACAAGATGCTCAGTTTACAGCATCCCAATCGCCAACAAGGAAATGTCCACAAAGCCTCTGTGACAATACCCATTTCTATCAAGGCTGGATTTTAAGTTTATCATCAGAAATTGGGATGGAAATACAGATTTTATTCTTGGAGCATCAAAAAGGCCAGCATGCAAGGAGGACTCAGTCAAATACTTTGAAATTACCACTTGTCAAGGTATATTACATAAAATAATCTCTACCATGGCAGTATAACTACTTAGAAACTTTAAGGAATGTTAAACATCCGCATGTTACAAGAGCCACTGGGAAAGCCAACAGTTACACTAACTCACCGAGTTAAAAAGTCTTAACTCCCTCGCCATACAGACCCAAGGCTAACAGGTAGCAATCCCAACTCCCCACCCGCTTCAAAAGAAAGTTCTTGAAAGGATCACCTCGTACACAAAGCAAACTGCCTACATCTTCTGAACAGTCACCCATGTTATAATCAAACTGTTCCTACCATTGGTAAGGAACTCTCCTAGCCAATCTGTCATCATACAAGCTGTCGTTTTGTACAATACTAAACAAAATGTACTGGGATGGTGCAGAGACCTATAAGATATAAAAAACTATGGTCTATCCCCCTACTTTCTGAAAAATTAGTTTCAGTAGAGTGTATTTCTAGGTTCAAAAATATAGAAAAGTAGTACTTAAAAAAAATCATTAAAATGCAGAACACAGTTAAAAGTTAGGCGCACCATGCTAATCTGTTTACTAAACTGATGAGAGTGACATCCCCAAGTCCCCACGCACATTCCTAAAAGCACAAACATATCCTCATTGCCATCACAAGTGTGTCTCACAGAACAATTAGCTTAACTGAAGTTTCATACTTCAGAGGTCTTGTTCGCAGACTAACGATGTGATCCAACACGAAGCACACAGAATATGTGATTACAAGTCTAAGTTAAGCAGCTTTTTCGTTAGGACAGCTCTTCAAGTTTGAGTCATTTTAAAGGATCTGAAAATAACAATAGCCTAAGGCAAACGCATTTGTTTTCCCTCCACAAACCGAGATTAAAAAAAACATAGCCAGAGGCCGTAGGGGAAAAAAAAAAGGGGGGGGGGGGAGTGGGGGGAAAGACGACAAATGGTGCTTAAATAACCTAAACCGCGAGTCCCCTTGCTTCCCCAGGCAGGGGAGCCGAGCAGCCGGAGCTGCAGGAAGACGCTGTTCCCCCATGGGTACGCGGTTAAATGGCCCCATTATTCACCGTGCGGATACACGGAGGCGCACAGACACTCACCACTTTGTCCATAAGCTTCCAGGTCTTCTCCACAGTCCTGCGGTCGGCAGCTGCCTGCTTGGGGGGGCCCACAGCATCCTGAATGGCATCGATGAAGCCCAGGATCCGTCCCTTGCGCGGGGTCCGGCCGTTGAGGGAATTGGCCATCTGGGAGCCGAGCTGGCCACAGGGACAGAGACAGGCTCACACCGCGCCCGGCCGCCCCCGGGCAGGGCAGCGCAGGCCCGGGCACCTCTAGCTGCCACTTTGCGTGACACACCAGCGCAGCCCCACCTGGCCCGAGCCGGGCGCGGGCAGAGCCGTCCCGCGTTCACCGGCAGCGCCGAGGGGCGCAGAGGAACCCACCCTCGCCCCAGGGCCCGGCCCACCCCTCCACCCGGGCGGCCGCACCGGCGGGCAGCGGGGCCGTGCCCCTCGCCGCACAACAAAAGGGATGAGGGGACGGGGGCAGGAGGCGCAGCAGGAGCCCGCGGGCCGGGGGCCGCGCTCCCGCCGCGCACATACGTACGGATCGGTACGGCGCGGTCCCGGGCCGAGAGCCGCCGAGGGCGGGCTGAGGCGGGCGGCGAGGGGGAGGCTCCTCAGCCCCCCGCGGGGCCGCTTCCTCAGCCCGAGGCGGCGGAGCGCGGCGCAAGCGAAGCGCCTGGTCGGACGAGGCTCTCCGCCCTCCGGCGGCTCCGCTGCCCCGGCAGGCGGGTGGAGCGCGTCCCGCACCCCGTCCCGGCCGCCGCGCCAGCTCCCCGCACGCACCCACGGCCCCGCGGGGCTGTGCCCTGCGCCGCCGCCGCTCCGCTGCCGGGCGGCCGCTGCCCCGTAGGGCAGTACGGGGAGCTGCTGCCCCGCCGCCCGCATCGCCCTGCCCGCCCGGTGGGTGTGTGGGGAGCGCGTCCGACAGACACACGCGAGAGAGAGAAGAGACGCACACGCACGGGCCTGTCCGCCGCCCCGCTCGCAGCCCCCGGCAGGCTGTGGTCTCCCCTCACTCCTAGAAAGTGAGGCTGGCTCCCCGGCGGCGGCGGCCCCGCTCCCCGGTACATGCCCACCCCCAGGGCAGCGCTCGGCCCCGCGCATGCGCGCCGGCAGGAGGGCGGGCGGCAAGCCCCCTTCTCGTAGGCGGGAACCACGGCCTGAAGATAGCCAATCAGAATATGGAATTTAATTAGATTGATGTGTACACCAGCAAGTGGGAGCGGAGATAGGAAGGTGGGCGGGGTGGCGGGCGGGGAGAAGGCTTCTGGCACGGGGAGGAGGCGGGAAGGAGGGGACTTGGCTGTGCTGGGAGTGATCGGAGAACTGACCAATGCCTGAGCCAGGAGGGAGAGAGGTGGAGCTTCCGGTCCCGCCTCCTCACACTTGCCCGTCTGCTTAGGCGTTGAGGGGGGTGGCATGAGGCCTTTTGGCGGGGCTGAGAGGACAGAGGGGCCGGCGACCTCGGGATTGCCCCTGGCCAGAAGGGTTCCGGTGGCTAGCGATGCGGCCTGGGGCTGCGGCGGGGTGCCCCTCCCTCCTTCCTCCCTCCCCGCTCTGGTGAAGTTGTGGTGGAGCCTGCTGGAGCGCTTGGTGTTACAAATCCACAGTAGTTATTGCCACCTTTTCGAGGGTTCTGCCTTTACGCTTCTCCTTCGTGCCTTTTAGGGAGTTTGTTGAGGTTTTTTATTTTGTTTTGGGTTGGGGTTTTTTTGTGGCCACAAAGAACAGGAACTTCTTTTCCTTTTGTAGGTCTGGTTTCTTCCCTTGCTTTGTGAGAGGGCTGAGGTGCGTTGTCACTCCCCGCTGTGGAAGCGGGTGCGGGGTGTGAGGGCTGAGGCTCCGCAGCCGCTTTGAAGGGTAGTGAGGGAATACCTAAACACTTTCTAGTAAGAAATGCCCCTGTATGTATATTTACTTTTTTACTTTGCTATGAGCTTTTTCCGGGGGGGGGGGGGGGGGGGATATGGTAAATAAAACCCAACTGATTAATCTGTTATGCTTTAATTTTAGGGCAGGCGTTCCCCTCAGATTTGTATATTGCCTTTGAGTGCCGGAGAGGAAAGAGCAAGGCTTGCCTGCATAGGCTACGAGACATTTGACTTCAAAGTCTTTTGAAGATGTTCCAGGGAGTAATTATGCTTTGCAAATGTTAATCTTCTAATTAATTACCATGCAAGGAAAGGAAAATACAACACTTTAAAAACGGTGAGGCTCTTTTCTGAAGACAGTTGTATTAGAGGAGTGTTTTTAAGTTCTGTGTTTTGTGATATTGACATGTGTTTTCCATAGTAGGAGTTCCCTGTCTAAAGAATTTTTTTTTAATTTGTTTTCCCTTTTTCTTAAATTTTTTCCTAATTTTTCTGGGGGTTGGCTTTTAATAAAACAGGAGTCGGGAAAAACAATAGAAAGAAATCGTAGAGTATTTCAGTGACCCTTTTATTTCTGTCACTGTTTACAGGTATTTTTAGTGCAGGTATCTTCCCATTGATTTAAAATGTGTCAAGTTACTCCTCTGGGCAAGCATACAACAATAAAGTCATATCAGTGGTGTCTTCCTCAAAGGTCATCATTCCTCTGTAGCTTTAAAATATGAAGTGGCGGGTACTTGCCTTAAGTGGGTTGGAAGCTTCTCATTTCACTGTAGGCTCCGTAAATTGTTTTCTTCCCTGTGTTGTTTCAAATGTTGGTTTAAAACTCTTCTCTGGCAGCTGTCTCTATCTTTTTTTTGGGTTTTTTTTTTTTTGTTTGGCACTCACCTTGTGTGAGATTAGGCTGGTAATGACTGCTTACTCTTTTGCTGTCTCGTTTGGTTGTGGATAAAGCAGAGGATCTGATGTATTTTTCTGCACTTGTTAAAAATTTGGTTCTTTTTCTCGATTGTTATGTCATTCTCTTCATATTCTGCACGCTGCCAAGAGCTATGATCTGTGAGTTGTGCTTGGTAGCTGTCTGGGGCTGAGTCATGTTGTCTTGCAGTTCATCTGAGTGCAGAGCCAGCAGGAGCGAGCAGCTTGGCTCCCCGCATCCCTGCGTATGTGTGTTGCGTTATTAAGAGAATAGCCAGCTCTATGGGAAAAGTGAGTGGTTTTCCAATGGTGGTTTCCTTTTCTCGTTGCCTGTGCTGTACAGTAAGTATGGATATTCTGGGAATTACAGTCCTCAGAGGGTCATATGATGTATGTTAGAAGCAAGCCAACTGGGAGAAGCAGGTGAAAGAGATACCCTTGGCTTCAGTATCAAGGGTGGTAAAGATGGGTCAAGCTTTTGCGTGCCATGCTGAGAAAGGGCTAGAAGATGCAGTGTTGCTTTTGTGGTTTCAAGCATGCAGAGTGAAAGGACTGTTTGACAGCAGGCAGCTGAGAGGTAAGGCTGAGGGAGGAGGAGCAAACAGCTGCTGTGTGTTTGAAGTCAGAGGCATGTGCTCCTTAGCAGTGGAGGACACAAGGACTGATCTTGCCCACTGGTTCTGTGGGTGCATAAGGATAAAAAGCCCTTGAAAGGGTGGGCTGAAGGCACTGGCCACCCCGTTTTCATGCAGGGCAGGAGCTGTGTGTTAATGTAGCCATCCAGAGGGACGTGTGAGAGGGCATTCCTACTGCCCAACTTCAGGCACTCTTAACAGCCTAAATTGAGAAGGTAGTCTGCTATGTGATCTCTCAATGGACCTATACAAGGTGATTCAAAGCAGAAACCTAAAACTGATTCTCTGTGGGAAAGGGGGTCTTTCTGTTTGGGCTATATTTAAGGTGCATAGGTAAGTTTGATTTCTAATTAAGGCCCCCAAGTTATCTACAGACAATTAAAATGCCTCAACCGATCTCTCTTACTCGTAAGCTCTCTGACTAAATATTTGACTTATTATACTAAAGAACATGACAGGTTGAATCTGCTGCTTGTGTTTTAATCACTGTATGAAATCAGTACACAATGGAAATGAGGTAAATGTGAGGTGGCAAACTTTGAGAATTCCCTGTTACATGAAAGTGATCCTCAACCTAGTTAAGATACTAACTAATCATGTGGTGGTGTCTGGATGTCTACTGTAAGAATTTGGTAAAATCCTGTAATGAAGATTACAGAGTGAAGGTGGCTGTGTCAGGATATGAGAAAGGGATCAAGACAATGTGAAAGAGGCCTTGTTTTGGACTCTTAAATCGCTTTGTAAGGTTAGGATTTCAGATGTGACTTCCTGAAAAGCCCAGCTGCTTGGTAGACAGGGAAATAACAGAGGTACAAGACATTAAAATTAAACTAACAGTTACACTTATCCATTGCAGTATTTTCCTATCTGTTAACTAGTTTTTGTTTTGTTGGGTGTTCTTGCTTTGCTGGTGACTTTCATTCCTCTGGAGTTGTTAGACAGCCTTGTGAATGAAACTTTATGTTGCTGCTTCTGAATGAATTCCATCAAAGAGCCATAGACAGTACTTGGAAGCAAGAGAGATGTTTTGGTTTGGTTTTCTTTGTTCACCAACTATTAAAATATTGATTTTTCTGCAGTCAGTCGATGTATGTGGCTTGGAAGCTGTTTTCATTTGTGTGGGTTTTTTGCTGTGGTTCAAGTGACTTTTTGCCCAAATACACTGAAACATAAGAAGAATGAAGACATCGGATGCAGGTTTTATTTATAGCCACATAAATAAGATAAGGTATTGCCCTTATGTAAGGTATCAATTTTTTTAAAGGTTAATACAGTATACAGTATGCCAAGTTAAGTGATACCGTAGCAACGCTTGTAGCTTAAGTTGGCTATTTCAAAAGTTGAAAGTGAAGTGAATTCTTGCTAATTGTAAGACAATACTCTGGCTATCCCAGTGTCCTTAAACTTTCAAAGTAATCTCTTTGTTTTGACTAAATATATACAATTTTATCAAACGGCAGCTGTTCCCAGGGGTGTAGCATTCTGCAGTGCACTGTCAGGCAGTGGTTTAATGGCTGAGCTGTGACAAGATCAGGCTCTTCTCAGGGTGTGCAGTGCTCCAGCAGAAAGCAGCTGGTCCCTCTTTTCATGGGAGCTGAGGCTGTAAGGGCCGCTGGAACCCGCTGTTCTAGTGCCCTCAATCCATCTGTTCTGTAAAAACACCAAACCGAAACCAAAAAAACACAAATGCACCACAACCCAAACAAACAAAAAAAGATACAAGGTAACTGTTGTAACAACAAATAACTTTCTGTTCCAGGACTGTTTGCTTAAATACATTTTCATTAGCCCATTCTAGAAATGTACACTGTGCTATGTCCACAGTGCACACCGCCCTCCCCCCAGTATCCAGTTATTATATAGTCATCTGTAATAGCTGTTTAAGAATATTAAAGTGGAGCAACTGGAAAATCCTTTCATGTTATGATTTCACAGTGCCCTCAAGGATCCTAGGCTCTTCAGAGCTACAAAAAAAATTTAAGCCATTTATTTATGATTTTCAGGGTTGTCAAGCTGCAAGCCACCATTGTGGGTAACTTTTAAAGTAGATTGCCACATATTTACCTGTTTTATTATCACAGACTCTGAGGCAGAAAGCAAAACCTATCACCTGTGGCACTCAGAATTCTCTTACTGATAATTTAAGTTGGTACATTAATAGGAGTTTTTCCTGCCTTAGTGAATAATTACTTATCAAAAATTGGTGATAACAGTGGCTGTTTGTTGTTGGATTTTTATCTAGTTAATTCAGCTACTAGAAACAATCTAGCTATTGTTTCTCTGTTTACTTAGAGCCCAAAGAGTGGTTGTAAATCAAGTTGAATACAGCTGGTGGCTGGTCACAAGTGGTGTTCCCCAGGGCTCAGTGTTGCGGCCACTGTGTTTAATATCTTTGTTGATGATCTGGATGTGGGGATTGAGTGCACCCTCAGTAAGGTCACAGATGACACCAAGCTGGAGGGGACCGTTGATCTGCTTGAGGACAGGAGGCTCTGCAGAGGGATTTGGAAAGGCTGGACGATGGGCCAAAGCCAGTTGTGTGAAGTTCAACAAAAAGTTCTGGTTTCTGCATACGGGTCACAGCAGCCCCACAGCGCTGCGGGCTGGGAGCAGAGTGGCTCAAAGCTGCCCCATGGAAAGGGCCCGGGGGTGCTGGTCAGCAGCCGGCTGGACATGAGCCCCCAGTGTGCCCAGGTGGCCCAGGAGGCCAACAGCACCCTGGCTCGGATCCGAAACGGTGTGGCCAGCAGGGCCAGGGCAGTGCCCGTGCCCCTGTGCTCGGCGCTGGTGGGGCCGCACCTCGAGCCCTGGGTTCAGTTTCGGGCCCCTCAGGCCCAGAGGGGACGTAGGGGGGCTGGAGCGTGTCCAGAGCCGGGCAGGGGGCTGGGGAAGGGGCTGGGGCACACGGCTGGGGGTGCTCAGCATGGGGAGGAGGGGGCTCAGGGGGGACCTGATCGCTCCCTACAGCCGCCTGACAGCGGGTGGTAGCGAGGCGGGGGTCGGTCTCTGCTCCCAGATAACAAGTGACAGGTCAAGGGGAAGGAGCCCCAAGTTGCATCAGGGGAGGTTTAGGTTGGATATTAGGAAAATTTTCTTCCCTGAAAGGGTGGTCAAGCATTGGCCCAGGGTTGTGGTGACATCACCACCCCTGGAGATGTTTAAAAAACACCTAGATGCGGTGCTCAGGGACATGGTTTAGTGGTGGGCTTGACAGTCCTGGGTGAACGGTTGAACCCGATGATCTCAAAGGTCATTTCCAACCTAAATGAGGATAAAATCCTATGATTACATTTTTCATGGTCATCAAGTACTCAAACCTAATTATTTTTATTTATTTTGTTACTGGCTTCTAGAAGTGAAAAAAATACTCTTCTCAGACATTAAATAGGAATAATGTGAGAGTTTAACCCACTTTGCTGTTGAACAACTTAAAAAAAAAATAAAAAGGACGACTACTTTTTAAAGTTTCTGTGCACTGTAGAAATCCTTCCTTACTTCAGCAGGCAGTTGCAGTACAGCTGATGATAATAAGAGTGCTGCTGCATTAATTCTCTCTGCTGAGGATTTAAATCCTCTTTTTGTCTTTGGTTTAGAAAGACAAGCTAAGTTTGGCTCTGTCTATGCCTGTAAATAAACCAGCCCAGGCACTGTTGTCGGTCCCTGAGGCCAGGCAGCATGGCGTGACAGGGCTGGTCACCACCATTCTTAGTAAAATTGCACCGCCGCCACCACCCCCTCACACCCCCGCTCCCAAAATACCTGCATCCAGGGAGTGATCCTGACCTGTTCCAACCCTGAACCTCCCTGGAATTTGCTTGGGAAAACACCAGCTGGCACAGGCTGAAACTGCTAGGGAGTATCCTAATAATTTAACACCACAGATTGCCGTGTGCCTAGGTCATCAGGACTGTAGTAACCATATACAGATACAGCTGGGGTGTGTGCATGTGCATATAAGTACACATACGTGTGCACAGACACACTGTAATATGGGGCCTTTCATCTTTGTTAATTTTGGTTGGACCTCAAATAATTAAATTACTTTCAACTGGCTTCTTGAGGAGTGAACTCCTTAAAGGCACATTGGAAGTACTTTGGCAAGAATTTCACTGACTTAAGGCTCTTCGGCTTACATTTTCAACTCTTTCATTTGCACTAGGAGCAAATCAGCTGAAGTATGATATTGTTTCCCATGCAAAATATAGTAGAACAATTTGCTTGACTATGAGCAATTAGAAAATACATTATCTGTTTGCAAAATGACTGAAAGCTAATTGTGAGGCCAGGCCTGTTTGTCTATGCACCTTGCTAATGAGTTCGTTTGCTGTAAACTAGACAGTCCACTTCAAAACATATCTCCACCTTCATATATTGTTTTTAAAAACCGTGTCAGCTTAATTTTAAAATAACCTAACCCTCAGGGAGCAATTTTACTTGAGTTCTTCTGTTTCTTTTCTGTTATTAATTGCATCCATCTGCCAGAGCAGGTGCAAAGGCTTTAACTAAGTCCTGTCATTTTAGCACTACCTCTTGAATTTACTCCATCTGTGCGATAGCAAAGAAGTAATCAATGTCAATATCTTTTTTTTTTTCTCTCTTTTTTTTTTTTCCTGTTCCTGCTGAGTGCCATGATCTTAGTTCTTTCTAATCTGGATCTGAGAAAACAATAGCAGCAATATTTATCTCCAACATCCTATTTAATATCCTGTCTGGATATTTCTGGGATTTCTTGTTTGACTTGAGAATTAGGAGCCTTCTTTCTTTTCCATTCAAATATGTCTGCTTTCACCAGAATTTCTAAGATTTTTCAAGTTGTGGTAAGTGGTTGCAAAATATGCCTAGGGACTTTCCATTGCCAGCTTTCTCTGCAGTAGTAGTTGTATTTTGACAGGAAACAACCCTGTGTCTATTGAACATGGTTTACCGTAGGAAAGACTTCCTTTGTACTTTGGCAAGTTGAAATAACCTCAATTAGTGGAGATCTGAATGATACTAGCAGCAGCTTTAATTGAAATATTTGAATGAGACACTGTTACATAGATTTTTCCACAGCAAGCCACAATGTTTTCAGTTTAGTAAGATAGTGTCTTATAGTTAAACAGGGAAATCATGCAGTGCTTGGAAATTGTAACTTAAACATTATGATTTATTTGCTTATATTTCTTCTTTTGTGCCACTCATTGTAGCTTCTAGTGTTCTGTCCATCCTTCTAAAAGAAGACAACTTTTTGTGCTATAATCTGCTTGTTGACTCCTTGACTATGAATTTGTGGTGTATCTTGTGTTTCCTGTATGCTTCAAGTTCTACCAGTAGTTTGTTTGTGAGCAAAGAGTGGAACCTTTTGTCTTTGACGGGTGTAGTAAACACCTTGGAGGATTCCCCCCATCCCACTTGCTTACCTTCATTTAAAGTAAGTTTGGGTTTTTTTTTTTGTTTTTTTCCAAACTGAAAGTAAACCATATGTTTTGTAAAGGAAGTCACTATTTTAATAGAGCTGAGCGATTTTGGACTTTTTGCATGGGTCATTTGCAAATGCAGGTTGAATGCATTTGTTACTTGTAATTATTTGCTGAATGCTTCAGAGCATTCAGTTATTTGCAGACTGAGTTTACAAGATTTTTGCATTGCTTGCTCATTCTACATAATGCAATTGGTGACTGTATTTTTCTACTTCGTTACAAGATTATTTTTCTTCTTATTTAAAGGAAATGAAAAATAATGAATCAGACTTCTGGGGAGAGGAATAAGTGATTTTTGCCTTTCTGAAATGTTCATTTTAATGCATTAAGCAGTCATATTTTGAACAACAGTGAATATACATCAGAATGGGGGGGGGTTTAATTATTCTATTAATTCTGTTGTATGGGAGACCATAACACTTGTTTCCATTAAGTTTCACATTAAGGTATGTTTTTTCAAATGAAATATAAAGAGGTCAAAGTAGAACTAATAAAGTGAAGCTTGAATTAACCTTTTTTGCTGGATTTCTGTCACATTCCTGTCTAGTTTTCAATGTATATGGTTCTACATGGATGCCCTCATTGTCTAGGGAGTCAGAAAGTGTCCAGCAGAGCATTGTCACCCTTGTATCAAACAGTACAAAGGTGGCTTTAATTACTGAGAATGTGATCTGGGGGGGGATTTTGGTGTTTGGGGGTTTTTTGTTTATTTTGGTTTGGGTTTGTCTTGTTTTGTTTTCCTGCAGGTCTATTTCCCAGTGTTTTTATTCTGTTCAGTTACCAGTCCCTTGCTGGTAAATTCCAAACTGGCTATACTGGCTTTACAGGTCTGTTGTGCCAGGATTTTCCTCTCTTTTTCTGTTACTCTTGGATTTTTTTAATTATCTGGTATTTTACAACTTTTCTTTAAATAGTGTAGCACTATAGGTGTAACCAAAATTGTCAGCTTATGTAGTTCAGTTCTTCTCAAACTCTTCCTTCATCAGGGTGAAGAGGTACAAATAATCTAGAGACAATTTCTCTACTTAGCCAGCAGTCATCAGTGGTCAATGACAGCTCCTCATAGGCTTTATCCTGCTCTTGCACAAATTAGCCAGACTGTGCCCCAGTGCTCACTTTTTAAGGAATAAAGTATTCATGATTAAAGCCTTGTATCTCTGAATAGCTGTATAATTTTGGAACTAGGTACAATATATGGTTGGTGCTCAGTAAAGAGTCTGTCACATTAACTGAAATTTTCTCTTGGTTTTTCTATGTAGATGTTTATAAAAGACAGTCTTCATAGTATATCCTAGATTGTCCCTAATCTTGAAGTTTGACTTGCTTTTTCTCTTTTCTCTTTATGAAAGGATAGTCTAAATGCTACAGGTTTTCATAAGAATATCGTTAATATTCTTATGTGTTAGCAGCTTGGAGAGTGTGTTGTGCTTAACTCTGGCCAGGTAGAAAGGAGTGTCAGCAACTGAGTTTCTACTGTTCAGTGTCTTTGTCCAAGCCTACAAAGAGGGGCTGGAGGAAGTAGGAAAGTCCTATGTCTTGGAATTTTTTCCCCCTGTTTTTATTTTACATATAGGCAATGTATTCAGAATTTTGAAAAGCAAATAGTGGTATGTTTACATGTCTATTTGTGGATCCTTGAAAAAGCAGGCTGATCTTATAAAAGCTATATATAAAAAGGATATTTGGTGATTTCTGAACTGAATGTGAAGGCTTCCCTTTTTGAAGGTGCATTGAGATGCAGAATAGCTTGCTAATTCTGAAAACCTCGGATACTTTCATCTGCTTGTTCCTGGTTTTCTGAAGTTGTTTTGGAACAAACACAACACTTTTGCTGTAGATACGTGGCTCAGGCCATTTATTTTCCATGTGCAGCATACTTAAATTTTGTCAGATTAAAGGGGAATAGAATGGGTTCATTAACTCCTCAATTCTTGTGTGCTACATACACTGGGTTTGGACTTCTGTCAGTACACTATTGGATTGTTCTGTCTAATCCAAGGCTATAACTGATAAATGGTGACATGGTCAGGAAGGGCTCAGTTGTGCTGCTGATGTGTGAGACAGTGCTAGGGGGATCAGGTCAGTGTGCACAGAGCCTCAGTAAGACTCTCCCCATGCGGTTTGGGTGGGTGCCATATACTTGTTTCTTAGCTGTCTGGTGTCACTGTCTAATACAGGTGAAGAGACTGTATAGCTTCCAGGGTGAAGTCCATATGCTGGAAAGATTGATTGAAGCTTGGCTCAGGTCTTCCAAAAGAGAATTTTTAAAGGCAGCTTCTGAAGGAGATGAACACTTTAGAATAGAAAAAATAATATTCTTGGTGAGCTTTCTCCATTTGGTGACATACGGAAGCTAAGTATAGTAATTTTGCCCCTTTATTGTACAATTTCAACACAACTTCTGGAGGTGTATTGGAATTCTTACTACCTTCCTTCATAACTCTGTGGTCGGCTGAAACAGTGCAATGGCAGGGGTAATTCACTTTGTGCACCCTGAATAAAAGCACGTTCTGCTACTCTTAAAATCAGTGAGACCTTACACCCAAAGCTTTTCAACCCAATTTCATAGCCTTGTACAGTGTCATGACGTAAGAAAGTCCACCTTGGATTAGTTCAGCTGAGTGTCTGTTCCTGTACATCTGCCATATCTCCTGCTCATGCAGAATCGTAGAATAGTGTGGGTTGGAAGAGACCTTAAAGATCATAGCAATTTTAACTTACTGGCACTGGGATTATAGGTTGTTGTGACTTTTATGGAAACCAGGCAGATTTGTACTTTTCAAAAGCAGGGCATGGTAGATACCAGGGTATGTGTGACAGAGTGCTTGCCAGTTCAAATATTTTAAAAATGGGAAACTCTTTGTAAAGGAAAAAAATTATAACATGCATCCCCTTTTTCTTCTTTTTTTTTTTTCTTTTTTCTTTTCTTTTTTTCCTTTGACCAAGGCTGAAAATATTCTCTTGTGAACTTACTCCCCTTGACTCATGGGCTTTCTATATTTTTTCCTTCCACTTGACTAAATTATGCCAGTTGGATTTTGAATCTATCAGACATGATTACTGAGCAGTGAGGCCTATGAAGAGTCTAGCTGGTTGAGCCAAAAAGCAGAAATAGAGCACATAAACTGCTCAGAAATCTCCTTAGGATAGATAGGGAAAATTTGCAGAATTTATCATGCATGAATTCTAAACAACTGATATTCTGGGAGGGTACTTGAATTAACACAATCTGGGCAGCAAATAAAACCTTTAAAAATTTTTCAAGGAAAACCAATGATTACATAAACACCCTCACGGAAAATGTGTTCAATTTCAGGTCCTCTAGTGCTACTGTGTAAAGGCAGAACTAGCAGAAGGCTGTAGTATCTTCACATGCAATTGTACCAATGACCTCTGAAGGAGGAAGAAAGAAATCAGAGGTGTCAAAATAGTCATAGAGAGCAGTCAGAGCAAAGATGCTGTTAAGCAGTAAGCAGAGATTGAAATCTGCTTAAAAATACAGGCTGGTGGCACTATTTAAATGGTTTGGTTTCACTGACATTATCATACAAACATCACCTTTTGGATTTTATTCAAAGCACTCCCAAGTATTCACCGTTTTGGAGGAGTTAAGGGGCCCCTTCCTCAGCCAGACTAAATGAGTAGAGCTGTCTTCAAACAGACAGAGTAGTATTTATACCAAGGACCTGTTCCTTGTAATGGTGTAGGTGAACAGTTTATTGCAGCTCAGCATTGTGCCAATAGCAGCCATGGTGTGAAAGCAAAATGTTGTGGATGACTCCATATGTTAAATTAAATGCATTTGTTTACCACGTTTTCCAGTTTCCAGAAGGCTTGATAGGTACCACAGCTAAAACTGTACTTACTAATGTGCTACTTTAGTAAAGTACTACTTTTTATAAGAAAGAAATGTGGGATCATCTTCACTATTTTTGCAAATAGCACTTGATCTGTTCCCAATTATTGCATAGCTTATCTGTCAGTCAGTTTATAGTTCAGCTGCTTTTACAAGATACTGTACACTGAAGCTCACTCAAGCTTTCTGCATTTTCAGTCTGACTGGCTTATCTCTTTGGCATTAGAGAAGTCACAGTTTACTTTGAAAGGATGCTTGTTTGCTGAAATAGTGAAACTTGACTGAATACTGGAGGCAATGCCTGGCAAGTGAGTTTTGAGCTTGGAAGGTTTGCTATTCTTTGTGAATATTTGAATGTAACTCCTTCATCGACCAAGTAGAACAGAAAAAAATGCCATGAGATTATTTTTTTAATTGGGCCTTCCAGCCAGAATTTCAAATATTAAAATACTCTTTATAAGCTGCTTGTGAAGGAAGAGTAGGATAAGAATTAATCAGAACAGTGGCAATAATTTAGTATGTAATGCATTTGCTGCGGTTGCAGCTTGTCTATGAAGTAGCATACTACAAATGCAGCCATTATGTGAAGCCTTGTTTGGATCTGGCTTGTGCAATTTTATTGTATTTTAGTGAATTTTACTATTATCTTGGAAATAATGTCAAATTAGCCCAAAGAAACAGCAGAAGAATGCAGGACTATTCATTGAAGTTACTACAGGCTCATAGGAGTACGAGTAACATTAGATATATTTTCACTCAGCTGATGTTAGTTTCAGAATGACAGGCTTGTAGAATCATCAGGAAAAGCATTGGCACTTACTTTGGCTAATGTTTAACTGTATTGCATGAGGCATCTAAGTACTGTGTAGTCTGAGGTACTCAGTTTTACATATTCTCAAAGCTTTACTTTTTTTTTTTTTTTTTAAATGGTGGTGTTATAATGAAATACTAGTATGGTATTTTTAAAATATACTGAGTCTTTTTCAGGAGAGATGTAAAATTAGAGTAAACTGACATCAGTGGCACTGTCTTGGTTTAAACCAAAATGTAAAACGTGGCTCTCCAGATTGTCTTCTAAATTGTAAAGTTTACCAGCTTTGTGGATTTATGTCTTCAGTTGCGCTTAATCACTTTTAGTACTTGTATTCATTCTCTCATTTTTAAAGTATTTGTATATGCTTAAGCTTCATCTGTGTCCAAAGGCTTTGCTAAAATGAGGCTGGATTTTGACAGTGGCTTTTCAGGAGTGGTTAGCAACATAAATGTAAAAATTTATGTTTGGAAAATGTGCATGACTTCTACGAGAATTTCTCCATTGTTTGTGGTCTCTTTGTCTGTCTATATGTATGTGTGTGTATGTGTATATGTGTGTAAGGACTAGAAAAACAAACTTAGGCAACTTCTGAAAGCTTAGTTATAGCTTAGTTATACAGGCAGAACTTTATCCTGAGGAAAGTGGGTATGTTTGGTTTCAGAGTTTTTCCATAGATGAATTTGCTTAAATGCAACTTGAAATCTTGACTGCTTGATTGTAACTCTCAAAGGGATTTTTTTTTTTTTAAAGTGAACACTGGGGGCTGCCTAAAAATAAAACTGGCTCAATTTATTTGAGTGTTTTCTCCGAGTTAAAATGTACCGAATACAGCCAAATGAGTCAGTTTCATCTTCTCCATGTACAGCTGGTGTGACGGAAAGAAATGGTCTTTTTAAATAGCCATGACAGTCACAGTTATTGCGAAAGGGTGAAGGGGGGGGCGGGGATGAAAGAAATTAATTGGGAAAAAGTCTAGGCCAATGATGACTAGTAGTGTGATAAGTTACAGTAAAGAGAAAATTATTTGAACCATGACATGAAAGCTGTGTATTTATAAAAAAATCATAGTGGCAGTGCCCTACATTCTGTCCTTGCTCTATATTATACTGGCATGATGACTGGGAGAACTCAAGTCTACGATTTCACCATTAGAATTACATTTTTAAAAAACCTTACTTATCAGACTTAACATCAAATCATTGAAACTTTTTGAAGTGCTAAGAGGTGAGTAAACCTGTTTTGCAAATAATCAAATCATATAAGAATGGAAATCATCACTGAGCAGAGTTTTATATTTTGTTTTTAAGGTGAGGAGATTTACTTGTATCCTGAGGGTGCTTTATTCCTGTATTTGCCCAGTCATCTCCATAATGACTGATTTCAGGATCATGCCTAATTTTTACACAGATCAGAAAACACGTTGTTCAGTCAAAGGGGCATTTAATTTTTCCATATGCTTTTAAACTTCATGGTTAACAAAGATCTTAGGTCTCGGTTGAATTCTCACCAGCTTTCTTATTTTGTCTTGCTCATTGTTTTAGTAAACCTGTTTTACATGACTGTCCAAGGGACAAGTGGAAAATAGTTGCCTATCAAAGAGAAGGTTTTTTTAAAATAATGGATGTTCTTACTGTTTATCTGTTAGACCCAACCGTAAAGAATTAAACTATTTAGAAGAGATCTTCAATAAAATTCTAAATCCACTTTAAAGTATTGGAAAAGGCATAGAAGGAAGGTCTGCCCTTTGTTCCTGTCACTGTTTTGTTTTCTTCTATGCCCTTTTCTTCTTGGCTCCCCCGAGGCCTTTGCTTACAGTGTGATAGTGACATTGTGTGTATCCCCAAAAAACAAATACAGTAGTTCGGTTGTAATCTTAGCTCCTACTGCCCACACAGATTCCTGAACTCTCTTCCCTTAAGCTTACATATTGGTAATTGGGAAGCTTGGAAAAACAAAAAGATGAAGTAAGTTATGTACCGCATTGATCTTCTATTATTCCTTATTTTTCAAAGGTGACAAAAAGAAATTTCACCCCCAAGAACAGATGAGAGAGTTGAAATGGGCCCTGCTGAGTTCCTACTGATGTTCCCCGGAGAAATATTCTGGGTAATATTTTTACTTCTGCTCTCTTTCTCTCATCTTGCTGCCTAGTCTCCCTTATCTCCCATGTCATTCACAGGCAGGAGTGCTGAGCTCTCTGTTCACTGAACTAGATCATGAAATGATACACCTGCTGAATAGGGAGGGGATACTGCGCTGATATTCTTGACTGGGAAGGAAAAGACTTGACTATGACTAAGGGCGTTTCTGTGGGTGGGCTTGTCTCTGTCTTCACAGAGCTTTGGATTCCATAACAGTATGTCTAATGGAAAATAAGAATAAACAGGAGAACTGAGCTCACTTTTCTACAGAGCATTCATCTGGGCCATCTTTTTGGGTATAGCACTACTGCGGGCTTGTAGCTGCTGGAATGCATGGTAGTAGTGGACTGGCAAGCAGTGGTGGTCAGCCATGGTGTGAGAACTTCACTGTGCAAAAACTTGCCATCTCTAGTTATTTCAGATCAGTTTGGTATTGGACAACCAGCTGTTCAGGGCAACTGAGATGGAAATTAATCTGCAAAAGATTTTTACTGTACTGTCCTGGGAACCTTCTCAATGCCCAATGCTTACTGCTTTCCTTTTTTGCATAGTCAGAGTTTTCAAAATACATGGCCCTCTTCAGTGGGCATATACTTCTATTCATTACTTCCTAACGCCAATGCAAATGTTTCAGCTTCAGAGGCACTGAAAGGCCTATTTCACCTTTGTGGAAGATACTTTCATACGATTGAATGCTCGAAGCTGAGGTGTTGCATCATACAGAAGTATCTGGAATCACAGAAGGCTCCTGGAATGGATAATAGAGCATGGTCACAGTGGACTGTGATGAGATGGTTCCTTGCTATTGTGTGAGACTGGATGTACTGCTTTCTTTCTGGGCTATGAGACTGTTTACTAGGTGTTTAGGCATTGGAAAGAAATGCCATAAACATGAATGTGAACTGTCAGAGCAAATTGTCTGTTGGAGTCCAGAAAATGAAGTTAGAAACTAATCACCTTCATGTCGCAGGCAAGGCCTGTTGAAATTCATATTGTGTAACCATATTAACACATGGTTATTAATAGAAATGGGTAGTACAGCCTTGCTGTTTCTAAGCTGCTTTCAAACAGGTCTTCCTCCATTTCCTGGCTGCATGACTGAAAGAGCTTGTAAATAGGTTGCCTGAGCCGCGGTGCTTGTCTTGTGTATTCTTACTTGCTGCCATCATTGGACCGTTTGGTAATAACCATATGACTTTTTGAAAAAGTGACAAAAAAGGGCTCTCACGTTTGTGTATGCAGTTCTGCGTTGTGTCTTCCTCCAGGGCCAGCACAGCCTTGTCCATTGAGAAGTGTTCCATGGAACTGTTCCTCTAAAACTGTCTGCAGTCTTTCACCAGCATGAAGCATGAGTTCAGTGTTTCCAGGAACAAAGCTTCTCTGCTCACTTCAGAATTCGTCTGTTTATTTTACAGGGGATGGATCTTTGAACAAACCATAGGTGATAACCTAAATGTAGGAAGCCTGTATACATGCTGTCCTATTGCTAGTTTGCTGTGTTTCTGTTCCTATGCTTTTGAAAAAGACCAGCACCTTCTGTTCGCGTAGCTGGGACAAGTTCACTTCCAAGAGAGCCTGTTCTCCCTTCACTCTGGGCTGGCAAGAGGCTAAGTATCCCCAGCGCTGCTGCTCTGTAAGAGACAGGTGTGGGTGGCTGACTTCTGTGCAGAGGGAAGCAGCCCCTGGACTGGTAACTGCATGGGTGTGTTTTCAACTGCATGCCCCTGGAAGGCTTCTGTGGGAGATGTTATCCCTGTGGGAGTCAGCACCAAATGTAGGCACACGGTGGGGAATGAGCGAGGTGCTCGGTTTTGTTGTTTAGCAGCTTTGTCCTCTCCAGTTGATGCAGGTATAGAACAGAAGGTGATCCTGAGAGAGCCATATGCATCCCAAACTGAACTGCTACCTTTGATTTTAATTATCTTTTTTTATGACACCTGTAGATAAGGATAAAGCACATTGCCAAATTAGAGGAATTCTGCAGTACCTGTTCCAGAGCTGTAAACATTTTAAATGCTTTGGGACACTTACCTTTATGAAATCTTAACTTCAGTAAAATCTGAATGCTAGTCAACATTTAGTTTTTCGTTTGTTTTTGCTCTCCTTTTTTCTTTTTTCTTTTTTTTTTTCCCCTCCCTTCAAATATTGCATATTGGATGCAATCTGTTTTAACTTTTAACCCACATGGGGATATGCTTAACAGGAGAGCAAGAGAAAGGAGAATGAGTGTGAACAGCAGAGCAGGCATGAAGACAACAACTTAGCTGACTTCTGGAATTGCAGCTGGAATGTTGTGGAATTTGATACAGATGGAAAATAGAAGTTGAAGAGCATAAAATTTCCAGTGTGGGTGCCATTTTGAGTAGGCTGTGTGGGTGGAGAATGGTGCTAAATGCCAAGCAGGCAAGTAGAACTGAAAGTCTCTTTCCAACTACTAACAGACAGCTAGCAATGGAGCGTGTATGTGTGTTTGTATGTCCTAATGCAGCTGTTTTGTAATAAATCACTAATAGTAACTGGTAAAGCTCAGTTCATCAGCATTCGCTGCTTTCTTGTCCATGGGGTTCTTTTCTGCTGTCGTTTCAGTATGATTTTTATGGTATCCTTATTTAATGTCTTACGGTATGTAGTCAGATGGTTCACGTGGCTCTGAAATCTTTTTTCGGTCAGACTGTATGACATACAGCAGGTCAAAAGTGGTTTTGAGTATTCTGGTTAACTATCATTCCTTAGTATGGAAGTAGCATTACTTCTAAGAATAAAATGCTGTTCCTTATAGGGTGAGGATGTAATACTAGTGCTGCTGGACATCTCTGCTCCTGCTTTGTTCTCAGGTCCTCAGTTCAAGTTCTGATGCTTTGTTTTGGCATCAGGCCCAGTTCCAGGAGCAGATCTTTTCTCTTTGCTCCAGATATATTTCCTGTGTGTTCATGTGACTGTCCTTCAACAACAACAACAAAAAAAAAAAAAAAAAAAAAAAAAAAAAAAAAGCGTGCAGTAAGCAATTGGTAATTAAAAAAACCAAGCCAAACAGAAAAAATTGGCTTTCTCTTTAGGAAACAGCTCAAATAACTTTTAAGAGGCAGTTCCCTAAGTGGAAGAGTGCATGACAATACTTAGACTGTCAGGTACTTTATCTTATGGAGGAAAAGGGGAAGCTCAAAGACAGTCACTATACATTGAGTGTCCTTGCCTAATTGTCAATCAAAGGTGGATCCCAAATGACCTGACAGAATCTGATATTCAAGACGTGCCCCTTTGATGGCAGAAATCCTTTGTAATGAATGGTTCAAAACTTGTCTTCCCTCTAATGTGAGGCTTTAGAAGAAGCCATAAAAGCTTTCGAATATTTATATGTATAATAGTTGTAGATCAAATTTGAGCTAAGTGGAGGTTATTAGTAACAAGAAAGTGTTCCTTAATAGTCAGATCCTTCTGAAAAATTAAAATGCAGAGCATCTCTATTGTAATGCAAACAACTCTGTGTGTGTAGGAAGTGGGGTTATAAGGGTTGTAATCACTTGGCTTTTATTGTTCTAGGAGAACCTTTTTGTCTCCAGCTTATGAGAGGAAGGTGTAGTTTTTGCAATCCTGTCATCTCCAAAAGACTACAAGAATCCCTCGCAGTAATATTTAGAATTTGGCTTTCAGTTACAGCCAGAAAATAAGGCTGAACTATAAGTAGTGCATACCAGAAATGGAAATGACTCAGTTCAACAAGCCTCCCAAATTTATAGGTGGTTCCTTTAGAGAGAGCTGACGCTGCAATGCATGTGGTAGTTATCTCTGAAAGAGGTACACGTGCTCTCGTGATTGAAAGTTAGAAATCAAGAACAACCTTGGTTGTGAGGCAGTAACTGGGAAGTCATCTGAGATGCAAAGGCAGTGAAAATGTTATAGGGTCTGTATACAGCCAGAAACTATAGCCATGGGTTGTTGTTAATAAGTAATATTAACATCAAGTTTTCCTTCCACTGAATTTTAAATAGTAAATATAGCATTTGGAGGAAGGATGTTGGTTGTTCTTTTCTCCTACACATATCTGGAATGCAGTCCTGTTGCTTCCAGGTTTTCCCGCTACAGCTTGGGGAGAGACATTGTAATGCATGTAATGTCTGTTCACAACTGGCTGTTTTGAAGTTATAGGCCAAGCAAAGGGAAATGTGTAATTTTACCACCTCTCCCAGCTGTCGTCACAAGAAACACTGACTCAGACACACCTGTGAGTCAGAATTCCTCTTTGTTTCCTTCCTGCTGCCTGGTAGTAGTAATTTGCCTCTCATTTCAACTGTAACCTTTACTGCTGTTCTCAACCTCTGCATTGTTTCACTTAATTTGAACAGGCAGCAGAAGTGAAATCAAACTGCCTCTTACTGTCCTCTTCCAACCCATCTATTCTGAAAACAGGGCAAACAGCCAGAAAAGTACTCTGTTCTGTTCTTCTGTGCTTGAGCACAAAATTTGGGTAGACAGTAAAGAATTATAAAGGGACTTCTCTTTTTCTCTGAACTGGTAAGTAACCAAGTCATAAGCTACATCAACAGGAACTGGACTGAAGAAGATCAAAGGTCACGATGTTTCTTAAATGCAGTGGAGACTCTTGCACAAGCTGCTTTTCTGAAGGACAGCAGTGTGGTTTATTTAAATTAGTTTTCTTTCCTCTTGTGTCACAGGCAGTTTTGCTGTTGACTGAGCTTCTGTTGTAATGTTACGCTTTTACTTTCCAAAATAGTTCACTATTGATTTTTAACATCCTCTTACAAGTACCTACTATTTCAGCTTGTTTTTTTCAAACACAATCTGTTTATTTTGCTGCTTCACTTTTTGGTTGTCTGCCTTGGTTCCCCCAAAATGTCTGATAGAGTCCGGAGTTACCTGTGTTGCTGAGACATTTTAAGTTGGGTATCTGAAATAAGAGATAATTTAGGACAAAAAATTATGCCTTTGCATTTATAATTGCAATGGTAGAATACCTACTTGGACATGCAGACAATCTCTAACAAGTAAAAAAGAAAAAAACCAACAAAAAAACCAAAGCCCACCCTACAGTATATTTAGACATCAGTAGGAAATGAAGTAAGTTAATGACAGGAGAAACAAATGGTCTGTGGTTAATTTGATCACTTCCTTTGCTACAAAAAAGCAATCGTGAAGTTTTAGAAGGCTTATTCAAATGTGACAGGGACAGCCCCTAAGCAACAGTAGCAGGAACATCTACCACTAATCATTTTCCTTCCCTGGTTTTTATTCCAGTCCTGCTCACAAAAAGAAAATATGACAAAGATGGTTTTGTGTAAACAATGGCAGTCAGATTAAATGTTCAAAAGTTCAGCTGCTGAAACTTCTTAGAGATTTAAAATTTCATTAAAAAATACTTCATAATAAAATGTGGCATAGGTACCATAACTAACAAACTTTGTGCAGAAGTTGTCTTTGCTTTCTTTTTATTAAGCACAACCTACTTTAAGCTGGAATAAGAAGTAAGGGGTTTTAAAATGCTAAGCGCCTTTTGCTTTATGAGACTAGTGGGACAGAATCAAAGAATTCTGTACAAGTTTTGGTTCTTTAAAATTCAGCATGGTTTGGATTCTAAACTATACACAGAGATTTAAATTTAAGATTGAACCAGAACTAAAAGAGATATGTCTTATGGATCTGATTTTGAGTCAGATTAAAAGAGCAGAAAGGTTAAGAAAAAAAGTCATTAATTTTATCATCTAATGCAAAATCTAGTAATGACAGTTGAAGAGCTTGGCCCTGGCAGATCTGAAACAATTCTGATCCTGTTTCAGTATCAAGTCTGAATTTGGCTGTTGTTCAAAATACAGATTAAGAGAGTATATCCATGGCAGATTTTTCATTTTAAACAGCTTATTCATTATTTGATAAGCAGAGTTATTATTTCCCCTTCACCCCACATACCAGTGCTTTCGCATTGTATGGCAGTTTCGTTGCACATCTAACTTTTTGCACACAAAAACATCCTGTTTAAATTTGCAAATTCAGTAAATGGAACTGCTCTTTCCCTTTATAAGTGGTTGGAGTATCTCTATAAGCATTTGTTAATAAAACCTGCAAACGTTTTTCTTTGTAAACACTTAAGTCTTAGAAGTTTGTTGAAAAGTTTGGCATTGCTTGGCAAACAATCCTTCTGGATGTTCTTCTAGGTTGAGAGACTGTCTGCCTGGATTCAGTATTCATTCAGGACTTCTTGCCTCCGAAGCCTTGTCTCCCTGAGCAGCTGCTAGATTCTTTGCTTACTTGGCATCACCATCAGCATGCAAGAAATTCTGAAGTAAGTAAATGCAGCCCACTCACCGATGGCCCACACTGAAGAGGCTCAAGAGAAACAGGCCAAAGCTACCTAGTTCTTAAGGTAAAAAGACCCAAAGGGTTAGCCATTAGGAATCCCAGAGCAAAACTAGCTTCTGCAGTGCAACATAATGTCTACATGTATAGACATGTCACATCTGTATGACATTAAATGAAAGCTTTCAAAGGAGCAGCTTTTTAACCTGATTACTAACTAAAGATCAGCATTTTTGCTAATGGTAACAGGCTTTCAGTGTATTATCTTTGCCCTGCAGCAAGAAAAATGCATTGGTTAGTAGTCTCTGTTACATATAACTAGTTGCCTTTCCATCTTGGGACAGAATTTGGATCTTTATTTTGTTTAAAGTCTCTATCACATTTATGTGTATTTACCTCTTTTAGGCTGTGAGACATAATTTTAGTTGGGTTTTTTTGTGCATGTGTGCATTTTTTTGTGAATTCGCTTTGGATTATGCTGGCTGTCCTCCAGTTGTCTTCTGTCCTGAAAGTGGGCTTTCACAACCAAGAAGCTGCTAATGTTTGCAAAAAAATCTTTTCTTAAGCACCTAGTCTTGCATGTAGTTGAAAGTGGTTTGGGTTTGGGGTTTTTTTGCCATAAACCATAAAATTCTCCTAGGAACTTTTCATGCACGAAAAGTGTGAAACAGAACTAAGCTTGGGAGAAGGAGTAGTCATTAATTCTTTTTATCTTGGGTTGGTTTTCTTTCCCTCTCCTTCTCATTTCAACTATGTTGCATTTAATTTAAAGACTGGCATACTGAATCTCCAAGTGCAGGTGGAAATACTGTGGGCAACTGACATGAAGTTCACTAGTAACAAATAATTTTAATCTGTAAACTCTTCCAAAGTACTTTCTCTGTCAGATGAATTACCACTCTGCAAGAATAATTGTGGCTAGCACAGCATAAACAGTGAATATGGTTCAGTTAAAAGGAAGTACGTTGTATTAAAGAATACATTTTACTTGGGTATTCATAAAGATATTTGTTTAACAGATTATATACCTTTAAATAGTTTTTCCTATGTTATTGCTGTTGGTGTTATTAACGGACTGTCTCTACACCTGAGTTCATACCCTCTGTTAAATTGAATATGTCTGCATCAATCAGCAGGAGTGGGATTGATAGGTCGTTCTCTCTCTTCTTTTTTTTGGGACACTTACCACTAATTTGCCACTTTTTTTAGTAAGCACCTCAGATACAACTTTTTTTGACTGCTGTCTGGCCAGTCTGCTTTCAAATGGGCTCCAGGTCCTGGGATGCTTACATTACGTAGTCCATTAACAGATGGAGGAATTCTTTTCAGAAGCAGGAAATGGTAGCAGCTGAATAGGAACATATTTTTATTCTACCAAGGGTTCAAAGCATACTTTCAGTGCCCAAGCATGTTGTTCTGCTTGCATTTTGATTTGCGTTATTTATTTATATGCATTTGAAATGAGCTTGTGCATGGCTTTACCCATTAGTTGGGCTACCAAGTATTTGGGTCCAATTCCTGCCTGCTAGAAAATATTTCATGGTGGATCATCATTTTCAGTACAGGTGCATACAACTTAGCAGGCAGGTGCTTAAAAGCTCTGAATTTACTGCATTTGGAAATCTAAGACTCAGTGAAGGTGAATGACTTGTGATCTTGAATGACAGAAAGTGGCAATAGCAATACACTGGAAGTAAGCGTAGCTCATATTTTAAAATATATAGAAATTATATGTGTAGTGGTTTTCAGACTCTGAAAAACTTAAAATCTCTGACAGTTGTGGAAAACTTATGGTTTCTTTAACAACATATGTTGGTCTGTACCCCAGTAAAGATTGCAGCTGTTGTAAATTCATGTTTTAAAGAATTTCATCAGTCTCTGGAAATATGAAGATTCTAAAAGATGCCTGTGGTTAGTTTTCAAGACTGACTTACACTTTTGGGGCCACAAGTTCCCTTTACAAATAGGAGTTAGCAAGACCTTATTGAGTCCTTTCTGTTAGGTTATTTATAGTAAGTCATTGAGTGGGTGTTACAAGCTAACCTTATAAAACTATTTTATATGATATACTCCAACTATGTGCTTAAGCCTACTCTGGGCCACTTACATGCGGGTAATTGTCGATGTGTGTGCAGGATTGACATCTAGAGGAAACAATAAAATTGGGAACATGTGGTGAACGTAGTTCTTTGCTAGATAGTTCCTGTTAAAGATTTATACGTCAGTGTGATTTACGGTGAACTGAGTGTTGGCAATCTCTCCTGGTATTCCAGTAAAACAAAGCATGCCTGTCCCCGCGCAGCTGAGGGGTGAGTGAAGGAACTTTGCAGCCTGCACCACCAAACCTAACACAACTGCAACATTGCAACAGTCCTTTCTGTTGCTGAAGTCCTTGCTTCTTTCAAGGAGTACTTACTGCTGCAGTGTCACCTTAAGCATAATAGGACCTGGAAAACATAACTGATCCTTTTCCAATAAAAATGTCTCTTTGTCTCTTCTTTGGGAATTCTGTGAGGAAGCATGCTGTGTATAAAAGGACTTCCTTCCAAATTTAAGCAGGAAGAGAAGTACGTGTTTGTATACAAGGACAGAATTAACTGCAAACCTTCCTTCCTTTCCTCCTTCCCCTCGCTTTGTTTTGTTAGTTCCCTAGCTGGCATCGAAATGACAGCAGGAGAGAACTCATGTTTCCTATGTATTTACACAAAGGGGATGGGAACTTGGAGCATCAATGCATGTCCTTCTTAAGCTAACCCGACAAACATCAAGGCATTTTAAGATGTGTTTAGTCTTTAGCGCTCTTCATGAAGCTGCTTACAAAGGGATTCTTTTTGTTTTACTGCAGTATAATTTTTAATACTGCTGACAGACTTGGATGCTGAAATTCAACCTCTGGTTATTCACAGAGCAGATATAATAGACAGCTGCAGTTGCATTTTGTTGAGACTGTTCCACAAGTAAGACTTCTCCCTGACCTTTGGGGACCACTAACTTGGGAAAGTAGAGAACTTGGTGTCAGTATTTGTTCAATCCTTGGACTCTTTTCTAAGGTTATGCAAAATATCGTGGCAGCATTGTCATAGCAACCACCACTCACCTGAAACAGAACACTGACCACCACTTTTACATACAGCAGCTTTTTCTTTCAAACTTGTACAGATTGGAGCTAGTGACCTGTGGGTAGAAATTCTTTGTATGACAGTATTGATGGGCATAGCTATAAGCTAATATTATTAGAATATAATTGGTGGTGGCAGTGTAGGGAGATAATTGCATGGTGAATTTTGACAGTTGGTTACTATTTCTCTCAAGTGAGGTGGGAAGGAGTTGGGTTCATAAACTTAGTTTCCTGAATTGTAACAAAGAGGTCAAAAGTAGATTAATCCTCCTAAATATTTGCACTGTACCAGTCTCTAGTGCTTGTAAGCAAAGAGAGTGCATAAAGTCACTGAGTACCTACCTATCCCTACTTACCTATCAGCCCTGTAACTCCTTTGCAATCAGTAAATGTGCAGTGACATTGGCTGTAAGCTCGTGAGGACTGGGAGTCATTTAAACATTTGTATAAATATTGGCATATTTCTACACACTTTAAGCTATATTAGTCCACTTTTATTGCAGTGCAGGATCTTAGTCAGAATCTGGTCCTAAATAGCTAGTGAAGTAGTATGTATGCTTATGGTACTATGTGAACATTTATATAATAAAACATTGCAGCTGAAAACATTTGACTAGTATGTATGGTTTTAAGAGCTCCTGGAGAATAGTGGGTGAAGACAGGAGAAATTAAGGGTTTACAGTAATCCTGTTCCCTCGAGTCCTTTCATTATGATCCATACTAGTGTATTGTAGGTAACCGTGTATCTATTCCAGCTCTTAATGATAAATTCTGAACATGTTAAATAAAACTTCCATTTATACAGACAGCTGCATAATTTCTGAAACTTTTAAGGGTTTGGAATTGTCTTGCAACATGGTTAATTCCCATGTGGTGCATATTTCTGTTCTTTTTTTTTTTTTTTTTTTTTTTGTGAATGAGTATGTTTTGGTTCCTTCTTAACATTTACAGGAACAGGAAACAACAATGCTATTACTACCCTGGGCCTGGATTTTTGTTTTTTTCCAGACAGAGCTCCTAGCCACAAGAGTGAGTACGTCACTTGGCAATTTGAAAAGCTTTACCTTCTTGAAAAAGAAGTTACTTACAGCACCGTATAAGGGCATGAGCTCTCTCTTTTGAGCAACAACTTTTTGCTAGTTGAGACTGTTATTTCAATCTCCTAGAACATTAAGGTTTAACGACTTTATACTTTTTTTCCACAGCACTTCTGTCTACAGAGAGAAGTTAGGCTGCTCCTGATCTTAAAACTTATGGAGCAAACTGCATCAGTAACAGAATAGGAAGCAACTTAAACTACAGGAGTATTTTATTACTACCTCTGTAAAACGAGAGAGTCAAGTTGGGATGGAGTTTCAAAGGTTCTAAGCTGTGTTAGGTGTTAATTAGTGAAAGAACCTAGTGACTTGCATCATCACTTGTTTCTGAGTAGTTATTTACTATACTAAAACTGTGTAGATACATTTTGTTAGACTGCTGCTTCCAGATCTAATTCAGTGTTTACAGTTCTTCCCAGTTTTACTTTCTTTATTTTAAAAATACACTTCAGCCAGTACCAGTAATAAAAATGCCTTGATAATGAAAGTTTTCCATCTGAATTAATTACATCAGTGTAATAAAAAGAACATATTAAAGGTTTTGATCACGTAAATGCCATTCCAACCTAAAATACATCAGTTGTTTATCAACGGTCCAGCAACTGTGTTTCGTTCTAGGGAGATTCTGTTATTTCTTCTTTGCCCTAAACGCAAAGGATTGGGTTTTTTTTAAAGAAAATATTATTTAAAAAAAAAAAATCCCCCTGAGTTATCCTTTGCTGGACAGTGACTCCATAGTTCTGGTTTTTCCCAATTAAAATCTGACTAAGGACCATATCATATTGTCCATGGCAAGGAACACTAATGAATTGTCAGAAACCCTGGCTATTAGTTTGTGTGCAAAGAGGAAGGAAATAGCAACCTATGAAGCATTCTTCCTTACCTAGTAGAAGTCAGGATAGGGAATCCTGTCTGATTTTGGAAAAATTTTGATTTCTGCCAGCTATACAAGGAACTGCACTGCCAGCCCTCTTAATTTTATGGTATGTTAGGTAATGCCTGGTGTAGTTGTCTGTGCTCTTGAAGGTCCAGCTGTGCTGATTCAGGTTATTACTTCAGGAACCCCAGAGTTCACTTTTAAAGGAAGCTCCTAACTGGCACCACAACAAAGAAACACCTTGGAAGTATGTCTCCTAAACACCTCAACCTACAGAAGCAAATTAATTCTTGCAACTAGTTATTAAAAACAAGCTCAACCAAAACTGTGATAGCTGAGTGTTTGGGGCTACCTAGGACTGTCTATTCTGAAACAAAGAAATTAAACCCAGCATAGAGGTTGAGCTGGGAACTTAGAGACTTTAAAAATCACGTGGCAACAGAGTCCTTATTTCATAAACAAGGTGTCTTACAAGGCAGAAATTCTGTGGTGCACAGCATATCCTAAGCCACAGTTTGGGTCTCAAACTGATCTCAGCCTGGCTGGCTCACAAAGTTTGAAATCTGCAGAAACACGCTGAACAATGACTGATAGCTCTGCATGTCTAGGTTGTGGTGGTTTGCAAAACGGTGCATTGGCAGGAGCACCCCAAACAAGTTGGTTTGGTACAAATGCAATATATTTTTGGAATTTCTCTTACCCTTTATGTATCTGCAGCTTCCTGCCCTCCCTACCCTTCTCCATTAAGAGGAGATTATAAAGTTGTTTGGTTTTTACTTACTTTTTTACATTTTATTTTAACATGAACAAGGGGTTTTCCTCCTGGAATGTGATTCAACAGAGCAATCAACCATTTGTTTAGTTTTGTAATTGTTAAAATGGGCTCTGGGTTAAAAGGAACTAGTTACCAGTTTGTCTCTATAAACACTTGGTTTGGTCTAAAACCCAAGTTTCCTTTCGTGAAGGAGCCTGGGGGAACCTTGTGGTGGCCAGATGTTACGTGTTTATTTGATGATACTCACCCTACTCCCTTTTAGTTGAGTTCTGTGCTACCTGGTCTTAAGACTTTCAGTACTGTACCGTGGGATGTCATGTTTTGAGAGTGACTGGGTTCCCCTAAAATGGTATGGGGGTCCTGTTTTGCTGTCACAGGGGTGAGTGGTGCCAGGAATTTAAATTGTTGCAGACTGTGGGTGTTCCTGTCAGTTATCCCCTTAATGATATAAATAAAATGAAGGCCACGCTAGTGCTATGAGCCATTTTGTCTTGCCTTTCATTTGTAGTCTGGTTGCTACTAAATATTATGTATTAAGTGAAATGTCCTGATAGAAAACATTGCTTTTTAATTCAAACAACTTTTTTTTTTTTTTTTCTCCTCCTAAGCCCATCAGTAGCTGTTTTTATTTTGATATACACATTGGGTCAAGCTAATTGCTGCTTGAAGTGGTTGTTTAAGTGTCTATGATATCAGTGAATGACCTAAGTGTAACTTTGGGAAGTTTTTTGCATGAGTTCCAGGAGCTGTAGGGCAACTGAAGTAATATGTGGTGATTCATGAAGAATAAAAGGAGCTGAAGTGGGAATTTACAGGAAAGAGCGTAAACTATGGCTTTTCCCCTCTGTGATTTCAGAGCTATTTTTATTAGGGGCAAGGGAACTTTTACATGCCTAGAGAGAAGCCAAAATGATCAGGGAAATGGATATTCTTAGAGAATAGGGCAGGTGTGTGAACTAAGGTGTCATCCCCAAATTTTGTTGTAGGAAGAACCTGGAAGTAGTTTGTGTTGGTTGGCTGGGTTTTTCTTCTACAGTAATGGAATCTGCTGAGGTTAAGGTACATCCATACTACCTTCAGGGTCTCAACAGCTGAAGTTGTGTACTTTGCAACCAAATTATTTAAATTGGAACTACTGAAGGAGTTCACTGCTATCCTCAGTATGACTGGAGTGTGAAAGCCCCTATCTGGCTGCATATTTTACTGTTACTGGTGTAGAGGATGCAAAACGCTATGGCCAATGTCTTCCAAAGCCCTGTGTTACACACAGAGAAAGGTTTGCATACGCAGAAACTGTTCTTGAAATTGAGATGAAAAACCCCATATTACTGCTCTCAACAAAACAAACAGAAAAATAACAAAATCAGGCTCAATGTAGTTTCTCATGAATACAACATCCCTTCCCCTGTCTGCTGGGTTTTCAGAAAGTTCTTTTTGAGGTGGACAGAGTTGCTCTGTATAGCTGGCTGGATTCAAGGTGGATGTGCTTTTGTATCTGTGAAGACCTAGTGGCCAAGATAGATTTGATCATTTGAAAGACCAAAAAAAAAAAAAATTATTTTAAGGAACCTCATAAAATAAATTCTTGTGTCACAAAAGCTCTCCTCCTTACTCCTCACGGTGAACACAGCAAGGAAAGATCTACCTACAGCTGCCCTGTGTGTAGCCTGTGTTAGCATAACTTATCCACACCCACAAAAGCACACAAAGCTATTTCCAGGGCTTTTGCTTTGTGCTGGCATAGTGCCATCCTGTAGTAACAGCCAAAAGGAAAAATTCCTTTCATTGACATTCATTGCCCTAAGCCAGAAATGAAGTAGAAAGATATGCTTCTCTCTTTCACGCCTGCAAAGTTAGAGACAGTGCCAATATAAACCATGACTGAGGCTCTGAAATGACGCAAGTCCGTGCGTCTACTTCAATCCAGTGATGCAACCTGACCTTACGTTAACTAACTTACTTTTAAGGATTCAACCAATTTAAAGCTTTTGGAGAATGAGAATTATCTGAAAACATTCCTACTGGTTTATTTTCCTCATTTATATGTTTGCTACCTGTGTCTAATTCAAAGCAGACAAGCCTGGTTTGCTTCTGTTTGCTCTGGAAATTTGCATTAAGAACAGTGTTAGAATCAGCGCTCTGATCTCAGCCTATAATGAAATATGTTGCACTCCCACTTGGAAACTGGAGAGGAAAATCTTGCTCTATACATACAAAATGTATTAGAGCTGATGTTAACCTTTTAAGCTGGAGGAAAAAAGCTATAAACCTGAGAAGCAACAGGTAGTTTTTATGCCTGAGACACATCTCTGAGAACGTACTGTTCTGTGTCTTGGTTCCATACAAACTGCTCAAACTTTTAAAGTTGTCAGTCATCCAACCAGCCCTTCATTGCGTTATATGTTCCTCCGAAAATACATTAGGTACTGAACGCAAGACCAGACAGGTAAATAATGCTAACATGTCAAATTAACTTGTAAATATATATATTTTTTGGCTGCTTCCTACACACTTCATGGGCTCTGCTGTACTTCAGTGAGAGGAACATCTTCCTGCCTGGACTGGAAGACCAGTCCTCATCTACCTGCTGCAACATTTTCTTTTGTTTTAATGCCTTGTGGACGCCAGAAGGAATTGCAGATTTGTAAAACTTAGTAGAATGGTTCCTTATATTAATAACTTTTTTCTTTTTTTTTTTTCTTTTTTCTTCTTTTTCTCCTTTTTTTGCCATACAGTCTTAAAATTAAGATAACAGTTTTCTGGCCTTTGGCAAATTGCAAGGTATTCTGGGCAATTAGATATGGAGACCATACTGGAACATTTCATATTATATATATATTACCTGTTAGAAATGATAATTTCATACCTATAGTATGCTGCAGGCTTAGAAGTAATGTATGCCTCAGGTACTGTGTTTTATGCCTTTCCTGTTTTTTATTACTTCCTTGTGAAGCTTCAAAAGGGAAATAAAATTATACTATACAGAAGGATTGCTGCTTACCTCCGGTTATTCGGGTCTGTATTTTTCACTGAAACTCAAGGCAAAAGTCTTTCTGACTTGAAGAAAGGGGCTCTGATTTATTGTGGCGTGTTTATCAATGAAGAAACATGAGAGATGCTTGTCCTTGTGTCTGAAGAGGAGATGAAAGAATGGCTAATTTGAGGAACACAAAAATCAGTTGGGCCAGAGTAACTGGAAACTGTGTCCAAACTTGGAGTTTCTGACCGCCTCCACTTCCCGATCCTGGGTGATCAATCAACATTTTGGCTGCAGTCTAGGAGCCAGGCACACACCAGCTCCCTGAGGCCAGCCGGTTTTCTCATGCATGCACATAATCAAATAAAAGCCATAACTTTGAGCCAAGTTGCTGACCTGAATGAGTGGATCAGGACCTAGGAGTTCATATGTTTATAGGTGTATAGTTTATATGCAACCTAAATAAATACTGTAGTCAGAGGTCATAGGGTCAGGTTTTGAAAGGTCCCTAACACAAGTTGTTAGCTGAGTTCATTCACTTATCTACCTTGGGAATTGATGGAGAGATAACAGTGTGAATCTGAACGGAGATGCTCACCTTAGCCTTTGAACACCAAAGAGCTAAGACTTCTGGTAAGTTGCAGTAGGGGAATTTCGTTGGGAATGCTGATGTAAGGAGTTGCAGATCAGGAGAAGTAGCATTGGCAGTCATTAACAGAAAGTGATAACAAAAAGCACTAAGCAGATTCAGAAAGGAGTGTGAAAATATCTGAATTCATAAATATAAATCGGAACACTTCACAACTAAAACTTATTAAATGTACCAAAACTATAGGTTCTGTTACTGCAGATATGGAACAGAAACTGCTGTGTTTACTTTCCAAGGGGACCACTAGGAGATCAAAATTTGTCATTCATATCAAATGATCTAGATCTAGCTTTTAGGAGTCATTGTCTCCTGTGTACCTCTCTGTTAATTTCCAGGTGAAATTTATTTTGCCTGCCAATAGAAAACAAGTTGCGGAGACAGGTAACGATTATGGAACATAAATTTGGTGTGTTTATGCAGCAAGGAGAGGAGTCAAAGAAGAGGTATTCAAACCTCATGTTGTTTAGTTCACCATGCAGTTTGGTTGGGTGCTAGAAAAATATGAAGCATACTAGAAATCAGTTGGTGTACGGTATGTTAAAAGCAGCATAAACCATTTTGAACGTTAGTGTACCAAATGTCTTTATTCATCATGGAAAGCTATGTTAGATAGTAGAGCATCTTTATAGAAAGATCATCATGGCATTACAGGGAAAACTTATTTTTGAATTTGTGTCATTAAAACAAAAAAAATTTCAATATATCCTTTCTAAATACACACAAGGTGGAGGAGTTCATCAAAAATACGGCAGAATGGATTTTCTCATCTTTTTAACATGTTCTTGAAATTCAGGTTACTGGAAGGCAAGGAGAAATATTTCTTTGTTATACAGGATTAACGCTAGTTTTCTCAAACAATAACGATTACTTACTAAAATCCTTTTACTAATGACCATATGGAGGAAACGCAGGTAAACCAATTAGTTTGCTCTGGAGCGAATACTTCCAGGTTTTCTTCATGTGGCACAATTTTTAAGAACTCTGTGCAGACACCATTGGCAGCACTGAGCCTCTTAAAAAAAAAAAAAAAAAAAAGCAAGCTGGTATGTCTGGGATTTATGTAAGGCTTACTCAAAAAACATTGGTGTATCTCGACAAAATCAAAGCTACCTGCTTTTTCTTTGCAGAATGGTTCATTGCTTGGCTAACTACATTGAAGACAAAAGCCAAGAAACAAACAAAAGATATTGTATTCATTTACCAAGGAGAATGAAACTGCAGATGCCTTTGTTCATTATTGTAAACACTTTACAAATTTGAATCAGCTCTAGACCCTTATGCCATTTCTAACTTCCTTGATATTATCTGAAAAAAAAAAAAAAAATTACTACTTATATATTTTTCTATCACAGAAACCATCTCTTTTGGTTTCTTGGATAATATTAATGCTGCATTTTCCCAAGACCTACATCTGGTTTTATAATTTTAAAAACATCTGAAGTTCAACATCAGTGAATGAAGCCTCTACAATCAGCATGTCAGCTGAGGGTCTGGCCTCTCCTTTTCAAACCAAACCCAGTATTTACTACACCAGAGCACGTATCTGTATGTGCTCTGCCATCTCATTACAGGCACCACAGCTTTGCTGTTTTAACACTGAAGTTGCTAGAGGTTGTGCAGCAGCGGCCACCGCTGTGGCCTGAGCAGTGACTTCCATCTGGGGCCACTGGAGAAGGCAGAGTAATGGTCAGGTGTGGTCTTAGTCCCCCTTTTGCTCTGGGCTGCTGTTCTGGAAGGTACGTGCTAGGCAAGGTACAAAAGCAAAGTATTTACTGTGCAAAGTGGTCTAGGTAATGTAATAGAAGAACAACAGAGTTATCCTGTAGGTTCTGGCTCTAAAGCAGAGAGGAAGGTTTTCAGAGAGGACTGAACTGGAGTTTAGTGAAGACCCTCCTCCTAGCTATACATTCCCATTATCTCTTGTGATTGCAATAGTCCAGAAACAGTATGAGTTCCTGTCACATTCATGCAAGTGTAAATTATTTGCTTGGGAGAAAATGCAAGCTTAACGTTCATTGGTGCAGAGCGTGTAACCAGGTTTTATGTTTTGGAGGTGTAGATCACCCTGTCGTTCTGTTCTTGCTGATTCAATTCTGGTGAAGGCATATTCAACCTACTGTCTGTCTTTTCAGGTGCTTCAGCAGCCAAGTGGATTTTAATATGTTTGATTATATACTCCCCACATCAGAACTGCTAAACACTTAAACAGGGTGCTATACTGAGGTAAGAGTGATTGTTTTTTGCACCATTGGCCTAGAATGCACCACATTTGCAGTAATCTGCCACTTACTGCTGTTTTCCTCAGTCGAATCCATCCCAGGCTCAAGCTTAGATGTTTACATAAATAGATTTATAATAATAATAAACAGCTATCCTGTTTCTACAGAACAACTATTTGATCTTTCAGAATTTTTTCTCATTACAAACTTAAGTGCAATACTTTTCCTAATAACTTCATAATCATGCCTCATTCTTTAGTCCTGCAGTATGCAAATGCCAAGAATACTCGAAGTCTCAGAGCAGAGATCTCAGAAAAAGCAAGTCTAAATAACACTGGTGTCAAGAAAAGTAATTCTGATTGCCATCTTCTTTCTCTGTAATTACTAGACAAAGAAAAATCCATGATGATAATTTTACCTTCAAGGTTGCTTATTCACCACAGACAAAGTTCAGGCTCAGTGCAAATTTTCCTTGTAGAATGACTAACAAAACCAGTGACTCTTGTGGCCTTTTTGGAGCTAATTACTTAGGTGAACTCTAACCACTAAGCCCCTTCTCAGGGCTGTTTCTGTGGGTGGCAAAGAGCAATCCCTCAGCCTTGAATACATTGAAGCCACGTAGAGGAGCCTATTGCACAAGGTCTCATGGCTCCACCCTTGTTAAATGGAATCTGCTGGGGCTGGGTCATTTGACCGTTGCCGTGTAGGGCACTTATAGGAAACGTCAGCACGTGGGGATTGTTAACCCCAGTGGGACCTGAGGTTCCAGTTGCTTGCGTTGTAGGTTGCTGTCCTACTGTGGTGAACTGGACTCAGTACACTCGAGCGGTTTAGCATTCCCTCATGCTCTCTGCAGCTTCTGTGAAATAGTTTTAGAGATGGGATGAAGTTCTTTCATTATACGTGACGTGCTGGCATCTTCCAAAGGCAGCAGGACCCTGGCGGTGCCACTTCACTGCATAAACTGAGAGCTTCTTAGAAGTGGCTGAAGCTGGGAAGCTGACAAGTAAGTGTTCCTGTGTTCTGCAGTTGTTGAGGCGTGTGGGCTTCCTTCACCTTACCTCTTTTCAGTGAAACTACTGAGATTGAATCTGAACTCCCTTTTTTATTTTTACCACTGAAAAACTCAAGTGCATATGGGTAGGCTTGATGCAGAAGAATACTGTTAAGTGCTAAGATTTAACAATAGTTTGTGTGAAAAATGCACCTTGTAACATGAATTCAATTCTTTCCTTGTGGTTGAACCAAATATTTGTACCTGTCCTTGACACTGAATGCATTTTTAAAGTAATACCTTCTTATTTATGTGAGACATGCTTATCAACTTGTGCAGCTGAATTACTGTAGGGAATGAGAAGACAGAAAAGATGCTGGGTTGGAGGAGGGGGGCTACAGTGAGCGGGGGAGGGGAAAATGTAGAGCAAATTCAACAATTTACAAAATGCCGAATTCTTCTCATGTTTTTTTGTCATTTGTTTTCTGAACTCAGTGGTTAAGTGGATTTGTCATGTCATTTAACTGGTCTCACTGTTGGAGGAACAATATTGGGTATTTTTTTTATTCTCCCCGTCTTTCTCTTTGTGCGTATCTGCTAGTGCAGGCCTATGAATTTTTGATATTTTTTTGAGCAATGCCAGTTAGGACTATCACATTTTGATTTTGGCAATAATAAAATAATAATCTATGAAATTATGCAGGAACTTTAGAATATATGGCCAAAAAAAAGTGGCCATTTGAAGTAATACCTTGACACATCTCTCATCACTTTTCATTTTAAAGACATTTGAAGTAATACCTTGACACATCTCTCATCACTTTTCATTTTAAAGACTTCTATCTTTAAACATCTTTATTCTTAAAGTATCTAGGATTAAATGCTGTTTTATCAGATTTCTTGTCCCTTGCTAATTCTGGAGTGTGGTCGTTTAAAGTGATAAATCTCAAACTTATTTTTAAATAAATATTTCAGAATTTTCACAAAAAATAATTGATGCTGAATGGAAAAAAGTTTCTCTTACTATTGGTGATGCCTTTAGCATTTTTAAAATGTTGAGTAGAATGTAGAAGAGAGAGCGTGCTAGAGCTTATCTTTCTTTTATAGGTATCGGATAGCTGCATATTTATCAGTTTGAACTTCTCAGACCACAGGAGTTATTTCATTAGTAGTCAAACTGATTTCATTGTTTTTACAAGCTGTTTTCAAAGGTTTGGGTGTCAGGAGGGTTCAAAACACTCAAGTATCTTAAATGGAAGAAGAATCTCACCAACTGCAATTTGAGCTGTGGGTGGCAATGCTTCTGGAACACTAGAGAACTTAGCTGCTTAATTTTTGTTTTGATGGAAGATCAGTCCGTGTTTACAGACTTTCTATTTGTATAACATTTAAGAAAAAAAGTTGCCATTAAAAAAAAACCAAACAACAAAAACAAACTAAGGATAGCAGCTGCAGTAATCTAAAAATTACTGATTTTCCAAGGAGTTTGGAAAGAAAGGATTTGTCACTGTATGAATGAATATAGACTTGTGGGGAAATACAGTGGTTTTGTTATATCAGACTGTGACAATACATATTGGTTATAGTTAATATTGCTTAGCTAACATAATTGTATGGGTAATAATCAGTCTTCCATGTTTAGCTTGAGCGATTGTGTCAATGTGTATTCAAGACATTGAAGGTTTCTTTTTTAAATTCCTTTACTCTGTAGAGTACGCAGCCTTGAGGAGTGCTCATGGATAAAGAATTTGTGGTTAATTTCCAAAGTAGTTCTTGGGAATTATTGTGTATGTGCAAATACTTGCGGGTTGAAAATGAAGTTGTTCTTTAGTTTAATTTTATTTTCTTTGGGATATACTTCAATAACCAGTTCCTGTGAGTGAGGCTGTGTGTGGCCTTATCTAAGATTTACGGTTCTTCCTAAGCCTTGTCCAAAGAGCCTTATGTTGTCAGACAGGAGAGGAAGGAGGCTGGGCAGAAAGGTGCCGTTTAAGGGGATACCTCTTGTTTCTTTGAAGAAAAATAAAATGTGCTAATAGTATCTGTACAAATAAAGGTTTCATAAATGACTTGCTAGCAATGTATACACAAATGAAGCCGCAGTTAGAAGCATGCCTTGGTTGGCCAAGGCTGATGCTGCTAGAGCAGTACAAGCTCATGCACTGGGATAACTGTGGTCTTGTGTAGGTTCTGGAGCATGTGGATTTGCTTCCATGATGTTCAGCATGAACTTTAGTTTCCATATGTATAACATGGGAATAATCATACTTCCTATTGCTAATGCTTACAATAAGTAGCTGCTGTTGAACACCAGCTACAACCCATTTCCATTTGTTGTCTTTGGTGTGATTGGTTACAGCTGAGGCGGATCTGGCATCCTAAGCAGAGGGAGTACATCAGGACATGCATCCTTTAGAGCACTTTTTCTTAACTCTGGAAAAACCGGCAATAGTAAATTCAAGCAGAATTGCAGACCAGTAATACACCCTGTAATATGCTATTTTCAGCGCATAGGTGTGTTAGTTAGTTCCAGGATATCACGTATTTCAAAACATTAAATAGCCATAATAGGTTCATATATTTGTATAATTACAGTTAGTAGCAGGAAAAGAATTTGGCACCTCTTCCTGGACACTTACAAGGGCTGTGCCTGAGGCAGCTGAATAGAACCAGCTGCTTAAGAAACCATAGGTACATCAACTATCCTTTAAAAACACCTCCAGCAGCCTCTGCTTCCCATCACTGCTCTTCTGTCGAAAACTGCTGCTCTGGTGACGTAGACCGTGTTTTCCATGTTATCTTGTTCCCAACCTGTTAAAATTCAGATTCTTTGCCTTCAGAACTAGTAGGGGTAGTAGTTCTGTTGTGGTGTTGGTCTTAAAGCACATTTTGTGGCTTTAAATACCAGGCAACAAGATTCTCTAAAAAGCATTTTTCCTTTTCTTTAAAGAAAAGGAAAGGGGGGAAAAAACCTGCCCAAACAACAAAACAAAACCCCCATAACTGAATACAGAGCTCAGCAGAACAGCTTTCCAATGATAAGAAAATAAAGGATATCAGAAATACTCTTGCATACTTATTCCTGACATGGGACTTTTCCCCTCCCAGCAGTGCAGAACTGTTCACTGCATTTTGTTTTAGTGCTGAGCACACACTTCTAGTCTCAGTCACAAACTGTGTTTGGACCAGTAGGCTCAGACTGTGCAGATATGATGGGGAGTTTCACCAGAAGTACCAGGTGAAACCGTAATTTTCTAGACTAATTAGCATTTCAAATCATTCTGTTTTGGTTTCTCATTCCCATGTTAGTTTTAAACCTGGGAGATAGTTGTTTGTAGGGAGTCTGTGAATGTCTGGAGATTACTCTCCCATAGGAAATTTCCTTATCCGCTCTGGAATTGAACTGTTACCTAGCACTTGATACAAACGGCTGAGTTTGGTATAAACCTCAAGGGAACATTGTGTATATGTATGCGCTCATGTTGCAGAGGGGCTGGGGGCTTATTACCCATACTGCTGTTTCTGCTGGCTTTGACAAAATAGAAGCTGCTTCTTTTTTTCTCCAGCCAGTTTTTTTCTCTCCAGTCTCATATGTTGCGGCAGGGAAATATATTCCGAAGGGAACATTTCATGACACAATTATTCATGAAATGACAATATAGTTCTCAAGGTGTAGTTTCTCCTCTGTTTCCTTGACAGAGCTTTTCCACTGTTTCCTTCTCCTGTGGTCAGCCTCCTGAAAGATAGGGATGAATAATCATGGGAATCAAATCACCTTGAACTTTGAACAGATTCACATTTGCATAGGCGTAATGTCGCTTTCTGAATGCACAGGAGGATTTGCAAAAATCATTTGGTATTCCTGTAAGCTTGCCACTGGGAAAGTCAATGGTAAAACTCTTAGACTTTAAAGAGAACCTGGCTATGTCAACATTTAACCCTAGTCATTCAGGTTTGAAACTGATTGTATAACCAATTACATATATGTCCAGTCTTGGCAATGATACCAAACTGTTTTTCTTAATCAGTGTATGCTGTCCAAATAAAATCCATTTGTAAAAGCAGTTGACCTGCTGATGTATTAAAAACTGAAATTAATTTCTTTAAAGTTGTCTTCTTGAAAGTATGCCTTCTAGTAATTTATAGACTTTTGATTTATATACTGTGAAAACAGCAGTTACTTACAAACACTATATTCTACACATTTTCACTTATTTTACTAAAAATAACACAAGCCCCACTGCATTAAGTGTATAGGATAGGTTACTACTTTAAACTCTGCAGTGATTACAGCTTCACAAGTTCACAAAACCTAGGTTAAAGAATAAACAGCCCAATAAACTATGACTTGACTTTTTTTTCCTGTATTATATTCATGACTTCAAGCTTTTCTCCAGAGAGCCTAAGAATTCCTTTCACTTTATTTGTAACTGTACTAAAATGTTCAGTTTAGCTGCATGATGTGATGATTTTGTGAATACTATGTTACTTCTAATAAAGGGTAGAAAATCCAGTGTAACACAATACTTATTCCTTCCATTACAGATTCATTCAGTATCTTTTGAACTTTTGCCCTGCTTGCTCTTATGACTCATGTTACGATAACACCTATAGTTTCTATTGGAAATCAAGTCTGTACTGTGCTAAGACTTTGTACTCTGAGAGAACACCCCTCTAAAACTGCCTGCCAGTTCCAGTGTAGATTTATTCGGGGGGGGGGGGGTGGGGGTGGGGCTGGGGGGCTGCTGGCAGTTGTCTTCTTCCCGGTCTCTCCCAGCTGCCACCAAAAGCTAGGAATTTGTATATTTTCTTATTGCTTATCTTTGGTGAAACCTGTCCTGCACTTCAACGGAGTGCCAATTGACTTCTCAGCCTGAGGCTTCAGATCAGCAAGGCTCACTTCCAAAGAGAATACCCGAGCTGGATTTTTATGGGCTATGAGGGCTTTTCCCCTTCTTAGGGAAGTTGTCTTTAGGTGGAAGGTTTGGGCCAGAGCTCAAGACTTGCACAAACCTAGACTGTTTAAACAAAAGACAAAACAAAAAAGTGGTATCAAATTTATAGTGAGGAATAGTATAGGCAACATACAAGGTCAGTGAGTCAGACATAGGTTTAGTAGTAAGGAGGTATGGACGTTTCCCCTTGTGTCATATAGCTCACAGCAAAGCAGTGGGTGAGGGCAATGCATTGCCACCCTTACCCATCCATTTCTTGGACGTGTCTGATGCTGAGGGGAACTTTGAAACAGGCATTGCTGGCTGGTGAGCTCCTGAGAAATGCTCCTGAACAATTACAGGTGACACAAGTAATGTTTTTTGTCGGAGCGAGCACCTCTGTGCTTTTCAGGTATTTATTCATCTCTAATTGTCTACAGCCCTTTCCCACTTCACCCACTTTGGACTGCCTTGGTAAAACCAAAAGATCTGGAGGATCCAACTGCAAGGTCTCTCCCAGAGTTTCTACGGAGCAGAGACTCTAGAAATTGAAGCTTAGTTTTATCCAACCCTTTGCACTTGGAAGCATTGGCTCTGGGTTTTGTTTCCTTTCCTCCTGTCCACCTCCCACCTTTTTAAAGGATATCAAACCAGATTATGCTCTGTTATGTCATTGATGGGATGTAAGAGCAGTACAGATCTTTCACACCCCCTTCTCTCTACCTGAAATGAAGAAGTAAGAGGCGGCTGTGGGCTTCCATTACCTGTAGTAAATCTGCAGGATCAGTAGGGATCTGTTCTGCTTTTATGAACATGTGTAATCACAAACTATGAACATTTGAAATTAGAGTGAGTTAGTTATTAACACTCTGCTGTGTAAATGCCTCTCTCGATAATTTTCAAAGCGCTGCACAAACGCTACAGGTAGCTATAATGATCAGTGGTAATTTCACCTAGCCCTTTATTTTGCAGTTGGAATGTGTATTTACCTATTTTTTTGATCCATAAGCTGAAGCCAAAAGAGGGAAAAAGGCCAACCTATCTGTACTAAAGCCAGTGGGGAGGTTCTGGACCGGTTTTAGAACAAATTGGATCATATTATGAGCATCTTGCCTGAGGCCATTTAATAAATTGTTTATACAGGTAGGAAAGGAACAAAGGTACTGTACATTCTATAATAATTGTGTTCTAACTGCTCAAAAATGGAAGCATAGTATTAACTGTTAATGTCCTTTTAGCAGCAATACTCTCAACTGTGTATTTTTTTTCATGAAGCCAGCCATATTTTAATTTTTTTCCTTTTTTTTTTTTTTTAATGTTAGGAAAGATTCTTAAAGATACATGGTCAAATTCCATCATTTGTGCAGTTGGAAATGAAGCATATCTGTCAATGGAGTAATCTCTCATGCATTTTCACTGATGTATCGGCAAAATTTGGCCATATTAATGTCAAAAAAGAAACAAGTGCTCTTAACTGGCTAAAATTGTGTAAAATGTAATAATAATCTGCTTATTAGCAGTTTTAATGCTGAGCTGTAGATTTGGAATAAAGAATAAATTATTCCTGATTTCCATCTGACCATAAAGGATATTTAAGCAAAAAAACCCTACAAAAACCCAAACTTTTTTTTTCCTTGTGCCTTTTTTGTCTGCTTGTTCTTTGTAAAGGGAAGAATTTTAGGTGGTAAGGATGATGCTGTGTTTGCTTTTGACAGTGGGTTGAGTTTTTCGTTCCATCTTTAGACTCCAGTGAGGTGCCTGAGGCAGCATCAGTAGAAGATGGAAAAAGACTCTCTTCAAAGAGATTCAGAAATCATTTTGATAAGTCTGTGTTTCCTTGCTTGACTTGACAGTTTTATTTCTTTGCCGTGCCAGTGGCTATCGCTCTCTTTGATTCTTCTAACTCAACATACTGCAGTAAAGCACTTAATACCTTAAAAAATCTGAAATTTTTTTACTAAGGTAAAGGGGAGAGTGGGGTACAAGAAGCAATGAAGATGGTGGATTTAGTAACAGCTGCAACTAGCTCATGACAGGGCTTTGAGTTTTGGTTCCTGTTGGATCCCTGTGGTAATTCAGCTTTAAGCAAGAGAAGTCTTGAGAGACGGTGACATGAAAGCCTCAAGGAAGAACAAGCTGAAGCAGGTTAGGCAGTAAGAAGATATGTATGCAGCAGAAAGAAAAACAAAACAAAACAGTGTGATAATCCTTATCTACATCAATATACTCATTGAGTGTGTTTTTCCAAAGCCACGTATAATTATTTCAGATACTTTTGTGACTTCTGATGCCATGTGTCCACTTGGAGCTGCTCTTTTTCTGATTGCATGCCGCTCAATATCTGTATAGTAGTGTTAGAAGTAGTGTGTCAGGCTGCCAGGCCATGTCCCTCTCTTTGCAAGTAGTTGGGGACATATGTGTAATGTCCTGGGTCGTGCACAGGAGCCAGAACAGACAAAAGCACTTCCATCATTAGATTCAGGATCTGTACCTCCTGAATTGCTTCTTGGAAAAAAAACAAACAAAAACTCACGCCAACAACAACCCAAGAAAACCCCAAACCAAACATTTGGAAGTCTTAGGCAAGGAGGACGAGGTTATGGTAACTGTGAAGTTGGTCATAAGCAAAACTAGTGGTAGTTCTTTGCCACATGAGAACTATTTCGTGCCTGGAATTGCTGTTACCCATATTATTAAAGGACTGTTCCCCTAAGTGGAGGTGATGAGAACAAATTTTTTTTATTGTTTTCTGGACTCTCGTTGAAGTTTATATATATATATAGGAAAAGTTCATGGAAAAGAAATGTACTCATTAGACTTGGGAATCTCATGTAAAGATTTTGTTTAGGTCGAGAGTCAGATTTTATTTTATTCTTCCACCAGCCCTGTATTCAAGAAATGGGGGGAAAGGAGAGGGGCGCCAAGTTGGCTCTGGCCTGAGCAGTGGCAGTACTGGCTGTATGGGTGTTGCGTCTGTGCTGCTTAAATTTGGGTATCAGCAGTTTTGTCAATGATAACTGGAATGGGAAAGGTCCTAGGAGGTGGGGAGCGCTGGCATCCTCCTGGTGCAGCCCTGGGCTGGGGGGATAACGTCACTGAGGTAAGCCACAAAGGTTGCAGCACCAGACCATTCCAAGTTTCTCACTCTGTGTGTTGAGGAGAGAAATACCGGAGGAGAGAAATGTCCAAAGCGTTATGAGGAGCTACTACCATTTCTGACCCTGCTGTCTCATTTGCATACTGTTTTAAGAGCTCTGGCAGAGCTGTTAACAAGGCTTATGACAGGGTGAGGGAGGGAAGAAAATTAAATTCATGCAACAGCAGAGAAGAAAAGGCAGACAGAGAAAGCCGGGGGAGGAGGGCAGAAGGAAGGCGAATATGTCATTTGGGGATTTTTTGAGACAAATTGCCCTCTGAGGGAGGTTGTGCTCAGCACTTGCTTTGCTCGGTTACTCAAAGCAGCTATTTTGAAACTACAAGCCTGTGCCATAGGACTGCATGTAACACTGCTGCCCTGCCACACTCACAGCTCCTTTGAGGGGCTCTGCCTCCGGGTTCTCCTCCTAACTAGGCAAATCGCTTGAAAATAATGCAACTAGTTACCACTGTCAAATAACTGTAAATTTTGAAATTGGCCCATATCTGCTTAATAGGTAATTTTATTTTAATTTAGATCCAGTATACCACACGGAAGATACAGCAACACTTGGTGTAAATGAAGCGGTCCGTTAAGTAGACCTATCTATGGGTCTACTTCCAAGCCTACGGTACTGTGGCAGCAAACAGCTCTGGATTTCTCTACAACTTTTTAAAGCCTTAATTAATTTTTCCCTCTTCCACGGAAGAGAATGGGCTTGCAATTATGCTAGAAATCAAGGTTACATAAACTTGAACATGATGCCTGTTGTGTGGCCTCCGTCCAATTCTCTTGGTGTATAATCCATAGACTCTTCTGCCAAAATCCTGACTATTACAAGCTGAGACTTTAAAAGATGGAATTCTTGTAGTTAGTCCCCAAGTCATTAGGTACCTTAAATGAATGTAATAGCCAGCCTTTAGATATGAGGGCGTTAAATTTCATGCTGTTATTTATTGCTGTCAATGTGAACGTATGTGACACAGATACAACTGAATAGCTAGCACACGATAATGAATTCTGAAAAGTTCTAGAATTAAACTATGGGAGCTTGCCTGGTGTCTTTCAAGCAATCATAACTTTTGCCAAAAAATCAGACTTTTCTGTTGAAGTATATCTCTGCTCTCAGCAGTAAGGAAGAGAGAGTATATAAGCTATAAAACAGCCCAGGGGCTTAATATTCAGTTTTGCTACAACAGATTTGTAAGGAGTGGGGGAGTGGCTGGGGGGAGCATTCTGCTCCCTTTGCTCTTTCAGAGTTATAACTTTGGAAAATAAAAAACTTTATTCTCTTTGCTGTAATACTTTTGATATTGGCACTGCTAGGCAAGAGCAATCTTCACTTACCTGCTTCATGCACCAGTGAATGGCAGTGGCTGTGCAATTGGATAATAATTCTGAAATTTTGAGTGTCTGGTGCTAGGATGCAAGTGAGAACTTGTGAGCTTAGAAAGTGCAACAGAGGGTAGAACCCAACCAGGTGATGTATGAATTAGAGAACCAGTTTTACATTCAGATAAATGAAAAAAGCAGGCAGCAGTATTGTGAAAAGCTTTTCCTCTGAGACACCCAAGTGAATGGGTGAACCTAATTTGAATCTCTTTATTAAAGTAATGATTTGTAGATGACATTCAGCCTTCGAGGCTGCGCAGTGCTTGGTATAAAATCTAAGCATGTTTGATTCTGAAGAGGGCAATAAACGAAGGGTCCTGCCCCCAGGAAACTGAACTAGAAGGCTTCAGCGTATTCAGAGGTGGTGGTTTTCCTGCCGGGTGTCCGGTCAAAGCAGGACCAGGGTAGAAGCAGCAAGAGAATGTTTTGTGACTTAGAGCTGGGGAAGGTGAGAGAGAAAGGGAAAAGGTTGATACAAAAGCTTGGGGAGGCTTTGATGCAACCTCTGCTGTAGGTGTTTGTTTCCAAGATAACCACCTTAGCAGGCGAAGGGGGAACTACCAGGAGGGTGCGTGGGGGAAGGAGGGCTTGCTGGTTCCTGTGGGCAGCGCATCCCTCCTTATTCCTCACTGCCTCCCCACTGGCTTGTCCTGTTGCTTCTTTTTAGCCAAAGTGACTCAATGAAAGCTACCCAACCCCTTCAGAAGTGAAGTACAGCTAAAGCCAGCCGAAGAAAGTGTGATGGTGACACACTCCCACATCCATTCATCTGGCAGCAGACTGTGACAGCCAGTGTCTCAAGCTGCTCCAAGGCAGCAGGTGTCTTGGGGTGCTCATAAAGGCTGATTACTATAAATTTTCCAAAAATCTGTGAACGTGTCTGTACCCATAACAAAAGGTAAAGATTCATTATGAGAAATTTGATATCTTCATTCAGTTATTTTCCCCACCCACAGTGGGACAGCTTCTGCTGCTTAAAAATGAAAGTGAGAGTGGCAGGTGAGAGGGGAGAGATACCTAGTAATGAGAAATTACATACCTAGTTAATTTCTCACATCAGAAAGTCATGTACGTGCTTTGAGTGCTGCGTTCATTGAAAGGTGATTCATCAGCTAGGCTAGTGTAATAGCTGCTTCCCACTGGGTATCCATGGGGGAAAAAAACAACCAGTATTTGTACCCAGTGTACTTGGAGGTAAGAAGTTACGCTCTGTGCTCTGCCTAAAGTGTGAATAGTAATACTTGGAAGTGTCTGTTTTATGTAAGGTGTGGAGTGTTCTGTGAACCACAAATAAAAGGTGCTGAAGATATAAAGCAAAGAACCTTTTCAATACTGAATATGACCCTGTTTGCCTGGCAATGAAAATGCCTGCATTTTTCATCTGGACAAACAGTCTGGAAGTTGGAAGAAGGAACAGAAGAGGCCGCCTTCAGGCAACTGAAGCAAGCCTTGTGTTTGCAGACCTTAGTTTTCCTGGGAATTTTAACCAGCCTGAAATTTGCTGAACACAGAAAGGCACAAGCAATCCAGAAGGTTTCTGGAGTGCGTTGATGATAACTTCCTGAGACAGCTGGTGAAGGACCTGACAAAGGGAGGCACTTTGCTGGGCCTGATGCTTACAGCGAGGAAGGGCTTGTCAGGAACATGAAGGTAGCGGTAACCTTGGCTGTGCTGACCGTGGGGATGCTGGTGTTCAAGATTGTGAGAAAAAATAAACAAGGCAAGCAGCAGGATCAGAACCTCTGGGCTTCAGAATAGCAGATTTTGACCTGTTCGGGACTCTCCTTGGAGGAATGCAGTGGGATACAGCATGGTGGTGCTTGTCTTAGGTCTAGTCCCTGGGGCTTTTTCTGGTGTGTGTAGTTTTCCTTATATGAGGTGGGAACTGGTTACTTGGGCAGCTGGCCCATACTGCTGGGTTTTATGTGCTTGACCATATGTAGACAGAGATGTTTCTGCATCTATAGGGGTTGGGAGCGGGGAAGGAAGTGGTATTGGAGCCAAACCTCTTCTGTATGAGTCAATGAAAACATCTGCAAAGAGCAGCGTCAAAATGTGACTCTCCTCTCGTCTGCTGAATTCCTGTAACTGTGGGACTCTTCTGTGTTTGAGCGGGGCTCGCTGGTTTGTTTTTCTTAAAAGTATCTGTGAGTAGTAATGCTAATAGTCATCTTTTGGAATAGGCTTTAAGTAAGTGAGAGTATCCACTAAGAAATTTAGGACATTCATTTTCGGTTCCTGCTGCTGCTGCAGAATATCAGCTTCACATCTTCAACCTCTCACAAATACGATCTCTTCTTACATACCCTTCCTGTACGTTTCCCTAATTTGAAACTTCCTATCAGTCTAAGGTAAAAAGGAGAAACTGAACAGTGTACACCTTATGTCATGGGAAAAGTTCTACATTTTTCCTTGATGCCTCTAACACTGTCACCAGTACATTGGCTCAAAGCAGTTTCATCCCCAATGTCAAGTTTGTGTTAATGCAAAGTTGGTTTTTCTTGTTATTGGCTCACCCAGCTGTTGATTTGGTTGATTCTTGCTATTTGTTGTTGTGGCAAACAACAGATCAGCTGGAAGGGCAAGAAACGTCTTCAAGTCAGAGAAAGGTACCTACCCTCTCCACATCTGCTTTTACAGAAATAACGCGTAATAGAGTGCGCTTGTATATTTAGTAACACTGTGGCAAATACATGGTTACATACAGTAAATTCCCAGTTATCCAAACCTCCATTTATAAACAGTCTCTGTAATTCCCTCTTCTCTTGACTGCTGGTCATTTGAACTCAACATTATCCAAATACACTGGATAAACCAAGTGTGGTTTGGCAACCGGGTTTCTATTATATTTAAACCTGATTCATCATGTAGCAATAGTCTGGTAATGATACGTATCCACTTTTCCATAATGTACTCAAAAACCTGTGGATAAAACACGGCTGCATAAATGCTAGGACTGTTTTACTTCAAATTACAGTGGTAGGAGAAGAGAAAGTATTTTTAAGAGCACACAAAAAATTTCCTGCTTACTCAGTTAGAAAGGGCTGTAAGGAACTGTGTAAATGGCTCCACGGTGCTTTTGTTGATGCTCTCCCTGCCTTTCCTGCAAACGTTCTGGATATGGAACATCTTACTGGGCATGAATAAAGCCATTTGAATCTGACGGGTTTTTTTGCATACTGCTACAAGCTAATTTTTCATGAAATTGGTAGCATAGTGCTGAGTTCCCACCAATGCCCACTACCTATGCTCTGGAATAGTGAAACCACCTCCACTTTCCTCCCAGTGCAGAAATTGTTCCTTCCCAGCTGGTGGCCTAAATGTGGCTGCAGCCACCCCCTGCTTTGTATCTCCTGCTTTAAAACAGGAGATTGTAATTAAACATTTCCTGAGGCTTGTGTCCTACCTGAGGGAGGTAGAGCTTGCGTGATTCAAACCCTTTACTTTGCAGGCTTAGCTCTCTTATGCTGGGAGGGGTATGACAGCCTATTTCCAGTTCGATAACCCCTACAAAGGAGATTGCTTTCACTCTTTGTAGCTTTTTGCCTGCTCATCACCCCTGAATGCAAACAGTTTTACAGCTGCTTCAGCTCTCTGATACTTCCTCGGGTGCCTGCTGCTGGAGGAATTGCTCCATGTGTCTCTGGCAGGTGGAAAATGCTGTAGAGAGAGGCACCTGTTTCAGGAGAACCTGTAGGCAGCCCTGGGTTAAGCAGTTTTTATCTTAGGCTAAACCTGGTCATGTGGTTCATATACACCATGTGCTACTATGTGAAGCCTAAGTCTATGGCAAAGTAAAGATACACTCAGTAGAAATAATTTCTGGAGTTGAAGCCTTTGTTTCTCGTTGTGGCACATGTTGTTTTGTTTACCAGTGGTCATATGCTGCTAAGCCATGTTTCCTTAAAAAAAAAAAAAGCTTTGCTGGGCATTACGCTAGGGAAGTGATATGTGATGCCCATTGTTTGCTTTGCTTTAGCTCTTCCTCTGGGGTTGGGTGGGATATTCTGTAAGGAAGGGAAGGGTCCTCTTCCCTAGGGTCCAGCAAGCCCCTTTGCAAAAGAAATGCACCTTTAGGGCATGGAAGGGAAAGCCAGAGATGGGAAGGGTGTGCCTGACACTCACACATGTATACCCAGCTCAGAGCTGGCATCAAAGAGTGGGGAGGCTGGTGGAAGGACAGCAAGGGGATTAAAAATCAGGCCCCAGAGGTGAAAAAAAGATATTTTTCACAGGGCCCCCAAGGACTCGGGCATGGGGAGGGTGGGGGAAGGATCCTTCCTACCAGCAAACAGGCATATTTGGTTACAGTTTTTCTATACTGAGATTTTATATGTATTTCTATAACACGTTTTGACTGTATTGTTCTAATAAAACCTAGTCTCCAGGTTTCAAAAGCCTTTTGGTGTATTTTGATGAGTTGAACTTGTGAGAGAGGTTCAGGAAGATTCAATGGAGAGTTCTCACTAATTCTAGTCATCTTGAATTTGGGTAGGTTTAAAAAAATTCCTTCCTGAGGACATTGAAACCTCAGAAGTTTGTGGGGATATTTTTGTTTTGAAAATAATTTATCTCTTATCTAAAGCAGAGTTACAAATTTCTGTGAGTATTTGAAATTTGAATACCTTCAAACAAAAAAACCCTGGAACTTCATCTGTAGCCTATGTTAAATTTCTACAAACAAATAAATGATTGTGAACTTATTGGAAGTACCATTTTTCTATGGAATGTCACCATGGTCTCAGTTAATGAGATGATCCTGCCTTTCTAAAAGTTGTATCGGCTTACTGGATTCTTTTTTTCCAACTGCTAAAGAAATTCCTGCTGATGACAAATTGTTGTTATATGAAGTGTGAACCAAAATTCTTCTGAGCAGTTGTGCTTACTAAAGTTCCCACACTATTTTTTCAATAACAGTGGAAGTGTATTTGTTTGTCAGACTATTCAGTCCAAAATTCTACTAACATCAGGTATGCTTTGCCTAACGAACCTACTCTACTACTTCCTTCATGTCCTCAATGCAGTTTTTAATGAAATCTAATATCATTGCTTTTGTCTTGTGTAAAGCCTTAGCTTTTTGTTCAAGTAACACACATGGATTCAGAAAGATCAGCTGCAAACTGTAGCTTTGCTGCAAGTCTGTAGCTGTGACAGTTCATGTCACTTAATGGTATGGCACTTCAGGTGTTTCTTGGTTTTGGGTAATTGGAATAGATGGACCTGAGTCTATTTCTAGCCCTGCGGTTGAGAATGAACTCTTTTGTTTGGATTAATGTCAAGATTCCTGCTGAATTTAGGAGAGAGCGGATTAATACCTGGAAACAACTGTTGGATCTTTGGTCTGTCAAAGACGTGGTTAAGGAAGTCTCATTCTCTCACTCAGCTAGTCTGTGACCTTCAGTAAGTCTTTCCACTTCTGCTTTCTCCATTTTCAGCAGGATGATAATGGTTACCAAATCGTTTAGGTTTATTGTGAAAATTAATTGACTAATAATTTGTAAATCTTCTAGCTCATCAAAAGGTAGTTCAGACTATTATTCCCCTTCCCCTCCCCCCCCCTTATTAATGACCTAAGAGAGGTTTGAACTAATGAATAAGAGGTGAAAATATATATCCCATTATTAGTTCCAAGAAACATCCACCACCTCTAAATCATAAAGAGGAAGCACAAATTGTTTGGCAGGATTGCCAATGCTGGCCACAAATGATTCTCACTGAAATTGCTGAATCATTCTGCACAATGTTTTATGTTCTTGTTCAGTAAATCACCTGACAACTCCAGTCTTACTTAAATTAACAAATTACTTTTATCAGATCATTAATTCAGGCTTTTAAAAATTTTATACAGCTGCTATAGATTCGTGTAAAGTATTCAATATGCTTGATCATTCTGCATTGATTTTAAAATTCAAAAGCATCAGCCTGAGCTTTAACAGCACCTTGTTGGTTTGAACCTCCTTTAGCTTAATGACCTTAATTTGCTTTAACTGATAACATGTTTGGTGTGGAAAACTTAAGGACTCAAGTGAAAATGGCAAAAGGCAACAGAATAATCTGTAGAACAGCTTTAGGAAACAAAGGAAGATAACATGGATTTGGGCACAGTCCAGTTGAAAAGAAAGATGATCAAAATAAACAAGTATATATGATGCTCCCAACAGCCGCCAGTGGCACGGATGTCTTGCTGCCATTTGTGCCTTTGGAAATCTCCTAAAGCCTTAGTGGTTCTCCTCTTGAGTTCAACAGATGTCCTGATGACTTTGTTGGAGCAAAATCAAGCTTTAACTGTTCAAGGTATCCCACAAAGAGGTCAAGGAGCAGGTGTTTCAAAGTGTGTAGGAACAATTAATAAGCAAGTGTAGGCTGTATTTGAAGAACAAATTAAATAATTGCCCCTTTTTACTGCACTGGCAGAGAAAGCTGACAGTGGCCAGTGCCAGAGGTGTTTGGAATAGACTTGATAGTTGCTTCTAGGATATGGAGTAGTGAAATTGTTTTTCTTGGGAGAAGTGCAACTTTCAGCTTTTAGTTTTCTCTGTCTGCTTTGATCTTTCTAATGAGTGTCCAGAATGGTCTCCGTTTTGTACAAGATTGTCTGGTTATCGACTGGATACTTGCCTACATGGAAATCTTGCTGTAGTGTTTTCATTTACTAAACTGAGTAAATACTTCAATGTTTTTATTATACTGTTAACTTTAGTTGAAAGGCATGCTGTTTCTGGGGGTTTATAGTTTAATAGTAGGTTTAATAGTAGAAGAGCTGTGATGTAGTTCAAATGATAATCAAGACAACTGTTGCAAGTTGACATCTCGTCCCTCTTCACCCACTGGCAGAACTGAACTCAGAGAAGTATAAGGAATTTTTAAGATTATAATTCATATTGCTGGCTGCAGGTTTAGGACACCTTTCTCCTAGGAATAAATGCCATGATAGTAGTAAAAGTCTGGCCAGTACATTTGTATGACCTCAGTTGCTGTCCCCTGCATCTGGTACAATTGAGCTGATTAAAGACTTTGTGGCCAGCAGCCATGAAGATCCTGTCACTGGGCCCTCTCATCTTGTAAGACAGCTCTGTTGCTTGTGCTAGCAGCAGTTCTTCATGGCTCTTCTGTTTGATTCAGATTTCTGACCTGGTGCCCTGTTTGGGGTAACGATACTGTTGCTCAGCTATCTGTAAATCCCATCAGCAGTGTTTTTCCATTGTCTCCTGATTTCCTCAGTCGCTGTTGTATGCTCCAGCTTACTGGGCTTCTAGGGGAAGAGAAAAGCGAATTTTCTGTCTATAGACAGCCCACTCTTAAAGCATCTGAGAGTGATTAGAAAGTTATTGCTTTGAAATAATAGTAGGCTTGAGAGAAACATGTAGTATAAGCTCATGGCTTCTGGGATGTCGGGATATGGCTGTGCTTCTTCCTGGCCAGAGCCTGTGGTGATGGATGTTTGCACATCACAGCAGCTGTACAGGGCTTGCTCCTCCCAGGTGAATGGTGAATTGCTCTCAAACAGCCCAGTCCTGGATTCTCTTGGTCAGAAAGTCCATCTTTCACAGTGATGGGCTGATGCCTGACAGACTAATGTTGTTAATAAACCTGGAGTTGATTGCTTGTGGGGTTTTTTTTAGGGATAGCTACCTGTAGTGTTTTCTGTTAGGATGCTGTTGGGTTTGGAGAATAGGCAGTCTTTTGTCTGGCCCGAAACACAAGAGGGAAGACAACTACAAAATAGAATTTGCAGGTTCTTTCAGGCATGTTTCAGTCTCTTTCAAATATTCCTGCTTAGCAAACTTGTAGCGTTTGCTCTTTAAATCCCTCTGGAATTTACATGTTCCAGGACTACCTGTGCTTTCCACTAACTGTCCGCTCTTACTCTGTGGAAGAAGCAGTAGTGGGTGTGCTAGTAGTGCCTGGTTTGCCACTGTACTGAGAGAGGATAGCATAGCCACAGAAACGGTGCAGAATCTTGGGGCAAAGTCTCTCACTGAACCCTGTTGTCCTTATTAACCAATATTTTCTTTTGTTGAAAGTAGAACAATAGCTTCCTAGCTGCAAACGGTTACATACGATGGAATGTTGTACGAAGAGCTGTGGAGGAGCTGACTGCCTCATTGCTGCCTTCTTTTCTGTGCCTGAGGTGACACAATGCTGGATTCCTGCACAAGCATTTGGAAAGAATCTGTTTCTTGTTCCGTTACCATCCTGTTCTGACCGAGGGCACTACCCACTTGTGGAATCGGGTGCTTTTCACTGTCAAGGAGGAGATCAGTGTCTGGCCTTATAGCTATATATCCCAAGCGCTATAGACATCTCGCTGGGACCTTGGAAGCTGCGTTCTAAGGACAGACAGGTGGGCTGACTGGCTCTTCTACTGCTGTGATAGAGAAAGCTAACGGCGGTCACTGCCACTGTCATCTTTCAGGTGTAAGAAAAGTGACATGGTCATACTGGTACATGGTAATGTCTTACCTTTATTGTCTTGGAAATCAGATGTAGTTTCTAATTCTTTTTTCTCTTGTTTTGTTTTGTTTTTTAATGGTGTAACTCCAGTGAACAAGTTGATAAATGCCCTCAGTTATGTGGTTTTTTAAATACAAACCCTGTTTGGGCCAGAATAGAAATCCATCACTTGAACAACCTGAAACCCGCTTTTTGCTTAATCTGAAACTGGAGATGCAGATTGAAATTCTATTTCTAGTAATGGGCCACATGGAAATACTTCTTAACTTTGATGTAGAATCCAGGCTGAAATCCCGGTCTGAATTTTGACATGGTGAATTCTCTCTGTTTCACTTTTTCCTCCATAGTTCCCCAAGTAAATTTCCAAGCTTTCAAAACCTTCGCATTTTTTAATGTGATTTTTCCCTTATTTTGACAGAGACTTGTAAAGTGTTTCTTGCAACAATTGCTGGCATGTATCATCAAATTTCAGGCTAATAATGCTAAACTATCACTTCTTTCAGTACTTTTTCTTCTGTCAATATTTGTAGACTTTTTCACAAAGCTGAAAATAATTTCTGGGGAGGCAGACCATGCAGTCTCTTGGTAAACCAGTAACTTCCATCACCTTGGCAAGGCGGGCAGTTTCAGCAATGCGGTAGCTTTTTATTGACTCTTAGGGGGAAGGAAGATTTATTATTTTTTTTAAGTGAGTGTTACTCTCGACCTTTCTGTACTTCCAGCTCTAAATGAGTCTCTAACCTGTGGTAGGTGCTGAAATTCTCAACACGACAGGGTAGTGTTTGGCCCTCAGACTTACCATGGACCAGTTTTGAATGGCAGTCACAAGAAACACCATGGCAATAGACCGGCGTGTTTTTCACAGCTGAGATCTTTTGAGCTATGGGTCAAGGTGTCTTGGTGCTAGGCTGTAACTGTTGAATTTGTGAGCGGCTTCTCAAGTGACCTGTGATGGGATGCTGTTTCTTGCCTGTTGGAAAGCAACAGTGGGAGCTGCTTTGTGTTTAGACCTGCAATGCTGAAGATTCAGTAAGTTCAACCTGGTTCCCTGGGGGGAAGCTGGGAGGGTCATAGACCATCTCCGGTACTTTTGTCCCTGTCATGATTCAAATGTCTATAGACAAAATTTTTATAGGTCTTTCTTTCCTTGGGTCTCAGAATCCTTTCCGTTCTTATCAGAGTACGAACAAAAGCTTCAAAGTGTTGAAGAAAGAAATGAGATTTGTGCCTGGATAGGACCAGACTAGCTTATAAGAGGCAATGGAAATGTACCTGTTGGGTGGGGAGAAGCTCACTTGCTCAGAGGCGGTATTTCTGTGACGTACTTAGCTGGGAGAGGTGTTTATCTGTTGCATTTTTTCTTCAAGGTACTGCAGAATGCTTTGCAATAACGAATTAGAACTGCAACACCTCTGTAAGCAAATGTAGCTGCGTTATGTATTTGGCAAAAAATAGCGTCCTGTCTAGAACAAGTTGATGGTGTTCTAAAACACAAAGACGTTTGGTTCAGGACTGGAGTGTGTTGTCCTCCAAAACTGCCAGGCAGTCTTAAACATCTATTTAGAGCCAGTGGCAAGCGTCAGACTCTCTTAATCTCTCCTGAGCATATAACTCCATTAGAGAGTTTATCATGCAGTGCCAAATTCATTGTAATCAAATATTCTAGCTTAATCTGAGCCCACAGAAGCCCACACTTTTTTGACTTGTTATTAATATTTTTTTGAGGAATACATAATTTAATATATACTTTTAAGTACAGATACCTGGACAAACTCACGCAAGATTGTTAAGAGAATAGTACTGATGTTCGACTATTACTAAATAGGTAACGTAGGAAAGAGTAAAATTTACTTACATTAATGTTGAATCAACCTCAAAACTATTCATGTGCTAATGAGGGTTTCCCTCAGATTGTCAGAGGTTTGGGCTTTTTAAAATAAAAAAATAAATAAATAAAAAAAATTAATATCTTCCAACCCCCTGCTTGAGCAGCATCATCCAGATTAGGTTGTCCAGCTGGGTTTTTAACATCTCCATGGATGGAGACTCTACAACCTCTCCAGGCAACCTGTGCCAGCGGTCGATCACCCTCACAGTAAAAAAGCTTTTCATTCATACACAATTTTATTTTTTTTTATTTCAGTATGTGCCAGTTGCCTCTTGCACTGCTATGTCTTAGTTTGGCTGTGCTTTCTCTAACAGCTGTTGTAGTTTGTATATGTAAATGTTATCAAAACAGTTAATTTCTAAGTTTTGATTTTGAAAATGTTCCCTTGCTAACACCCTGATTTCCTCAGGGAGAACAGATTTCATAAAACTGAGGATTTTAAGAGGCAGGAGGGGTATCAGCAGGCTGCAGAAAAGGATCTTTCTGTAAGCAGACAGCAGTAATTTCATTTGTCTCTGTTCTCATTGTGCCATGGTTATGATAGAATCAGGGTGGGGGTAAGATTAAAAAAACCCAAACAAACGCCAAAACCAACTAACAAACCAAAAGAAAAAACACACCAAAGAAATAAGAAAAAAAAAAACAACCAACAACGACAGAAAGAGCTTGATTCAAGTGATTCTGGGCCTTTGTGTAGACAAAGTAGATGGGTACTTACGGCAGCCAGCTGATGGCTCCAGTAAAATCATAGCCTTAATGAAGAATACCATAAGACGACTTTTTATTTATTTATTTATTTATTTTTCTTCCTTGCCCTCATGTAACCTCATGAGGGTGTTACAAGGTTTGTCCTTACCCAGGAGGGCGAGATGGTTCAATTTTGTAGTCTCAGATAAACTGTTCCTCCAGTCAGGCACCCTCTCACTGTATGGCTAACGACAGTGAGCTCAGACTCGCCCCTCCAGAGATGCAGGGCAACAGATTAAAATTGCATTTATTTTGATTTATTTATTTTTACACCAGCATAGGGAGATACTGTATATTTTCCGTGGCTCTGCCCTCGCTGTGCATCCACACTGAACCCTCTTCATGACCCCGCTGCGACTGCTCAGCACTGCTGGCCAGGGAGGGGGGGCTGGCTGCTGCCCGCTGCGGTGCTCCCCTCCCTCCTGGCCGCCACAGCCAAATGCAGAGTGAGGTGATGGCTTTTCTTGTCTTTGAGAAGTAAAATGTAGTTTTGTCTATCGTGTAGACGAAAGCTTGCTCTAATCCTCGTTGTGACTGTTAGCATGGAACAGGCTTCTTCCCAGGCCGTTACAACAGCTAAAGCTCTCTGCGCAACCTCAGCCGTTACTCTTGAGCACTTCTGAGAAATGCATTAGTTAATTCCTAACTATTATTACTGCCAGCTGGTACCTGGTTAAGTTTCCAGTTTATTTTACTGCAGCCTGCTGTGAAGTAGCTCTTCTGTTCCATGGTATGCAGATGTTTTCCTTGAATCCGAGGAGGTGCGTAGAGGTAAACACGCTGGTGGTTCCTAATGGGCAGCTCTTTTGTGAACCTTATTTCTCAGGTATCCGTTTCCCACCTATTCTCTTACCCACCCACTCTCCTGCTGCCTGGGAATTCAGTGCTAGGTTCTGTGCCTGTGTTCTGCTCCCCATGGGTGGTTGCGGAGCACAGGCATCAGAAGTTGCTTTGTACTCTTTTGCAGAGGTGACACCTGTAGGAGCATCTCCATTTGATGGTCCCCAACACATGAATTCATCCTTGCAGCAGCAAATGGTGAAGATGTAAAACCGGATTGTTAGCTACACCTATATCACATAGTAGCTCCGGTTTACTTATTTCAGTAATTATAGCAACAGCCATGCCTTTCATCCAAAGGATATCGGTATGATAATGAGCCTGTATGAATAATAACTTACCAGTTTAGTGGCCAGATCGGGTTGGAAGACAATAATTTCATGTCAACCAAAGTATACTATTTACCTCAATCTAAAATGTTTTGCTTTTTTCCTAAATTATATATCTTTATGTTTCATATAATTATAACATTAAATAAAACATGTAATTATGTTTCTTCTTTATTAGAAATTTTATTTCTGTTTTTAGAATACAGCATTTAGACTTAATCTGTACTTTTTCTGTTGGAATTCTAAATTGTGTGAATTGCTATGATAAACTTCAAATTGACAACCTAAAGTGACACTTTATTTCTGTAATATATCAAATACAGCATTTACTTGGTTTTATCTTTCTGTCATGTTGGAAGTGTTTATACACTCACCAACACAGCCGTATTTATGAACTATTTAGAAATCCCTTGGAGCCAACAGAGGCTGCATTCTGCTAAATGGATGCAGTGTAATGGGCCCCTCAGTTTAAGAATGTTTTTCACCTTTCTGCAGGAAGAACATCATAAAAGTAGAGTTTATCCTAACACACTCTCCCCTTACCTTAAAGAAATGTATTCACCTTATTTTTAACTTCTTACTCTGTTTTTACTTCTTACTGAAGTAAATGTTTCATAGTGCAGCAGTTGCTGAATGATGACTTCTAGTGACATAATATGTTCATAAACGACAATTAAAAAAAGAGTTGTAAATACATTTAATACAACAGTTCAAAGAAGGGTGGGAGAGAAGGCAAAATAAATCTGCAAGAGGTTTTGGGATGAGGTAGCAGAGATTTTGACTTTCAATTTCTGTGTGAAAATTAAAAAAAGCAGGAACAAAACTTTTTTTTCGGTATCTCCCTTTTCTGCCTCCCCCCATTCGCCAACCCTCAAAGCACTAAACTGCTTTCTAGTTATGAATAAATATTAAAATGCTTTTTAGTTATGAATAAACAAGCTCCTAATGTATTACACAGTGGCAAACAGAACAGGAGATACAGTGAATCTTCAGCTTCAAAAAAAACAACAAGCAAGCAAATCTGGGCTCTATGGCTTTACAGGTTTGGGTGTGCTGGGGGATTCGGGGTTGGTACTGGTTTGCTAAATTGTTCATAATTGAGCATTTACGAACACTTGGTATATGCTGAGTTTCTGATTTATGAAATGTGCCTAGTGGTCAAAAGATTTATGGTTCCTATCAGTAATTTATGCGTCTGGTGGCACCTGATTTATTAATCAAGAAAATTATTTCCTAGTAAGGCAACTGCTTTGTGAATATGACTGATTTATAAGTGTAGGAAATAATGGATAGTTCATGTACCTGATTTATAAGTAGCATTACTGTCATACAGATGGTTTGAAACTCAATACTTTATACTTTGGATGTAAATATCCATTTTATTAATAAAAATGGATGATTTATACGACTGATTTGTAAATCTTGAATCTAGATTTTAGCAGGTCATGCTCTGATGTACTTTATTTCTCAAACAGGTTGTTTTCCAAGGTTCAGATTTTGTAATCACTGTTTAGTTTATGGATATTTATTTTACATGCTTCTGCCTTCGTGTTCTTACTGAGATGAATTACTTTCTTTGTCCTTTTTAGGGTACTGCCTTGATAAATGCAGCGTACGGGTGTTTTTCTATCACTTCACACCTTCTCTCATGGCGATGCTTTACACACAGCCTTCATCTTTACCGATAATTTCTGACCTCTGGTTTTGTTTGGATGCCACTTCAAGAGCATCTAGTGCTTTGTATTAGTAGCTGGATGCGAATTACCACAACAAACAAACTAACAAATGGATAGAAACTGTAGCCAAGGTCGGTAATACTTCACAAATCTGTTAGAGGCCTGGGAATTTGGGCTCTAAACCGAATATCTCAAGATAGCAAGCTTTCATTTATGTAATTAAATCAAATAGATCTGTTCCATTTTGAGATCAAAAGGAAAAGAAGGTGCCTGTAAGGTAGATCTTTCTGCTGTTCTCAGTCAGCATTGGATCCCACTTCTCACACATCTCAAACTTATATAGCAGTATTTAATACTTGGTGTTTTTCTTCCTGCCCATACTGTTTCTCTGTTAAAGACCTATACTCAACTTTTACTGAAATCTGTACCCCCACTCAACATACTCTTTTCCACAGTGGAAAAGCTGAATAAAGAGCAAAAATCTTGAGTTTTCTATTTAAATCAACCAATCAAGCTTGTAACTGCAAATGATACAGCAGATTTGAGTCCATTTTTTGGTGTAGCTTCAAAAATATTAGTAATTTGGCAGCATGCAACCAATACTTTAGACAAACACTTTCTGATTGAGCTATTCATAGTGGGAATTGAGCTCATTACTGAAATGCTTGTTATTGGTCATCTGGTTTTGTTTTCTGATTAATGGCTTAAACTTCATACAGTCTCAACAAAGTGCTACTAAATGCATTGTGATTACAGTGCTACAAACATGCAGGAACAACTCAAGACTAATTTCTGGAGGGTCAGGAAGATGGGGCTGAGTGACAATCCGCGGCACTGGTTATATGTAACATTACAGCAGTATTCTGAGGTCCTGGCTTCAGTTTGGTGTCCCTCATTTTGCAAGGCAACTGTCAAGGAGAAGAAAGAGCAGTTCATGGATAGGAATAACCCAGACTGTTTTCACATTTAAGTTAGGGACAGATCCCCTTACACTATAAATGAGACATGGGCAGTTGCAACGTGCCATGAAAAAGGGAGCTATGACCCCTTTAGTCAGCAGTTGAATTCTTGAGTATTTCAACAGGCATTCCAGTTAGTAAACCAGCTTACTGGGAATGTATATCACAGCGAATGTGGGGCATGATCAAGCGAGACTGCCATGGAGTAAAGCCAAACAGACTACAAAACCTTGCAGGAGCTGGTAAATGCCCTACCATCGCATCCTGACTACTGGCCATGCCACCAATCTGTGGAGCTTGAGGTGGATGAGACCAATCCATGGGGATGGAGAAGAATTGTGGAAGTCCAAAGCAATGAAGTCATTGGCCCATGGCCAGAGGCAGTGCGAATGGAACCCAAATATCCCCATCCTGTGATCAGCAGACTTTCACAGATTTCTGAATAAAACTTTGTTCATGTTCTCCCTTTTCTGGTCTTCGGTCACTCCATTTAAAACCACATGAACCGTGTCAAACCATAGAGGGTTTTGCATGGCAGAAGCTTCAGCCAGATCTTATAATTGGAATAAGCCTGAATAGTTTCAGATCTTGTGAAAAGCATCGTTTTGATGATCAAATTCATGTTGAAGAGATTCACTAACAGTCCATTAACTCACTGTAAAAGATCTGATAAGTTTAGATGAGCTACAAAATTGACTATATTTCTTGCAACATTAATTATAATTTTAACTTTAATATGCTTACAACTGTTGCTTTTAGAATAAAAGGACAGTTTAAAATGAAAAAATGTTAGGTTTTTATGGATTCTGCTTCATTTACAGTGCCATACTTTGAAGTTATTGTGGGACTAAATACTGTAACTTTAATTTACAGCTGGCTGGAAAATTTCTGACAGTTTTTGTATAACGAAAGTTTGCAACTGGAGAAAATATTTAGTAATCAATTTCTCTAATCTTGTGCTATGAAAACTGAAAAGAAATACTTTGGTTCAACTGAAGTCTGAACATTTGGCTTCAAAAATCACAGAAAAGCAGAGTTTGAGTGTTAGAGCTGTCAGCAGCATGTGCAAAGGGGTTTGTTATCTTGAAAGTCCTGCTGACATTCATGGTTTGAGCTTTCTGAACTACAATATCCCTGTCTCATGATGTTCTCCCTTTCCCTTGGTCCCACCCATCCTTTCACGTATGCACCAAATCCTTCCGGCATCTTGTCCACCAGCCCCGAGTCAGACAGAAGGAATGGGAAAATAATGTCAAACGACAATTTCCAGACCTACTGCGGCAGGTCCGGCGAAGAGAATTTTGTGTAGTTAGTTCAAAACAAATCTTTTCTGCTTGATTTGACAAAATTGTTTTATTAGACTATTTTGAAATGTTAGCATATTTTTCTTTATGCATTTCCAGAAATATTCTGGATTTTTGCTTTTTCTTTTACCAGTATTTCAAGTTTACATTCTGGGTTTTTTTTAGAAAAGCCTTAGGATTCCTTACAGCACAAAAGCGCTGATTTGCGATGGGTTTCACCTCTAGCTGTCTCACTGGCATTTGGGCAGGCACGAGGCTTTGGATTCATGCGTGCAATTACAGCACTAGTGCTTGTGTGGTAAATCTTGAGGGGCTTGCTCAGTACTCGTAGTAGATTTCTTTGCTTCCAAATTGAAAGGATGACAGATTGGATTCTCAGCTGGTGTAAACCATTGCTGACTGGAGTCTCCCACCGTTTCCAGCAATTCTTTGTTAGTTTTGCTGTTGTTGACTTCTCATTCACCCTTTACTTACACAAACACTTCAATGGTGTTAGGTAATTGCCTAAGCATTTGTGTTAGTTTCTCACTTTTTGTTTATAAACAATTCTAGAAATATCTATACACATAGTACATGTGAAATGTCTTGTCTTCTATCCCTTTCCTTAAAAGGGTTGTTTCATTTCCCATCATCAGGTTATGAATATAGCCTATGAATTTATCATGAGTTTCAGGATGTTCCTCACAGCTGTAACTCTTGCGTTAGGCTCCAATACTTTTTCTTATGAGCCATTTTTAAGATGAAATTAATGAGAAACATTACTGGGTGAATTGCTCAGTTCTGAGTGTGTGTGTCCGTATGTGTCTAGGACTCGGGAGGAGAGACCTTTCAGAAATATCTGTTGTTGGCAAGCCACGAAACCTCCTACTAACACAAGGAATCTTACAGATGTGACTAAGAAGTGAGTGTAATGCTGTTTGTGTAGTTCGTCATCAAGAGATACACACTCATTTTGTGTGAATTTGCTTCCTCTTGACATAAAAACAGTGACTGTGTTGTTAACTCTTCTGATGGCTAAATCTGTGCAGCTGGGCTCCTGTGTTCAGGCTTTTTATGAAGTACTGCACTAAGAGTATTAGTCACAGTCTCTTGGAATATTAAGGTGGATATTGCAGCTGCTGTGGTAACAAACATACCAGCTTGGGCAAAGAGTGCAGAACCACCGGAGAGAAACAAAGCAGGTGGAGCGGCCACCAGGACATAATCCCGTACGGGCATGTTCTCTTGTTTGGGGGGTTCCTTTCCTTCCCCCACTTGAATCAGCAGGCATAAAGATGCATGGAAGTAAACCACGAATGCTGGGACAGAAAAGATCAACAAAATTTATTCGAACCTCCAAGTTTTGGTTGTTATCTAAACCCGAGAGTTATTTCTGTGTTTTTGCGAAGCTGCTGCGCCCATTTCTCCTTCACACGTTGCTTGTGTTTGGAATGGCGAGCTGAGTACACAAGCAGCAGGTGATGTTGCGTTATTAAACTGCATCACAGTCACTGGTGGTACCTTCAGTCACTGCCCAGGCACCAGGCTCTGCCGTGGCCACCCAGGGGGTGCGTTGCTGAACCAGCACAGTGACTGACGGCGTTACAACAACGTGGTTATTGGGGTACAGTGTTACTGTGGCGTATACGATCCCAAATTAATTTCCGACACAACTGAGTCCCAGTCTTTGTTGAAAGACTGAGTTCTTCTACCCCAGTTGTGTTGAGCTGCAATGGAAAGGATGTATTTAAATGTTCAGAAAAGCATTACCTGCAAGAACTTTCTTAGGAAATTCAGTGACTACAGCAGTTAAACTGCTGGGTTTAGCTGTGACAGATAAAATCTGAAAGCAATACTTACCATTTGAAGGAATAAGATGTGCAGTCATGGTACTAATTTGTTGTTCTCTGATTGATCATAATTATTTCTATTGGAGAAGGTAGTAATAACTGAGACACAGCTGAAGTTTGGGGGTGACAGGTTTCTTATTTAATTAGTTAAGTTTGTGTGGAAGGTTCTCAGAATGCCTTACTCATGCTAAGCATCCAGGGTGGCAGCAGCGCAAGAGGGTAGATCAGCAGTGAGGCAACGTCACCTTTATTTTCTGTGGCTGGGAGCCACTGCTGTGATCATAACGCAGAAGCTGGTGGCTTGCTCCTGTTTCACTTGAAGCCAGTGAGATTTTGTATGTATTTCAGGAAAAACTGGACTGGACTCTGAGTAGACCTCAGAATCATGAACTGTCACTGCAGCTGAAGTTACAGCTTTGGTGTAGGGCTCTGGAAGAGGTCACTGTGAGGATTTACCTTCAGGTGCTTACACCATCCTCCTGCTAAAACCTCCATAGTATGTTTTAGATAGTGTCCTCGTGCACAACTCTTGACAGCTTAAAAACACTGATGAGGAGTTCAACCTGAGACACCAAAGCACAAAATGAAACCACTGAGATGCGTGTGTGTATTCCTTCCTGTTGGCCCTCCAGGGATGGGTGGGCTGCTGGGTGGAAGAAGGTTATAAACTGCAACAGCGTGATTTGCTAGAGCTCGTCTGTTACATCCGTCCTTGGTTATTGTAGGTAACAACTCCCTGGTTTTCTTCCGGACACAGTCTGACCTCAGTAACTGATGCTGGGTTGGATGTGAAGCCTGTGAGCTGACAGACCGGGGGGAGTTTGAACAAGATGGTTTATTCAGGTATTCTACTTTATATTTGTAGCTGCACTTTTGTTGTTTCTGCAAACAAAGCTGCGTTTTGTTTGTTTGTTATAAACTAAAGGATGGACTGTTGACTCCTTAGCATAACATTTAGAAAGCAGGTAGGCCTTTTAATGACCTCATCCCCACGTCTGGGTGACCGAGTTGTGTTGCTATGAATTACTTTAGATGCCAATCTCTTGGCTAGTGTAACCTGCCAGTATTTGTAGATTAGAGGTAAATGTGATCATTTTTTGACAGCTGAAGGTCCAACTGATGTGTGTGTTTCTTTGCATGTGCCAGCCAGTGGAATAAGGATAACGCCCACTTACCAAAAGATATATTTGGATCCAGATGTTGTGCCTGATGCTTCCTCTGGTAAAATTGCACTAGGCACAAGAAAGGTGGGAAGGGCTGGGACCTGTACTTGCAGAATGTCTAGCGATGTCTGATATCATTAAGCACCAGTTGAAATAGCTTTTCCCTCCCTACTTAATATTAAAATCATTAAAAGTCAGATAGGTGGCTTGAATCATACCTTTACTATTTGACTAGACTAATGTCTGTAATAAAATTCAGCTTAAAGCATGAGCTATAGTTTATAGAAGAATGATGAACTTTAGTAACCACCATAATAAGCCTCACTGGGGGTTTTTTTTGCCCACAGGTGTACATATATAGGCTATACTTCTTGTCCCTAGGTAGCCAGGATCATGAACTTGGATAAGCATGTATAGCTGCTGCAGTCCTGAAAAGACTTAAACATTTGCTCACCTTTACTTACGTGATTTTGCTTGAAATTATTTCGATAGGTGTGTTCTTCATCCAAGGAAAACCAGCAGCAGCTATTGCCTGGAGTGAAAATGTTGTTAAGCTGAGGTGGTTTAAGCCCAAAGCAACATCCAAAAATAGCAGAATGCCTTCAACTGTTACTACAACAGATTATTTTCACTTCTCTGTCTAACCTTTCAAAGCTGGTAACACAGTTTTGTGATTCCCAGTGATTTTAGTGCTATACATTTGTGCCTGTGCCAAAAACTGAGAGCAGATGCTCGGAATCACTGAAGCTGGCAGCAAATGGTGAGGAGTTGACCAGTGTGCCAAGAGAAAACATCTGTAGGACAAAGAAACACCACTGAAATCTGTGCTTTTGGAGAGTAATTTGCTTAAACAGGTCATATTTATGTCGGCAAAACCCTCAAGAACATCCATTGTTAATTGCAACATAAACGTTAGTAATCAAGGGCTTGAGGAAACATTTACAGGCATGACAGCGTTCTCTAACTAAATTATTAAACATCGCATTACTTTCACATATGAATCCCAACTAGCTTCTGTACTATTGTGCCTAGGAATTGCTTGGCACTGATTACGGGGAAAATAATTCTTTGTGAGGAGGTGAAAAGTGTGAATTTTGAAATCCAGACTTCTGAAAAATTAGGAACTTTTATTTCCTGGCATTTTGCTTAAGGGGAAAACGAAGCAAAAATAATGTTGCTGAAGATGTGTCACAGTAGAGTGAAGTGAAAGTTAAGGCAGCAGGGTACCACCGCAGTAATACTGGGGGAGGAGGGGGGTCTGGACCAGAGCCGGGGGGACATCCCGGCCATTCTGCATTGCGTGAGTCACATTGCCCGCTGCCGCAGGGGTGGGGCAGCGTGCCTTGGCGTCTCCTTGTAAATCCATGGTAGCTGTAAATAAGGAGAGGGAGAATTAAAAATGTTCATTGATTAATGCTTAATGTTTTACCAGCTCATCTTTCCAAGAACAAGATTTAGGACGTGCTTGTGGAATGAGCTGCTTTTTCTGGGAGCAAGCAGAAAGAGAGGGAGGGGTTAAGTTAGTTCGTAGTACGGTATGTATGGCTGAGGTATGGGAGCAGGGAGGGGAGATGACATCTGGTGCTGATCTCAAACACCCACACGATGAGATGAATAGATCATCGCTCCATCCTTAACTCCGCTTTACTAGGAATTGCATTTTTTTGCTGGAATTGTGTCACCATACCAAATAAATCAGTAAGCAAGTCAGGTTGCTTTACTAACGATACATTTCTTTAATAAAGAAAGAGAAGAAGCAAAAATGCCAGTATTTTTACTTTATTTTAAATATGGTTGGAAGAAAATAAAATAAATGAAAAAACACTGTTCTTAAGTAGCACCTCAGCTTTTTATCATATGCCTAGCTATCTTAGTAGGTCCAGATGCAGAAAAGAATTCATCTATGCTGGCCATCATTTCTGTATTCCTGCTACACAGCTTAGAAATTTTCTCTTTCCTTACAGCGTATCTGTGGGGATTAGAGATTAATTGCTCTTTGAAGCCTTGATCACTAGGCAAAGGTTTTTGAAAGAGGCAGGCTTTGTGCTGTATTCCTGAAAAAAGCGAGAACAACCGTATTTTAATCTCTGGATGTTTCACAACCAAGGGCTGTAATTTAAGGGATTTCACATGCTTGATCATGCTGACAGCCTAATGCCTGAAAGTGTAACTGGGCAGGTAGGGATGCCTACTGATCTGCCCTGCGCTGCTTGCTTTGAGGTTTAGTTTGTTTCTGCTGGTTTATGGCGTTACGGGAGCAGGTGTTAGGAATTCTGAGCCATCTGGAGCTTGAGATCCTTTTGCTCAGAAACTTGTTTCTGTGCCCTTTTTACCCATTTATTCCTGCTCAGCATTTGCCTAGTTGATTTTCTTCGCTTTCACTCGCTAACCTGCATTTTGCTAGTTGAATTGCATCCTCCTTTTTTCAGGCTGCTCTTTCTCTTTTTTTTCAGGATCATTTTGAATTCTGTTTGTATCCTCCAGCGTACTGGCAATCACTCCCATCTTGATGTACCTGCAAAATTAGTAATCTTACTGTCTTTTTCATCATCCAGTTTATTGAGGAAAGCATCAAATAGTCCTGTGTTAGGATAGCCCCCTGTGGAACCTTGTGGTGTGTGTTCCAAAGATGGTTTCAAAGTCAGTTTCCGTAATGAAGTATACATATTGACTAATAAAATCTTTTGAAATGACTTTTTATATTGCTTTGGGAACTCTAATGTGTGGTTTCCTCATAAATTTTGTGGCATGAAATACTACCTTAACAATTAGTTCTTGAGTTTGCTTGAGTGAAGACGTTTACTTTGGTTTGTTTCTTCTAAGATGGCAAACAGCTGTAAGGTTGTTAGCAGGGCCCCGTTGGTTTATAGGGCACTGCAAGTGAAGGGAACACTTGAAGGAGCATGCTGCTGTCTGCAAGAGTAACAATAAAATTGGAAAATCCCCTAACATCTGCAATTATACACACTGCATCCCAGATGGTAAGAAGACTAGGCTGATTTATGCTCATCTGGTCCCATAGGCTGCTAGTGATAAAAATGTTCATGACCCTGCTTCAATGGCATAGGTATGCTCTGAACTTGGAATAGCTGGGATAGAGGGATCTTCCTCTTGTCTTAGCAGGCATCTTTATGCTAACAGCTATTCTTCAGCAAGTTCCAGTAGCTGTTATGGGTGGGAATAGATACTGTTTTCCATTTTATTACTGCTGTGGTCAGAGAAACTCTCGGGGGAGTGTTCGCAGGGGCCTTAAAGAAGTGGAGGTGGAACTAGTCACCTTGCAGAACTCATGCAAGGGACCAAGATATTGTATGAGGGCTGCCAGTGGTCATGCAGATGCTGTAAAAGGAGGCACAGCATATTCTTCAAGGTAGAGGACATCTGATCTAGTCAGTCCGCACAGTACTGTGCCACGTGGAGTTACCAGTTAGGGTCTGAAGGAGCCATGGCAAATGTCAGCTGAGGAGCTGGGCTTGGTGCCCCGTGACTACCAGTATGCGGACCCCAGCTGGCTGTGTGCAGCCAGTTCAGGTGTGTACACTGTCCTTTATTCATGCGTCCATTTCCAGGGTTAACACTGCTCGGGCTTGTCTGTAACGTGTAATGTAGTGTGGGCGTACACCTGCCCACACCTGCTGACACTAGTGCATCAGTTCAGCCGAAAGCAGGCTGCAGAGATTTCCTTTTCTTGCTGCTAACATCTCGCTCTTTAAACGAAAGCTAATGTTTTGGTACAATCAGAAGTTTGGTACCCTAAATGTTGCCTAAATACAAATCTGAAGAGATGCTGGAAGAGCAGAGACACTCTGATCTTCTAGGTGTGTTTGAGTTGGTGTGCAGATGCAGAGCAAGCTCTCTGTGTGGGTTCAGCCATGTACTAGTCTCAGCCTGAAAACACATGGAAAACAAATGAAAATGGGGCTATTCTGCATTTTGTTAAATCGCCTGTAACCCCTGTTAATGAAAACTGGCATCTGCTGCGTTCTGCAAGTGGGGTCCTCGGGAAGAAGTGAGGTTCCATTAACCTCACCCAAGCTGGTGGGCCTTTCCAAGAAGACTTGCGTGGGTTTGAATGGATTGAGAGAAAGAAGGGGTCACACGCTTTAAGCAAATAACAAACCTTCTGAGCATGTGAAGTACTGCAGCCCACAACCCTGTGTTGTGCTTCATGGATTGCTGTCCTGAGCAGGCAGCAGTTGGCTTTACAGGTCCTCTCTTAATGGTGGAATTCCTGGTTGCCACTAGAATCTAAAGAGGAGGTAGCTGCCTAACTGCTTACAGGTTACCAAACAAGCAACAGCCTCTTATGGCTGTGTGAATGTCTTCTGTGGATAGACTCATGTCTCTGTCACGTTTGTGATTAATAAGTGCCATAACAAGTACATATTTGATAATAAGATCTTTCTAAGAAGCATCTCTGGCACCAACAATGAAGAAGCACCTGTACAGGCACAACGATACCTTCCTGCATTGAAAAATGTCCTCTCCTGTGCAGTTTCAGCCTGACACTTTGTGAAGGTAGTTTTCATAGCTGTAGACCATCATGGCTATGAGGGAAATTTAGTACCTCTAATTAGAGAAAATACTGCCTTTCTCTGCAAACCTGTCCTTAGTAATTGAAGAATAATGTGTTAAACCATTATGGTCATTAAATATATGAAGAAGAGGGTACACTTATTTCAGTTTGCCTTTTAAAAAATGGCTCATTAATAATTTAAAACTCTTTGCTTCAGGGTTTTTTAAACACCTAACTAAAAATTAGACTCCTGATTATATGTTAATAGTACAGTGGCAAAATGGGAGGGAAGAAGAGAATGTAATTACTTATTCTCCCTGGACTTATTTCAGCAAGTCATTTAAACGCATGGTTTAAACCTTCAGCGGTTGGAGGAGGAAAGGGCTACAGGCACTAAGTAGCATAAAGACAGCAGCCACAAGAAAAATGAAGCTGTGCTGTAGAAGTGTTGCTCTAGAGTGCTTGCTGTTAGAGATGTGTGAAGGGTGGAGGTTCTGTTTCAAGAGAGGCTTTGAATTTGGAAGGAAACCTAAATTGGAGTGAATGATCTTTTCCAAAGCAAAATAGAAATAAGCATACTATTCTATATGAATACAGAGAAGTATTTTCAACAGAATCACAATAGCTTATTTTGAGCGGTGACAGGAGAAGGTGCTCTTGTGCACTGGCTTATTATCCATCATGGATTTCTACATGTGCTTTTTGGGAAAGGGAGTGGCTTGTGTTCCTGAGACTTGGTCCTGCCTAAGTGTATGTACTGAATTGCCCGAGATGTGATGGTTGGCAGATACTAGTGGAATGGATTCATGCTTTTGAAAAAGGTTTCTAAATGCACTTTTTTTTCCTATGAAATAGAGGCAGGTTTTGCTGTTAGGTTTCTAACGAATGATGCACTAAGTACTGGTGAAGTAGTTTACTGCTTTCATTCACTCCTGGTGGCAAAATACAGCCTTTTAATAGCTTGTAAAGAGCAAGAGAACCTTTTTAATTGACTTAGACAAATCTGCTAAATTTCATCTGACATCAGCAACTTTTCTTCTGTCATTAATGGTCAGATTTCTGCTCGGTTTTCCTTGTTGTGTCCAGATGGCCAGAAGAAAAGTAATCAGATCAAAGGCAGTAGAAAATAAGAGCACACCTTGTTTTATTAGAAGACCTCCTCTGACATGTTGGGTTTTCGTTTATGTAAGTACCTGATCATCTTAGTGCTGTGACTGCACAGAGTGAAGGATAATACAGACCTGTGACATGTCTAGGTGTTGCTGGTATCTGGATGACTGTTAACTGACCAGCTCACCTTATAGTTGCTGAAAAATACTGCAGGCTTTTGTAGACTTTAGACTTTGCACTGATGAATCTGATTGAGTCAGGGTTACCACTCCATCTTTGGGCTCAGAAAGTAGTAAGTCTCAGCTCCCTATTTTAAGGAAATCTTTTCTTACTGTTGCTCAGTGAACTCTAGATGGATTGAATATTCTTCGTCTTATTCCCCAGAATTTCTTTGCCTTGTTGCAGGAAGGCAAAACTAGCTTTCTCATGGTCTTTCTCGTGGTCTTTTCACTGTAGAAGCAAAATGGCATTTTCATCTGTATTGTACTGCAGCAACAAAGCATTCAGAGGCTTGTACTCTCTTTGATGTGAAAGAGAGAACCTATCAGCAGATTCCCCATTTGCTTGATTCTTTTTATAATGTTACATATTTTGGTCTCCAAAGGGCTAGAATTTTTCCCTGGCTTGTGGAGATTGTGAGTGACCTTGTTCCACCTCTGTGGCATGTTCTTCTCTTAACAATGTTCAAAGCAGAATATGATCAATTTATATAATTCACAAAGGTATTAACAGATGGTTTAAATCTTTCAGCAATATAGGCAACATTTAATTTTACTGTCACAAAGGTAAAGCTCGTCTTGCAGTAGAAGGGAATGGCAAGCAAGAAACAAAGGAGCTGGAAATGAGAAGGAAGGCTCCTTGCTCTTGCCTTGAGGGTGGTATGGGGAAGCTGTTAAGTGGTGCTTGGGGGGAAAAAGCTCTTTTCCCCCAGCAGTTTCCATTGTCTCGCGCACAGAGTGTTCTTGGTGGGACGGCAGTCACAAGTTTGATGTTTTATATAAAAGTAAAAACCATGGAAGCATTAATTTTATGAACCTGGGCTACAGCCTATTCCAGCAATTCTAGGGTTGATCTTGCTTGTAAGTTGAATGAATGCCTTTCTCACTAGGAGTGTTAGGACTAAGGCAGTAACTAAAGCAAGAGCCTTTGTCTATGTATGTGGTTTTTTTCTAGTCTTCCAGAAGATGCTGTTATCATCTAAGCCTGATTGAGCTTTGCGGGTAGTGATACATCCTTGCTGACTTTCGTGGGCTTGGACTTACGTCAGCTGCATTGCCCTTTGAGCGGGACCATAGGCATGTACCAGAAGTGTCAGCAATGTACAGAGAGCAGCTTTGCCAGCTGTTCCCTCTGTGCTGCGGGTCTGAGCGAGCATGGCTGTGCAGCATGCCACGTGCTCCCCTCGAGGAGAAAGCATGCTGCTGTGTGCCCCCCAGCCTCACTTGGCATTCCCCACAGTACAGTGGCAAGGCAGATCCTGGACTGGATCCCAAGACTTACTTTGTGAATACACAGCACAACAACTCAGAGGATTTGTAAGCAGTCTATGTGATTAATCGTGATGTCCTCTTTTAAGGTTTTTCCTGTTTAAAGTAAATAAACTGGAAAAACTACTTTTCCTGGGGGAAACGAAGTCATCTTCTATCCAAACTGAATTCAGTCAAGTAATTGCAGATCCCATATTTTAATACCTTGAATGAAGCAGAAGTTTCTCTCTGAGCATGCCTAGGGAGAGGACCGATGGGGAGAGTTAATCAGTACTGAAGGCAAGTTACTGCTCTCCTCCAGCTTGCTTCCCCTCCTGTTTCTGTTGCCCAGCCTCTGAGCTGAGACTTCATTGCACGCTGCATGCACTTTCATAACAAGCAAGAAATTCAGCAGAAAGAGAAAGAGGCTATGCTGTAATTTGGGGAAATAAGTGAAATAACTCTTCAGGTGGGGGGCTGGGGGGGACAACAGGGGACGATGAACGAAACCAACAAACCCTCTCCAGGTCAAGATATCCTTCTAGTACAGGAAAAAAACAGAGTAGCCTGCTTTTATACATTCATTTATCTATACACTTTTACTGACAAGCCTTCATAAACAAAGGCCTTGGTCTGCCAGAAGGCTGAGGCACACGCTGAATACTTAGCTTTATTTTCATGAAGTCTGCAGAAGTAATTTTGAGTTGAAAGGATACAATCATTTTTCTTGGGATTCAAAGGAGCTTTGACTTTGACTTTCACTAAAACGACAGAGGGGCCTGATACCACCTCACCCCACCCCCAGTTTCTAAAATAATAGTATTTTGTACCTCTGCAGCTCTGAACACAATGTACAAAGGTGAATAAATAGAGAAGCCCTAGAGATGGGGGAGAGCAGAAGCACATAGATAAGGACTTGCATGCCCCAGGACTTTAGCGGACCGATAGCAGAGCTGAGAACTGAGCCTGGATGCCCCGATTTCCCTGCTGGTACTTGCCTTATACTGCACCACGCTGTCTCTGCTGAAAGTACTCAGCTGTACTCCAAGTATTCATCCTGCAGCTTTGCTGCTTCCCCAGTGATTGCCTGTCTGTAAATGACCTAGCTGGGAGGGAATTCTTGCCATGAAGAATTTAAAGATGGACAAAACTGTGGGAAGAGAGCCAGGTAATGGATGTAACTTGGTTTAGGATTTGGAAATTTGGGGACTTTTTAGGACTGCAACTGTAGTACACTTGTATTTGCAGTAGGATTTAGAAGCCACTTCAAGGACTCTATTGAAGCGCTGTGGGGAACTGTGAGTTTAAACTGAGGACAAACAGGTACAGAAAGTCTCTAGAGTTTCTCCAAGGTGAACCGACTTTCCTCTTTCTAATCTCTACGTTAGTATTGGAATTAGAGACTCAGACAGCCTATTTTCAAACAGTTCCAGTTATTTATGATGTCTGATCACCCTTTATTGTCATAAGTATTTATGTACTCAGAATTTCATGATCCCATCAAAAAAGTGATTAACAGCAGCAAGTTTTACTGCAGGTTTTACAGCTTATGTAGTCAAACCCAGATGCGTAGCTTTGTGCAGTCTTCTCCATCCTGTATGGGTAGTGCAGGGTGGTCTGGAGCCAAGCAGATCTCTGAACAGATCACTTGCAAAAGGAGGTACCCAATGTTGTACAGCAGGCTGTAGCCAAGTCATGGCCGAAAAAGCAGCATGAGCAGTGTGTGCATGTGCTGGAGAAACTGGCTTGGAATGGGAGCCCTTCCGCTTCTGGGAATGTTTGTAGGAACTTCTGCTGCCAGTGCTCCCCAAGCCCAGCTCAGGCTGTGTATGCACTGGGTACGCTGGGAGGACATAGTGAAAAACCAGACTTTATGTAACAGATGAAATGGAAGCTGTTAGAGAGGAATGAGGAAATTTGGAAAAATACTAACCCATGTTCTCTCCATGGTGGAATTACCTGTCACTCACTTATCCTACAACATTTCTTAAACTTAAGCTGCTACTCCAGAGTACTCCCGACCATAGAATTTCAGAGAAGAGCAGTTGGATCAGGTGAGTGTACCGCGAAGTGTGGCTTCCTCAGTCTTGCCTTCATCTTGGGATATCTTGGGACACGGCTTGCCTGAGCTGTTTCATGGTCTCATTTTCCATTATTGCACTTTATCATCACATACCACGTGCATCAGTGGAATGTCACACACATGCTACATCGAGGCCAACAGATACAGACCTTTACTCTCTCCTTTCTTTTATCTGCCACCTGAGACTCTGAAAGAGCTGCCCAGTAGGCATTACTTTTAATTTGCAGTTAAGGATGCGATTGATACCACAAAATCTGTGACCTCTAACAGCAATCAAATTACTTATCGTATGGAATTCCTCTTCCTTTCAGCAGCTGGCTTCTTTCAGCACAGCATCGACAGGCACTAACCACAGGTTCTAAATAACATTAAAAGTAGCTATGACCCCCGCCTTGCTGCTTTCCAAACCAGGTGTCCCTTAAGTGCTGGGGGTTTGTCTTGGCTCTCCATTTTTACCCTAAAGATCTCCACTTACTACCCTGGAGAGTTTTAGGGACAATGAATTCTAACAATTACATGGCACTCCAACCTGTTGTAGTTGTAGCACAGAAGAGGGATAATATTTTAACCCTTTAATGTCCAGGGTACCTGTGTCTCAAACTCTCACTAGCGCCCCTTGTTTATCCCTCTTCATTTTGGGAGACCATTGTCCCCATCATTTGCATCATGTAAAGGGCTCTTCCCCCCTGCTTTTGCCATAACATGTTTCCCTAAAATTGCTTTATGCCAGTGGATCTGTGAACCCCATAAGCCATATTGCTTGTTTTATTTTTCCCAGCTCTGACAAAAATTCCGTCGATGTCTTCACACTTCCCTGTTGTGTTCCCAGTTTCCTTTTTCCTCGTGTTAGGAAACTGCTATGTACTGTCCCTTCCCTTCCTACCCGCAGTTAATCTCATTTTTATTTTCTTTCTGGGTTATATCTCTCTCACTAAAATGAGAATGGTCCAGGCCACAGATGCATCAAACACTATTCCTGGTGAAATGGAGCAACGTACTGTACGCACAGTTTACACGCTACCATGTGATGGATAGAAGAATGTGAAGCTGAATGTCCAGCCTTGTTTTGCCTGACCAGCCGAGCAGACGTAATTTGCCTCAGAGCTGGAAGGCATTTACAGTAAACTCTGGCTTGCATCACAGTGAGGTACGGGCAGGGCAGCCTCATTCTCAGAAGGTTCAAGCTGGCTTTTTCCATCTCCCTTGAACAAATAAAGAAGGTGTTTGGAATTGTTTTAAGAACTAAGGTAACTTAGAAATGGTGGTGTAATGGAGAAGAAAATATCTAAAAAGGATGTGCTAACTTCAGTTCTTGCAGCGATGAAATTGAGACAGCTACAGTTTTCCATTTATTTCTCTCTCCTGCTTCTGAACTAACTAACAAGCAGACAACCACAGACCCACCCCCCAAAAACCTGGCTTGGCCACAGAAGCGTAAGGGCTTTGCACTCTTCATGACCGTGTCCTTGTGGAAGCCACCAGCGCCTGCACTGAAGGCACTGTTAAGGTGAAAGTGCCAGCGTTGTTAAGCACCATGTGAAGGAGCAATATTGTCAGGTCTCGTGGTGGTTTGCATGAAGCCTCAGGTCTCCAAACTGTTGTTATAATCTAGGAATCTCTTCCGTCTTCTTTCAGAAACTGATATTCCTGTCCACAGGGGAACCAGAGGCAACGGTTTCTGCCATTACTCAGCATCTGAAAGCTAAAAGGAAAATAAGAATGTCAAAGTCATGATGTAAAACTCCAGCAGCCTGACTTGAGGGTTTGGGCAATGCTGAGACAGCTTTACAGCAAGACGACTGAAGCAGATTGCATCTGAGTGCAGGGAATTCCTCCTCCTGCCTTCTGCAAGAGAACTTCTTGTTGAGGGTTGTGTTAAGGAGCACCCATACCCTCTGTGTGCTACAAGGCTGGGCTGGGCTGTGTTTGGGAGGGGCGAAATGAGCAGCGGACTTGCATGCAGCTGGACAGCTAGATGCTGTGTCCTCTTTGACTTCTGGCATTATGAACAGTCAAGCTGATTTTAATCTCGATTGACTGGAGGATCCTTGAGAGAAATCTCAGGGAGTGGGAAGAGCTGTTGGTCTTGCACACAGTTCACATAAGAAAGGCTTTTGCCATGTATTATAGTTTATTTTTCCTGGAGAAAATGTCTGCCCTCAGATCAGCACAGGATTATGTCAGTTTTTAGAAAAGAAGCCATTTCCAGAGGCCGACTGCTCTGAGAGCAGGCAGCAGTTTGCTTGAGGGAGAGGGAAAGAATATACGTGCTGCCTCCTTAATATCATGGCATACAACTGACTTCACTCTGCCCTTTGGGTGAGCTGATAGTCCTCTGAAAGCTCCCTCTGAGTTCAGTGGGCTCCAGGTTGCCTGCCAGAGCTTTCTGTAAGGCTGCAAGCTGTGAAGGGAGACCAGCCTCTCTTGCCTCAGGCAAAAGAGTAAGTCTGTGTGGAAAAGCAAGTATAATCTATTTCTCTGATACTTAGTGGTGATAATGGCCGGGGATAAGGGCTACGCTGTGCTGGACACTGTTACCTTAATCTCTGCCCTGCAGAGCCTCCATTCATAAAGACTGCAAGACCTGACGGGCGTTAGCACAGAGCTACAAGCACAGGAAAGATGGGCTCATCTTTGCATAAATTAGTATCATAGGGATCTTAATTGACGCAAGGGAGGCACTGATGTAACAGTGCCAAGAGGCAGCAGCCCATCGGCATTGCGGCGGCAGGTGCGGTAGGTGCGGCTGGTTCAGCTGTGGTGGGGTGCAGGCACCTCAGCGGGCAGGGCCGCAGGAAGAACAGCGGCTGCCACTCTCTCAGGCTCCCTTTTCCCCTCCCTTCCTTCCCTGCTTCCTTTTCTTTCCCTTTTCCTTCTCTTGCAGATGCAATCTGCTGATGCTTGTGTCCGCTGGGACAGAAAGGCTTGGGGCAGAGGACTGGCCCTCCGAGAGGTGGGAGATCCCTGCCGGTGTGTGGCTGAGGGAGGGGTCGAGGCCGGCGGCCGCAGCAGGCAGCGGTTGTAGCTCGCTTTTAGCCTTTCCTACCTACCTTTTCAGGCAGAACAACGCTCCATGCAGGCACCTTCCTGGGGGCATCAGACCCTGTAAGGACTCTTGCCGTAACAATCCGAATCAGCTGTGCCATGTGAGCTCATGAAACTGCAGAAAGAGCCGGCAAAGTAATGGGCGCCCTATGCCTCCTCCGCGTGCCGAGATTTCAGAGGGACTTTGGTGCAGCTGAGAACTTTCCACTTCTCCAGACATTTCACTCCTGCGCGTTGCGCTGCCTGCCTGCAATCCATGTTTCCAGGGGTCTGGAGGAGACAGCTTTCACACGGGATACTGAAATCCTTTGGCTTAGTTGGAGTGGGGTCTGATAAAGCAGTGTCGGACTTCGTTACAGCCTCGAGGCCAGCTGCTGGCGTAACCTTCCTGCTAAAACAACTTTCTGTGGGCTGGCTCCCCTGAGAGACTCTGGGGAAATACTTGTTTGCCCGGCACTTAAAGCAAGGGGTTCTAATTCTGGTACCAAGGCGTTGCCATAGGAACACAGAGGAAAAAAAATCCTTCCTTTTTGGGGGAGGGTGGAGAGAGGAAATAAGAGACAGATAGATGCTGAGGCATCTAGCTGAGCAGAAAAAGTGTAATGGCTTGTGAGGAAGAAATTGAAAAAAAAATAATCAATCAAAATCAGATTCTCTTGAAAATGTTCAGTGCAGAGCCGCCTACTGCTAAAATCTGGTGTTGGGGATGTTGCATTCATGAAAAGCTGGAGCGGCTGCTTCGCTGGGGGAGGGCCAGGGCTGGGTGTCATCCTGATGGGTTTGGTGCCTGCTTGGTCTAACTCACTTGCAAAGACCTCAGGCAGCCAAATCCCACCACTCTTCCCTTCAGTAAGGGAAACTTTCCCTTCACCCCACACATTTATTAACTAGAAGCTAAATTTATCAACCTGAAAATAAAATGCTAAGCAAGTTCTTCTCTCAGGCTGCAAGTTCTGGTAACCATTTCCTCCCTCTTATTGGTTTCGTGGCTTCCCTTTCCCACTCCTCCTTCAAACACCCATAAAAACTGTTGGTAGGGGACTGTCAGATTGATTTGAGCCCAGTGGCGCAGAAAGTAAAATTTATCCATTTTGATTTTTCTCTTGCTTTGGCCAAGTGGTGGAAAATTGCTTTTTTCTCATAGCAAAGACTCAGAACTACATTGTGTTGTATTTAAAATAATAAAGTTGTACGAGTTCATGCTTATTAGAGGGACCACAGAGCTGTTAGCTATTTTCTTGCTGTAACTTTTATTTGTACATTTTACTTCAAAGGTGTAGACTTGTGGGCTTGAAGGATTCCTCCACTCGGAAGCACTTGAATTGGTTCATAGGCTCGTTTGATGATGTAAGTTTTGTGTACGTATTCTATGGATAAGGAATTCCCACATCCTCCGATAGGAATCTTTTGTGGTCTTCCCGCACGTGGCTTGCGTGAGGCCTCTTTTTAGGTACTCTTCCTACCACTGCACCTGAAAAACAGCATGAGCAGGAGGGTTCTCCAGATGTGAGCTGAAACAGGTTCCCAATTTTCTCAGCTGTTTTCACAGGAAATTTAAATCTTGGATTTTAACCAATGGCAACAGCTATTACATCATGAGGTCCTGGTCAAGCCCCACGGCTTACCTACTCTGTGCATACACCTCGCTGGCTGTGGACACTTACGCCATCTCATTTCACCGTGCTGTTCCCCATCACTTCCTCTCCTGTGTTATCCCATTTCTTTGAGGGGGTGAATACCTTCTGCTTACCAGGAGGAGGGCTGAGTTTCACCGGTGCCTGGAGAACACAACCGCAGGGCATAGGGTAAACTCAGAGTATTTCACATGTTTGGGCCAGTGGGCGTAGCGTGAGATGTGTGCCTGCAAGGGAGCCTGGGGAAGCGCCGGGGAAGCTCGAGGAGCAGGTGTACGGAGAACACGGGACACAATTAAATTAGATGCTATGATGAAGGGTACAAATGCAAAATACAAGCAGATTAGAGACTTCTCTGTGGACTAGCCTGAAAGAAAAAAAAAAAAAAGGGGGGGACAACTACTATATAAACTGAATGAATTCTCAGTTAGTGATATTGCAAAAGGTGCCTGATTGTATTATTGGTACAGATACAAAGCAATTTCTTCCAGGGCAAAGAGGTTATTTTTGCTATTTTTCACTATATTCAAGAAACCATATAGAATTCAGTTCATATATTTTTGGTCTCCGTTTTCTGAGAAGTTTCAGGTTGCATGGAGCTTAGACTAAAAGGAGGTCAGCTGAAAGGATATGTTTCGAGAGTATGACCCAGGAAGGACTTCATCCCCACTGTTCTCTAAGGTTTAATGAGGGAAAAAAGATTGACAATTAAAACACAAAAAGAGAGGAAACCAATGTGTTTCTAATTGACCCCTATATTGGCAACTTGAACATAGAGACAATGGGAAGAACTAATAGAGCACGTTCAGGGTATAGGTGAGCTACATTTTCAAGGTAAGTGTTCGGTTTGCTGTGTGTAGGAAGATATATAGTACCTGGCATGGGTATAATGAAAACACCTTTCCTTAGGTGCATCAGCTGCACACTTTTAGAAAATAAAACGTGCACTCTGATCCCCTTAAACTTAGAAAATGCTATAAAAGCTTAGAAACAGAGAGAAGCAGCACATTTGAAAAAGTAATTCATAGTCATTTTTTAAGAGAAGTTTCATAAATTGGCCAGAAGTGGAGCTTACATCTATCTTTGTTCTGAGGAAGCTGAACCTTATTTATTTTTCCCTGGTGTTTTCACCTTTGTACAAACTACCATACCGCCCAAAAATTATTAGGAGGTACAGAGATATTCTCTTGGGGCTCTGTCAGCTATCTTAGGAAAAAAGAATGTAAGCATATGAATTTATGATCCATTCTTTTCTGAGAAATCAAAATACAGCTGTATTTTTATCTATGCATACTAAAGATGAGTAGGTGTATGATGCAGATTTATGGATATTTTTTTTTCTGCCCAGCTGCAAGCGCGAGAAGAGGAACAGTGTTATGGGCAGACTTTGCATGAAAATCTCAGTTCCACAACTCAGTATGCCTGTCTGGATTACAGCTGTCCTCTACTTTTTAGGAAGCTGTGACCTGGTTTGAGAAACTAGATATGGAAATGAACTGAACACCAACATGTGGAAGCTCAAAAGTCCAAACTTTCATTGCCCTTGATTTTACTCCACAAGATGTTTGTGGTCTTGAAAGGGTTGTAGGATATGCACTTATAAATAACAGAACTTATTTTGTAATGTCGAGGATCAAAGCTATCATTCTGACCTAAATTAGCTGAAGTTATGGGAGTCTGATTTTGACTGCTGTAGAAACACAGACACCAACCGTGATTTTAAATCCTCTGTCCAGATTCATGATCTCCATTCTAATGGGATAATTGAGTAGCAGCAGACTGATCGGAAGCTCATATTTAGTGCCCGGTCGATTAAGTTCACTATCCATCTCTTTAGCATAAGAATGCAAACGTAAACCCCTGTGCCCTGCTGTGGGAGGTGGTGTGAGCTCTGTCTGCTGGAGCACGGAGTCTTGGGAAGCCCCCCCCCCCCCCGCCCCATGGGAAATGAAGGCAAATGGGGTGTACACAGCCTGTGAGCATGGTGGGGGGTGTCTTTGAGTGTCACTGTTCACGTGTGAGCCCCCACCTAGGTAATATGAGCACCCCCAAGCTGCTGGGAGGTTTTACAGTACCATTCTGTGTGTCCCCTCCTGGCTGCGGTGAGCAGCGGTGTCACCCAGACTCATGTACTGTGTGTATGTGAGGCCCCAGAGATGTGTTTTCAAGTCTGTGTTAAAGTTGTTTTGAAATCAGCTGTTCTTGTTTTATGTCTTCTAAACACACTGTATCTGTAAATAATTAACTCACTGTAAAAAGACAGTTGTTATGGGAGAGCTAGAAGGCACATTTCTCCCTCAGGCTAAGTCTGACAATGGAGTCTGCTGGAGTCGCATCAGGCCATCACGCAATTTATTTTTAATTTACTGAATATGTTGCCTCAGGGTCACGCTAGTGCTAGGAAATCTCAGGTGATTTATGTCATGCCTGTGCAATTTCCACATGCAAACTTGCTGCAGACATTGCGATTTTATGATCGTCATAAGAAAGAGAGCCCCCCTTGTAAGGCAGCACGTCTCGGGCCTCCTGTGCCAAGTGATGAATTACAGGGATGCAGACAAATTGAGGATCCTTTTCAAACAGTTTGTAGAGCTTTTCCCTTCAAAGCTGTCTCCTGAAATACCAGACACTAGAACTTGCCTCATTGATGGCGGTGCTGGCAATTTCCCCGAACCGTAGGGGCTGCAGCCGGCGGGCACGGGCATTCTCTCTAAACAGGGCTGCAAGTGACAAGACTGACGAGGCTGAATGTGTGGAGTCTGCCTGATGGAACTGGGAATGCCCCACCGCCCACAGCAAAACTCGAGATTCAATGGCTGGTGTCCTGCTTATGGGGTTCTCATGATCCCAGAGCACCGAGCGTTGCTGGCAGGTGCTGCCCTGGGAAGACCTCCCCTCATTTATTTCAGCCTTAGGCTTTACAAAAAGCAAAAGCAAAAAAAATCACCCCTGTGAAAACAAAGGGAAACAGCTCTAAAAATATCTTGTGGGTGTTTAAGGAGAAGAAAGTATCTTGGGAATTGCAAATCTACAAAAGGCAATTAGCAAAGGTTAGGGAGGCGAGCAGAGCAGGTCCTGACCAAGACTCTGTTGGATCAGGAAAGCCTCCGTGACCAAGTAAGAAGACTGTTAATCAAGGGCAGTACTGCAGTGAGAAGGGTTTGGATGAGTTGGGAGCATCAGAGAACTTGTTTCTATGTTTGCATCAGAAATGAGTTTGTGTGAAGAGATGGGGATAGATGCGAAGCCAAGCTACCCCAACTGCAGGTCCGGTCATTGAGTTTATCAGGAGCATTCTATTTATCAGAAACGTTCTTCCCCTTCCTTCTTTTGCTGGTTCATCCTTTTTGTGTGTTTTGACCAAAAGGAAAAGGTACTCAGTGACAGCAGGCAGCCAACTACCCTTTCTCATTTTTAATTCTTTTGCTGGATTGTGAAAGACATTAACTGGACTGTAAGTACTGATAATCCATTCCTGGACCATCCTGAGGGCTTAACAGACCAACAGGCGGTCTGCTAGGAGGCTCCAAACAAATGCAAGGACTTCCTGATGGCTTTCCTCAGAGAGGAGAATGTGATGAGGGAAGTGGCTTGGGCATGATTCTAACTGCATGAGAAAGTATCTTCCAGTAGCTTCTTGTGACTTGTATGTTAAGGGTTTTCTCTCCCTCGTCTGTAGCAAAACTCACCCAGCTTGGCAGTTATGACAGGAAGGACATATAGCAGACTTTGGGCAGTAAATGTTTCATGTTAGCATCTGCATTTTCTCAACACCGCTCTTGACACTCGATCTGTAAAAGAAATACTGGCTTTACAAGGATCTAGACCTGTAACACCCTGAGAATTTTTTTTTTCAGTTTCAACAAGCCCACACACCAAATTCAAGAGCCACAACGTTTGTATTTCAAAGTTTTTGTATGTAAGGAGGGCAGGAAAGTAGCCAGGAAATAATTTTTGCATTGATAAAATCCAGCAGACAGGTACATTATTCCTATTATGTTCTTCTGGCAGACTTTCATGCTGATAGTTCTCGGTGTACAGACAGTAGCAGGGTCACTGCATGGCCATGTTTCTGCGGCGTACTGGTTCCTGTGATGTATTGGTTTCAAACCTGCTTTATTAAATTTCTTCTCCTGAGTCAGATCCTCAGATGGTGAAAATAATTGTATCCTTGGCAGAGCGTCTGCCCTTTGTTATAATTTTTTAAAGTCAGAAAAGAAAATCAAAGCAGTTGGATGCAGCCATGTGTGTATTCCTTGATATAAATTACTGACTTGCACTCTCTTCTTCTTTCACTGCCCCTTTGGCCAACTGATAGGTTGTTTGACAATTTCCAATCATACTTAACTACATAAAAGTCAAGTATGATCCAGTCTGGGCACAGAACCATGTACATAAGAAAAAATTGTTGCTGCCTCAGAAAGATACCGATCTAAGATCCACTGAGTAAGCGATGAAAGGTGATATTGCTATATCTCGGTAATAACAGTGTAGAAATAAACTATTTCTACAAGCTACCACTCTATTAGTCTACTTGGCTGGGAGTTTATCATGCTATTGTCACAGAAATTCGCAGTGAATAAAACACAGCTGTGGAAGAAGACTAGCTAAGCTATTGCTAAGGGGTTTAGGACGATGGAAATGTTGCATCATGGAAATAGACTTACGTCATCTGTATCAGTATTGATGATTTTCTTCTTTACCTAGCCAAAATAATTGCATTTGTTTGTGCCAAGGTGGTAGTAGTTTGCGCTCCGTGCTCTGGTTTGAAAGCGTTCTGTGATGATAGAGAAGTACCAGCACATGTATGCGGTAGGTGAAGGTGCAGACCTGACCCGCTGAAGGCTCTCAAGGATGCCGGTGGCAGCAAGACGTTAAGTGATGACCCATGAGCAACAGGCCAGGAAGCCTGGAGTAGACCCTTGGTGGCTTCACTCCCCATCCCTGGTGCCTCCTGTCAGCAGAGGTTGCTTCTTACTGAGGGCCTGGATCCTAAATGCCTCGGTTGAAGTGTGTGTTGTCACAGGCGAATTTTCAAATAGGTCAGGCACCGTGGCCTGGGCTGTTTAGCTGTGCTGCCGCGTGATCAAAAAGATGAGTAGGAGGGGATGCAACTGACTTGCTGGGTGACCTTCACTGAGTGACTTAGTGTCACTGCGTCTTTATTTCCCGGAATGTGAAATGCAGATTGCTACACGTATCTCTGAAACGGCTGTTTAAGTTTCTGGATATGATCCATTATTTAAATGTAGATGATAACTCTTAAGTATTGCTGACTTTGAGAGGGTCTGTCAGATTTACACTACACACTAGTCCGGGGAAAGGGAGCCAAAGCATGCTTGGTGAAATGGTACCCCTGTTCTGATGCGAAGTAAGAAACTCCATTTGAAATTGACAGAACATTTAAATTCCCTACTCTTAGAACTGATTGAATACTTATTTTTAACTGTGTGCTTTATACAACAAAATTGGGTTTTGCAGTTTTGTGTCTAATGAATTACAATGAGTTCGTTCACGCTACTGAGAGTGGAAAATACATAATATAAGATGCATCTCAGCTGCTTCCTCAGCATAGTGTGAGATTCAAAATGACTGGACCAAGGCTGATTAAGTCTTTCTCGCCCCTCACCGGTGCCCCCAAGTATGTTTTGGTTAAATTGACAGAGTTGTCCTTATGCTTTTAGTCACGTGAAGCATGCAGTAAAAGTGGATAGTGCTGTTGGAATGGGGAAAAAAAGCTTGGTCAAAGCTACAGTACAAGCACAGCCTCCAAACCCTAGCATCTCTTGGCTTGTTTCACTTCGCAAAATCCATTTACTACTTTAGAAGCAGATGGTGGATTCTGGAAGCCAGCAGCAAAACAGGCAGGATTATGGAGGAGAAATGTATAAAATGAAGCTCAAGACTATAGAAGCCCAGTTGTCTTGCATAGGTTAATGGCTTTAAAAATCTTTGAAAATTGATGGCTTGTTAAGTGCCTGGCTTAGTGGAGCAGGATATATTCAGTTATACTGCTGCACTTGTATTATGTTAGGGTATTGCTTGTGGTATATTTTTGAAGACAAAATACTGCCTGTAGCTCCCCTCCTTTTCTTCTTGACAACTCTTGTCTAATTTTGCATAAAGTCCCATTTATGCTTACAGGAGTTCTGCCTCTGGATCTGAACCTGGTTCTGCTGGGTGCTGTGCTCTGTCTGCAGGAACTGGTGACCTAGAGGGCTGTGGTACAAGGAGCTTCGCTTCTGCAGCCTCGCATAGCTGTTGGCATTTGCACAGAGAAGATACAAAATGCCACCAGGTCGCAATTAATTAGCACATTCAGATCTTTTAGTGAGACTTTTCCCCAGCGTCGTGTAAGTAATAAGGGAACATGCAGGGCAGTGGCGGAGCAATGTTTCGTGTTTGAAGTGTAGGGTGAGGTTTTAGTTTTGCAGCACGGTTCCAGCACGGGAAACAAGAAATGTGAGGATGCGGTCATACCGCGTCACCCTGCTATTCAGTCACTCAGTGCCATTGCAGCCTTACTGCTGCAGGCTGTGGCTTTTGTCAGCTGTTAAGCTGAATTTAACTTCATCTGTTTTGGACGGCAGGTCACCCAGGGAAACTCACGGCAAAGACAGTAATGAGCCCCTCGGTAGGAAATGTTCTCTTTCAGGACTGACCCAGGGTGGTGGTGACGCCAGTGACAAAATGCTGTTTAACACCAGCCATGGGATCTGGCACAGTGGATGAGCTAGATGCCACGTGCGATGCTCTGACTGCAGAGGCTGGCCCCGCCGTGGCTCGGGGAGAGCAGCCGGGACCCTCAGCCGCCGGTATTCCCGGGAGCCTGCGAGGAGCCCCGTCCCCACCCGCGCTGTGCGTCTGCCTTCCGCCCCCCAGGGTCCGCCACGGTGGAGGCAGGGCTGCCGGCTGCAGGGACAGCCTTCACCCAGCTTCAGTGTCCGCTCTCCTCCCACACCCTGCGGAGGAGTTTAGGTGCTGCTCTGCCCGGAGCCCGGGCACTTCCCTGTTACACCTTCCCCTCGGCAGAGCCGGGGGTGATGGAAGGAGCTCCATGTGTGGGTTGGCCCGTGAGGTTCATCCCCCTTTCCACCAGCTAAAAGCTTCACGCTGGCGGCATGGCGCTGACCGCCCTTTGAGAGACTGCTCTGCGCCTTTGAAGCATCGAGGCCTGAGGCTCAAGCGGGAATGGAGGAGAGGTAAAGAGTGTGGACAGAAGCAGCATTTTCTGCTTTTCAAATAATTAGGGCAGACAGGCCCTTTACGAACTGTTTGCCATTAAAATACTTTCTGCGCAGCTGCGTGCTACTCTGATTTTCAGGGTAAATATCAATCAGAAAACATTTTCAGGAGCTGACCCTGTGTAAATGACCAGTGTGTGATGGAGAGGTCCCTTAGGTAGTATTAGTTTGCATGCTTCTGCTCCTCTAGTATGTACTCAGATTCTTTCAGGGTAAAGTAATTTCTTGCACTGGTGTTACCAGGTGTCCTATTTTTCTTAACACAGCTTTGTCCCAGACCCTTTTTTCAGAGCCGCAGCACAGTTGTCAGGTTTCATTTTCATCAGGGTTGGACTCCTTTATACAACAGAACTATCTATGGGTTACTTAATTATACAAAATTCTCACACTGTCCTAATAAATTTGGCCCTAACTTAGCATGTGTATGGTTAAAAAGGATCTGAACGTAAGCTGAAAAAACACTAAACTCGGCCGTTCCTTCCTCATGTACTGTGGGCGTATTGGTTATCGCTGCAGGCTGTGATTGCCCTCGTGCTCTGGTAAAAGTGTCCATCAAATGTAAGACCTACAAGCTCAGTTTTTAAGAATTAATACTACACTTTGTCTTGTGCAGTCTGTAGTGCCATTTTACTTAACAGCAGATTTTTCCGTGGGCTATGGGGGATTGTCCAACAACCTGTGTGTTTCTGCCCTATTCATAGCCTGGTTCGGAGGTCTGATAGGAATAGCTGTTGAAGCAATGGCAGTGAAAAGGCCAAGCCAGGCATTGCAAACGGCATGTGTTGCAGGCATGGGCTTACCTGGGCATGGACTTCTTTAAAACATATTTGAAAGGCACAAAATACGTTTGAGAAGAGGAAAAACAATGTCATCTGTATCATCCACATTCCACACAGGCACACTAAATCAGAATGACAAGACTATGCACCCAGTTTCTAAGGTGGCCTCAAAGTTTGCTTGCTGGCTGGGGGTCAGCTGCTGGGTGATAGGGTTGGTCAGCTTTGATGGCAGATAGAATCCGTGTGCCTACCAAAGGGGGTGAGAGGGGAAAGCGCAACTGTTTACTTTCCCAAGCAGTGAGGACCCAGAATTTTCATTTCCATCTCTGTCACTGACTCAGCATACATTCCTAATGCAGTCATAAGGTTAATGCTTCAAAGAATGTCCAGTTGTTTTGAAGGTCTCGACATCTGAGAAATCTTGGTCTTTTTTTCATGGAAGTTCTGGGAACTTTTAAAACTGCTATTGGAGCAAAGGTACCGAAGCACCCGCTACTTCACGTATGGAGAGATCTGCAGTTGGAATACCCCTAATCCTCGGGGTTTCCAGAATTAATAGACAATGTTAAGAATGTTGACTTTATCTTCTCTGCAGCTGGTTTTCATCCAGTACAATGGAGACAGTCCTGCCTTCCAGTTTGCACAGGTATTGCGATGTATGATTAGCGTACGGGAATGCTTTGTGATCCTTGAACGTTGGGGTTTTCCAGAGGGAATTCAAGGTGGTGTTTCCACTATCAAAAGCTTTGATGAGTTGGTTCATCAGAGTCTGCCCTAGTCTCCATTGCCAAGGATAATCCTGCAACTGCTTTTTTCGGTGAAGGTGTGTTAGTGGTGCTCAGTCTGGGTCAGCTCCCCTGGCTGAGCCGCGTTGTCGTGTGGAGTGTACTGGAAGCGAGGGGTTCGGAGTTAACTCTGGGAGGAGTGTTTCCTCGCTCTGCCTCGAGACTGAGCGTCGCTTGAAGCCCCTCTAATGCTGAGCCAGCACCGTGGGCTCCTGTTCCCCGCACACTTCGTGGACGCTGCTTGCTGTTAGTGGGTCATAATCTGCTCTGACTGTGGCACCACAGGTGTTGGTATCCCAACTCCAGAGTGGGAGAGGAGGAGAGTAATTATCTTGGCGTTGTTTTTCAGTCTGTTTCAGTGGAATTTCTCCAGTTTTCAGTAATATCTGTTTAGATTCCTAAAAAAAATAATAAAAATATTAACAGTTCTCTTCCTTTTTTTGTAGCTTTAAGCATGGTCTGGAGTACCTAGCTAGCTGCCAGTTTCTGAAATTACTGGCATAAGCCAGAGGACATAAGAGTCAAGAGAAAGGTGTCCAGTCAGACTCCGTTTTTGCACTGGTGCAACATCACTGGGTTTGATTATCCTCTTATGTTATAGCAGCATTTGTGAGATCAACATCAGGCCTTTTAATCTCAAGTTTATTTTCCTCAGGATAACTCCTGCGAGTAGAATCCGACTTGTGCAAGAGAGGGGTGTGAGTCCCAGCACAGCTGCGGCAGGGCCAGAAAGAGCAGTGTTACATTTAGCAAATGCCTCCGTGTGCTAAGGTGTTAGTATTCATGAAGGTTGTAACTATTTTCGGCTTTTTTTTTTTTTTCTTTAAGCTGTAGTGGAAAAAAAGTGGTGTCTTGAGTCATTCTACTGTTTATCACCATCAGATCAAAGGGCACCGAATTAGGTTTGTGTTTTCACAGAGGAGATTGATGCTGACACACAGCTGTCCTTTCCTCCTCCTGAGCACATCAAGGGTGAATGCTTTGCAGATTGCAAGCTTGGCCCTGGTTAGGAGACTGAAATAAAACTTCTATTGTCTTGAGTGTTTTGGTGTTTGCTCTAAAGAAATCATCAACCTTGGTTGTTTGGTTTTTCTTCTGCAGGAAAGGGGGGGGGGGGGGGGGGGGGGGCGGGTAGTCACCCATGCATCTGTTTGCAATCCTAGCTTTAAAAGTATAAAAATAAACAAGCCCCACAGTGCACCCAAAACTGTGTGTGCTGGCACTCTTGAACAAGCGACAATGTACACTTCAGGATCAGTTTACCTTAACAAATTGTACACGCTGTAAAAAAATAATTCTGTGGCATTGTTTACCACTTTAAAATTAAAACAAAAGTATTTTTAGGCATCGGCACAAGCACAAATACTCATTTCTAACAGGGCCAGAACACTAGTATTTAAATCCCTCTTTGTAATCCACTTTTTCTTTCATCTCTTGTTTTGATCCTTCAGAGGACTGAGTTGGATGAGGGAAACCACTGAAGTACTTCTGTGCTGATACAAAAGGTTAAAGAAGGTTATCTCTGAGACAGGGCGTGTGCTCAGGTTTTTTTGCATGCAAGGCAAAATTGGCATTAAAGCTTGACAAAGTGTTTGCAGGGCAGCCGGATGAGCTGCAGGCTGCATAGAGCATCAGTTAAGGTTTCTACCTGGAAGTATTGCTAGCTCAGGGGGAGTGGTAGAGGCAGCTTTAGGATGGAGCAAATGCTGGGGTACCTGTGACCCTAAAACTACTGCTAGCCTACAACGTTGCTATTATGATTTATGTGATGATAGAGCAACAGCAGAGACTTGTAATGGGGGGTGAGGGGGTGTGGTGTGTGTCTGTGGCCCCCTTTGAATTTCCAGGGATTTAATTCCGTTTCTTCTGGTGTGTAGAGGTATTTACACAGCCATAAAGACAGGCAATATTAAGAGCTGAGGAGGCAGCTGTGGCACATGAATAGTTTGCATGTATTTATATACATGCATATACATAAAATAAACACAAAAATGTACTCATAAATAGAGAGATGTAGATATTCAGTATTGAGATTCCCACAGTGTCCATTTGTAGGTATGAAAAAGCTCCTTTCCTCTGGATCTGCTCATCTCCCTTTTCTTTTTTTTTCCCTCTTTCTTTTTTTTTTTCTTCTTTATTTTAGTCCCTTTGAAGCCTCCTAGTGCAAGAGAATCCAAAGCATAAGAGGCAGCATTGCCTGACTGGAAAGGTCATGGCATTGTTATCTCTGGTTAATTTGGTTTGGGTGGAAAAGCTGCTGGCAGAGTATTATTGTTCTCAGAGTTTGATTTGATGTCTGTGGGCAGGAATGGGATCCCTGTCCAAACCACGTAGGTTGCGGTCACATAATTCTTCTATGTTATGGTGCTTAGAGACACAGGGGTCTCTTGTAAAGAACATAGATTCCCCCGTTGTCTCCAAAGACAGAAGCTGGTGTAGTTGGAGAAGGCAGTAAGGCCCACGTGAAGACAGGGAGAACTCTACACTCTGGAGCGGAGGAGGGAAGGCTCTCGTGGTGGTACGCACCAGAGGAAGTCCCCTGGGGGCAGTCAGTAGGCTTTCCTCCCAAACTCCTGAGCCTGGTCGTTTTTCGGACTTCTCTCACTGAGTCTCACTGGATTAGTTGCTCTTTGCTAAAATTCCTGGAATATGCATCAGTCTGTTCTTTCCTAATTTCCTAAAGCAGGCTGCTGCATTTTCATGTTTATTTAAATCTTTGTCTCTCCATCTCAGGATAGTTTCTTCCCTCTGTAGCTGTTGAGCTACGCAGAAGGTTGGATGATTACTCAGAACTTCCTGGAAAGCCTCTTGTTTGCTTTAGACAAAAGTACTCAGGAAGTTCCTCAGCTCTTCCAGCAGAGCTGTGCTGGCAGCAGCCCTCCCGTCCTCCAGTGGCACTCACCGCGTCTTTTTGGAAAAGGAGCTAAAATAATTTTTAGTCCAGTACTAAAACCTGGGGTATGTCAACAATGTTCCGTCTATTTCAAATGCTGAGATGATGTTCAGGTCTTGCCGGCCAGTTAACAGAGAAGTGCCTCCTTGCTCCCCGCAGTGGCGATGTGAAGGTTGGGGGTTTTGGTGTTCCCCAGCAAGCCTGCCATCTTCAGACTGGCATGTTCCAGCTCCAGGTGCAAATCCAGCTCAGCATCCCCTTCCACACACTGGCATTTGGCCTGGCTACACTGGCGAGGCTTCACCCCGCTTCAGCCGCTTTCTGCAAGGTATGGACTCAAGCAGCTAAACATATGTATGTTAAAGAAGATGAAAGGATGGGGAAAAAACAAACAAACAGAAGGTCAAATGGCTTGGCACGTGGATTCTTTTTAGCCTCACAGCCCCTGGTGACTCATTTCAAAGCACTTGAATCTATACGATCATGCTGAATGTTTCCTGCGATGTTGGGCGATGGAGCAATCATTTTAACGTATTTACATCTCGATGCTATATGCTGCTCTCACAGCCCTCTCTGAGCAGAAACATGCCGGTATGAGTAAGGGAGCGGTGAGAGACTGTTGGGTGTAAAGTTTTAATTCTCCCAACAGCCATCACACACTGGCATTGGCAGCTCCTCCCTGCTTCTGCACCTTCGAGTTCCCCACACCTCCACCACGAGATGCCTGTGGGAGGGAAGCCTACAAGCTGTTGGATTCAGCTGTTGCCGTAGAATTCTGTGTAAGCAAGGCCAGCCACTACCCAACGTGAAAGTGCTGCTGGCGTGGCTGCACCAGTTCAGAGACTACTGGTGCGTGAGAACGCTTGTAAGACTGTCTTTAATCGATGTAAGTTCTGTTGGCATCTCAGCTTCAGCCACCGCCAGTTGTATGACACTTCAAAAATCGATTGCGAGGGCTCCACAGAAGGGGCTGGAAGTGCGTTGGTTTCCATGAGCTGGTCAGATACTGCTGCTGTAGGCTAGATCATGTTGGAACTGGCTCTTGAACTTGCAGCCTGTGTCTGTATTCCCTCTCCAGGAAAAAAGGCTGAAGGGGAGGAAGCAGTTGGTGCTGGAGCCCATGCTCCAGGTGGACCTGGAGGTGTGACAGACCCGGAGCCGTGACATTTCTGGCAGCCCCGAGCTGCACCAGGGGCATACGCATCTGAAGGAGGAGGCTGAACCTCAAAATGCACTCTAATGCTTTCCCTGAAAAAAAACCCCAACAAAACAAACCCAAAAAACCCACAAAACCCCTAAACCAAAATAAAAGCCCCAAACCTCAAAATACCCTGAAATGCCCATGCCTTGTGCCACAGGAACTTTTCAGCCAGGTGGATCTCACTATTGAACAACATTTGGCAGAACCTAATCCAAATGCTTTGGGGCTGAATTGCTTTCCAAATTCCCGAGGCTTTGTATGGCTGCTCTTTGGCAGTTGCTCACACATGTATATTCTTTAGACACACCGCTAATTTCATCTTTTCCTGCACAGAAAGGAGGGTGCTGACAGAAGGCAAAGTAAGAAAAAATAACTTTGTGTTCAGCTCCACGGACTCCGTTCACCTGGTGCGGGCAGGGTGAGGTTGGTTTCTGTGGGACTAGGCAGAATGTAAGTGCAATTGATCATTCCTGTTGTTTTATTGTATCAGGAAACTGGGAAACTTGGTTTTGCAAGTGGTTGTTGCTAATTCTAGATCCCCATCTTCTCTCTTTGAAAGCAGATCTTGGAAATTTCTTCCAAAGTGTCATGAAATACCGAGTTATATTGAAACTGTGGTTTACTGCCTCTGACAAAGTATTAGTCAAGGCTGAACTGACGAGAGCCGGTAGCACGAAGCATGCTCTGCTCTTTAGTGTTCAGAAGTCATCCAAACTGGTCGTAACTGGGGCTCATGTAGGGTTTGCCTGGTTCACAGAGCATGAAGGCAAACTCAAGGTCTACTTGGCATGTGTCTTCAACATCAAACCTGCAGCCTTTAGATTATAGGTGCCGTTTAAATAAAATAATCTTGAATATTGATTGCAGCAAATTAAATTTGTGCATGTCCTCTCTCTTTAGAAATATTGATGCCAAATTATAGTAATTTATAGCTATTGCAAAACTGGATCCAAGCCCCGCAAATATGTTCACAAAGCTTATGAAAACTGTAGCCAATTAACACTTTACTTGCTTGAGTGGGGGGTGACAGGGAAGACAGCTCATTTCAACCTCTCAGTGCAAAATTTATAAAATTCTTTTTGTTGGACAAGTTCTAAGTCTTTCTAATGTAACACATTATAACTTTTCATTTTTATGCATGGGAGAGCATGAAATCTTTCTCTAGTTCAGGTTTTTAGCCTTAGTGCTTCTGAAATTGAGAGATTATTATTATTATTTTGGATCCTTAATCAGAAAGTGGCCAGACATTAGCATTCAAAGCATGACAGTCATTCTGTACTAACAGGAAAAAGATGGCCAGACCAGGCAAGGAAATGCTGTAGTAAGAAACAAACTACAGCCTTGGGGACAATGCACGATGGTTGTGGATGCTCGTATTTTGCTGTGCTGCTTCTATGTCTTGCATTCATGGTGTGTAAGAGCTCAGGAGTCAGTCATGTGCAGGCACTCACGAGTTTTGGTCTCTCTTTGTTTTGATTGCCAATTCTATCTCTGTTTTTAAGGAGGGTGTGCACGCGTGTGCAAAAGAGGAGGAGAGGAAGAAGTTGCTGAGCCTTGCAGGTAGTAGGACAGGAGAACGCCTGCCAACTCATTTTGCACAGGCAAATTCACAGTCAGACACTGCAAGGTTACAACTTCATGTCTACTAGTACGGATTGGATTCAAACCAGCAGACCAGAGATGAAGTGATTTGCTTTCCTGTACTAGTTCCCTCAATTCTCTCAACTCTGGCGTTCTCTCTTTCCTAGACTTGATTATATTTGTCACGCAACCTGTTTGTGGCTAAATGAATATGTATGAAGTGTGCACCACTTGTTTAGCACCTGAGCAATTGGTTATGAAAATTGCCTGCTGGAAACATTTTTTACCTAGGCAGCTCTTCTTATGCTGTTTGTTTGGGTTTTTTCCCCTGCACTAAGCTCCCCCCAGTTTCATTCTCAGTAAGTGATCCTGCTAATAGGTTTCCACTCAATTTGTAAGAAGCAATTTGTTTATTGTACCTGCAAATCGATAAGGATGGATTTTTTTGTTCAATAAATCTTGTGGTCATCCACTCTGTAGTTTAGTTGCCTAACAAACACTAGACTGAGCCACTTCCTTACCTGGATGTATATTGATGCTTTTTGAAATTATTAGCATATTGCCTGCCTTAGGCACAGTTTCTTTCTGCACACAGTCTGTGAGTATTTCTGCAAATAACAGAAGGTCAGTGTTCCCGTGAGTAGGAACCACTCATCTTCAAGTTCCTGGAAAAATAGCGAGAGGGGAATAAAGGAGGCCAGAACAAATTACCGCTGGGAATGCATGAGTATATCTGTGCATATTATTTTCCTGTTGTTCTGCTATTCTTAGATTTTTATAGTCTTATGCTTTTTAAGACAAAACAAACGTAATGAGACAGAAGGACAATGGGAAATGCCTGACAGCTTTGGTGATAGAAGCATGATCATCTTTGGCTGAGATTTGAAGTCATTTGTTGGGCTGTTTGAACCACCATTTAATTTGTTTCTTCAGAAGACTAAGAAATGAAAGAGGAATTGCTGAATGCTTTACAGGCAACGAATAGGCTAAAGCTTCCCAGAAAGTCCTGGAGATCCAGCAGTTCAGTACTAGTAGTGACAGCCATGTGTTCTATCATCATTCCTAGGCGGTACGTCAGTCTAGGGTGAAAGGAATTAATTGCCGTGGATTTCAAGGAATGGCAATCTAAGCCTTGCTTTTCCAGCAGATTCCGTTTCCTTAATAGCAATTCACCCCAGGAGACTCCATTTTGTAGGTGTGAACTTGGGGCTCACGCAACTTGCTCTGTCAATAACCTTCAGCGCAAGCACAGAACATTCACGTACTGCTCCATTCTGACTCTTTGGGTGGGGAGCTCTGCCGGCCATGCGGGCGGGTGGCTGCGACCCCATGGCTCCGCAAACTGGTACCATTAGCGGTGTCTGTGTCAGGTCTCTGGGTGCTGGGCTGAGTTATTTTATACCCACTATGAAAACCCTCTGTCAGAAAGAGATTATTTTCAGTTACCACCTATCAGGGCTGAACTTTTGATTAAAGAGGATAAGGTTTTGTATGCTGTAATCTCATATTTAAAACGAGAAATGTGGCACTTTAAGCAGGGGGAGTGCCAGGCTCGCTGCATGGAAAAGTTGCAAAATAACTCAATACCGAGCTTTATTAGGAGGGGTGGGCGCACAGAGACGTGTATAAATCTGACATTTAAGCTCACTTTCCTTCCAGATTTGCATCCTTTGTGCTTTACTCTGTCAGGTAAGGCGCAAGGATAGATTTTGCAGAACCATGGGAGAGCTACGATGGATAGGCTCCACAGCCCTTTACTCTGTAAAGCAGTTTTGGAAATCTAGCAGTTGTTTAATACTCCCTAAAATAATGATTTACTGCTTCCTGTAGTTACTCAGCTGCGTCTTCATTTTTGTCCCGTGAATCTCCAGATCTCATGGAAATGTATCTGAGGGCAGTTCTTTCCTCTTGGACTATTCTGGCAGAGACATTATGTTGTCAAACAGCTGATCTCATTAGCAGGGGGAAAGAGCAGCTCTAAATTTACTGTGTGGGCTTTTTAACAGAGACTTGCCAGCCCACCCTTGTGCAACTAAGACGTTTGATTCATTCTGCCGCTCAGTGGAATTGCCTCATCTTTACCATGTTTGACATTTAACAGTTCAGTTGAATTTGCCCAAAAAAGGGGAGGAAAAAAAAAAAGCAACTAAAATGTATTTTCCTGGTAAATTAAAACACAACTTTAGCTGGACCAAGCCATTGCCGAGATGCAGCAGCCACTACTCCTTGTACTGCTAAGGAGAGCAAGCAGCAGAGAGCACGGGGATCATTCCGGTAGGGAAGGAGAGGTGGAGCAGCCTGCCGCCCTCGCTGGGCTCGCTGATGGCAGCCAAATCTCGAGTGGGTCTGACGTGGTGTTCGCTTCAGTGCTGCTGCCGTGGGGGGTCACCAGGCGTGAGGAGAGCAACGAGAACCGCGCTCGGACCCTGGCGCGAAGCCCGCAGCCGGCCGGAGGAGCTGGTCTTTGCTCTCCTGGGCTGCTGCTTTCCAGGCACAGCCTCAGCCGTGGTTTTATTTGTTCACATCGTGTCTCTGACCAACCTTGCTAAAGTTTAATGAGGGCTTTTTAAGGTTGGGTTGTTATCAGAGAAGTTTTCATGTTGGAGCTCCTCTTGCCAAAGGGATAAGGAATTCTTGAAGCCCTTTTCCATCGGTGTGGCTGTTGTTTGCATCACCAGTTGTTGCCTACCCTCTGGAAGAACATTTTTTATTATTTCCATGACCCGGACTTGGAGCTCGGTTCTACTTGGCATACTTACATTTATTACAAAGCACTTTTATGGTGTTCTTAAGGAGAAACGGAGGCTTTTTCATTCTACAGAAAGGCATTTTCTGTGTTTGACTCCACATCCAGTAACTGGAGTTATGTGAGCAAAACCCAAAACTATCAGTTTAATATTTACCTTTCCCATCAAAACCAGTCATACCTGCTTTTGAGTAAAGCCCTAACTTTTGTTTTTCTGTTTTTCAACAGAAGATATTTTTTTGACAAATAGCCATAGCAAATCTAGATGCACAACTTTGTGCGGGTTTTTGTTTGTTTAGCCAGAGGCAGAGGACAGAGGTAGAAGAAGCGGCAACATTATTTATTCACCACTTTAAGAAAGGTAATCTAAACTTCAAGAGTAACAGGATCAATGGGGACTCTCATGGCTGTAGATTCTGCCGGTGTTCCCCTCCTTACCTGTTCTGACAGCACAGGTGTTACTGTTTCTTGAGCGAGTATGGATATTAATGTAATGTAGTGATTTTTTTGTACATCCTAAGAATAAGGAACACCTTCCTTAGAAGAAGTATAGCCTGGCAGTAAGCCAACATGCCTTTAAAAAAATGAAGTCTTCTGGAGGGTTGGGCAGTATCCCAAGAGGCCTCAGCAATTCCATGTAACGTATTATACCAACACTACCACCTACAGGAGTTCAGCAAAAGGGATACAGCACTTCAGAAAAAGCAAAATAGGACAGAAATCGAGGCTTTTCAAGTATGTCCCGACCTTCCTCAATATCGAGCATTTGGAGGTAAATCCTTAGCCTGTATCAGGATCTGCTAAGACACAATGCCTGCTTCATGAATCCAGACATTCCCATGGGGAGCCACACTTTGGGAAAGGCATCTGTTGTTGCAACATAACCTACTGTGCTGGAAATTTCCACTCTTGTTCTTTAGGTTTTAAGTGTAGGCAAGTGTTTTTGGATCAAAACCTCACAAATGTCCATAGATCAGAGGCTCATCTGCATAAGAACTTGGCTTAGGGTAATGTGCACATTAGTGTTTTTGGTTTATGTATAGGTGTACAACAGTACCAGTATTTTAGCCTGTGTGGTAGTTGTATTGTTTGCACAGATGTTGTATGTATCTCATTGCTTTTTAGTAAGCTGCTTTTAAGCCTGCACACACAGAAACATCTGAAAATAGATGAAGGGGATTTAAAAGAAAATACGTCATCACTTGTGGTATCTTTCAGTTGTTCTCAGCTTTGAGGGATTCTGTTTCCAGTCACCCACTGTCATTGTTTACACTATTTCAAATTATTTACCTCAAGAAAGGAAATTGTGAAGCTGTAGATTTGCAAAGTATTTACACAGGATGAATGGCAAGTTACATTTCCTCACTTGATCACTTTCTTGTTGGCCAAGCTGAGAGATGACTCATAAAGAGCAGACAGGTATGAATTTGCATCTTTAAAAGAAGGGACTGCTACATGTTCTTGTCCTGGGCAGCAATGCACTTAAAATTGTGCTCAAGCTCAGGGGATTTCGGTGAAGCTTAGCTAGAGAAAAGTGCTAGGCATAATATGTAAAAGCCAACGTTGCTTAGCACCCTGTGGAATCCACTTTTCAATAAAATGCACCAAAACGGCAATTAGATCATCCTCATAAAAATTATCAGCAAGAAATAAATGTATTGAGAGTTGCTGTTGTGGCTTCTATTCTGTGTCACCTCATGTCCTCATCGGCACTTTGATTTCCTCTGCCACCTAGCAAAAGCTGAGGTTTCTGAGGGGATACCTATGAGACTTGATCCCAATGCTCTGTTTGCGTATTTATATCCCCAAACTTGGTAGGAGTTTCGTTCTTGTTTTTAGAAGAAAATTTCAGGCTTGATCCACTGGTGGTGCCATCTCTGCAAACCTGACCTGCAGGCATTTGGCCTGAGTAGGAGAACATACAAGACAGGGCTGCTGGGTGGCGTGGTGGCTGTGGGGTGGGGAGGGCGACCGAGGAGCTTTGCTTGCTCGGTGGCTGCACTTCTCAGGTCACCAGGCAGTTCTGAGTGCAGGCACTGCTCAGAAAGAACATTCTGCATTTAGTAAAGGGAAGTTAAAGGCGCTCAGGGAAGCAGGGCAGGAAGGCAATTGATTGGAGTATTTAATCCAGAACTTCACTGCTTTGTTTTCTGTAGCTTTTCTATCTAGGCTAGCTGTGCTGCTTTCGGATGTGTTTTCTAGATAAAATCATGAGAAATCTTTAACCTTTTTAGCAAGCGAATTGTGGAAGGAGGCATTAAAAATCTGCCTGTGGAGGAGCTGGGCAGCAAGACTCAGGGGCTGAGCTGAGACACGTAGGCAAATCTTACAACAAAATCTTAAAATAGAGAAGTAAAAACTGCCTTGCGCAGGATTGTTCAGCGGTGCTTCCTGTCAGCTCTGAGAAGAGCACCGACACCAAACGACAGAATACAAGGTCACTGATGGTCATCGTCTCTGTGAGGGAGTCTGGAGCAGCGGCAGGTTAGCTGCAGGACGTTGTACAAGCCCGCTTTCACGCCACGTGTAAAACTGTTGCTGTGAGATATCTGCAGAGTTCTTGGGAGGCTCTCCTGTGAGCTCTGAGCAGTAGCATTTGGGAAGCTTGTCTTAATTAGAATTTCAGACAGAAGCAGACCAAGAAAAAAAAAACAACAAAAAAAAAAACCCCAAAAAAACCCCAACACCAAACCCAACCAAAAACCAAAGGCGTGAAAAAGAAAACCACTGAAACAATAGTGTCTGCAAAGTCAGACATCCAAAATGTCATGGTTCTTGGTTCTTCCCCAGTGTCCCTTGGGTGTTTAGCCCTAGTATTTTCACTATTTTCTCTATATTAAACCTTGTAAACCACTTAAGACATTTCAAGTGAGCAGTGCTAGTGTTAATTTATCTGTTCTTGGACGTTGTGGAGGTAAAGCTTCATGTTGACTTTATAATAGAACATGGATTGAAAAGTTCTGTTATGAAAAAGCTAAAAATCAGTGTGTTTACTCAAAATAATTAAAACTGAACAGTAGAATAATAACAACTATAACTTTGGCAAGTCATCATGAAATTTATCACTGTTCTCTGAAAATTATCTCCTCCCTTGCTTTTCCCATGGTGGAGAACGTAGGGCTTTACAGGCAGGGGGACAACTAACTCCTCCTCTTGGGCCAAGTACGTGTTGTGAGTCTGAAATACCCACCCGCAGGCATCACACACTGAATGACGGTACTGAAATATTTTCTATACCTTATTTTTGAGAGTAGCTATCTTGAGCAAGTTTTCCTATTGGTATTTTACAGGTTTGCAGAGCACACAAGGATCCTTGCATTTGTGTCTGTACTTACACGAGTAGTATGTCTCGCTTTGGGGAAGACAGCTGATGCATTCTGCTTCTGGTCAGATGTTTACAGAATCAGGGCTGAGTAAGCTTTTTGATTTCTTTTTTTGTGTATTACCATGATTACAGTAGGCGAAAGCATGTGATACCAGCTTTATGCATGCCTCATCTTTTAATAAAAAAAGACCGAAATACAGTTGTTAGTCCTTCTCTAACTACCTCCGTTCAGATTGTAAGAATGAGTTAATCAAATAAAATGGTTTCCTTGAGGTCTCTTCAACTCTTTAAAACTGAGCATCAAAGCACCACCATCCCTCAACACGCTGCATGCACTTCAGTCTGTTTGCAAATGTAACTGCACTGTATTTATTTCATTGACCTCTAAATTTGCACTGAGCTTTGGAGGTGGGACCTTACAAAATACCATTTTCTTCCTATGCTGATGAAAAACTCCCCCGTTTGCCAGGCTTAATGCCCCAGCGTGATTTTGCAGGTGAATCTCAGCAACCAGCCAGGGACTTCACAAGGGCTCAGAATGGATCTGACAGACTGTGCCTGGGGGAAGGCCAGTGCCCCTCTTACAAGACCCATTACGCTGCAGTAATCCTAAACACGACACTGTTGTCCCTTCCTGCCCCACTTTGTCTTCAGGCCTGCCTTTTTGCTGAGCAAAGCCAGAACGTTGAGTTGGCTTCCTAACGATGGACAAAATCGGTAAGGGGGAGTCTGAGGGACAGTTGTATATTTTTTGTATATGTGCTAAGGAAGTGTTCCTGCAAAAGAGATGGTCACACAAGTGCAGGCAGTTTCTCAGAAACACAAGCTCCCCATTTTTCATAGGGAGCGAGCCTGGCTCACAAACTGACTCTAAACTGTGACCTTAGAGGGTAGCCGAACTCTCCAGCAGCTTCCACGACTTCATCTCCAAGGCCTGCTGGTTTTGTGTAAAGCTTTGCATAAAATCGATAAAGAGTGAAGTACCAGCTTTTCCCAGCAGGAACACCTTCCGTACCAACAGTTGGCATTCATGCAGTAATGCGACACACGACCTGGTGAGCACAGGGCGAGACCTTGTCATGCATCCTCTGCTCCGCAGAAGCAGCCTGTGTGCATGCCCCGGTTCTCAGCCCCGTCCGAAAGTGAGAGGCAGCTGGGGCAGCACAGCCGTGCCGGGGGAGAGGCTGGGGGACCCTGCACTTGCTACAGCTAAACCCCTCAGCGTGGTGGGTTACTCAGCAGCTGCTGGTGCGTGGTACCTCGTGCACATGGCTGGGATCTAATAACTCTGTAGCCTGAATTTTGTGGGTGGCAATGCAAAAGGCGCAGGTGCTTGATAAAACTTAAAAGATGGTTCATGACAGCTCCGTTCGGTTTTTCCAAATGACTGAGTTTTGATCGCTTCATTTATGAATTGCGAATGGTGTTCACCAACGGTGTGAGTTTGGCAGGGATGTCGTTTCTGCCAGGTTTGCATCGCTGTGAGGCTAATTACATCTACACGGTCAGGTTAATTCCCAGTTGGAATCGGAATCAGGTAACCTCTGTTGGGGTTAAATGGTGTATGTAGGAACTATGTGCTGTTTTTAAATACGTATATATACTGACTGCGGCGCTGTCTGGGGTGGGTCGTGAGATCTTTAGTCCTGTTTATCTGTTGATGCTAAGAGAATGCAGAAAGAATTAAAAGGTAGTTTGGAATAGTACTGATTTGCTTGTTCCTCATTATTGCAGCTCATAAAGATGTTGATTTGCATACTGGATATGTTCCTGGTTTGTATTTTAAGGTTATTTCATTTCCTGTTAAGATTGTAATGCAAATGACCTTTATATATTGAGGAAGATGCTCTGAAAAAAAGGCTGGAAGGGATTCTGTTGGAAGGATAGGGGGCAGGTAACATTTTACAATGGCGATGCTTTCTCTGTTCTCATTTTTTATTATCAGTGAAAGTGAAAGCTTTTCTTAAATCCCGATGTATAGCACTCTGCTGTATCCACCCCAGCAAACTCCTCTTAACAGCAGCTGAATTCCTTTAATTGAGTCTTCCAGAAGGCCAGCTCCAGGCAGACGGCAGGGGGGAAATTGCATCAGTGGCCTCACTGAAGTTGACTCCACTGGAGCAGAGAGAGTAGGATTGGACTAAAAAGTAGAGTTATGAGTGTTTGGGGAAAAAACAATAATCCCCCAAACTAGGAACGAAAGTATTCAGGCAATCGTAGCTGTAATTATCACCCTGTTCTTAGCTATAATGATGTTGGGATTTATGTAACACTTTTCATACGTGAATTGCTCATCACATTGCTAATTATCTCAAACATAGACAGTTCCTTGCCTGACTGTGGCTGCAAAAGAGCACAGGGATCTTTCCAGCAATCACACGTACAGGCTGCTATTGCAATTTTCCTTTTATCTTGTGTTCTTGAGAGACGATGCCTTTGTGACCACACCGTGCACCTGTATCTGTGTTCCTGCCTGATAACATCAGAGCACTTTCAGCCAAGTATGACAAAGCACTAGAGGTCCAAAAGGTACATATTTCCTAAATGTTTTAGGGAAATAGAAGATCAAATACAGGAAAGAGACTCAATTATTATTTCCACCGATGGAAAGGCTGCAACATTTCTCATTTTTTGTGGGACACCAGGGAGTTTACATGACACAGGCAGGGAAACAGCTGGAAACCCTTCTGTCGGTTTTCACCTCCTTAGACACAAGAGAATCCAACCACAAGCAAAGGGTGATAGGGAACCAGATTTCAGTGCCTGTGATACAGTGGAGGAAGAGTTAATTCTGGCTTCTTTTAAAAATACAGTGGTCCTGAGGCAGCTCCCCTCCTGTGAACAAGCAGAGATGAGAGGCAAGAAGACAGAATTCAGCCTCTCCTTTTTCAAACTCGCAGTAAATTACTGTTCCTTGTCATCCAAGATGGGTATCATGAAAGGAACTGAGACTCTGGGAAAATTAACTGAAAAGGCACTTTCCTGTTCAAAAACGCTATTTCACTGAAACACAGATTTTGTGTGAGGACATGCCATTTTTCAATGCACTTCCATGGAGAGCAATTGAAAACCAAATATCAATAAGCTTGTGCCTTGTTTGCCTAGATATTTGCCTTTTCTTTACAATGTATTTTGCACTGTGTTCTAAAATAAGAAATAATATAGGATAAATTTGATCAAACAGCACTTTTCAAAAGCCTGGAGTGGGTCAGTTTAAATTTCTTTAGAAAATCAGTTTTTCTTTCAGGGTCAGAAGAAAAATAAATTTCAGAAAGTTGAAATTACCTATAGACCACAATTTTGGTTTCTTGCTACCACTATCAACCATTATGGCCATAAAGGAGCTTCCTTTCTCAGTGCTCTGTCTAGAAGCATGTCTAATTCCTTCTAAATAATTTATACCTTATATTTAATGAATTTTACTGATGGGGGTCTAGCAAACTTTCTAGAATAAAGAGTGCTAACTTGATTATTTTTATCTGTGTGTGTGTGCATGTGTGTGTTTTCTCACGCCACTGCACATATGTTGAAAAGGTTGTTTACATATCTAAAAAGTATATGCCAAGGGGAAAAAAAAAAGTGCACTGTGGGTGTTATTCCTAAATTCTAGGAATACAGCCATAGACCCAGGTATAGTAAAGCTTTCTGTGTTTGATTTTGTCCAGGAGCTCCTTGTTCATCCACGCAGGCCTCCTGGTGATTTTGCCCAGTTTTGTCTTTCTTGGGACGCATCGCTCCTGAGCTTGTAGAAGGTGACCTTTGGCCATTAACCGGCTTGCTTTGGCCCCTCTCCCCTCCAGGGCTCTACCCCATGGCACTCTAGCAAGCAGACCCTGCAGAGGCCAGAGCCAGCTTTCCTGAAGGCCAGGGTAGCGATCTTGCTGTCCACCCTTCTCCACTGCCCTAAGGATCGTGAACTCCACCATTTCATGGTCACCACAGCCAAGGCTGCCCTTGAGCTTCATGTTCCCCACCAGCCTTTCCTTGGTGAGAACAAGGTCCAGCATGGCACCTCCCCTCATTGGCTCCTCTGTCACATGGAGAAGGAAGTTATCATTGACACGTTCCAGGAGCCTTCTAGATTGCCTGTGCCCTGCTGTGTTGTCCCTCCGACTGGAGTGGTTGAAGTCCTCCATGAGGATCAGGGCTTGTGAACATGAGGCTCCTCCTATCTGTCTATAGAAGCCCTCATCCCCTTGGTCTTCCTAGTTGGGTGGCCTGCAGCAGACCCCCACTACAATGTCACCTGTCCCTGCCCTCCCTTGAATCCTGATTCATAAACTCTGGATTGGCTCCTCATCCACACCCGGACGGAGCTCCGTGCGCTCCAGCTTGTCATTGACATAGAGGGCAACACCTCATTCTTGCCCCCCCGCCTGTCCTTCCTGAAGAGCCGTTAGCCTTCCATCCCAACACTCCAGCTGTTGGAGCCACCCCACCACATCTCCTCGATGCCAGTAAGACCATAGCTCTGCAGGCATGCACGTGTCTCTTAACTCCTCTTGTTTGTTCCCCACACTATGCGCGTTTGCATAGGGGCATTTCAGTCGGGCCCCTGATGAAGGTGACTTACTGGCTGGAGTTCCTTTGTGCTGCTCTTCATGCGCTTTCCTGCTGACCTTCCATCCCTCTCTGGGCTCTGGGCATCTCTTGGTGGCACTGGCACCAAACTGGTAGGAGCGGGATGGATTGAGCGTCCCTTTCCCCAGCAACTTCACTTTAAAGCCCTCTTCACCAGATTGGCAAGCCTATGACCAAAGATACTCTTCTTTTTTGTTTTAAAAAATTCCAAACGTCTGGTGCATTGTGAAGGTTTTGATGGCAGAAGCAACAGTCAGTGAGTCCATGCTAAAAGCGATTTTAAAACTGCAAATTCTGAAAGAGGCTGAAGTTTTCTTTGGTTTGGACTTGTATACGTGTCACAAAGGGGTGGTGGCGGCACTGCAAGATAATGGAGAAAATGGTAACCTTCTGAAAATGAAGCATTTTCCAATATAGTGATTTTTCTGTCCTGAAGCATTAGAAGCCCAGTCAAATGATACCACCTTGCTCAATTTCTGTAGCGTCTCTTGGAAACTGAAATAACAAAGATATTCTGAACTTCTCTGCTAGAAAAGGAAAGCACTTTTTCACTGGAAAACAGTTGAACTCAGTTCAATATATTTAGCGTTGAAGGAAGAAAATGTCACGTTAAGGGGGAATGGTGTTAAATTTGGCTGAAGTTAATATGAGAAAATATATTAAAAGCAAGTGGAGGCTTATACTGTTCTGAGCCCGTGGCTGAGGATTTTCTGCATTTGGGATATGGTGTCAGGGGGGCTAGAGAAAAGTAATAACCTGTAGATCTGTAAAATTTCCCAGGGATTTCGTTCTCCCAGGCACCACATTGGTGCCGGAGGCTCTGGTTTTCTCCTCAGTATTTCACTAAGCTCTTCCTGCCCGCACCTCTGGGTTGCCCAGTCTGGAGGGGACAAAGCAAGCTAAAACAAAACAAGAAGATGCTGAGACCAGTAATCCTGCATTAATGACTAAGCCCAGTGATCAAGAAATTACGAAGTCAGCTGCAGGCGAACTCGCGCAGCGAAGCTGCCCCAGCCAGGTACCTGGAAGCGCAGCGGGAGCAGAGCAGCACTTGCTGGCCCGGGGGAGGTGGTTTGTGGCGGGGGTCTGAAAGGGGCTGGTTCACTTTTTCCCCTTGTGAGCTGTTGGAGTGCTGCGGGGGACGCTGCCGGCCTGGCCTGAGCTGAGTGACGGCAGCTGGGAAGGGTGAGAGCTGGTTTGGTGAGAACCCCTGCTCACCTTGGCCGGCGCCTCGCCCGGCGTTAGCCAGCAGGGCCGGGTGGCTGGTGGCAGCTGGGGCACTGGGAGGCTGGGGGTGCTTCGTGCTGCCTGTGGGGGTGGCCCTGAGGGGCACCCAGTGCTGCGGCCTTGATCCAGCCTAGCATCAGCACGCATCTGAAGTTAAATTTACAACCCTACGCACTGCTGGAGGAGGCAGTGAAGGGTTTTGTATTCTGCTTAAAACTGTAGTATCTGCACCTCTAAACGCAGAGGCAAAGCAGGATTTTGCTCCTTAGACCTCTGAGGGAAGCTGGACTTCTAGCTGTCTTTCTCCACCAGAAGCCTACAGTAATAAAATGTATCGCACCTACATATTTTAGTCTTGACCTTTGCTGCTCCCGCCTAGCTTTTCTCACCTCCCCGGGTATTTTTCATCAAGGAAGCAACAATAATCTGTTGCAACTTCTTACCCTACGCAGAAGTGTGAAAGAAGCCTGAGTTTCACATGTGAAAGCACATCGCACCTGGGGTAGGGCAGGTGGGAGCGGTGGGGGTGCGAGAGGGATGGGGTAAAGTGTCCTGCGTCGCGGCAGAGGTGGGCGGCTTGTGAGCCGTTATCCAAGATCCATCACCTGGCTTACAGCATTAGACGGGCATGCCCTGTGCAAATCGCTGGCCATAAATAATTATTAGTAGAAATCCACTGGCGCTATGGAGTTCAGATGTCAATATTAATGAAGTGAAACGAGCAGCAGCTTTCTGTGTGAATTAAGTGTTGACCACGGGAGCTGATGTTAATCGGTTGTGAACACCAGTGAGGTCAGATGCATGCAAATGAAAAAGATCTTTCTCAAACTGTTGCTTGTGGCTTTGCCAGCTATCTCATGTCTTTCTAATCTTTGCCTTTTGTCACCATGCAGTTGGTAGGTAGAGCGGTACGGATGGCTCTGCGTCAGAGCCCACGTGCTGTAAACAGCTGCTTCTGCTCTTGGAAAATTATGGGTATCTCCAAGGTTGTGTTGCAGGGTGAGGCAAGAGTGCAGGGTGGGATATTGGTGATGCAGAAATTATGTATCAATTAGTTGAAGAATGTTATTTTCTGGGAAGTTTGAACTTGCGCAGATGTCGATCATATTGGATATGCTGTTCAAAAAGGATAGAGGATTCCTGTAACAGAAAAATGATCTAACCCATTTAGAGCTAGGCAGCTTGTCAAAATCCACACAGCAGTCTGGGGTAACGAAGAAAAAATTATTTTAGAAGTCAGGCATTTCCTTGTGTGTAATCCTGCTTACTTACAAAGAATATTCATGGTGGCTTTGTTCATAATTCAGTCTCTTTTCTAGCCAGCCCTTATCAGAAGTACATTATATTTTTTTTTTTTTTTTTCTCCCTGTAGGATTTTCTCAGAGCCACGTTTCCTGAGCGTGTGCTGGCTGTCTTCTGGAAGACCACGGTCCCGGCATGGCTCAGGCGCTGCTGCTGCTGCTGCTACAGGGAGCTGCAAAGTAACGGTGAGGGTTGAGCAATGGGGATGGGAGCTGCATCTTTCTTCATCATGTAAGTCAGCTAACAATTTCTTTCTGCTGCTTTGTTCTCTGCTCCTTTGGTGTTTTGCTCTTTCACTTTCTGCCATCTGGTGTGACCCATGTCTGGCCTTGTCTCAGGTGGCGGCAGCCCCTGTAGATTGTGCAATGGCTACATGAGCACAGTAAGAGCGATCTTAAATGGGCAGTGAGGTGCTTGGTGAGATGTTACAACCTTTCAAAAGAACATACTTTATTTCTGTGGGACAGCAGCCCCAACAAGATCAGCTCACCCAGAGAAAGTAAATGTAACAAAAAAAGAAGGAAAGGATGGGGGGGAGGGAAAGACACGGAGAAGCCTTTCCATTAGATGGTCCTTTAATCAAGTGCGTGGGTGATTTTCACAGAGTAATTGTGTGGGTGAGTGTGTGTCTCTACGGTTTGCAGAACTCCTGGTGTCTGCATATGGGTAGAATACAGGCAGTTAAGGTGCCAGGGGTCTGGCAAATTGTACTTTGCTGTCCTTCACCTGTCTGTGCTCACCTTGGCAAGGACACAGTGGAGCTCCCTAACCTGTCCTTACTGCATACAGATGCTTTTGTTTCAGGCATACATCTGCACCAGCAGTTGCTGGCACTATCTCCATTTCCTGATCACCGGTGTGTCCAATATAATATTTGATATACTAATATAGTATTCAGCCCTTCTAGAAGTATCACACTGTGTAGCAACTTACCAGTGTATTGATGTTTTGCTTTTTTGCACGGTGAAATTCTAGACGCAAATGGAGAGTAAACAGCATCAGTACCTAGCCAAGTTCCTTATGGAAATTTCAGTGAAATCCTTGTTCTCAGCAGTTCTCTCTCCCAGAGTCTCTTCTGTTCCGTCTACGGAGAGACTGAGAAGCTGTAAGAAAGGCCTACTGGCCACACACCCCTTGGGCAAGCCGGTTCCAAAGGAGAGGTTGCCTTCTTTCCTAAGGGTTTTGTGCTTTTGTGCCTTGGGCGTGTGTGGGCAGAAGGAAAGGGTGCTGGTGTGGGTGTCCCCAGAAGCACCACTGCTCACCCTGGGCAAGAGCCTTCAGCCAGGCTAAACCTGGAAACAAGGCAGGGTCAGCATTTTTTGAAAGCACGGTGTGGTGAAGAACTTGCCACACCAATCTGCGACTGCACTGGGGTGAGAAGAACCTGGGGATGCGCCGTGGTTTTGGAGCGATTCCTTCTGAGGGGTGGTGTTCTGTCCTCAGCCGTAAGGGAGGATGGCTGCCTGGGCTTGGGGCGCACAGAAGCCCACACTGGCAAGGTTCCTTTGTCAAGTAGCGGCAGAAATAGCCATTCGTGTCTAGAAGATTTCCCTTTCCTCACAAAAAAATCAAACACGGACTGCAATCTCCTTAATCATCCTTGCTATTGATCGTTAGAGCATGGCTGTGAACGCCACCATCAAAGGCATCACAGACAAAAGCACAAGTCTCGTTTCCTCACACAGAGGGGAATTTTTAGGCTGCGTGACACAAAAAGTTGAAAATCTAGAAGAAATATCTAAAGATATTTTTATTTCATGTGAATTGGCTCAGTTATGGGAAAAGGCTCTTCATTTTATGAGAGTGGTTCTAATTTCTATTTTAAGGATCAATTGAGCTTTTGAGGGTTTGGCCCTTAATGGAGGTGGCATCACTGCAGGAAGCTCTGTTCAAGGCTAAAAAAGCTTTGGGATCCTTGTGGCTGCAGATCACCAGACCACCTGAAGCAGCGTGACCTGATAAATGGATAGTTTCCCGGTTCTAGCAGAGAGTCAGGTACATCAGGACACACCTGCATTTCTGGCTACAGCTTCCCATGGAGGCTTGAAGGCAAATCCCATTTGGATTACAAGGCTTACAAAGCACAGTAGAGGAGCCAGTGTGGTACAGAGTTGGGATATCTTCCTGGGACAGCATGGAGGTGGCATCAGTTCTTGGTATATTTTAGTGTATCCGAAGGGTAGGTTTTATCTCACGTCAGCTGGAACAGCGCTCTGTGCTCTGCTCTCCAATACTCCATGGTCCAACTATTCTCCATCCCCTACCACAGCCTGTGAGAAGTCCCCATGTTCTTAGGTAGGAGCTTTGTTGTTTTTGGGCTGCCTGAGGATCCTGCTGTGGCAGGAAAGCTCTGCCCTTGTTCTGGGACACAGGAGTAGCACAGAGGAGAGAGAGTGCGGGGTTAAGGGCTGACCCTTCAGGGGCGGTTATAATCTTTAGTTCTCCGAGTGTATGCCTCAACCTTTATGCAGTGCATTGACATCAAGGACAGTTTCATGTAAATAAAGACTTCTTCCCCCATCCCTCTTCCTAAAATTTAGTATGTTCTTTGTTTATTTTAACTGTATAGATATTTTTATTTTTGCAATAAAAAGAATGATGATCTAACCAGATAACGGTTGTGTTTTGAGAGCTTCCTTGGTGGCTGGACATTTGGCTTTGCTTAAAGCCTCTTTTTTTCAAGGTCTTTTGAATTGGACTATTTACTGGTAACTGCAAGAACTCGGGATTCAGCCAGTTGGTTCCCCCTGCCTTAATCTCATTTCTGAACGTTTCAATTAACGTTTGTCTGAACCAGTTTTTCATGGGGAATTGTTTCAAATGAGTCTGTCGAGTCCCACAGCCTTGCAAATTGCTTTCATTTAGAACCATGATTTTGTAAGAGCTCACCCAGAGAGCATGAGAGCAAACGAGTGGGGGACCCTTTCCTTCTGAGCCTTCCGAGGTTGAGTTGGGTGTTAGCTGCCAAAGCTTTGTAATTTTAAGAACCTACAGAAACAATCAAAGCCTAGCTTAGCTCTCCAGTTAGATCCCAACCTTGCAAACAGCAGACTGGGGCATGAATGCCACATGTTGTTGTGCTAACGAGTTTGCTCAGGAGCTGCATTTCCATGCAGTGACCCCTAAAAGATTCACCAGAGCTCCCATCTGCTTCCCGCTGTGACAACATGCCGTTTTCTGAGAGAGTGAGGGGATGAGCTTGCATCTCCTTGCCAGCACTTCAAAGCTGTTAGAGGAGACCTGTGGAGAGAGATACGGGTCACATCTTGTAGTTCCATTCCTCTACACTGGATTAGGAAAGGTCTTGCTATATGTGAAAAATCCTGAAACACACCACCACCACCACCCCCCCATTAAATTATTAACTGAGATTTCCCTTTGCAGCTACACAAAAGGAGCGCTTGGGTTCTGCATGACCTTCCTGGATATGTAATTAAATTATAAACTGTGTGCTCTCCCATCTTCCTTCAGGACTATGTGCTTGGGAACAATTAAGACTAGTCCAGAATATGTCTAAGCTATACTAATAGGTTTGGGAGCAGTGTAGACATACTCAAAATAGCTTCCTGTTACCACGCTATGCATGTTTGATGCAGCAGCATGGAACACTGCATAGGTTAATTGAACTTGGAATTTAGTCCTGTGGCTCACTCTACCATGGCTAGGGTGGCAAGGTCCCGAGCTAATTACTGTAAAGTTAGCAACGTCGTCTTACTGCCCTCGCTGAAGTGCAGGCTCACCTTGAGAAGAGTTTGGCCAGAGGATGTGTGATAAAGAATTTATCAAGCAGGCTTTTGCCCATCTGGTTGCAAACTCTAGTAGCTGTGATGTGGAGAAAGGAGGCTCATTGCAAGCTGATTTCATTTAGGATACATGAAAGTAGGAGATCTGAGGTCTTACAGTTCCAAGGCAACATGTTCCTGTGAAGGCAGAAACATGATCATCTGTTGTGCCCTGGTTTGCTCTTTACTAATCTCTCAAGCTCATAAAAGGGACATTTTTAATCATATAAAATGTAATTTATAAGCATTTCACTAAGTCGTATTAATAGAAATGCTTTAACAAAATACGTCATTAAAAATGTTCCTATGCAGTAAATGTTTACGTGTGCTAATCTTGCCTCTGCAACTATGCTTTTCCCTTACTGTAGGCATGCTGGTAATCCTGGGAACAGGAGTCTTGGTCTGCTGTGAAGTGCTTCGTGTGCTGATGGGCAGTTACGATTGATTGCCATACTCTAATTTTATTTCTCTCCATGAAAAAGACAAGCTTCAAAAGCAACCTTTTAATAGATAAATAAATAAAACCTTCTTTCTTCCGTAGCATTCTATAATAGATGATAAGCTCTTTCCTATGTGGGCCCCTAGAGAGAGCACAAAGCCAGGGGCTGGTTGGTTTTGCACTGAAATAATGAACCCAAAGAGTGAAATGTGAAGTTGCTTTCCCAAACTTTGTTAGCAGCCGTGTGATCCACAAAAGGCTTGCCAGGAAAAAAGAGGACGTGCTGTGAGCATTTCCTTTCCCACTCCAAAGGGACCTGTAGGAGATGCGTTGTTAGGTGTATTAACCCTTCCTTTCTGCTGGGTTTTTGCTTGCCAAGCAAATGCTGCCTACCACAACCTCCACGTGGTGTGCTTATAAGAGGCTGAAAGTCACTTCATGGACCCAAACTTCTCCCACTTTTGGGTCTTGCTGACTGTTAAAGAGCCCAAATTGTGTTTTTAAGTGCAACTATCAACTATGGGGCTGATAGCTATTTTATAATCCAAGCATTATAACTTCAGGTATTCTTTAAGCCACAGGAGCAGAAGATTTCATTCAAATAAAACCTTGGGATTTTTTGTGGCAGAGAAGAAAAAGAAGAGAAACAGAGGAAAAATATAGTAGAACTGTAATTGTTCTAAACCAGAATATTTTCCAAGAGGCATCAGAGTCCCTTTGAGGCATGCCCAAGCTTAGCAGAACCCTTTGGAATGTGCTTTAATGTGAGATCACAGTTTTATTGGAATCTTTGTCCATAAAATAAGATAAGCCAGATCATTTGGGTTTGGGTTTTTTTTTCCCCCTTTAGTTTCCTTTAGATTAATTTCCAGTATTCTTCACCCAGCTTGCCTCATTTGGGCAGGTTGTTTAGACAGAAGCACTTGTTCCTGGAAGATTCCAGCAGCAAAGTGAGAGATTCCTGCAGGAAGAAAATAGGTGAAATAAATTTATTCTCTTACTTTGCCCCTGTCTTTTTAACGTAACAAAGGGAGCAAATCAGAAGTACAAGTTTAAAACATCGCTTAGAAGGTAAACACCCAGTAATTGCACCTTATTAAAAGGCATACTGTTTCAAAATGTCATAGCTAGGCGCTCGCTTGTGTAATTTATGCATCAAAATATTATGGTGTGTTAGTTTGCACCAGGGGAAAGCATACAGTAGCCACCCAGTATGGCTCTAATGGAGAGGAGGAGGAGTGAAGGGATATTTATGATGATTGCCATGGGAAAGTGAGAGCACACAATTACCCCCACTGCTGCTTTAATGGATCGAGATTATATATGGCAACATACTGGAGCAGGAGAGATCAGAAATGTACTTGCTAGGAGGCTGATGGAAACGCATGCAGAGAAAGTGAGTATCTCCAAAAGCCACCGACTAATCTAAGCAGGGAAGAGTGGAAATCTTGTTTAGACAGTTGAAGAGCTGCTGTTAGGATAACCAGTTACTTCTGTTGTTCTCCAGTCGATCAAGTGCAGGACATACCTCAGAAGAACAAGGCGCTACCCTGACATCAGCCAGGAAAGTATCACTGTGGTCAGGAAGTGACTGAGGGGGCGAAGCTGGGCTGCAGGGATGGCAGTGGTCAGGGTTCCTTGGGAGAAGGATTTTGCTCTGCGTGCTCGCTCCTGGCTGCATCAAATCTACCCCTTTGTTTATCAGCCACAGCAGGTAAACATGATTTAATGCCAAACATAAGTAATTTTTTGTGTCTTCCTTAATGTCGCTGTACTGTATTATCTAAATACTTTCAGATGCTATTTGTTTGGAACTGGTTTATTCTAAGCCTTATGGGAGCTCTTCAGAACCAGCCTTCCTTTTATTTCAGCTTCAAAAACGGTCACTGTGGTGTATCAGGATGAGGAGATTCTACTGCCCTACCTTTGGTTAGAACGAAACTGCAAGAGGCTAAAGGTGATATGTATAGACAGGAGACTGTGACACCTTTACTTTGAAATTTTTAAGCATTCCCTACATATAAAGCAGAGGAGTTTTGGTTGGTTGTTGGTTGATTGTTTTTCTCCTCAGCACCACTGCAGCCTGTTGAAGGCACAGTGTACATGTATGCACAAACATACCAGCATGCCCAGTTAGCCTTTCGTACCTTGTGCTTTTTTGTCTTTCACCCAAAATTGCCCAGTGTACGGTCCAGGCTGTGGACCACTTCCAAGATAATGATGGAAACTGAGCTTGGCGCAGCTCCCCAGGGCAGCACGCTGGGGTTCGGTGTGCTTCTGGCAGCCGTGCTGCTGGAGAGGCGTGGGGCGTTCTCCTCTTAGCTGGAGTTTCTCATGGGCTGTGGCTTCGTGCCAGATCGCTGTGCTGGAGTCTGGATAAGAAGAGACAAAGCCAGATCAGCATTTTCTGGGATGGGATTGAGTCTCTAGCCAGCTGGAGCTTGTATAAAGTGTTATTCATGGATGCTGCCAAGATCGAACTTCTTACTTTCTGAAGAATCCTGGATGACTTCTAAGCTGGAGATTGATCTAGTATTGGTATGTTCATGCTGTGGAGCACTAAAAACTCTTGCTTTTTTTGTATTATAGAGTTACCACCACCTGATACATAACTGAAGTCAAGCAGTATCATAACTCTGCTCAGTCACTGGTGTTAAAAGATGCCAAATCTGGCAGACTGAGCAGGTCTGAAAACTCTGTTTTATTTTGGAAACTGAATTATTGATAAATGCAAGAAATCTATCTGTGGATTAGAGTGCATTCTGAAGCTGTCTTTACTAACAAAAGATGTTGAGTAACTAATTCAACCATGTCCTTACCAATGGAGACTTTATATTCCCATGTGGAAGAGTCTCATTGATAGTTTCAGTCATTTGCTAATTTTGTTGAAAACAATTACACTTGCTACCTAGACAGGTGCTTATCTAAAGCATTTCCGGCTGTCAGGTGTCCAACATTTGATGTTTTCCAACATCTTCTCCTCTTAGAGAAATGACTGATGTGGAGAGTTTGGAAGAATGGAGTAATTTAATCTAGAAGAAAAAGTGCTGTGGCAAGAAGGATGGGGGCAAAATAACTTTTCATATATGCTGCTGTGAAGTGAAAAGGAGTATTTTTCTCATTTAGTCCACTCCAGGTAGAGCAGGAAGTAATGGGCTTCGATTGCAGTGTGAGAAATTAAGGATAGCTGTTGAGAAACAACTTCTAGCAACAAGTGAATTGCCAGAACAAATCAGCAAAGGTTATGGAATCTCTGTAACTGGAGGTTTTAAAGAACAGGTCAGCCAAGCATCAGAGAAAAGTGAAGTCAGGCCGTGTTTGGGACAGATTTGTTGTCTGTAAGTTCACTTTCAGCACTTTTTCTGTGGTTCTTGTAAATGCCTGTGGCAATGGCTTGTTGCTTGGCATGACAACAAGGGTAGGAAAAAACTTCTTTGTTACATCAAAGGGCCATAATGGCAATTTTTCAACATAAAATTGCGTGAGAGATACCATCTTAATCTCATTAATGCTATTTAATAAATAGTTAAACCAGGCACAAATACATTGGTGGGAACAGGAGGAGAGGAGAGGAGAGGTGTATCGGAGGTGGAGGGAAGGGAGCCTGTAATGAGGTTAGCCCGTGGTTCCAATTCAGAGAAAAGTTGCATCTTGTCTGGCTTTCCCCTTAAATTACAGGAGGGAAAACCACCGCCACTGCCACCAAAAACCCAAACCATCTACCAAGCTGCTGGTCCTGCTCCATAGTAAAAACAGAGCAAAAGTGACTGGCAGAGCTTCGCCCCATAACAAACTGGCCAGAGGGAAACAAATCTGCTGTGTCCACAGGAGATGCCACAAAGGTCTCGTGCATTAACCTAGAGAAAGACTGAACAGGCGCCTTTCAGATCCCGTCTGCTCTGGCCAACCCACAGGCAGGCCTGGGCACCCAAAATTATCGTTGCTCCTGCAATTGACAGAATGAGCTTGACCTGGCCAGAATCGCCATGCCGCGCAGCATGCGAGGCAGTGTTCGGGGTAAAGCCGTCGAGCCTTGACCCATGGTGCTGGTGCGAGAGGCTGCATTTGGCAACAGGGATGGGTGTTCTTCAGGGCCCTTTTGCAATAGGGGGGACAGTGAGATCTCCCCCTTCTGAAAAATTCCTACCGATCTTTCTTTTTTCCATACCCTCTGCTGCGCTACACACTTTTAAATATAGAATATTTAGCAGTGACATTATGTTCATTTGCCTTTAAAGCTTTCTCTGCAAGTCTCTCCCTGGCATTTATCCCCAAAAGATGTTAAAATTATGTCATTGAGGAAACCAGTTTAAAGCTTACTGGAAGAGAGTTTTACAGTTCAGCTGATCTCTTTTGTTTAATTTTTGGTATATGCCTAAGTAAGCATAATCTAGTTTTTGCAAGATTAAAATACGTCCATAGAAAACGATAGTCAATAAAATATGTACAAGGCATCATGACCAACCCAATGTCATGCCCAATACTCGAGCTCATATTTTCCTGTTGATGTTGGGGACACCCTACTGGGAAACTAGGAAGAGAAATTTTATTTTGGTATTTCTTTGGTGGCAAAATATGCTATTGCCTTTTTTTTTAAAAAAAAAAAAGAAATTCTCTTAGGAATAACCACATCTCCTAACTGCTGCAGTAAAGGCCCCATGCTGTGAGTGATCCTGACACTTAACAGCTGGCGTAATCTTATCACATGTATTAATGTAACAAACAGACAATACCTCCCTTGATATTCGTACTGATATTCCTGTGGGCTTCCACTGCGTCCCAGGAACAGCTCCTGCAGCCGTGGTGTGCCTTGAGCCTGTAGCAATATGCAGTAAAGCAAAAGTTACTCTCATGATTAACTTCTTAGCTAATAAAGTAAACTCATTAGTTAGCATTTAGTTCTGAGAGAAGAGCTGTATAGCCAGAAATATTGCCTATAAATTGAACCACCGTGTCTTCAGCCCAGGAGGCTGAAATGTGACCCTTCTTGGCACGCAGGGGTTTGGGATCGTGTCTGCCGAGGGAGTCTGGCATCTGGACACACTATTGTTTCCACTGCCTGAGAGCTGTCCTCTTATAGACTGTGTAACCTCAGTCTTGAACTTTGTTTATACCACAGGAGTCATGTTCTCTATGACTCACAGAGCCCTTGGCGAACAAAAATATTTAGCCTTTTTTGAAGGGGGAAGACTTCTCAGAGCAGTGTTGAGTGGAGAAGACTGTTAGCTGTGCTGAGGAGAAAGCTTCGGGAGAAAGCTGCCCACGTGGACCTCTGGTTAAAGGCAGAGGGTGTTAGGTAGCGTTTGGCGGCGGTATAACTTGAAGGAAAATAGAGGGAAAGCTTTGGGGAGGGTGAAAATTTGTAAATGAAAATTGGTGGCTGGCAGGGCTGACGAGAGAAGCCGGGTGCCTGATCCCTGCGCATCCGCGTCAGGTCACTGGCTCTGGGCGGCACGGAGCTGCAGGAGGATGCTGACATCCCTTGGGCTCTCCTCCCCCTTCTCCAAGCCCCCTCCTCGGTGTGTGTCGAACAGGCGCCACTGAATAACGTAGGGCAGGCTTTAAGTGTAGGAGTCACCACGAATGAAAAACTGCTTGTTCTCTACTTGCTCTCCACCAAAATAGTGAAAACTCTAGAAAATTCATAGGAAAGACAACATAAAGTATCTTTTCTGCTCTTAAAAATCATTCTGCCATCATCTGCATGATCTGAATCATAAATTCTGTGAAAAGCTGGCAATTTGCTGTAAGCGGGCTGTCCTGTAGCAGGGAGAAGAGTGCAGGGTAAGTACTGAGAAGAGTGCAGGTAAAAAGTGCTGGGAAAAGAGAGAGGAACGGAAAGCCCTAAATGAGGAAGCACTGCTGTATCGTCAGGCAGCACATTCCTGGCCAAAGTCTGCTGCCAGCTGCTGTGGGGGGAGAAGGGAGGACGCAGGGGCAGAGCTGGGTGCTGAGGGGCAGCCTGGGCTCCCGGGGCCTGTGCGTCTCACAGCCCGTGTGCTCGCTGCCTTGCTCTGTGCCCACTCGCCCGCAGAACGACCGGAGTGGGGTCCCCTCCCGCCTGTCCCGGCCTGGGGTCCCCCCGAAGGCTTTTGCAGAGCCACGTCGCCCAGTCCCTTAACGGCCACGAACCCTAGGGAAGCTCATCTACAGTGCAGAGGGCGAGCTTTCCCAAAGGGAGGGCCACGATGCAGGAGAAAACTCTCCATGGAAAACGTGCTACAGTCCTTGATTGTCGTCTCCCCTTGGGATCCTGCTGAGAGGCTGGGAGAGGTGCCGGCAGCAGCCCACCCCCTCCTGAGCCTGCGGGTGCCATCTTGCCTTCACAGGAGTGTGGAGCACACAGAGGGCTGGGCCCTCTTGCGGGGCAAACACGGAGAGGGGCCGGAGGAGGAAAGAGGCTGGCAAAGATGACATTAAGACTGTTCATGGTCTTGTGGGTGTCTGTGCTGGAGACATCATAGTTCTCTGAAAGAAATGGTGAGGTGGGTCGGCTTTCTGTTGTATCTTGGCTGTCTCTGAGCTGTAGATGTTTCCGCTGGACAATGTCCCAGGATTACCGTGACAGTTTAGCAGGCGGTGCACGAAGTTCACGTCCCTTTTCTCTTTTGCAAGAAAAATGCGATAAATGGCATTACGGTCACATGAAAAAATGCTGTGATATCAGAATCGTTTGGAACCAGAGTGGGTCTGGGATAAGACTAACCCAAAATAGACCAGAATTGGTGTTAACTGTGAAGTTACACACCGCTGCGGCCGATGAACAGCACGTGACGTCGGCGATAGCTCTGTCAGATTAGTTTCAGCCTAGCTTATCTCTTGATCCCTTCTCTGGTGGTAAAGCAATTCCAGCCAGAGCTGTATAAACCTGGCATTCCTCGTCATGCCGCTGAATAATAAGCATTAAGTGGCTGACGTCCGTTCATATGCTTACTGTGCTTCGTGCTGATAAGCTTTTTCCACAGGTAGGGAAAATAAAGTCCCATATTAACCAGGGCTTTAATGGAGCTTTGTGGCAGAGCCCTGTAAGGCGTAACGGAAAGTTATTTACCGTCAGAGACAGAGAGGCCTATTCTCAGTCACAGCAGTTGGTTGAAGTGTGAGTTTGTATTTGCTGAGGATCTGGCTGTGAGACCTGGTTCGGCACTGTTATCCCATATTTACACTAGTGTAAGCCAGCTGGAGATCCCCAAGGATCTGGGGTGCGGTTCCTCCCAGCCAACACTCTGACACCCATCTTGGTTTAGTGCTTTCTTGTTGGGAGAAGCGAACACATTCACGAGTAATAGAACAGAAAATTAAGAGCCACCTTATGGCAAGAAAGCTGCTATTACCATAAAGCAACATGATTTATACGCCGGTTCTTTTTTTTTATTGGCATCTCTGAGCTGCAGTGACATTATTCGAGCTGAGCATTTCCTAAGGGCAGCATGTAAATGCTCACCACTACAAGATTCCTTTTCTTTTGTCTTCAATTTAAACACTATTTTCAGTCTTGAGATGGGGAAAGCATTCTCAGCGTATGTACGTGCCTTTCATCATACACAGCTAAGATGCTCTTTCATTCTCAGTAAGTCAGTGACATAATTTCACTGTAGTTAACCAAAGTAATTATTTGTCTTCGACTGAGATCTAAAGAAGAGGCCAGAGATACGGTTTGCTGGTGGGAGGAGATGCAGTCATTTTTTTTTGGAGCTGTGACCTTTAGAAAATGAGCTGTGCTTTTTTCTGTGTCTGCACTGACTTGCTGAGATGCAGTTGGAGATTTCCCCCCCTCCACCTTCTACCTCACTGGAAGCACCACCTAAAGGAGGGAAAGTGGTCTGTGTGCAGTGCTGTGTCTCTTACAGGGTAAAGACATCGGAGCTCCTCATATCTGATTTAGCTTTCTGCTCAAAGGCTCTCACCTGGTTTGTAAAACTCAATGTGAGTTGCATTTATGTCACCACTCACTGCTGATGGTACCGCAGCAGCTGAGATCTGCTGCTGTGTCAGAGCTTACAGATACCCGCTTCTTGGTCTTTAACAGCCAGGAGCTCTCGCGCCTGCTTTTCTGTAGGAAAAAATACCCCGAGCCTCTGGTGCTCCGTTGCATTGCCCATTTCCATCCCGGCTCCTCTCTGAAAGGATAGTTTGGGTTTGAATGAGTGTGTTGTGGCATGCAATTGTGAGGACCTTGAACGCAGCTTCTGGGGTAATTGGTCACTTGGAATTTAAATTGTATCTTCCTATGTTCCATACTATGTCCAAGTGGAGTTCAAAAACCTGCATACGGTTATGATGCAGTTTCAGGTACTGTTTCTGGAAGTGTCCGATGCTTGGATACAGGCAAACCGGAGGAAATTCAGCACCCAGCAGCACAGGTGGTTAGAGGGGCTGGCGTGATTGCTTACAAGGAAAGATTGACAATGCATCGTGTGCCTGACCTGGCTAAGCAGCGGCTGATGTTCCACAGGATTGTTCAAAGGCAAATGGGAGGAATCCACAAGCCCAGAGGTAGAAGGCATTTAAGATGAATAGTAGCCAGTGTTATAAAGAGAAAGACCTAGGTGATCAGCTGGTTCTGACCTTTTCCGTACTGGGAATTCCAAACATCTCAGTCTCCTCTCCTGGGAGGAACAGGCTGGAAATAAGAGAACAGACCAAATAAGAAGGGCAGACAGGCTGCAACCCAGCCTTTTCTGGGGGGAACAATTTATGTATGAGATGTAGCATGGTTTTCAAAGAAAATGGTGGAAATTCCATGAAATATAAACACAGACAGGCCGGTGTGCTGGTGAATGCTCCACAGGGGTCGATTAGGAAACTGTAGAAGGATGTATTAGAGGGCCTGTTAAGATTTGTTCCATCTCTAAACTGTAAGACTTATGCCAAATGTGCTCCACAAACAAAGAAAAGCTAAAAATAAAATCACAAGGCATAATTATTTCCAGTTGTATTTATTTCCCATCTCGTTCCAATGATCAGACAGTAAAGTTGGCAGCTTTTATCCCTCTTAATCATGGGTCACTGAACACGCCATTCTCAAATTCCAGGGCTCGGTTTTGTGCTGTGTGGATTTCTCTCTGGTGAGCAGTTCCTGTGATAAGAGTTTGCAACTTTTCTAACTTTTCTTTCTGATTCTTTTTGGGTATATGCAACTAGTACATCTTTCCAAGGTACTCAAACCACCATTGTATTTAAGTCATATGAAAAGAGGAAAGAATAACATAAATCCAAAGAACACCATGGATACCCACTCGCTATTTAGTCTCGCCCGACAGCTGTTCACAGTGTATGCATGTCATACATACAGCGCTGTGGTATTGGGTGTAAAAATATGTCCTGTTGCCAGTTACTGTGTCTTCTAGTATCTTTTACCTTTGGTCTAGGACCTTCATTGCCAGTCTAGCGAGGTCCATATTTTGTGTTTCCAGCCTTTCCCGCAGTTCGGCCATGTGCGAAGGTATGGGGCAATTTACAAACCATTTGGACAGCTCTATAGAAGCCTAATAGAAAATTCTGTGTTTGTCAAGTTGTGATAATGTGATTGTGTGCCCAAGAAACAAGAACCTAGGCATGTTTTTGTCTTTTGTACACATGTAAAATCTGGTGCTATTTACCCCATTTTCCTACTTAAAACCCAACGAAATTTGGAGATTCTTGTTATTCCTGCTCCTGTGATGCTTTTTGGGAAACCCTGCTGCAGTAGTGACTCATGCTGACTAACAGATGAGCAATTTTTGATGACTTTCAGAAGGCACTTGGTTCTTTTCCTGGAATTAAGCGGATTCTGTTAACGCAGTCACTGAGAAGTTAAACAAATACATTTCTTTAGCAGCAGGAATGTTTCCTCTAGGACTCTGGCTAGCGTCGGTCACACAAGGCTGGAGAGAATCCACCAGTGGAAGAGCGAAGGGTTAAATTCTGTTGTTGGTTTGTGTGTTTGTTCCTATTGAAAACAGTAGCTGTATGGGAGTAATAGGGCAGTACTTGGCCTTAAGCCTTTCTGAACAGCCAAAAAGTGCTGCATTATCTGGATACTCTTTGCCGACTTTCTCCCTCCAGGAGAAAACTGTATGTACTGGATGTTCTCGAAATAAATGAATAGTGCTGTAAACATACAGCCTCATAATTAACCCGTCTTGTCTAAAATGTGCGTCTTCCTAAACTGTGCTGAACCTTGCTGGAATACTGGTGTTAAAGCCCAGCTGTGGCAGACAGCTCTGCACCGAAGCACTGTAATAAGGAGAGAATTTGTAAGAGGAAACCTGTGAGATTTAAAAAAATATGATAGATGAAATAGTGAGTGGAGGCTAAAATCAGAATAAGGCAGTTGTTTTCTTCTTTCTTTCTAAGTAAAACAAAAAGTGGGGGAGGTGGGGGGTGGGGGTTTGCAACTCCCCCAGGCAGGCAGGGCTCAATTGGAAGTCTTAAATCCCTAAATAAATGTCTTAGGAAATAGGTATTGATCCTTGCCTGGAGAATAGTGCCAAAGACATTCATCAAAGGGGCAGGTGAGAAGACGGGGTTTTTTCTTTGTTTTGTTGTGGTGTTCTTGTTTTTTTAACACTCCATGAACACAAGCAGTCTGAGCAGGGACTTTATTATTAATATTTTGCACCTCATCCCATGCCACTTGCACATATGTTTTTGAAATAAGGGAGATGAAGTAAAATTGTTTTAATCTTTTCCTTTCCTGCGGTCTGTTTAGATGAAAGAATGTGCAGTAATCACCATTAGGCATCTGGCTGCCCCCACAGAGTGGGCACATGCCTGGTTTTGCTTATCCTCCATAAATGTGCTTGGATTTTCCCCCCTCTGCCTTTAAAGATGTTAAACTTACAGCACTGCGCCTCAAGCTCTGTTTATTGAATTTCATGCTATGATGAGTGAGATGGGGGTTAATAAACTCATGCTTGGTGTTTCTCTCTGTAGATATGTGCTCTTCCCTGATGATGATGATGATGGTGCTTGGTCCATCCGGCACAGCTGGCAGTCGCTGGAGTGCCCAGCGCTGCTGGGGCTCCTTCACAGGTCCCGCAGGGTTAGTGGGAACTGGCATTCCTACAGAACACCCAGTGGCTCTTTGTAGTTTAGCTTTGTTCCCAACAGCTAACAAGGCAGACCGGCGCAAGTGTCATCTAGAAGTCGGAGTTTGAAGGGCCTGTTTTAAAACAGTGGAAGGAGCAAGTTCTGCTTGCTTTTCAATAGGACTTAAGTTGGTTCACCGAAAAGGAGGGCACAGCACAGACCTGGCTTTAGCAAGGTAATTTTCCGTGTGGAAGTTCTCTTCTCTGTCTAAGCATGATCTCTTTTCTCTGAGCTTTGTCCTGTATAAATTTAAAACTGGTCAGAATGCTGAAGCACCTTTGCCCTGGTGTATCGTTCCCTGTAAGCTGTTTAGTTTTGAATGTGTTAGGAGGTTAAGAGCATGCTTAGAGGAGGGCAGTTGTGGTGTCTTCTGTGGCCTGTGCGATTCCATCTTTCTGGCTCTTAATCGGACTATACACGTGGGCTACAGCTTGGACTTGAACTGTTCAGGCTGTGCTTGGGAGGAGCTTAGGACAGAATAGGATAAGCCTGCTTGGTCCAGGATATGAAACAAGATTTACCCCCGTGGCCAGGAACAGAAAGGTCAGCTTGTGTTATCCTGCTGTCAGGCTGCACCTCGGTCCTGACCGCATCTCCTCAGCCTGTGCCTGGCTGCGTGTTTGTATGCAAGGCAGAGAGAGAGGGAGCAGGTTTGACCTGGAGAACAACTTCAGACTTGGGCTTGACCTGCAGGGTAAACATACCTTTGGAGGCATTTGAAGAAAGAGCAACCTGTCCTTAGGATGCCTTGAGAAACTGTGGAAACATGTACCAACCTTGGCTGCCAACCTTAACTAATAATGGCTAAATACTTTCAAAGTCTTTGACAGAAAAAGCGCGATATGCAAGGCATGTGCTTCAGTTGAGTTTAGAATGATTAAGAATGATTTAAGAGCAACGGCTATGTGTTCAAGTTGTTATTCTGTAAAATACTTAGGGCTGGATAGGAAGAGGCTGAAGTGCCTAAAGGTGCAAATATATATACTGATTTAGATAATCAGGACATTGGGAAAAAAAAACCAACAACCAAAGAAACCAACCAACAACCAACCAGCAAAACACCCAACACCTCATCACCTCATCTCCATCTGTAGGCGTTTAGCTGTCTCTAAATCTGGGCCCTCAGATATTCCAGAAATGAGAGATGTATAAATGCCCTGCAAACTGACAGCTAGCTGGATAAGCGGAGATCGGGGAATTGGGAAAAACTTGACACGGCCCAGTAGTGGAAGTGTAGCCATGAACATCTGTCATTGCTCAGCTCTCCTTAGCGAGCCAGTGATGTAGCAAGCGCGTTGCTGTGATGTCCTGCAAGGTTATCAGTGACAAAAGATGCTGTGTTATGAGAGCTGTACTGAGTATTCAGATCTGCTGGGATAAAACCTGAAATACTGAAGAAACAAAAGATGAAAGAAAATATCCTGAAAACACTTTTTTTCCTCATTTTGAAAGTTGTTTTTTCAACACTCTTAACATTTCTTGATTGAAGAAACTACTGATTTCTTATCCGTGCGTTACCTTGCTCTAGTAGTGTTCTAGTGCACTACAGCTAGCACACATCATCTTGTGTAACATAACCAGACTGCTAGAGGATTCAAGAAAAGCGATTGCCTTTTAACGTCTTTAAAGTAAGGAAAGTTACTGCATCTGGGGATTTTGCTTGAGTCTCGTGTCTTGTGTAAGGCACTAACGTAAAAGCAGGAACAGAAATGTTCGTATTTTTATGTTGGACCAAATGCATTCCTGTTTGCACTGTATTTTAAAGGGGAAAGAGTAGTGAAGTCTCTTTTAAACTTCATTTAACCAACAGTATCTTCATTAAGTGCTATAAAAATAGGGATTGCCAAAAAGGCAGTGACTGCAGCAGTGGAAGAGTGTTCTTAAGAGTCTCCTCCAGGCACCTTCCACTAAGGCAATGACAACAGCAGGATAAACTCTTTCTGCCTCGGTTTGGGTGAGCAAATGCACCTATTCGTGTGCTCCGAAGGCGTTCAGCGGTAACGGGCTGATAGCGCCCGGGCAGCAGAGATGAAGGGGCCGATACCCAGCAGCTATGAGGTGAGAAACCAGTGTGGAATATTAATCTTCATTTTGGATATTGCGCATGTAGCACAGTACCTAGGTAATTCGCTTTGCAAAAATGTGAAATGATCTGCCTTCTCTCGTAATTTGTCTGTGTGAGGCAGTCACAGCCATTTCCTTACTTCTTCAGTTTACGTATGAGGTATTCATAATATAACTGCGGTCATGTAGGGTGCTTTTGCACGGGCAAGTATATATCCATAGGAAGGGGTTTAAGTGCTGGTGCATAGTTTTACACTTGTTCAGGTTAGTATGTCTCATTTCAACTTCGAGCTGCAGAATAGTTCATGAGATGATCACAGTAATGATGACTCAATCCAACTGGAAACATTTTCTGATTTCTTTTTTTAATGTTCCATTTCATTGTGTGTAAGTGCTGCTGAAGGAGCATTGTGTAGGTGGAATTACTTAAAGGTTAGTAAGGGTGATGTCACCTAATGGGGCTATTTGTTTGGACTGAACAGGATAGCTAAGCAGTAAAGTATGTCTGATTTCTTTCTTCAAATAAAAATTATGTGAGAAAGTTTCCAAATAAAGAAATAGTTCACACAACACATGGAGAAGATTAACAAGAAGGGAACGGTCCTGAGATAAGAGAACTATTTTATATATGTATGAAACAAACTCCAAACCGTCTTGTTTATCCACCCTTACTTGAACTGATCACTGTTTACTCTCAGGAATAATTTATTAAGTTGGGTTTTTTTCCATAATCACAGGGATTACGACGTTTTCAGTTCATTGGTGCCCTAACTCTGTGGTAAAAAAGTGACCATATGGTGATTCTCTGAGAAAGACCTTCAGAGAATATTTGATCTTTCCTTGCAAGTTTGCAGCCACCTTACCGCTACAGGCATTGCTCTTTTTCTGTGTCAGTGTGAATTTTAAGGGAGACATCCATGAGTCAAGTCCCAGAGGAGTGTCTGTTCGGGGACATACACACAAATAATGGAGATGGGTTCTCTTCTCTTTACTGAAGGGCTTAGTACAAGGGGAGAGAAGAGGGGCAGAAAGTCTGGGTAAGAGGAGAAAGGAGGCAGCTGAGCTGAAAAAAGGGGAAGGGGGGAGGTAGATGAGACAGAAGACATGACCATGGAGGAAGGAAAATGTTCTGAGAAGAAGGAACTGAGAAGCCTCAAGGTAAGTCATCTTTGACGCTGAGAAAGTTTGTCATTTTCAGTATGATTGTTCTGAGACTGGCGTCTGAGGCTCGGAGAGTCTCGAGAGCGTGAGCCAGGCTGTGCCAGCGGCTGGGTTCCCACGAGGGGTGTTACCGTGTGCAGGAGGCTGCCCTCAGCCGCCTGACATGTACATCAGGGTGTACGGCTTCGACCAAATGTGCACCTCGAACAGCTGGAAATCGTTCATTGTCACGTTTCCTTAATAATCTGAAAATGATTGACTGGGGAAAAAAAATACACTCCGATAGAGTAGATAATACAGATACAGAGTAGAATAAAACCTCTCAGCGCAAGTAATCTTACCAGTAGGCTTGGGAACGAGGCGAGGAGAAAAAAACCTCCCAAACTAGCTTCAGTTAAGAAAACAGAGTTTTCATTTCTCCAAAAGCGAAGTTTTCCTTACCCTTGATAAGGCTGAATTCTGCTCCTGGAAAGCGTGCTGGTAAGGCGAGCTGCCATTGCACCAGGCGCCGCGTCCCTCCAGGTCAGAGGCTCGCGTCTCTGCGGGGCGCGGACAGCAGCCCGGGGCTTTGCGCTGGGGCTGGAATGGCAGGTGACAACTCTGTTTCAGGGAATCGAAGCAGAGGAACAAAATATTGAATGCATCTATGCAAAGTTACACAAAACCTGTTGGTAGTCCAAAGGGTGAGCACTTTTTGGCAGGACAGGAGGAGGGTGGTTGCAGCAAAAGTCTGTTTAGGATGTGCAACTTTTCACCGGGGTTTAATTGTCTTGGTCAAGCTCTCCCTGCTGCTTTCCTCTCCGTGTTTTCACACCAAGGTTTTGTGACAGCACAGGAAATCTAAAAGCTATTTACATAAGGCCACTGTTCGCAGAATCATTTGCTTAGATATAATCGATGACGCAGTCGTGCTCACACTCTCCGTTCTCACATGGCAGCTGAAGTGGTGGAGCAGCAGTGAAGCTGAAGTATATGAAAATTGATTTCCACTCGCTGCTCTTAATTTTTGAATTGTCCCTGTTGATATGTTGTTTTTCTTGGCTGCTGGCATCTACCTGTGTGTCAGAGTGGGAGGAGCTGCAGATCTGGAAAAAGGAGGTGAGGGATTCCATTTCAGAAGACCAGAACCATTGCACTGGTCTGGGGTGCAGTGAAATCACACCCAGTCTGCTCCATTCCTGTCACCTGCTCTCCCTGGCGTGGCTGCTCGGTGCTCTGCTATACACCTCTAACTGGTAACTTAACCCTGGCTCATGGGATTGCATGCACCTACCTACCTCTGTGTGACTGCACTAATTTTTATTTTCCCCAAGTTAGCTATACACTACCAAGGTAATACATAACATAATTTGTTTTAGAAAGAACCAGGTCTTTATCCTTTATTTTGGTTTTTTTGTGAGCCCTTCACTAGCCTAATGCTTCCTGTAACTGGGGAGGGATTTTTCTTTATGATCATAGTTTTCCAGTTGCCTGGAAGGGTAGAGATATATTGCAAAAATAAGTTTTCTGCTTGAGGTCGCAGAGCACTTGTCATGATTTAAAGGAAAACACCTTCCCCCTTTTCCCCTGAACTGTTTAGGTTTTTAAGATTTAAATATTGAAAAAAAAAAGTTGTTTTTTTTTTTTACTCCTGGGAATTCAAAGTTTATGTGGCATGGGTAAACAGGAGTTAGATGTCCTAATAACCAGTGGAGAAGGTGTCCAGTCATTTTTTGTCTCTGGTGGGAACTCTTTCTCCTGCTTGTCATAAAAAGTCTTTTGTGCAGTTCGCCTCTTTCTTTAGGCTTCAATCCAGCAAACCACTTTCAGCGCACAAGTGGTCTCATTTGCTTTCAGTGACAATATTCACAGGGGCTTAACAGAAAGCGTGAGCTGGAGTGCTTCGCTGGGTCAGGGCCCGCTGCACTCGCGCTGCATATCAAGTCTGCACATATGTTATTCTAGAAGTTTCATAACTCCACAGTATCAATCCTTCTTTGTACCTAGTGTTTTCACACAATATATGCTTGTAGGGGAGCCCAGATTAACCGAAACGTGTGTGGATGGACACACAGATGCGCACCTGGCTGCGCTCACTGCAGCTGGGATGTTCAGGGCATGCATTTCTCGTACAGCTATGTTCGCCAGGAACAAACGCTGCATTCCACCACCACCACCCCACCCCACCCCCCCAATTCATTGTGTTTCCCTTAAGAGATTTCAGAGTGATGACTTAGGGAAATAATCAGTAAAGTAATTAAAATAGCCAAGCTTTACCCTAGCCGTGTCCAGGCCAGGCATAGTGCTCAGCGGTGGATTTCCCACTGCGAGCACCAGTGGATGCTTGGATGCTGACACTGCTTATTTACGTTACTTGAACACGATCCCTGGTTTGCTCAGGTCTCACCATCTGTCCATTTGAAAATATTATTATTTATTATTGTTGCTGTTGTTGTTATTATTATAATATTGTATTAATTATTGTTGTGTTTGTTATTGCTATTATTATTATTACTATTACTACTACTACTACTATTTTAGCAGTAATATATAACATATAGTGTATATATACACTATTATTGCTATTACTGTTACTATTATTACTATTATTGCTATTGCTATTACTATTATTACTACTATTGCTCTTGCTATTACTATTATTACTACTGTTACTATTATTATTTTGGAAAGTTGGCCTAGCTTCACACAGAATCGAGAAAAGACCTTTTAGATGAGAAGACGAGCTGGGGCAGCCCTCCCTTGTCGGCAGCAAGCGAGGGGCAGCCCTCGTAACCCCGTCCCCTCCGCCTGCAGCCATGGGGCTCTGCCCATGCGGGGCAGTTGGGTGGCTTCCAGCTCCCACGGCCGCCCAGGCTCCCACCAGGCTGGTCTCGCTGAGCCGTGCTCACAGGCTGCCTACGCTGCACTTTCTGCTCCATGGAAGGTCAATAGTGGAGGTCCTGGGAGCTGCCCGCCGAGGAGGGACAGCCCCACGGCTCCCTTGCTCGCCAGCTGTTGGTATGAGCTGGCTGGCAGAGAGCTGGCTCATGGTTGCCTTTGCCACGCTGCAGTGATAAGGGCAATTTCCTTAAACAGCAGGAAAAAAACCCCAGAGATTATCTTGTGCTTAGAAGATAATGTGACACAGGTAGGGAATTGGTCTCAAAGTCCAGTGTCCCCTGAGTCATTTGAAATGGTAGCCCATGCTGATTCCACCACCTGTTTTTGCCATTCAGCACTTTATACATAACCTTCTGGGCAGAACCACCAGCTCTGGCATGACATTTGGGGGATCTCCGATCTGAAAACAGTTACCTGGAAATAGTTAACTCTGAAAAGACGCTTCAGCTGCAATTTCAGTTAGACAGGCAAACCCTCATAATCTCAGCCCTCCCCAAAATCCTGGACACAGAGCAGGTTTTAATCACGTGCATATTGTGCTGACTGCATTTTGAAGCAACATATAGAAAAAAAAATCCCTTTGAAAAAAAAACCACCACCACCACAACACAACTTATAGTTAGGCAACAGTTGTCCTAAAAGTTTTCGTTTCCTATTTTGTTTATCAACAAACATTCTTTCTACATAATTTTGGTTTTCAGTTAAGAGCTTTGCTGAAACTCAAACCTGGAACTTCTGTTCCAGTTCTCCATGCTGTAGATACTTTGATTTTGACAATGCACGTTTCAGTGGCCACAGTTTCTGAGCAGGGAAAACTTCATCCCTCTTTTGCACATTTGAAGAAATGCTTTGACTTTGCAATTTCCAGTGTAGAAAATTCAGTTTTACAACAGGTTTGTCTTTCCTTGAAGTTGCCTATACAAGATGAGATGGATTTAAAAAAAAATAAAAAATCATGATTTAACTCAAAGTCTCATTTAAAGGTGGGACCCTACCCTGGATAATGACAGCGTAGCTGTTGTGTCTTGTTCTGGAGGAGGCTGAAATAGAATCGGCCTCTCCTTCCCACAGAACCTCCCGTGTTCTCCGGGGCAGCATAATCAGGAGTCTTGTTTCAGCAACCTTCACCGACCGCTAAAGCAGCTCTAGTTCTCATCTGAGTGTAGAAGGGCTGGTGATTTTACATTCCACGAGGTGTGGTTGCGGTGGCCCAGGGGATGGTGACAGGCTGCTGACTTCTCTGGAGGCATACACCAACGTTTGGACAACGTGCGTCAGCTGAGGTGATGGTTCCGGAATGTGTTACTGTGGTGAGAACTCGAACTCTAGTAAGTTCATCCTTTCTTGTTAAATTTCTCAGCAGCTGCAGGCACCTATGTATTTTTCACCGCTTGCAGTGGCGAGAGCAGTGTCTAGGTGATCCAAGACAGGATCATTCCTGTCTGAGATTCATGTCTTATTTCTTTCTGGTGGGTGAGATATGGCTATGGAAGAAACTGTGTTTCAGATGTGCTGTACAAGCGCCTTTAGCATCTTTCTGAATTGGAAGTATCTGTGTTTTCTTTCTAAATCAAAATAACAAATCCATTCGAAAATTTTCTTCCTACTGGTATCTATCCGATAGGGCCCAGCCTTGTGTGGGTGGAAGTGCCACGATACGACTGCGATAAGCCATACATTCAATGCGATGGATTCATTGCACGTATAGCCAAAGTCGTGTGAGGAACGAGGGAAGATGCTCGCACCAGATTCAGCTGGGGAGGGTGTGTGGGACCCTGGGGTTTGTTGGAGACGGCAGTCTTGACCTCTGTCAAGATAAAGGAAATGGTATATTAGCTTTTGCATTTTAATCAGAGACCTTTTTAAACAGCATCCCGCGTTTGTCTCAGATGTGCTTTGAAGTTCTCACATTACAATGTGTTAGGTAGCTGACCCTGCTCTGTTAAACATATCTCAAAGATGTTAAACCTTTTCTCTGCTTTAAGACAAAAGTAAAAATATACCTCCTTTCAGTTCCAGCCCCAGCAGCTGGAGGTGGGTTTTGCCTGAGGCTTCTCATCGTTGCCCACAAAATGAGGAATTACTGCCTCTAGCCCAGTGGTTAGTGTGAGTGCTCCCTAAACCACACGTTAGGGACCATGAGACGAGTTGGCTCAAACCACCCGATTAACGTGTCACGCTAACCTGCCGGGGTGTCCTGCCTGGGCTCTGGAGAGCTCCCGTGAAGCATCTCTCCCATGTGCCGGCATGGCACCGGCTTTGCGACGCTGGGGAGTGATTTCCAGCGGCAGGTAAGAGCAAGCAGGAGGTGGCAGGGAAGGGGAGATGTGTTTTCCAGTCGGTGCTGCTACCTGAAGGGTGACCAGAGGTAGTCACTGGGCAGTCCTCAGGCCCCAGTTTGATCTGTGGGAGAAGGGATATCAGAGGTGCTGGGGGAGACGGGGGTGGGACGTGTAGGAAGGCAACATAGTTCTATTTATCTGGGGGGGAGGGTTCGTAGGATCTCTGCCCTGCACCCCCCTAAGTGTGCCATTTTCCATGTGCTTCTGCCCTGAAGCACGTGTCCTGTCTCTTCATCTCACTGAGCCTTGTGTCTGTAACTAGTTGAAGAAGCAGCTTTTTCTAGCTAATGCTCCCCGTGATCGCTGCCTTCCCTAAATCAGGCCCAGAAGGTGTTTATGAGAGTTTTGCTTGTGCTGTTCTCCCTCTCTCCAATATACATCACTCCCAACTGAATCTGTGCTGGGAGTCTAAATGATCTAAAGCCAGATGTTTGAAACAGATAATAAGACAGAAGGATGTTTATGCCTGGGGTAAAGAGGGATAGATCTTTTTTTAATATATATATTTTCTCTTACTCATACAACTCCTGCCACTTTAAAGTGGGAAGTGTATCCACTTTTAAAGAGAATAGCAGCTCTCCCATTGGGTATGCCTGCGAAGCACTGTAAATCATATATGCCACTCTTCATATTTTAACCATTCTAATGTGATTTCATTCTGAGATCAAAGGATGTGCTGGGACAAAATATTTTCCCATTGCCAATTTAAAGAGGATCTGAGAAACCCATGCATTCCCAGTTGTCACAGCCTAACCCCTGGTTGTCTGAAAGTATGTGAGAGAGACTGAGTGGAGAGACAAATATAGGGGAAGAAAGTCAGCCTCCTACACCTGATTTTCGCTTTCCTTGAGTCAGATAGATGAAACCCATCCCCGTGACATGTCTATATCATATCTGATCTAGTTAAAGCTTTGAAGTGTTGATAGTGTAGTGTTAATGTTAACCTGGCTGACAGAGTCTTTCCTGGAGTTGACATGAGCAAAAGAAGATAAATTAATCACTCTGGTGAGCTTCGTTAGTACCAGCACAGGGAAAAATGAGGTTGCATCTCCCATGCTAACCAGGGATTCTTTGTGCTGCTCCTATGGAGGGCTGTGCCTGAGGGAAGAATGGCTGAGAATGAAGGAAGTAGATTTTGAGAGTGGAAAACTGTTGATATGAAGTGAATTCAGGAGGAAATAATTAGTGGGACAGGTGACTGAATCTTCTTCAAACAAAAGTATGTTTGCTCTGTGAACTCACCAGAGAGCGTGATGCTGAGATTCCTCTGATCCATGTAACATTTCACCTGAAACATGAGGGTAAACTTGTTTGTGAGAACCTCTGGAAACAACAGAAATTTAGGGAAGAAGTTTGAGCCCAGGACTTTCCTCAAGCTGTCTGTATAGATCTGGTCACTGCTGTATTTGCAGAGTAGCCAGGGCAAACCCACGCTTTCCTGTAAGTCCCTGTTAGCTCACACCTCAGGGTGCATCTTTACATAGACCGATGAGTGTGCACTCCATGGAGTACAATCTGACAGGGGAGTCAGGAGTGGGGGCTCCCGACACCTTGTTGGGTTCTAGACAAGACCTATCTCGTGTTTTGTACCCAGCGCGTTTCACAAAGGTACTGCTCCATGTGCCCCACGAAGAGAGTCCCTGCTGGAACACACAGGCTGAGCGGCTCTGGGGCTGGAGAGCAAGTCAGTGGCAGACTGGAAGGAGAAAATCTTGCTTCCTCATGCCCTGGGTAGTCCCTGACCTGCTGGGCTTGGCGTACCAACATGCTTCTCTTCCCTGCTGTCCTACAGCCCGTTGCTGGGTGCCTCCAGCAGGCAGCCTTCTGCGGCTGGCAACGCAGGCTCCGCTGCGGCACAGGCTTGTTTTCTCATTTATTTCAAGGTCCTGGTGAAACGCATCCCCATTATTCTGGCTCTGTATCTTTGGTTCCCTCATCTGCAGCATCTCTCTTGTTCTGAGGGAAACATTTTTATTAAAGCCACAAATAAAGCACGTGCTGGGTCACTAGGCACTTGTAGAAAAGAGTGGAGACTAGCACATTGTGTATGGGAGGGATTACAAACGAAGAGGCTGTAGCGGAAACAGCAGTAGATGTACAGTTGGGGGAACTACAGATGCTTGCTGGCTGCAAAAGCAGTGAAAGGTGATGACTCCGGAAAAGAGTCACATAGGAACCATTTAGCAAATAGTAAGAAGCAGGATTTGTGAATTGTTGTGTTGTTTAACCTTAAGGCTGGTTTTGGAGCTTTGTTGGGAGGGCAGGAAGGAGCTATAAATTGGAATTATTCTGATCATCCGTCAAAATGTTTAAGTGAAGAACAGGGTACAGGGGTCTGCCTGAATCATCAGGAGAATGTAATGGCCTGGGTTCTCCTTTATGGCTGAGGAGTTGTAACTCATGACTGCCAAGTGAGAAACAGCCCATTGTTCTTTGTTGAAAACTGGAAACAATACAGTAACCGTATGTATTAACCTTTTCATATTCTTGGGATATTAATGCTTAATATCATGTACTAGTTTAGCTGCACGGGGCTCTCAGGGCCTGCTGGCTCTTCTAGCTTATAGAATGAGTTGATCTAATTACCAGTATTGAAAAAGCTCTTACTCTAAAGCTAAAGAGCATGGAGGGTTCAGCGCAGAAGCACGTACCCAGCGCACACGACTGTGCAATCCTGCCTGTCCTGAGGTTAGCTACAAGGGCCCCATTTTGTACCAGGGCTGGAGGGATGTCTGGGTGCAGCATCTTTGGGACCACCAGTTTAAGATCTGGAATCTGAACCCTTCACCCTGTGTGTTTCTAGGCTGCGGATCTGCTTTTCAAAGTAGATATTTCCCAGATTTTCTTCTGCAGGTATGGCTAGCGCCAGCAGCTGGCACACTGGTGGAGCAGAATATTTCTTGCCACACCAGCAAATCTGCCAAACATCTGCCTTCTTGCTGTGCATTGGTGATGAACACCCTGTCTCACGAAGCCACATACCCATGTGGAGGGTCCGAAGCAGTGTTTATTGGTACATACTCAAAGGAGAAAGGTAAACTGCTATTGCACAGTTCTCTTTTGCTAAACTGGCGCTGGGTTTTCCAGTCACAGCCACATGTAAGTCTGAGGTCTGGGCCCCACTGAGTGGGAGCTGTCTTCCACCACGTTGGTGAACCGGAGGGAGGAAAGGGTACGTGTGATCTGGTCGCTGAAGTGGCACCTCCCATAGTCTCAGGCATATGGGTGAATAAACTGTGACTAATATTTTTTCTGCGGTGTGATATCAGAGGTCGCACAATCGCACAGAGAGCAGTATGAGTGGAGGTATGTGCGTCAAGTTACCTCCCTAACATGTTGTAAAGCGTCACAGGTGAGCCACTTGTAGTGCTGGTTACTGACTGTGTTGCCTGTATACCAGCACTGGGAACGCTTATGGACCTTCTTGTTGCTCATGATAGAACTGATGTCTGATAGGAACCTGGATCAGGTTTCTTCTCTATCCATGCTACAAGTTTTGGCCAGGAGAATGAAAACCTGGCTCTACTGCTGTTAAAGCTAATGAAAGGTCCAGAAGCACATCTAGAAGAGTTTACCGAAGGGCTTGTGTGAAGGCAACATTCACGAGAGTAGCAAGGTAGGACGAGATGAGGGAATTTAGAGGAGCCGTCTTGTTACCTGCTACAGAGGGAACTGGCTCATGTCTTCTGACTGGTGTGGCACAAATGTCACAGAGCGATAAAATGTTGCAGAAATGCAGGGCAGGGCATTCTCTGTGACACTGGGCATGGACCTGTCCCAACTTGCTTGGATGTTGCTAGTGTTTGCCAACAACCTGCGAGGTGGTTGGTGAATGCAGGGTACAGTGAAGGGGGAACGGCAGCAAATGAGAAAGGTGTTTCCCTTTGTGAAGTGACCAAAGATTCATGAGGAAACCAAGGCCAGGGAATGCTGCCAGGAATACTTGAAAAGCAGGTGTTTGGTGTTCATCGGTATTGACACAAAAATGAAGATAACTGGGGTTTGAGGTTTCCACCCTCAAGGTAGTACTCCTTTCCTCTGCCTTTCCATCTTTTGGATATTTTTTTTCTCTTCTTCTTTTATGTCCACACTCAGTATTTACAAAAGGGAGAGCAGTATCTGCTTAGCATGGCTAGGGAAGCTGTTTACATTTTCCTACATGCCTGATGTTAGTTAATATTTAGAGGAGCCATTCTGGAGGCTGTAGAGGAGCCTGTATGTGAACACAGAGCTTTCTGCCAAATACACCTGGCAGAAGGGTTACCAATATGTTTGGTTTTGAATGCAAGCACCTGCTCGAGGCTGAAATGTTGACATTTAGTATCTTTGCATGTGGTGTGCTTGCAGCTCTGTTGTATAGCGCATACAAGTTATACTGGTAAATATTTCTTCACTCGCTGTCCTGGAGACTAAAATTGTTTAGCTGTGGAACAGGGAGAATTAGCAATAACAGTGCACTCTTCTGTTCCAGCAGTGATAAACATTTGACTGTCATTATGTTCAGCTTGGACTATTTTGTAAATATTCTGAGCTCTCCATGTGCGGGTTGTCATCACTCTAGTAATCCAGCTTCATCTTGCAAACTTTTATCCATTAAATTAAACCAACAGGCCTTAATGGAACAAAATGTGCGAGGCAAGGGTACTGACAGACATAGCTGAAGAAATGGGCCTTCAGTGAATGCTGTAGTGTTTTGGGTGATAAAGTACAGTACGGCACAAATGTCTTGCTAGAAAATAGCAATGCGATATGAAATCCAAAGCACGAGTCTGGGAGCAGTAAGCTACGTGATGCAGAGTTGTTGGGATCTACACTGATAACAAACGTGTTTTTCAGATAGAATCAAACTATGTTTTGACCAAACTTTAGGTATTTCAGTTATCATCGTTTTTCTTTAAAATTATATTTCAGGCAACAAGTATGAAGCAGCTGTCATTCCTGATGTGAATAAAATCTCTGCATTTGTATCAGGGCTTAGAGTGCCCGTCCTGGTGCTATGAGAAGATACAAATGCATCAGTCAGAAACATCTGTTACTTGTAATGGATTAAAAAGCACCTGGTCTAAATACACACCTTTTACAAGGTTAGATTTCAGACTAATTTGAAAGTTTTTAAAACTTTCAAAGCTGAGGCTTATGTTCGCCCCTTACAAAAGGAACGTTATTGAGGTTAAGTTTCAATGGCTAAGCTCTAAAGCATCAGCAAAACATCCCAACAGCTTCATAAATCGGAATAGATTTGCTGCCTGCTGAGACCAGCTGAACGACAGACAGTCACAGATGCACTCCTACACATTTTACATTTCAAGGGCTGGAAGAAGAGTCAAAGTTGACTGGATCAACTGTTTTGCCGTGGATAATTCAGCCGCCTGCACTGGAAGCCAGGGACAGTAGGCATCTGCAGCGGGGCCTCATCTGCAGGGCACTTTCCCCGAGGAAGCCCATCAGATCCCACAGGATCTGTGTGCAGGCTGATAAATCAGCCCATCCTGAGCCTTGCCATTGTTTGTCCTTGATCATTTCATCTGCCCGTCTGCACAGATGGGCCAGGGACTTGGCGGGGGGCTGGGGGAGCTGGGCGGGAATGGAGGTGCCCATGTGCTGGACATGGATCATTAAAGTCAGCGTTAGCAGATTAGGTAGGGCTCAGGTGTCTCCTTGGCAGGATACACAAAGTAAATTATTTATATAAATAAAGAGTCATCCAAGACAATTAGCAGCCATAGAGTGAAGCGTGGTGCGTGCTGGGCTGCCTCCCTCCCTAGGTGACAGAGCCAAACCCATGTAAACAAGGGGTGTAAGCGGGTCAGTTGCTTGTTGGCCCTGCCAAATCAGAAATTGTGCTTCTGGCTCGGTAGGAGCAAATTGGTTGTGACTGCAATCATCCTTGCCACCCCTGCTCTGGTGTATTCCCTTGCATACCAATCCTTAGGTGGTGCAAATTAACCCAGCTCCTCCGATAGCAACGCCTGTGCCGCCTCAGCTGTGCTGTTTGCATGGATGTGCATGGATGTGCATGGATTCATGGCATCTACGTGTCTCCTGTGTGGTTGTCATTGTATACGGCAGTGGGGAACAAGGATATCCTGGATTACGGAACCTTTGGTATTCTTGTTTCTGAATGAAGAGGGGCTCATGTAAACCAGCTTTGGTGTCTTTGTACGTTCAGCACGGTCCCATCTGGAAAGGCTTATAGGCACAAGTGCCTGGAGGCAGCTCGTGTCCTTGAGCAGGGTAGTTACACAGAGGTGGGGCTGCACATGTGGTGAGCAGCCCTGTGTGTGCTGGGGAGTGTGTCGTAGGAACAGCTGTGTGGAATAGGCTCAGGACCAATCCTGACCCTGAGCTGGCTCCAGGCAGAGCAACACAGCACATCCGCGCTGTGCTCCACGCGTGCACAGGTACATGGCCACGGGAACACAGCCGTCGTGCCCCACACCCGCACCGGCGCTGCACGCAGGTAGTGGCACATAAACACACGTTGGTGCCTGGACTAATAAGCCGTGTTGGATGTGAACTGCCTCAGTGGGCTTCGCAGCCCCCGTGCAGGCTGTGCCGGCGTGCGCAGGGGCTGTTGCGTGCCTCTGAAGCACTACGTCTGTGTGCACGTCGGGTAAGTGCACAAGTGCGATCGTATCGGTTGATACGTGGCTACACAGCCGCAGCCTGTTCAGCTTCCAGACGCGGAGCAGGGCCTTAGCTATATGCATTCAGGTTTATTTTTGCCACGGTGCTCCCTGATGTCCTGGCCAAGACCTAGGCTGAACACAGAAGGCTCTTCTGTAGGGGAGAGGGAAGGGGATAAAGAACAGCGGCTTCCAAGGGCCACTTTTACAAGTCCAATTTAAATCAAAACTTTTCCAAAGCACACTTCAGCCTTTTTCCTATGTGACAAGAACACTTTACCCCCTGTGCATCATATGTGAACAAAATGAGTGCATTTTATTCTGGCAGAAAGGTAGTTGTTTTCTTTGAGGTTTTTGTGCCCTGTGTGCATTTAACTGTCGTGTGGAATGACGTGAAAGGGGCTTTTTCTGAGCCTGTCTGTTGTCTCAGTGAAAGGGCTGCTGGAGTTTTAGGCTGCCTGTATTATCTTAGCGGTGATTTTATGTCACCAAATAACAGGCTATTAGCACAACCTTGCCATCGGGGTTTGTCACACTTTGTATGTCAGTGTGTACATGTGGGTTTCTTTGCTAAGTCTCATGTCCCCCAGCCTACAGTCTGGTCATTTCAAGCAAAGTTCGCAAACAGCATAATAATGCTGGAAATCACAAAAGGGGGAGCTAATGGCAGCAGCTGCTATTGTAAACCTGATTTCCACAGGCTCAGCAGGGCTTGGCATAGCAGAGGCAAGCTCGGTCAGAGAGGCCCGGCTGCCGCAGCTCTGCCTGAGCCGTTCGGTTTCTGCCATCAGCCTGGATACGAGCCGGGTCGTGGAGGCTCCTGGCTGCCTCCTGCAATGTGCTCCTGCGTGGCTTCTGCCCCGGAGCCTGGTGTGCTCCAGCTTCCCTGGAGTGGGTGGCAGTGTTGCCATACAGGAGGTCAGCCTGAGCGCGGAGGAGGCTGGGAGAGAGAGAGAGGGCATCACAGCCCCAAAGGACGCAGAGGGGAACGGAGGTGTGTATGCAGTGCCCAGCTCCGGGGCCTCTGAGAGCAGGAGCAATGCCCTTGTAAGTGAGAGGTAGCCTGTGCCAGCTCACAGCTGATAGCGTCCTCCTCATGGCTTCTGTCGAGCCTGTGCTTCTCCTGATGGAGGAAGAACATAAGGCCGTCTACTCCATATATTTTCTGTACTTAAAGATATTTGTTCTGAGTATATGCTACCGGTGTCCATCTAGTAATTCTCCTCTTCGCATGTAATCTCCCTTGATGCCTTCTCTTTGCTGGCATTCAGCTGGGTTCAGGCTCCCAGTACCTTCAGGGAAGTGGAAGGACTGAGCAGTTTTCCTTGTTCCTCTTCTGTCCCTCCTCTCCCATGTTACTGCCGTGCACTCCATGTCGCGTGAGAGAGGCACCTCTGCTGTCCGACTGTATATACATCTCCTCCCTAAATCAGTATTTAAGGTGTTTGGAAGCACCTGCGACATTAAGACCAAAAATGGAGGCTCAGGTCATCTCCAATATTGTCTTGGGTTTCTGTGGAAATACGGTGTTTTATTCCTGTAGAGATGCTGGCCGTGCTGCGACACTGCATGCTGAAGAGGCAGATTTTGTTGAGACACTTTGGCAGCTGAAGCCAGCACTCCGTGGGCTTCTGTTTATATGGGTTAGGATGTGCTGGTGGCTTTTCTTTACTCTTCTCTGGTCTGCATAGCTTTGAAAATGTAATTTTGTATATCAGACGTACCAATGGGTGTCGTCTAACACCCCTTGTTAAATGATTTAGGTCCACAGTGTTATAATCTTTCTATATAAAAATATAAGCGTGATGTTTATGCGGTTGTTTTGTGTGCCTTATACACACACATGCACACACACGTATATATGTTTAGAGCCTTCTGTCCCCATTTCAGGCGTGTCTGAAGTTATCTTAAAGATAATTAAGTACTTACAAACTGGCATTGTGGAAGAGAAAATCTATGCAAATACTGCCCATACTGTGGGAAATGAGAGGAAAACTTGGCAATTGCATAAGCTAACTAATCAATTAGCACATGCGCACTGCCCTGCCAATACGCAGGCATGTATCTATGGATAACCCGCAGCATATGGCATTGCTTGCCTGGTGGGTATGATATGATTCTACATGGGGGACATGTGAGGCTCACGTTATTGCAGCAGAGGAGAAGGAGCCCCAAACAGAAGGTTCAAACCTGTAGCAAGTAGGTAAGGATGTTTACAAATTTAAAAGATAATTTTTTTGGTGAAAAGGCTGAAGTTGTTCTATAGTGAGGGTGTGCATTACACAGTAGAACCTGTCTATGGTTCCTATGGCCCATGGTATGTGTTACTGGGGCACTTCACAACTTGTACGCATTTGTCTCTGTCACACATTTTGCCCTTCCTTGCATTGCTGGTGTAAGCATTATCCTTCGAACACACCAACACCTACAAGCCTGGTCTGTATCGTTTAAAACCCATTAAAACTGAAAAATTTAAATACTTCTAAAACTCTGTCCTTAGGTGACTTTCTCAGGGTCTCATAGGGAGTCTTTTGTAGGGGAGGAACTGAAGCTGGTGCTGCTGAGACGCAGGGAAGCATGTACATAGGCCAGAAGCAGGGGCTGCGTTTGCCAGCACGGAGCCGAGGAGGCTGGCAGGGATTTGCTCCGGCTGGTGGCTGAGCCCTACTGGCTCAGCCTTGCATAACAAAACTGCCCCGCTGCCCAGCTCATGCCAGAGCCTCCTGAATGCTGGTGGCTCCTCATGCAGAAAATGAGCAACAGTCACCCAGCGCTGCTACCAATACATCCTCCTGCCTGCAGGTAGCGAGCTGGAGCAAAGGCATCGCTCCACTCCACGTCTGAAGGGCTTACGCTGCAAGGCACCGACTCATTCCTGCAGAGAGCGGAGCGCCTTCAGCGCTCGGTCAAGTCAAGTCAACCATTGCCGAGGCAGACCCTTAGCCCTCGTGGTAAGAGGGCAACATGAAGTAAAGCAGCGTGTGGTGGAGGGGAAGCAAGTGGAGGGTTATCGTATTTAATCTGTATAGTATTTCTGAACTTTCCTTGAAAACACAGGTGGGGATTTTTGGAGGGTGGAGGAATGGCTTTTTAGAAAGCACTTTTTATTTCTCTAAAATCCTTTCATTTTTTCCCCCTTTCCTTATGAAGTTTTGAAAATACTTAAAGGAAACCAAACATCTTTGCAAAGATGTATCTATGCTGAAAAGACAAAAGAAAGTTCTGATAAAAAGCTTCTACCAGCTCCTACTCACTAACTGCATTTCACATTCATTCTTAATTTAAAAATCTCATTGTTCAAACACTTTTAAAAGTTTTAAGATTTCCACTCTGAATGTTGTTTTTTTGTGTCTGATGGTACTAATGTGATCAAATCAGTTCAGCTCAGCTTCCGTTAAGAAGATGAATGTATTGAGGCTCCCGACAAGGCTGTCTGTCAGTACCGCGGGATTATATGATCCTGCCACTTGGCTCCACGTTTGCTCTTGGTGAGGCTGATAATTCCATCACCCTCCCTGAAGTTGCGTTTCATTCTCCATAAATTCTTTAGTGCCTCTTTAAGCCTCTCATATTGGAGCACTTTGTCTTCCGAAATGTCCTAGTTTGATCTGTCATTACGGTGGCATGTCACATTCAGTTACTGGATGTGTCTCACTAGGTGCAATGTAGTGCTGGCTGCCAACATAACTAATTGTGAGTGAGTCCTGCTCGTGAGGCAGCTTGCTGAAAAACGCGGCTGAGAATACCGTTTTCAGAGTATCTGCTCTTTGAACTGTCTTGGCATCAGTGAAACGCTTCATTATAGAGAGACATAATAGAACCATTGGCTGTGTCCAAGCTGGGAAACTTCTGCCCAAACTCCCCACTGTTGCTACCCTTGGTTCAGCTCTACCGGTGATAGCAATGAGGAGGATAAATGAATAGACTGCTGGTTCCCAAAGCTTTCAGAACGACAGGCACAGTTGTGGATGCCACAGCCTTCTGCTCTATTTGTGTTTGCCCTCTTCAAGCCAGCATCCCCCTTCCGCTGTCTGAAACGGCTGCCGCTGCCTTCTTACCCCTCCCCTGGCCCTGGCCCCCCCGCACACCTTGCTCCACGCCCCCTGGGATGCCACCGGTGCCTTGTCTCCCACTCTGCTGCTGGCCCTGACCAGTGCTGCTGCTGGGACTAAGTGTACCAGCCCAGCAGAGCACGTTCAGCTTCATTTGATGCCTTGCCCACAGCCCTGGAGTGCTTCGTCAGCTGGGAACTGCTGATGTGAACACAGCTCCGCTTGCAGCTTCCAGCGCAGGCATTTCATCCCCTGCCAAGCATGTCAGTGTGACACCCAAATTTAGCATGCCAGTCACTGTTGCTTCCCCTGATACAGCTCGGGCAGAGAGAGTGGGAAATTGTGGCAAAAATACTCTGTTATGTTCAAAGAGAGATTGACAGTGCTATTAATAAAGCTATGGCTGGCAAATCACAGCCTGTACGGCGGGAGCCCAGCATTGCCCGGTGAAGCCACCTGCCCTTCTGCATTGCTCTCCCGCCTGGTCTTTGTGCGTTTTTCTGTTACATCTATTGGAAACACGTTTGCCTTATTGGTTCCCCCAGCTTATGAAAGTCAAGTTCCCACTCCAACGAGAACGTACTACACCTTGCGGTAACCCCGCCGTGTAGCATACAAGTTTTGCAGTTTTACATTTTAGCTTTCTGAGCCCGCCTTTGGTAGTCTGCACCACCGTGAGTGATGTGCAGGTCATTTGTACGGTACGAACCCCACCTGATGAAAACCTTGCTCATGTCATCGACCCTCTCTTTTCTGCCCAGGAGCGGCATCTTCAACGATGTCACCACCTGAAGTATCGTCCTTAGTGTCTGGAACAGCCACACGCAGAGTGAAGGTGGTGGTTTGCAGGTGGTCCTCAAAGTCAGGCCATGCTGCCAGCTCCATCACTTCTGACACTGAGCGTGCCGGCTTCCCCCCTCCCCACCCCGAGCCCCCATACCTTGGGCTTATATACAGTCATCCACTTTGGAGTCCCTTCCTCTCTGGTTTCTCAGCCTATAGAGTGCTTCTGAAATACGTTTGTGAGTGCATTTTCTCTGCAACCATGGGTGATAAACTATTTCTAATGGTAACAGAAACTCTTGCCCGATCATTCCCCTATCCTCTCAGGACCCGCAGCCTAAAGAGAAACATAAAATATGCAATACTGTGAGAAAACTGGAAGAGCAACAGCTATGTAGTTCATTGCATATTTTAAGGATATTCTCTGCCCTCTTAACAGCTAGATGTGAGGCTGTTAATAAACAAGCAAAATCAGAATCTGAGGTGTTGAGAAAAATGAGACCTATCATGAACTTTGGCTATACATACCCCTGTGCTTTCCTATGGATGCGTGTCTTCGTTTCCCTTTGCTGCCTTCTTCCTGGAATACAAGGGTGCTTTTACTTGTTAAGACATAATTTTTTAGATATTGTTTGGCTCTGAGCATGTAGAAATGAACCTGAAAGGGAAGCATGAAGCTTTGAAAAGGACTTCCTTGAATTTCTGCTACATTAGCTAATAGAGGGGCTTTTCTCAGGACCTTATTACAGAGTACAGACCTGGCTGGGAATGGAGACTTCAATTTCTTTTAGAGTATACGCGAACCACCGTGCTCAGTATTGTACATCTGGTGACGGTTTCGTGCAGCTGTCATTGTCATGGCAGAGTCCTTTCTGTGTAAGAGAAACCCAGCAAAGTCACTAAGTACTTGCAAGCTAGGAGAACCGTTAGTTGGAACGAGTTGTGAGCAAGCACATTTTGACCCTGAAGCCATACAGTTTTAAAAATAGTTCTTCTTGAGTCTTCCAGGAGATGCAGCAATAGCTGTGAGGATCAGGCTCTAAGGGTTTAACTTCCTGTGTGTGCCTACACACCAATAAGCTACTTGTTATATCAGCAGTGATAATTCTCAAGGTCATGGGCATTTGCTGCTCTAATCTTAGTATGCTTTTGCTATCAAAGGGGGATGACAGCTGTGTGCATGTGTGCTGCGACTGCGGACTGAATTCAAAACGCACTGTACAACATCACCTGGTTTTCAAGGACAAAGCTGAAGCAAAGTTTTACTTTTCACTTAGAAGAAAAAGAAAGAGAGAAAAAAGTGGGAGTGGGGGTAATCAGACCATTGAGCTTTGTTACTGCGTTATTTATTTTCATTAAAACCATAATACTTAACTGCAAATAGCTTTGGAAATGTTTAATTACCCCTTTCATCAAAGGCATTTGACATGCAAATGAAGGAAGAACCAAACTGTTGTGAAATGCAATTAACAACTGTTACCAATAAACAGGCTTGGGGGCCTCGGGTGACCTGCACAGGGAACATCAGCATGGTCCTAGATCAGCACAGGCCTGTTATGACATTACAGCCTTTTAAAATTTCAATAGATTGATTTGTTCGGTTTGCTTGGGTTTTATGATTTGTTTGAGGATTGCTCTTGTTGGTATGGTTTGAGAATTATTAGGTGGAAAAGCCCTGGGAGTGACGGATGTGATGGAGAGGCATACGATAAGGAGAAGAATTTGCTGTTTGGGGTTTTTTTTCCTCTTTTAGGTGGAATGGCTGTGGTTAAGGTGGGCGAGTATCGCTTAAAAGAGAAAGTTTCCAAGTATCCATTCGTATACATTTACTTTACAGAATGCCTGACCCCTTTTTCCTTACCACTGCAGATTTATTTCCTAAAATCCTTTAGTTCCCAGGAAGGAAAGTGTTATAGATACTCCTGCCAGCATATATCCATCTGTGAGTGCTGCTGTGAATATTTATATGTTTGAATCAGAACAAGGAGAGGGCCCCTGTGGCCTGGGGGCCGTTGGGGCAGGAAGCAGATGGCTCCATGGCTGCAGCACGATGCGAGTGCCTGGGACTAGTCCTGACTGCTTGCTGAGCGATGCTCACGCTACGTAGGGAATGCCTTGTGCAGCCTGGAGGAGGGGTATGTGTCTGCAGATGAGTTTTTCAGTGTCTCTGCATTTGTAAATTTTACTGTTTCTCTACACCACGTGCACAGTTGGTCTGTAAAAGGAAAGGCAGCCGTGCATTTAGAATACTCAGCCAGGTGTCAGGTCTGATGCAGCAATACAGCTGACTCCATGTGTGCCATTTTTGTGGAGAACTAGGTAGCACACCCTTTAGAATTACAAGAAAATAAATAAATAGTTGTTTTGGCCTCTTCTTAATGACAATAGAGCTAGATTATTCCGGCCATTTCATTAGTTGACTTGACACGTGTTCCGGTCTCTGGGACCAGCAGCCCAGTTTTCAGCGAGAAATTCTGCCTCAGGTGTAGGACTCGTTCTGTTCTGGCATGTCTTTGCTACCAGCTATGGCAGACTTGCCTTTGCTGTTACCAAGGCCTCACTTGCATTAAATATTTTGCATCATTCACCTGCATTGTATGCTATGCTTTAACCACTTTGGGTTCTAACAGCCCCATTCATATTTCTAGGAGCCTTCTAGGTCCATCATCACCACCTTCAACATAATTAGGTGAGTTATCATTGCAATATTACTTGTATATGATTATGCTTTTGCTAGAGACTAAGCATAGTGTCCAGTATCAAAATAGAGAGCAGACAAAGGCAGAGCTCCCTTTGTTTCAATATGTTCACAGGAGCAAATCAGTTTCCTCTTCTGTTGGATTAGCACTGGTCTTCCTGGATCTTAAAATGCAAGCATGTCCTTCAAATAAAATACTGTTTTATTTGTAGGTGGTCATGAAACTCAATGCATCTTTCACAAATTGAGATTGCATAAACGTAAAATTACTGTAAAGGAAGAATTGGGCTGAAGGTAGTATTTCTAGTGAGTATTTTGACTGCTGTGACTGTATTTTCTTATATAATAATAATAATAATAATAATGGTGATTGGAGCTCACTTGTCTTAAGCTCATCTCCATCATTCATTCATCCATAAATTGAATTTGAATGCAGATTGAGTTCTAGGTGGAGAATTATTTCACACAGGCTTTTTCGCCTTTGATCATTTATTCAGTTGAGCTAGTGGGATGCCCTGCTTCCATTTCCAGGGTTTTTTCCTTCATCTTTGTCTTTGAATAAAGCACTGAAGAATGCTTTGATACTTTCTTTCAACCTGAAAATGTTTTTCTTAACCTTTATAATACCTGTTAAGTTTAAGATAGAGGGAACTAATGCTCCATTTGCAATACTGTGGTATGTATAACATTTTCTCGGTTTCCTCCAGACAGGCTTGGAGCCTGTATCGCTGGGGCAGGGGCTGGTGAAAAGAATGTAGTTGCAAGCCCAGAGACAGAGCACTGAAGCAGCCTCCTCTTTCTCCAATCAATGTCATCATCGCTTCCAGAAAACAAACTTTTCTTGTAGTTTTCCTAGTGCAAAAAATTGTGTTCACTGGATCTACCCAGTATTTATGGCACTAGCTGTTCCCTTAGGATGCCTGTTGCGTGTCATGCACAGAAAAAATTGGAATAGTCTCCAAATGATTCTGGGCATACCTTGGCCCTCAAATCCTGCTGTGGATCTTACCCCAGAGTCAAGCACAGCAATGAACTGCGTTAGAAAATATTCTGTCAAGAGGAGCCATGTTAATTTTCTCCTTCCACCCTCTTCTCAGGAGAAAGGCAAAACCTGCCACCGTGAAGAGGCTCACTGCTTCTGGGGAAGAACGCCATGAGGTGCTTCAGGCTTGTGTGCGTTCAGAACATTCTGCAGACTGCAGAATCCCCTGTGACAATCTGGGAAGGGCTTTGTCACTTTGATTTTGCTCTGAGATGATTTGGCCAGGGTTACCCTGTAAAACTAACAGAACAGAGGTTAGATACCCAAGTTCTCACCAGGCAAGGTAGGAGGCATCCCAGTATTTTTCTTCCAGGCAGCTGTAATGATGCCTTTGTGTGGCCCTGAGCTGGCTGGGCTGGAACAGAAAGGCTGCTTGTACTGTCAGATCCTTCCTGTCAAACAGTCCTTGGTTTATCGTCTGGCGATGGTTTGTCTGTCAAGTTCAGTTTTACAGTGCCTGTTTTCAGCTTCTCGGTCCTCTGATGACTTTAAGATAATATGTCGCACAGGAATGATATCCCTCTTTGGGGAAATTTTATATTTCATCATCCTCCACCTACGGCTGTGATCTTGCACCACTGAGCATCCTACAGAACAGGAGCCTCTTGTCTGTACTTTTAATTGTCCTGCCTGATGAATCAGGATCCCATTGTTTAATGACACACACACACCCCCCTTTTGTTAACTACATTCACCAGTGTTTTATGAGGCACCCGTCTTTCCCTGTAGGAGTCCTGGATTCCTGGTATGAAGAGCTGTCATCCCACAAACATAACTACTTTATTTTAACCAATTTTTTATTGGTGTTTCAAGTCATTGGGTTAGTAAGTAACGATTGGGTATGAAGCACTGAGGACCGATTTCCATGGTGCAATGCTGTGCAGTTTGTCATAGGAACAGCTAGGAAGTGACTGTGCTGACTGGCATGTGACACTGCTTTGTCCCAAAGGGGGCATAATCCAGAGGTCTGGATGCCAAAGCAACCATACATGAAAATGGTGCTGGTTAGGAAGACACCAACAGTCCTTGACTGCGTCCCAGTTAGAGCGCCTGAGTTTTTCTTGAGGGTATGGTTTCGGACCTTCCAAATCGGCTATACACAGCATACTCCTGTCCAGTCCCAAGTTCAAACTCTTGTTGGTAACCATAAAACCTTTCTTACATAAAATAATGATTTCTTAATGCAATCAAGCGATGATGTATTAGCAATATGCTATGCCCATCTTCTGATCAATTGTGCGATGCAATAACATCATTCCCAAGTTGCCCATTTGCTTGGGACACAACTTTAGTCACTGAGGATGACAAGGCATTGCTTTTTTTCCTTTCCTTCTATTCACACTAAAAGTTAAGAGGGGTGCTGGGGGATTTGTTTTGCCTCAGTTGGTGTATTGGGTCTGGCTGGGTGGGAGATGACGTTCCGCATAGCAGCCCATATGGTGCTGTTTCAGATTTGTGACTAACACGGTGTTGATAACCCACCACTGTTTTGGCTGTGGCTGAACAGTGTTTGCACAGTGTCACAGCTTTCTTTTTTCCCCACCCTAACCGCTTTGCCAGTGCCTCGGCGGGGGGCTGGAGGGGACACAGCAGGACAGCTGACCTGAGCTGGCCAAGGGGGTACCCCATGCCGTGTCACGCTGTGCTCCGCAATAGAAGCTGGGGTAGGACAAGAAGGTGGGGGCTTTTTCTTCCAGGGTGGCTGTTGCTCAGAGACTGGCTGGGCATCTGTCTGCTTGTGGGAGTTGGTGAGTGATTGCCTTTGCATTGCTTCTTTATTTCTTCTTTCCTTCAGCTATTAAACTGTCTTTATCTCAACCCATGTGTTTTCTGGCTCTGGCTCTTCCTATTTTGTTCCCCATCCCAAGGAGCAGGCTGGGGTGAGTTAGAGGCCGTGTGGGTGCTTGGCTTCTGGCCAGGCTCAATCCACCATGGTTGAAAACGTTTTAATCCTCCTCTACATGAGAAACTGCCAGCATCGCTCTCCAAGGCACTCAGCCTGGCTCTCTGGTCCAGCCTGTTCCTTACCCTGCTTTTCCCACTGCTGGCCAACCCGATGCTGATCCTGTCCCTTCATCTTTCTGATGGAAAAATCCTGTTCTGCTTCCAGTTTTGAGGAGAGCTGAATGAGCCCTCTATTTACTGGCTACAATGAAATTAGCATTTGCCTAGCTGAATTGCTGGTGGAGTCCTCAAACAGAAGTTTTTAAGGGACAGAATTTGACTTGTGACAGTATAGAGAATAAATTATTTTTGAGTGCTGTAGGGGTGCGGTGGTTCCTGGCTGGCATGTTAGAAGGGCTATAGGCCAGCACTCGATAGCAGCACTCCAGCTTTATACCATCTGCATTTCTTTTAATGACAAAAATAATCCGTTTTTCTGCACTGTTGTCAAAATGCTGAGCCAACATGCCGGTCTGGGAGTGTGATCTGGAGTTCTGGTCTGGCCACATCAGCTGTGCTGTGCAGCCAAGTCCAGCAGCAGATTCTGTAATATTGTTGAGGTCTGAGCCAGGGAAAGTACAGATGTTGCAGCACGTTGCAAGTGCTTTAGCAGTTTGAAGGGCTCAGTCCAGTCCTTGGGCCCTTTTCTATTTCTCTTAAATGACACTCGAGGCACAGAGGAGAAGCAAAGTAGGCAATCCAGCAAAAGCAGGGATCTTCCCAATAGAAGCGTCTGCACAGTTGGTCAGAACCACTAATAAATCTTAATATTTACTCTTCTAACGTTCGCACTACCACAGAGAGAGGAAATTCAGCTGCGACAGTGTTTTCCTTGAACTCAGAGATGACTGGTTATAGCTGAGGTTAGGGTCCTCAGGGGGCAATGAGATTTATTAACATCCTCTTTGCTCACTGTTTTCTCTCAAATGTACTGACAAGCCACTTTTAGTCCACGTTGACTCTGACATGACCCAGTCCAATTTGCTTTGACAGCCATTACAGTAGTAAACTTAGAATTCTATGTTTTTATTTGGGGGTGAGATTAATGTATAGACCTTAGCTTTCAAGGAGGAGATAAGTCAATTGGAGAGGATACCTCAGGTTGCCTTGGGTAGGTCTTACCCTGAGTTTGGGTGGTGGTGGTTTGTTGTCTTTTTTTTACTGAGCATCAACAGTTATAAATAGACATTTTAGCTAGAATGAAATTTTATCAGAATTGCTTTAGCAGTGAGGTGAAGAAGGGGACGGAGTTGTCCCAACATCTAGCCAAACCAGTCAGTTAACTGCCTTCCATAAGCTTTATGTTAATGACAGAGGTTCACTGTTGTACTTTCTTACAAGACGTGCATATGAGGGTAGAAGAATCACTAGGGGGTGGCCATAAATCTGCCTGTTGCTCTAGTCTTAGTGGTATTAAACCATAGAGAAAATACCAGTTTTTTTCCCTTGCACTTTATTTGTGCTGGGCCATGTACATACCACATTCATGAAATGTATCGGTCACTGTGACTGGCTACAGGGAGACATAATTTTTGAATCATCTAGCAATATGAAGACCACGGTAAAGAATGCATGGTACAGAGTGGCACTGGATAATATGTCAATATGACCATTCTGCCGTGAAAATAAAATGCAGAATTCTGCTCTAACAAACCTTTCTGAAGTCAGCGCTAGAGAAAAGACCTCTTGCCAATTGCTCATGCCTCATGCAGACCTGACCTCCAGCAGTTACAGCGAGGTACAGTCCATAATTTCTGCTTGTGTTGCTCTGTGGAATTTGTGTGCCTTGGTCTTGACCTTGGCTTTGCTGTTAAGCCTGAGAGCAGTCGAAATATTTAGCACACAGAAATGGAAATCTCTTTTGGCAACGGCATTCTTTTAATATACACAAGATTTAGGAAATTAACTTTAAACTTAAAGTTTACCTGTGTTGTAGGCAGAGAGATGGTTTATCTTATGTCTGTTCATCTGTGCCACTACAGTGAAACACGGGGAAAATGCTTTTATGAAAAGACAATACTGTTTTCATTTTTGACAGTTAAATTTAAAAAATCATCCAGTTGTGTTGCTTGCATCGGCCGGCAACTAGGCAGCTTTCTGCACCAGCGTGGGTGCTGGCAATACTGTATCTCCAGCTACACTGTCCTGGTCTCTAGTGACTCCTCAGTGCTCTCCAGAACCTGACCACCGAATGTTTGTACAAAGAAAAATGGACAGCTTTCCATAACCAAATGTGTGAGTTGTCATGGACACCTTCCGTAAAACCACATAGTTTTGTGCTCCCCTATCTCTTCTTCCCCTTGCATCCTTTTTCCTGTCTTGAGTGTCTTAAAAAAATAATTTCCACATTCTTCAGCAATCCTAACATAGTATTCTTTCAATTTGTCTCCGATATTCCAATTTTTTTATACTGCACCATGTATAATAACTTGGGTTTAGCATGCTTTTATGTTGTATGGAATAGCGTGTCAGCACAGCACTACAAGAGAGCCCTGTAATTACTTCAGGGTCGGTGAAGGATGACCCAGTATGTTGATACATGCACTGTGCTTCCTCTGGAGCAACAGGAGAATCGGAAAGGTGTCGGAACAGCCTGCGTGCTTAAAGCAACGTTCACAGTCAACTGAAATAGTACTGAACGTGACTGAAGATGGGGACATGCAGAGGTACCTGTGAAATCTGTTGTACTGTTTTGTTGCATTTTCAGCAAAATGTCTCAACTTACGCTTTTACCATACTCTAAAATTTTGCCCTGTGTGTTCCACGCACATTCGATCCTGACCTGTGCTTCCTTTTTTTCAGGTAAACTCCCTGGGAGAGTCAGGTTCAGGAATACTTGATGCAGCTGCCAGAGGCAGGGAGCAAAGTTCCTTTAAAACCACCATGAGACTCAGCCACTTCTGCTCCACGTACAAGGTAAACTTCCTTATGCTGCCCTCTCTAACAAGTAATAGCATATACGTTGCAACAACAGCACTACATACACACCACTTTCCTCTGTAGAGCAGATGAGGAAGAGCTAGCCATCTATAAGACAGAATTAACATTTATTTAGTTTAATATACTAATGGAAAGCCTTTCCTTGCTGCTGTGATGCGAACTGAGAAGCAGCAGCGGCTGCCAAAGGGGCTCTTTGGCACTCACTCCCTTTGTCCTTGGTACCATGCGGTTTAGGTTAGAGAATCCAGCAGCTTTGTCATTGGGAAGTTTAGGAATTACTGACGCACTTGCTGTGTCTATACCGGTTTTTAGGGCAGCTCCAAGGTCTCAAGACTAGCTTCTGATACAGTTCAGTGCAAGAACGACTGGAGCACACCCAAGAGAGCAGGTGCCTGAGCGTGCGTTAGCTCATCTGCAGGCATGCCTGCGCAGGCTGTGCGCATATGGGCAGGACATGGAGCGTGCAATGCCCACAAGCTGTTGTGAACTTTCTCTTTCTAGAGGTGTAGACATGCTGCCTCTGCTTTTTCTGCCAAGGACACCAGGAGAGGGTCAATGAAGGAAAAGGTCTTGGAGTGGCGTGGAGCAGCCTTCTCAGTGCAGAGAGCACAGGCTGACAGGTTTCATCTGCCTTAGTCCTGCTTCTGGAAACACTGGGCCAATGTCTTCAGGGTGCCACATCTCCTCTGTACCACTCTACCAAATCTTAGAGGTCAAATAATACAATTGTCCAGTAAGCTGCAGATTCCCCTGCGGCTCCAGCACATAGTGGGGAGCAGAGCAAAGTGGAGCCGTTCCTGGGGCGGGGGAATCGTCAAGAGCTGCTCTGTGTTCTCCCAAGTGGAGCTGAAGCCAGAGCTTATTAACTGCAGCTGGAAAACTGGTTCAGAATAGTAACATGTCCCTTAGTAAAAGCAGACGATATCTATGTTAAAAACAGGTTTCATCCTTCTCCTTTAATGTGCTCCAGACTGTTGTGATTAGTTCAAAGTACATTATCCCATAGGCTTTAGTTTCCCTGGGTCAACCTAAAGACACATCTTTTTTAATAGTTCTAAGTGTCCTTATTACGCATCCCCATGGCATTGAACACTGCAGGCATTCTGGTCGGCTCCAAAGGTTGCTTCTTGGGCCTCCCAAACTGTCAACAATTTGCTGGTGGGTTTCACATAGCTATACCGGTTGGGCACAGCAGGATGATACGCTAAGGAAATGGGCTTAGCAAAAGAAACATCCACAATTAAAATGTAAAATATGGCAGATCTGTATTAAGCATCAGATTTTTGAATGCAATCTGATTCTGGTCTTGTCCCTGGCTTTGGTTTAAATTCCCAGTCAAGACCAAGTCTCTCTGTGTTGTCCTCTGGCAGCAAACGGACTCCTTTTGGCTAAAGAATTCCCCTTTGTTAAGCAGTATCCATCACTGGTCCAGTGGAGAGCACTGCTGTTTTAACTGATATTATCTCAGCCTGAGAATTTAAGCCCTCACCCTCAGTGTGTTTTTGAAGAGCATGTCCAAAGCCTGTCGCTTCCTTCAGCAGTCCAGGATTCCAGATTGTTTGATCTCATGTTTCTGGGCAGCTCTGCCAGTGTGTATGTCCTCCTACCAAACAGATGACTTAATTCCCCAAAAATACAGGGTGCAGATAGCATTCACAGCGACACATGGAATTCACAGAACTGTACAAAGACATTTCTGCAAACTGCTGCAGTCTGCAAAGAGAAGTCTTATAGTAGTTAGTTGCTAGAGGCTCATTTGATTGTTGCATTGCCCTGCTGGGGATGAAAAGCAGCTTTCTTTTGTCATCTGATGTTACAGTGACAGAAACGAGCCTGCTTCTGCCCTAGAACGTCAGCCCGGTTGCCTTCTTCACCCTGCACGTATCTATATTCAATATTGAGACTTAGAGATGCACCCACTGCTTCCTCTGCCATGATAAGCTGCAGTTTACTGAAAAGTACTGGGAGAATTTGCTTAATTTTCCTGGGCACGAACCTTCGGGGTGATGCTGCGACTCTGGTAGTGTGCAGCAGCTGGGTGCTGCCCACCTTCCCTCCTGTCGGGTTGGTAGCAGAACGAGTTACACTCACTTGAATTTTGACCCCTGGCTTCTTTGCTGCCACCAACTTGGCTTTAAAACGCGGTCAGGCTTTGAGAAAAGAACTGTTTGTTTGGGTGGGATCCATTCCCGAGACAACAGCTCAGTTGTGTTGACTTCGCTGTGAAGATGAGCCTGAGGATGTAGGTTCTCCCTGTTTCCATTAAACTCTTTCTATACAGATCCTGTCTGTCCCCTTAGGGAGGAAAACTAGAGAGAGAGTGTTAAAAAGTACTCGCGCTCAAAATGGAAGGTGAAGAGTGATCTCAAATCACAACTGCAAGGGTCTGTGTGGCAGACTTCGTGGTGTGGAAGAGAGGGTGAGGTTATGCTGGCATTCTGTCTGTGAAGGCTCAGTTTCCACTGCAGATTTGATTAAATTGTAAATCTTTCTGTTGTGGTAGATGGATTCTGCAGAAAAATTTCCATATTGCATGATTGTATAATGAATTGCTTTAAAACCGCAACTTTCTTTGGAAACACAAGCCTGACTACTATTTTTTAAATTTTTTTGTAACTATCAAGAGTTTAAGACATTGATTTGTCTGCTCAGGCTGATTACCAGAAGTAAAAGATAGACTAAATTCTCTATGGCTCTGTGTAAACAAGGGTAGTCCGACCTAATAACATGTTTCCTCCTTTGTCTACATGCTAACTCTAGAATTACATTGTTTTTCTGTGCTTAGCCCCAGGATGTAAAAATTGCCTCCCTTCCCATGTGTTTGCTTGAGCAAAATACAACTTGACAAGCTTCTTCCTTGTTTAGAAATTCTAAGAACTGAAGTTTAAATATATTTCCCAAGAGGAGGATTTCTTGCCCCTTCCTTTCTACTGTCTTTCCTCCCATCCTTTCCCTGTCCTGGTGTTTAAAAGGAGCTTACGCAGTTTAATATTTTCCAAATTGTCCAGAGCTAAACCAAGGGGAGGAATGGCAAACCTCAGAGCTGCTGAAGTTGTGTGGAAGGCGAACAGAGGCGTAAAGCCCAGCCTCACAGCCAGAGGCGCTGGGGAGGCTGGAGAGCCATGTGGGGAGAGGGCGTCGGGGTCCGCTTGTGCCGGAGTTCGGTGCTGAGGTCCCTGCGGAGCAGAGGAAAGTGTTCATCTGCCTGACATTCCCATCAGGTGGGGCAGCGCCATCTCTGTTTTACAGATGACAAACCTGAAGACACGTGGAGGTCTGCACAAAGGCTAGCTGTAGTCACCCCGCACCAAAACGCCGGGCTCCTTTGGCTGGAGGACACTCTCTGTTTCCACAATGGGTGGAAAGACAAAGATGCGCTTAACTATAGGCAGCCTTTTGTCCACCCTCCGCCCTCCCCCAAAGGGTGACATTTTCTGGGTCATGCAGCAATGACTAAAGGGTTCCTTGCAGGAAGGACTGTCTCCCACTTCTTAGAACTGCCAGGCTGGCATGCTGGCCACTCGACCATCTTTCCAGACTATTGTTCAGCTGCATGTAACCATTAAACGGCGTATTGCTGTGGGTATTTATGTGCCATGCCCATGCTACTTCCACAGAAGCGACTGGCAGTAAAGTCTCTCTCAAATCGCTCTGTTACCACTGACTCCAGACTTCTTTAGATAATAGCTGATAAAGTTCAAAACATTAATTTCCACCAATAAACAGGAACTGGAAGCCTAGGGAGTTAATAGGGCTTTTTCATCTCAGCCTAACTCTCTGATCTAATTTCAGATAGCAGGAAATATGCCAACTTTAGCCGCTAATTAGACTTACTCTTTGGAGATTATTTGTAGCAGACCTCCAAGCTTCTTATAACAAAAATGCACTGACAGTCCTGCCAGCGTAAATACATTAGATGTTTGTAGTGTAGAGGCCATTTGAATTATGCAATGAATTGTTACAAAGAGCTTTAACATATATCAGACTTCACAGATGGTAATTTTATCTGGAAACCACGGTTCTGTAGTTCCCCAGAAACAGTAAGTGTGGCAACATTGCCAGCCTTGTCTCTTTTCTTGCAGGTGCCAGAAGTTTTTAAATAATAAAGGGTGAGGTAGTATTAGTGATTCCATTTTATTTTTTGTTTGTTCTTTGATCCTGTTTTGGAGGGCGCTCCTGGTACCGTATTCTGCTGGACTCTGGTTATATTCACTTGGGATTAGGTCTCTGCTTCACCCTTGGGTACCTCCTGTTCTCAGAGAAAATAAAGAAGAAAATATCATCATGACGAAGAAGTCTGTCCATAACCCTGTATTCTCAGAGGACCTGCTCTTGCTACCCTCGCAGCGGGCTTCAGCTCTCCTGGGCAGCCATGCCTCCCAGTGCAGCTGTATCTACCATCCAGCACAAGTCAGGTACACAGACCCTGACCCAGACAAATGAAGAACACGAGTAAGTGCGTGGTGGCAGAGATGTGATTATAAGACTCCTTTAATTGATGTCTTCTCCTCGGGTAGCACTCATATTTTATGCTTCCACCTCACCTTTCATTCAAGGTTGAGCTCTTTTACATTCAGTTTGTGTAACATCTAGGCAATAGCAGCCACAAAGCAGTTTATAAAATTAACCAAGCCTATAAAATTAACCTCTTTGAGAAATTCCCTGAGCTTTATAGCAGGTGTAAAGTGATGAGTCAGTGAGAACAAGGCTGAGAACAGAATCATGCCCCTGCTTCGACTGCTGTGCATTGCTCACTCTATGCCTCGAGGTGGAAAAATGTGCCGTTACCGATGCCGTTACCTCCTTCCATGCTTCCTAAAGAGCACTGCTGAGGAACATGGAGGGCTTCCGAGGTAGCGGGGAAACAGTAACCCACAGGAGAAAGGGGACACGCGTGCCCTAGACTTTTGTGGATTTAAAATAGTTTTTTCATCTCTATTTGGAAACGGTGTCAGAGCGCCTTGGGTGCTGTATTCCTTGGTGCTTCCTCTTCCTTTGCCTTCTCTAAACCAGATTTCCCAGCCAATCTACAGCTTCCAGGGTGATTTTCACATCATTGAAGCTGAAAACTACAACGCATCACAGTTAACTCGGAAAAATGAGGATATGAACTCACTGAACTACAGTATGCTTGAGACATCAGGAAACATTTTCAAAGCAAAATATTTTGATTTTCAGGCTTTTGACTGCGGAAATATTGAATTTAGTTGAAAATCCAGTTTCCCAGCAAAGGCAGTTTGTGGAAAACTGTCGTCCAGCCCAGGCCTGTGCCCTCTTTATTTTTCTCCTTTGAAGTATATCTAAAGAATTTCTAGTACTCTTTTTTTCTATGTGCATCTTGCATTTAAAATTCATGTCTTGTTTAACCTGAAAGTCTATGGATGACTGGATAACTGAAAGAATGACAGAGAAAGCAAGCAAGCAAAACCAAATTAATTTGAGAGGTGAAATGGGTTTTATTTTGATTCTCCATTGCCACTCAACTGTATGGCCATTTACACTTGCATGATATGCTAGTATTGATATAAAAATGAGGGAGAGGTTCTGAGCGGGTAGCGTTTGCTTGTTCTGCCCAGTAAATTTAGCAGCAGATTCAGGAGAGGTAGATTGTGCCATTGTGGAGGAACAGTTTAAAGCCACAGCTCCCTTCCTCAGTGAAATGAATGTACAACAGCTAAGAAGCCCAAAAGCTGAAATACACTGCTGAGCTCATATGCCCTCTTGCTCCGAGCTGTTTCAGTGACCAGGCTGCCTGCCAACACCTTTGTGTCAATCAGGTGACTACAGTGATCCTGAAATATTTAAGCACTGTTTCAGTAGTGGTCTTCCCCGTCCTGCTCCATATTAACGCAGCCCAGTAGTAGTCTGGGCTGGAGCGTTGCTGAAGGGCTGTGAATCCCTGTGTGGCTGGTGAATGGATCCAGGGCTGCTAATGACTATGCAAAATAGAAGGCATTAGAGTATTAATTAGAGTTTTTAATTAACCTCTATAGGAAGAAATATCTAAGAGGGAATGATTTCAATACTGACCTGTAATGCAAGGCTAGAAGACCTGACAAGGGTGGCTGCAGAAGTGTAAAGAAGATGAATACTGATATCCTTGGATTATCAAAAAAAAAAAAAAAAACCAACAAAAAAAACCCCAAAGCAACCAAAACCAAAAAGAAACAAAACAAACAAACCAAAACCCAACACCAAACCAGGCAGAAGATCATAACCTTGTTTTGGTTTAATTCTTATAAAGGACATGACCTCCTCTCCTTTAGGGTGTCACGCCTGCCACTTTAAGGCAGATATGCAGATTTGTTGAAATAAAAAGCTCAGGAATGGAAAACTTTTTTTCCTTCATTTGCAGATGTACATGTAGGGGCAGCAGGAAACGTAGCAGTGGCCACGTGGGAGGAGGTGACCCCAGCGTGCCACGCTGGGAGGCACAGTGCCACCTGCCAAAGCCGTGTGCCAGCGTGGCAGTGTGCCTGCGGCGTGCTCGGGAGAGGATGGGGGAATGCGTGGGGTCAGTGATGTCCAAGTGCAAAAGGTGGGTGCCATGGCGCTCCCGAGGGGAACACGGTTAGGGAATGTAAATAAACAGTTGCTTGGGCACTTCAGAGAAGACCTCAGTGAAAACATTTCCTTTGAAAAAAGGGTATGTGGGTGGCTTTGCCAGCAGCAATATTTTGGTTTTGTCTACTGTAGGGCATTATTTTTTTCCCAAACTCACCCAGTCAGCTTAATTTAGAGCAGATTTAAGTTACACTAGGAGTAATGTTGGTATTAAATGAGTGCCAGGACTGTCGAGGTGAACTTCAGCAATGCTGTGTTGTGGGTATTGCTGAGAATTTGGATCCCAGCAGTAATTCATTAGAAGTCTGGTGTAAAGTGCCATAATTTTCATAGTGTGAAATGGAAAAGCAGGGAGAAGTGAAAAGCAGTGAGCAGGACAGTGTAAAGTAGCATGTACACGAGTGATGGTTTTGTCTTACCTCTTTTAGCTGTCATCTCTGATGTCCCTCCCTTTTTGCATGTAAACGTGTGGCTACCTATTTTCTGATTGTTTTATTCCATGGAATATATATCACTACACGTGATCTGTCTCCTATTAAATTGCCTCCCTGAACTGCTATAAGCATAGGCATAGTGATGAGTAGATGCCCTGGGATCACTGAAAGGTGTTGTCTAATGTTAAGATTAATGTATTTTAATCAATAGTATGTATCAGATTTACTTCTGAGTGTCTGGACAGCCTGGTATTTCAAAAGCAGTCGTCGCTGAGGCGAGCCTTGTGTGCTACAGGATATTTAACACTTAGTTTTCAGAATGTGCTGAGCTTACTGGGTGGGATTCAAAAAGAGATTTTAAAAAAGGATGGGAGGAGCTCAGCTTTGCAGTCTTTAATTTTCAGAGGCCAAGCTATGGGCATGGAATGCAGATGCAGGTCAAGCCCTACTGCCTCCCAAAATGTCCCATGGGAGCAGCAACCCCCCCAGGTCAGATCCAAAGCTACCACTAGCTGGAAAGCCAGCTGGAGATACCCAGTGAACCCAGTACAGGGGATACCGAAGTGGTCTGCAGTAAGGTATCGCCTTCCACTCCATGTCTCTTTGTGGCAGTCATTGCACAAAACAATAACTTTAAAATGCAGGAGTTTGGGCATTAATACAGTGAGAGGGGGAAAAGCAGCTCTCAGCATCGCATATGTACTTGGCGTTTTATCTAAAGCTCACTTCCAGGACTTCAGTCTTATGTCCTTTTCCATGTAATTCCTGAAAATTCAGCCCTGCTTCGTTGCCTTGCTGGAGTACAGCATTGCCAAATGCATCGCTGAAGCTTGAGTGGGGAAACGGGTTGCTCCACAGAGCTGCTCAAGGTCTTCAAAGGGATCTGGGCTTAACGTTGCCCACCAAGCCAAGGTGCTGGGGCAGCAGCCCAGTCTGCGTTAGCACTCTGATGTCAGTGATGGGAGAAAGGCTGCTCCGTGGGCGTTCAGTTCTGCTCCAGTCCCCCCTCAGGAGCCTGCCTTTCTCACCGCATCGCGGAGATGGCCAGGGAGGCAGGCCGCTTGACTGAAGAGCGTAAGCTGGGTCCCAGCGTTCGTTGCTAACCGCTGTTCCCCGCTGCCTGAAATGACCCTGGCAAGGCCTCCTGGCAAGGCTGCGTCTGCTGGACCAGCCTCACGGGTCTGCTCCAGGGCAGCCGACAGCCTGGTGCAGCCCGGTCCCAGGCGAGAGCATGCCAGGGTGCCGGAGTGGCCATCGGCTGCAGCTTGAGCGCTGGGCTCCTGGTGTCAGCTCAGGAGATACATCGTGGCAGTAGATGTGATGTTCGTTGCTGAACACAAGTGTCACGATGATGGGCTGTCATCACAGCAGCGTTGTGGTTTCACAGACCTTGAGACCTGAACGGCAGCAGCGGAGCACAACAGGCTGTGGGGAACGATAAGCTAAAGCCCTCGTTCATTACAGTTCCCTCTGAAATTGACTGTGTCCCTGTCTGGTGCTCAGGCTGTACTTCTGCGTTATCTGCCTCTCCAGACAGGAGAATGTGGCAAATGCAAAATCCCTGCTCCATTAAGATCTCTGCCAGGCTCACGCATTTGAAGGACCTGGAAGAGACAATCTCAAGCTCCAATGTCTCGCGTTAGCACTGTTACCCCTGGGGATCAAACCAGGGGGAAACAGGTTGGATAAATCGAGATGATTCAAGAAAGCTCTTGAGTTGTTTAAATTGTGGGCACCGGCCCGTACTGTCCAAATACACAGCATTAATGGTCCTTAGAGAACAAAAATCAAAAGTTAATGAAAATATTCAATTTTCTATGCAGATTGCTTGTACTCATGTTAAGCTCTGGGATTTTGAAAGCATCTGACTCAACACATCCAGACAGAGACATTTGAGTTCTGAATAACTTAAATGTTTTAATCACTGTGGTTTCATTATAACTTAATCACTACCAATAGATTTTTTGTTTCAACTACTTGTTAGTCAAACGTTAGATCAAAGGAAGAATTGCGGCCGTGTCTTTCAACAGTGAAAAACATCTTATTGCTGGGGCACCAGTGAAGCAACCTTTCCCCAGCTGAAGACTGGAGTCGCAGTGCTGAGCTCTTCCGCAGTCCCGTGGGCGGCTCAGTGGCCAGCCTGTCGCCCTCCCACCCTCCGTTAGGTAGCTCAGTCCTGAAAGATGGAAATGCTGCTTCTGAAGGGCTGTGAGGAACGGTTCCCTGGCCTTCCCATACAACCAGCCGATGGATTTGTGTGCACAGAGGGCTTGGTGCTGAACCCCCGGCAGTACAGCAGGACCTCCGCACCTGACTCAGCACGTGGCCTTCTGAAGTCACCCTGAGCCAGCTTCTCAAAGGCGTGAAGGTGTCAGCAAGTTCTGCCTGTTCCAGCAACGCATTTGCTGAAGTCTGTTATCTCTTCTCTGAGTAAGACGAGCTTTACTTGCAAAATCCTTGTGTACTCGTGTTTCTCAGTGCTTTTCTTGACCTAGGAAGGTGGGTTGCAAATGAAGGACAAGAAAAAAGGAAGGCACAGCATTTAACTTTCTATACTGTAAGAATTTCAAATGTTGAGCCAACAGAAGGCTGCAGATATACCAGCCTGCTTGCCAAGAAGTTAGAAGCATCTAAACCCATGTAACACATTGATAGCCAGCCTCTCTGTCATTGTTGTGTTCACTGTCTTCAATATTCTGGATTTCTCACCACTACTAAGCAGAAAACACTTTTTTTTTTTTTTTTCTTTTTTTTTTTTTTTTCTGTGCAGTGGATGGTTGTAGCTTTAGGACATGTCATAGCTTCTTATTCTGTTTAACAAGAAACAAAAGAACTCTATATATGGCTCCACACAGTGGTTGGGGGCTCACTTTTTCAAAGTTCACGGAAATAAGGACCTTCCACCTCCAGGGTTTAGTTCTCTGGCACTTGTACCTGTGTGCATGTCAGCAGACACGCACGTATACACAAACCTGCACATACTCACCTGACTTTTTTTACTGGCTGCTCAAAATGAGACAGTGTGGTTTGAGGCATGGAATTTGTTTTAGCCATCTGAAAATAAGACACAAAGTCTAAACTGTATGTATATGTAATCTGGGCTTCTGTACTCAGTTGGGAAAGACAGTCACCTCCAAGAGACTCTTCATCACTTTAAGAATAATTTCAGGGGACAATTTACTTAGGCTGGGTATGTGCCTTTCTGCTCATTAAAACCGGATGGAGTAAATCCCATCCCAAGTGGCTAAGGCAACTACCCTGCAAAGTTGTCCAAATACCTTTAATTCTTGTTAGCGTTCCCAAAGATGTAACACTATGTAGCCTTTCAGAGTAGATGAAGTATGAAAAGGAAGTGTACCAGAATTGGAATCGGGGACAGGTGACCTTGAGAACCATAGAGAGACACTGTCCAAAGACACAGGGACTGGGTAAGGAATGTCACAGTCCACCTAGAGCTGAATCTGGTGATGAACAGGAAGGGCAACAAGAAAGGCTTCTACCAGTAGATCAACAGAAAAAAAAATATAAAAAAACCCCACAACAATAAAACCAAACCTAGAGAAGACAAGGGCCCAGTGTGGAACGGGCCTGGAAACTTGTGAGAAAGAACGTGAAAGGACTGAGGTACACAGTGTTTTCTTTGCCTCCTTCTCTACTGGTAGGAGTTCAGGAATCCCAGGTTGTTGAAACCAGTGAGGAAGTCTGGAGCAAAGAAGACTCTGCTCTTGGTGAAGGAGGATCAGGTTAGGGAACATCTGAACAAACTGGACGTACACAAGTCCACAGGACCTGAGAAAATACACCCATGAGTGGTCCATTGCCATTGTGAGGCCACTCTCACTCTTTGGAAAGTCACGGCTAATGGGTGAGGTTCCTGAGGACTGAAAAATGCAGATACTACTGGTGTCTTCGTGAATGGCAAGAAGGAGGATCCAGGGAACTACAGGGCAGTCAGCCTCACCTGTCCCTGAAGGGTTGTGGAGCAAATAATTCTAGAAACCATTTCCAAACCTATAAAGAACAAGGACGTGGTTGGAGTAGTAAGATATATGAAGGGGAAGTGACGCCTGACCAACCTGATAGCCTTCTGTGATGTGAAAACTCTCTAGGAGAGTGAGGGAGGAGCAGTGGATGTTGTTTATCTTGACTTCAGTAAGGCTTCCAATGCTGTCTCTTGTAACATCCTCACAGGCAAACTACTAAAGTATGGACTAGATATATGCATAGGGAGGTAGATTAAAACTAGTTGAATTGTGAGGCTCAAAGAGTTGCCATCAGTGGCATTAAGTACAGCTGGAAACCAGTCACTAGTGGTGTACCCCAGGGGTTGATACTGGCCCCAAAACTTTTTAATATCTTTATTAACCACCTGGACTGTGGGGCAAAGTGTAAGCTCAGCAAGTTTGCTGATAACACAAAACTGGGAAGAGCGATCAGTAAATGAGATAGCTGTCTCCCATTCAGAGGGACCTCAAAAGACTGAAGAAGTGGGCAGAGAAGAACCTCATGAAGTTCAACCAAAGAATGTGCAAAGTCCTGGACCGTGAGAGAAATAACCCCACGTGCCAGTACATGCTGAGGACCTACTCAAGGAGTTTTGCAGGAAAAGGCCTGAGGGTCCTGGTGGATCTACCCCTGTGGCAAAGATGGCCAGCAGCATTTTGGCCTGCATTAGGAAGTGTCACCAGCAGGTTGCAGGTGGTGATTGTTTCCCTCTACCCAGCCTTGGTGAGACCACATCTGGACTGCTGTGTCAATTCCTGGGTTCCCTAGTACAAGAGAGACAGGACATCCTGAAAAAAGTCTGTTGAAGGTCCACTAGGGTGATTAAGGGACTGCAATATCTGTTGTGTGAGAAAAAGCTGTAAAAGTTGAGATTATTTAACCTTTTGTGTATCTTATAGAAACATAGAATCATAGAATCATTTAGGCCGGAAAAGACCTTTGAGATTGCCAAGTCCAACTGTTAACCCAGGATTGACAAGCCCATCACTAAACCATGTCCCTGAGCACCGCATCTAGGTGTTTTTTAAACATCTCCAGGGATGGTGATGCTACCAGCTCCCTGGGCAGCCTGTGACAGTGCTTGACCACCCTTTCAGGGAAGAAAATTTTTCTAATATCCAACTTAAACCTCCCCTGGTGCAACTTGAGGCGCCTTCCTCTTGTCCTGTCACTTGTTATCTGGGAGCAGAGACCGACCCCCCCCTCGCTACCACCCGCTGTCAGGCGGCTGTAGGGAGCGATCAGGTCCCCCCCGAGCCCCCTCCTCCCCATGCTGAGCACCCCCAGCCGTGTGCCCCAGCCCCTTCCCCAGCCCCCTGCCCGGCTCTGGACACGCTCCAGCCCCCCTACGTCCCTCTGGGCCTGAGGGGCCCGAAACTGAACCCGGGGCTCGAGGTGCGGCCCCACCAGCGCCGAGCACAGGGGCACGGGCACTGCCCTGGCCCTGCTGGCCACACCGTTTCGGATCCGAGCCAGGCTGCTGTTGGCCTCCTGGGCCACCTGGGCACACTGGGGGCTCATGTCCAGCCGGCTGCTGACCAGCACCCCCGGGCCCTTTCCATGGGGCAGCTTTGAGCCGCTCTGCCCCCAGCCCGCAGCGCTGTGGGGCTGCTGTGACCCACGGGCGGGACCCAGCAATATCAATGTTCATAAATGCCTCTTGGGAGGGAGTAAAGAAGAAGGAGCAAGATTCTTCTAAGTGGAGCTCAGTGAAAGGACAAAATGCAATGGTCACAAATTGAAATACAATAAACTCCATTTAAACCTAAGAAAAAAGCTTTTTCATTGGTGGTGTATACTAGAACAGATTCTCTGAAAGGTTTGTGAAGGTTCTTGGAGAATTCAGATTCAGGTTCACTCAGAACTCAGCCAGACATGGTCCTGGGCATCCTGCTCCAGCTGACCCTTCTTTGAGCAGGAGTCAGACTAAACCTTCTGAGGTCCCTGCCAGCTTCAGCTGTTCTGTGATGCTGTGGTCGCCGAGAGGCTGAGGAGTTTCCAAAACTGCAGCCAAACCTTTCTCCGTCTCCCTTATTGTCAGCAAAACGGTAAGAGCTGTCTCCTCTGCAGCCGGTCTGCCCCTGAGTACTGCAGAAATGAAAAATATGTAATCGTTGCCTTTTTACTAGTAACACGTAATTAACTTGATTTTGTTTGATGACAAAGGAATAAATACCTCCTGAATGTATAGTTAATGCACAAAGAAACCCCACCAAACTGTTATGGGATAGCAGCTTCACAAAGGAACATCTGTTAAAGGAAATGACCTGCGCAAAGTCATTGCAAGTCCATTATTCACTAACTGGCTACCTATAGAGAATTAAATGACGCAAATGACTTATAGTCATTGGCTTTTCATCTCCAGCGAAGTGGGCTCAAATCCCTAATAAGGCACCAGGTGAAAATGAGTCTCTAAGGCCTCTATTCCAAATCCCCTGTTACGCACCATACAAATTAGCACATGAGCAGGCTTGCCTCAAGGGAGAAGCAGCCTAGGACAGCAGGTGTGTCACCGCATAATTGAGATGCAGCAGCAGAGCACACTGGTGCTTTTGCAGGGTGCCAAGCTGCTGCACACCGCCTCTGTTGATCTGTAACTTTCAAGAGCTCTAGGCTGGCTTCTAATTTTAAAAGCCTCATCTTCTGTTACATCAAGGAAGCCCTCCAAGGGGAAAAAAATATAAAAAAATCACTGAAGTTTATGATTGAATAGGCCAAGCAATACAAGATCCCAGGGTATGAAAACATTTGTCAATATTAATTTGGTATATACAAACGGTTCAGAAAGCACATGAAGGACGGTCTGTCTGCATTTATTTATTTATTTATTTATTCTTTTCGAAGGCCACTCAGGATGTTGTGAAGACTGCTCTGTGAGAGGAGGAAGAGGAGCTGTCAGGGTTTAGTGTGCTGTTGTGTACAGAGGGATGGTTTTTTTCTCGGCTGGTGTAGAGATGTGAGTGGAGGGGAGGAGTGGAGTGAGTCTGAGGCAGTTTTGGTAGGGAAGGGCTTGTGTGAACAATATGACTAGAGAAGAGTAATCTTAGCAGCATGCTATGGAAAAACAGGCTTATTGAAACTCTCAAGATTTGGAGAGGCATCCCCTACTACTATGGATTAGTGGCACGATACAGGGTATTCTCAGTGTCATAGGCTCTGTCATTCCTGCGAAACAGCGGTGAGGAACAGGGTCAGAGGAATTCCTGTAACCCCCCAGGCCTGGCAGCATGCCTTTCCCAGCCTGCCGTGCTAATGGAAGATGTCATCAGCTCCAGGGTAGACAGCAGTAGGTACCTGCGTGATTCAAAGTCGGAGGCTATCATACTACATACATTTACCTGACAGAGCACCAGAGAAATGTAGTTGCTGTCCTAAAGCACTGGGAGGGGGTTTCCTGCTGGAGTTGTATGAGTTTAGAGTCTCATTTCTAAGGCTCAGCGGAATTATTCCTGCTGACAAAGCAAGGCCTGATGTGTTGAAATGAAGCACTGATAAGAGCAGTAAAAAAACTTTGTTTGTTCTTATCAGGAGCTATTTGCAAACCTGCCAAACTGGAAAACAGTCTTTTTTTCCCCATCTTTTGCTTAGCGATTATAAAATTCTTATTAGTGCATAACCCTTCTTCCTTGTTGATGATTAAGAGACTATCTCACAAAATTCTGGATTAAATTGATGTGTTCACTGCTTTAATCTTGGGGAAGAAAATTAATCTCTCCTGACATTCTGATGGCTTTACTGGGATGACATAAAGAATTATATTGGTAGAGGGATGCAGGTGAGGTCCAGAAGCAGAGATCCCAATTAGCTGTTGTGGAATAAATTCCAGCTGCCCTTCAACCCTTTGAATATGATACATTGGATTCTGTACACTCTATCTAGCTTTGGATCTGAAAAAGCAAAATGAAAACAGGTATTTAAAAGGTATCCCTGTAACTAAACAGATGCCTGGAAGTACTGGTCAATATTCATAAGCATGGTCCTAAATTTAACTCTGCAGTTGCCTTGAGTTCATGAAAACAATAATTCTCTTTAATGGAAAAATGTCAGTGTGTTGTGCTCTGTCTCCTGAGGCAGAACCAAAGGGAGACCCTCTGAAATTATTCACGTGAAGAGTAATGACAAGAGAGAAGAGAGGTGAAATTTGAGGATTAGGATTAGTACAGAATAACAAATCAACTAGCAGTTAGGTGCATGTTGAAGAAAGCTGAAGGAGTTACAGGTCTCAGTAACTGATTCCAGTCTCCTCTTGCATGACACTCTCCTCAGTGCCCTAACCATCACACCATAGGTTCAGCCTCTGCAGTCCGTTGAGCTTACAAGTAACTGGGCCAGAGAAAAAGTGATTCCGCGTTTGCTCTATTGACTGCCTTGGTGTGCATGCTCTCATGTAGTCTTTTATCGACCTGAGAAACCCTATCCAGTGCAAGGTTAGCCAGGACCCCAAGGAGAGCCAGACACAGATGCCATCTGCAAGGAGTGGGTGAGGCACCTGAACAAACTCTTCCACTGAAGGCCCAGGCGCAAGTTTTGCAGACATCCCTGCTGTGAATCATTTGAGCCTAATTCTGAGAGTCTCTGTCTCGGCAAATCAATATTGTCTGACCCATCATAAGTAAATGCATAAATCATTACTACCAGAGCCACATAGCTGAGCATTTCAAGATCTCAGTCTCCGAATAAGTTTTGGCACTATGACTGCAAATATTGTTGTTGGGGTCCTATTTCATTGGTGTATGGGGGATATCTTTCCATCTGCAGAGAGTGTTACACAGAAACTTTTTACAAGGTTGTGGAAAACTGACCTTTTACATAGTTATTAGAGGTCAAAAAAGAAACTGGAGATCTCTTCAGAGAGAGAGAGAGAAGGGGTGGCACAAATGTCTGAGCCCATTGCTGCCTGCAGTAGAAATTTGAGGTAAGAAATTTTGCCATCTGAAATAATATCTATTTACTTGCGTTGCATCAAATTACAGTGTGACTTCTCATTGGTAAAGAAGCAGAAAAAGCATATAGCATAGTATGTGTGTATGACATAACTAACATTGTACCTATGCTTCCTTAGCTTTTTTGTCATACAAACACATGGTTCATAATTTCACGTGTAACAAGCCAACAGCTTCACTGAATCACATTCCTCCCTTGGCATTTTTATTTGAAGCAAGCAGGGAATTTGAAGATTGAATCTCAGCTTTTCACTGCTGATTTTAAGACTAGTTTTGTTTCCCAATGACCATACGGTCAGTATTTTGTAATAGCAATAACTGCTTATGATAATATGGTTGCTATGGAAAGACTATTATTTGGTTTGTATTAATGTACATGAATCATGTGGTATCATCAAGATGCTACTATTGAATAGTAATTATTCTCCAGCATGCTTCATGTGAAATTCTTCCCTTGCAGATGATACCGTATAGGTTATATGCCATCAGTCCCGTGGGAGTCTTTTGAAGGAGGCCTATGGCTTGGTGGGCTGCCAACACTGAAGGAGATCACATCATCAGGGGAAGGCCTCGGGACCCTTATAAACCCATTTTAGCCCTTTAGCAGAACCTTAAATAGGGCTAAGATGGTTTGTTGACTTTGAACCCTTGGAGCAGAGGAGCATTTCAGCCTTATGCAGTTGTTGCTATCAAAGTTAATTCTTACACAACAATTGTTTCACTGATATATCTGAGATACTAGTGTTCTCTCTAGCATGGCAATGGGAACTGCTGCAGTATCCCAGACCCCACAAACTTAATTCTTTGATCCAAAAAAATATGAAATTACTCTAAATCCTTAGGTGATGTAGGTACAAAAATCCTGTTGACAATCATAGCATCACAGAAAATCATCGTCTGTCCTTCTGCCTTAAGGCAGGATAAGCAATACATAAACTATTTCTGGAAGATACTGTCTAATCTGGTTTTAAAGACCTCTGATGATGGAGACCCCAACACCTCCCTAGGCAATCTGTTGTAGTACTTCACTGACCTTGCAATGAGATTTCAGCAGGGGTGGGAGATTATTTAAAAATACAGGAGAACTGAGGAAACAAAAGAGAGAGCAAGGGTTAATCCCAGGGAGATTTGTAAAAACAAGATTTTTTTAATGTGGATCATTACATAAAGGATATCTGAGGATAGTGGGATGATGTAGTATCTAGGGATAAAATGGTTTGTCTGAAAAACATCCCACAAGCTGTGGCATTCTACTTTATTGGGAAAGCCTGGGAATGCAAAAGAAATTGTATTCTTTGATCACAGGCCTAACAGTAAACCAATCTAACAGGGAATTGGAACCGTAGATGCATTAGGAAGACTTAGAATACCACTCGTGGCTAGATTAAAGTAAAAGTTCTTGAATAATTTCCTTCTTTGCTTCAGAGAAAAAACCTTATCTCCCAGAAAAATCAAAACAAGGGGAAAAACAGTCATCTTGACTGCTCTGCGTCTAGTTCTGCGTTGTAGGCCAAGTTGTAAGGAGGGTGTTTACAGCAGTGAGGCACTAATGTATTCACTGGAGCCCAAAGTGTTCTCTGAAAAATACTGAAGTACAAAAGCAATTACCATTAATCATTATATACAATGAAAGCAGCATTATCATCAAGTGGTAGCGCCTTCTGAAATAGTACATTACCACCTGGGATAAAAGACCAGCTTCTGCATTGCTATTGCTGTTATCTCATGAATGCTTATGCCTTTTCTTTTCTTTTCTTTTTTTTTTTTTTTTCCTTAAGCTTTGCTGTCCAAGTGGGTTTTAACCTTAGTAAAGAGCATGGTTTTCCAACAGAGAACGTTTATTTTCCATAATAATGAAGAGCATAGCTATTGCAACCTTTGGGCATGCAAACTGGAAATACTTGCTTAAAGCCCTCACGCAGGGTTTTGCAAAGGGAGGTAATGGCTTCTGCCCAAGGGAAATTCAGCTACCGTGCAGAAAAGCAGTGCCAGCTCTCTGTACCTCTGTACCCTGCCAATTACTTCAGCAGACCATGGGCCAAGGGCTGCCCTTTTGCACCAAGCGTGTGGAACTACCTGGGTGCAACTCACAGCCAATTCCAGCACAAGCGAAGAAGAAAGGCGGGGGGCAACCTGGGGCAGCAGAATTCAAGGAAGCCTCAGCCAAAGAAGCAGGAGCCTTTATGTAATGATGAGGCAAGGAATGTCAAAGGAAAATGGTCTGGCACATACCTTTCACCATATAATTGAATATCACTTTATATGGCTTAGTGACATCAGTATATCTGCTGAACTTGGAACCTAACCAGCATTCCGGAGGCACCTGCAGTAATGCTATGGGCAAGGAGTGCAGCTGCCTTGTAGGAAAGTTCGATGTCACTGATGAGATGAGCTCTGTAGTAATTTGCCCTGACAATAACAGCATCTCCTGTACCTGCCCCATATATTTTGTCAGAGTAGCTTGGGTGCATTCTGATGTGCTACCTGAGTGGAAACAGGTTGATACGGAGAAGGCACAGGAGATAACAAACACCATGCTGTAGGTGTGAAATCAGCCTTAACTATTTTTTAAGTCTGTGAGAAAAACCAAACCTTTTGTGTGCTGCTGGCAATGTTATTTAAATCACTAAAAGATGGTGTGCTCCTTCTCTGACCTCAATGCAACCGTTAAGGGGAAGCTCATGCTACCACTTTCTACATCTTGTAGAGGTGCCTCTAAGCAATTTCTTTTTACCTGTCTTCTGGGCAATTTGGGGGTCTGTTTATTCAAAGCCTATTACATTCAGGGGAGAGTGGTCTATTTAATTTTAGTCAAGAGCAGTTGCAGACGAGTGACTGTTTGACATGCTGCTAGCTGTGCTGGAGAAGCTTGGGAAATAACTGTACAAGTTTTAGCTTTTTGCTTACCTCTCTACCTCTCCAGATTCTCCTTAAAACCTGAGTTAGGGAGGGTTTGTTTTGCAAAAAATGTTCATTTCAGTCCTATGAAGCTGGGGAGAGAAAAGCATCTCTCCTTTCAGGATATCCATTATATACATAAATCTCTTGCATTTCTGCCTGTGTCAGTAATTGTATCCTTATATTTGTCCAAACACCTTTTATTCCAAGGAATGGATTAAATTAACTCTGAAATCCAAGTTTACCAGAATGAGAACAGCAACTGTGTTTAACATCTCACTAAGATATTGCACAACAGCTTAGGATAATAAAGCATTTTCAAAAGCTTAAGTTCACTCTGCATAAACCGCATTTAAAGAAATTCTACAGTTTCTCTACATTCCTGCTGTCACGAGGTAGCTTTGATGATATTTCTCTACTGTGGGTTCATTAGAGCTAAGCATTAGCTCGATGCTGATGCATTAGCCTATCCCTGAAAGCAGTAATGTCAGTATTTTGTTCTATCACTACAGCAATAGGACAAACCAGTTGTGTTTTCCAAAGTCACAGAAAAATTCTGTGTGAACGACCAGATCTTGATCTCGTATCCTCTTGACTGCCACTTCTGTTTTCCAGACATGCCTGGCACCTCCAAAATTGCTTCTAGAACAAATCTTTTCTTGCATGGTATGAAGAACTGCATGTATGACAAGTATAAAAATCTCCAGATATTTTTTGAGATATTATAGCTTTAAGTAAATCGAGAATTCAGGAAAAGTATGGCTGCCTGCTACCGCATTGTCCTGTGCTTAATGTAATACATCCAAGGAGTTTGTTTCTTCTTTGATTCAATGATAAAGATATTTGCCCTTCCATGTGCAGCCTTTGATAATGTCCATATGAAAAAGAAATTATTGTTATGGCACAAAATTAATGTTGTGTTTATCTGAAATTGGCTTTGCTATGGTTTTGCATTGACTTTTGGGAAACATTATTTTCTTCTCTTCCTGTAAGTTTCCTAAAATTACACGTAGTCACATTTAAAAAGATACCTCAGTTTTGTTCTTCTAACCCACTTAGCTATTGCACTGGGATTTGCCAGCCGCCACCTGTGTTAGCTTCCTGGCCTTAATTTCAGTGTTGTTCCATTCCAGCTGTGTGGGTATTTGTGTGTGCTTAACTGGAGATGAGAGTAAAACACAAAATTACTGACAAAAAATAGTATTAGTATTTTCTTCATAATTAGAGAGGAGATTATTTGTCCCCAACTAGGTTTTAAGTGAATTCAGTCTAACATTCCTCTGAAGTTGCAAGAGTCTTTGAAAATCATCCACTTGAGATATTTAATACTAACTAATAATTTAGACGTGAGGATTCAAAAGTGCAAATTAACTTTGCATGAGTTCCCTTTAAGGATCTACAACAACTCTAAAAGCTTGCACAGTCCCTGAAACTTTCAGGTGGAGCCAGCATATTCCTGACCCATTTAAAGAGGAGCTTGAGATGCTTCTTGTTGAAGAGAATAGCTAAATGTTGTGTGACCCGCAGTCAATTCTGCTGTTTATGTTATGATTCGATTTCTTCTCTCTCTTTTTTGTAAAAAAATTTATCAGAGTGCTCATCTCTGGGAAGGAAGGTCATTAGGGAAAGGTCCTCTGTGGTCACCTGTGGTATGAAACTATCTGTCCTTTCAGTTATGTGTACTTCTCCGGAGTATTACTTTTCATTCATGCATGCAATTTATTTGCATTTTGGGTTTTGGCTGCCATGTTAAGCATTGTGTAAACACAGAACAGGAATTAATTCTTTCCCTCTGGCGTTGGATACATGTGAATTATTTAATATGGAAATTCCTGATCTTTCTGAGCACCCAGTGTAAAGATCAGGGTATTTATAGATCACAACTAAACTGCTCTTTCTTGTACATTTTGATACGTGAATCGAGGAGGAACCCAGCTCAAATTCATGTCACAGCTCTGAGGCAGGTGTCTTATCTCATCTTGGAGGCAGGGATCTCAGACCCATGCAGGCCACTAACTTTGTCAGGGTTTCACCCACCAAGGGCTCACATATCCTCTGGACCAACCAACCTTCCACTCTCTGAATGAGCGGAGATCGCCGCTTAAACAGTGACGGCTTTCCAGTTCTTGCTTTAAAATGCAGGGTCACGTTCTCTGATAGCGTCTAGCAGAGATGCAGCACTTCCAAAGGAGATATTCAAAATGACATGATCTCTGGTGTTCAGCTCAAAACCTGTGCCTAGACACCAGATTCTGTGGGTCTACTTAGCATCACACTGCATGGCGCTGCCCTTCATGGTTCGGAGCCACAGACTACACCTTGTGGCTGCTGCTGGCTTGGAGGCAGCGTATAGAAGCTGGAGTTTGGAGCAAAGGGATATCCCAAGGTCTGGCAGTGAGTGGATGCCTGAAGCACTCACATAGGGCAGGTTCAGCAGAAATAGCTGCGGTGATGGGGCAATGGGCCAGCGGCCAACGTGTACTGGTAAGGCAATGAAGCAGAAAGGGAAACCAGGCTGAAAGGGTTGAGTACCTTCCTCTGCAGGGCGGGGGGGGGGGGGTGGGGGGTGGGGTGGGGGGAGGGAGGAGGAGGAGGTAGCAGGAGGATCTGTGCTTTGCTCTGAGTGCTTGTGGGTCTCTGGAGAGAAATGGCAGCAAAGCGGCTGTTCAGTGGATGAGGACACAGCTGGCTGGTGTGAAGCCTCGCCAAAGGAAAGAAAAACAATCTGACAGACTTCTGATTTGTTTCTGCTGCCCTTCAGGGGTCTGTGATACCCGTGCGTATTGAGAACAAAGAAAGCAACGCTTAGAAAATACTTTGATAGGGAAGTCTTGTTTAACCAAGAAGTCGTCCAGTAACTTACCGTTGCAGCTGACGGTTTCAGGTACAAGTCAGCATTTGTGGATGTTTTTTTCTTCACCTTTTTTCTCCTGTAAGATCCAGAAGAACTAGGGGAAAAATGGTTGATATGATACCAGTACAAATATTGCAGTTTATTTCCTGAGAATAGTGAGGATGCAGTTATATGCAGGATGGTATTAGCTGCTCTCCAAGTATATCGAAGTTTCATTCCCTAAGTGGTGTTCTAGGCAAATGTTGATCTTTCTTTGACATTTTCCTGCATCCTCTGGAGTGTGCTGTGTGAGGGTTCTCTGCTGTGCATCTGGTTTGTTTTGCAGTTGGTCAGATCTAGGGATTTAGGGAAACTAGGGAGAAGAGAAGGCCAAGTCATGCTGAAGTAAAAAAGTGCAAGAAGATGATATTTGTATCACCTCGTGGATTCTTTCCCATGTCACATGTAATAGTGTCTGCTCTCAGAGTTGCAGGTTAAGGGGAGGTTAGCGTGGATCGTCAAAGGTAATAAACTGGTGGAATTACTGAGGAGAACAGGAACAGAATGAAGATGCATTTGACTGCAGTTTGGTGTATTTGTTTCATTAAGCCATGGCTTTCTACTGAGTTGTCTTCCACAAGGCATTTTTTTCAGAAATCTTCATGTGATTTCTTGGCTGAATAAAGCATCCCATCAAGCTGTACCAGCAGTGACGTGTTACATCTTGTGCTGAGACATTGATGAGGCTTGTTTCAGGTGTTTTGACAGAGGCTGAACAGTGTGGTGTGCTTCCTCGAAAAACTCCAGTTTGCAAGACAAGCGCAGCTTTTACAACAAAGTGCCCTTGTATTTGATTTGTTTGTAAATATGCCTGGATTGCATGTGCAAGGAACGAGGAGTCGTGAGCACTTTGGGGATGATGGTGGCATTAGAGAATAAGATCATATCATCATATTCACAGGTCAAGGGTGCAAGAGAACAGAACCATGGGTGAGAATATGCTTTTACCACTGAGTTAGGACTGGGGATTTACAGCAATTATAGTCCTAAATCAGATTAGAGATGGATGATAAAAAGGCTTCAGATGGCTCTGTGAACTATCTTTGGGCTACCTGGTGCAAATCTAGGGTGGCCCATATGAAAGCTCCTGTCACTATGTGAAAGAATTTCCACTTTTTCTGGAATTTGATGGGTGATGCTCCTAGGCTGCTTGCTTGTTTGACATTAGAAAAAATGTCTGGCACGGTTGTTGTGATATGAGTGCACTGTCAGTAAGAGTCCCAAATATATGCAGCATCAAAACTATTTTAGCAGTGAGAGAGGGACTGGAGCTGTCATAATTTCAGATTAGCAACAAACACTGTCCCCTCTGGGCAGTAGCATTCCGGTTTGTTGGGGAATTGAGATATCCCAGCACTTCCCTTTGGAAGAGGTGGGCGAGGCTGTTAGAGGACAGCGTCAAGCCCGAGAGCTGGGCCTGTGGACAGCCAGAGGCTTTGAGCCGCAAGCTGCTGCGTGACGTGAGCAGGCCCAGAGGCACGTCAGCGTGGCACATGCAAGCCCGTGGCCAAACGCCTCTTGCTGTGCCTGTGTCCAGCTGCGTGTTTACATGCATGGCCTCCTACTACATCTGTGAGCCCTGGAGGTGCGGATGCTTCGACACTTCTGAACCTTTCGGTGGCAGGCAGCCTGCAGCTGGGTGACATAAGTTACAGATACAGTCAGCTGGTACTGATTCTGCTGTTTATTTTTTAAGAACATTGGAGCAAAACAATAGCCTACTGGCTGACTGATTTCTGAGATAATTCTTCTTGGAGACTTTTTTTACAGGAGAAGGATAAGGGAATATTCTTATGGATCATATTGTAGAGGGTGTTCCCTTGATAGTGACAACAGGGAAAAAGTTGTGTGGTGCCTGAGTGCCGACAGGCTATTAGAGGAGGCAGGTTAAGAAGTCTAGGAAAAAAGAAATGAGAAATCTAGACAGTGCAAAACCCTTAATTCTTAACAGAGCAAGGTTGGTGGGCGCTGTGCAGAAGGAAACTTCTCTGGTCTGCCCACCTTGTTTCCCAGTAACTTAAATGAGAAGTCATTCGAGGCGGCTTTCTTGTAAGTTTATCGGTGCGTTGTATGCAGTGATGTTCCTGCAGTCTGCAGAACCTGGTGTAATGTATCTTATTACTTCCAGACAGAATAAGAAGAGCAGTCATTTCCAGAAATGAGAGCACTCTGTATAATCATGGGGAATAAGTTATGCATAATATATACATGCTTCAAAAACAAAGATTTTCTGCTCTGTGGATATCCACACAGTATTACCTGACTGAATGTAGGAACCTGCCCAGTGGCAAGCAAACAGGACTTAAAACAATAATAAAGGTGAGGCTCTTGTAGTAGATGATGGGAAAGAACTGTAAAATAAAATAAAATAAAAATTATAAAATTCCTTGGCTGCCAGTGAGTTATTAAAGGTGAAAGCTTACAGAGAGAACATGGTGTATAAAGATGCCATCGCTGAGAAAGAGGGATGCCAAGTTGGGGGGAAGGAGGGGAAGAGAAATCTACCCAAGGGATGCCAGTCAGGGTCGAGTGGCACATGAAGAAGAGATGCAGGGAGGCCTCGTTTATTCCACCTGGCAAAAATATCAGGTGAGGGAACTCGTAAATGGTTAAAGGGAGAGATAGGAGGAGAGGGAAGTAAAGGTAAAGGCAATCAGAGATCCCAGATTAGCCGAGGCAGTCCTTAAATACAAGCCCTGGCTTGCCATCATGAAATATTTGAGATGTCATTTTGTCTCAGATTTTGAAGGGAATATAGTAGCCAGCCTCTTGCACAGTAGCAGGAGATCAGAAGGCAGAAGCCCTGCCTCAGACACTGCTGTCACAGCGTGCATGCCCCATGATGACAGCTGGCACTCACGGTATGTTCTCCAGGAGGGTATATATATTGATTTATGTAACAGACATACTACCAGCATCAGCTCATGAGGGATTGTGTAAAACCCAGGCTAAAGCTCCTCCCCCGCCTTGATTTTTATGAGTTGGTTTTTTTTTTTTGTTCTAGCTACCCTGTTTTGAGGACTCTATGCTAAGTTTGTGCTTTAGGTGCTATGTACTTTGATTTTAATGATGGTATTGAAGGGATAAATAATGCCTTGTTAAGAGAAAGATTCTTTCTGAATTGCTTTAGACATTTATGCTTCTCACTAAATCCTAAAGGAAAAAGGCTACTATTAAGTTCCAGTATTGGCCAACCATGTTGCTTTACTACACCTCAGAAACAGGGTGATGCTCAGAGGGCTTGTCCTGAGTGGTCGAACTAACTACCTGGTTTTACCCCAAATGCTGTGGTCAAAGCTGGGCTGGGTCTCCTGAAGACAGGCTGAAGTGAGCCTAAGCTTGGCACCCCTTTACTCCCTGTGCTGATAAACACTGTTAAACTTTGCCTGAGGGTGCTTTGGGTAGGACTGGTTCTTGTTTGGAGTTCAGGTGTAATATTGTATTTGTTCTCAGTCCTCATTATTGTCATTCATTAGCCTTCCTACTTCCCTTAGGTAGAGCTGGTCTCTTCTGAGTTATGCTTGTCACCATAAGGTAGCTGGTACTAAACTTACTTATTTTTAAATTGTTCCCTTTTTCTCCTAAGTACCTTTAGATTTTGAACACTTGGCTACAGCATTTGTAGTGTATGACTTCTGCCTTTCTTCCCTTCTGTGCAAAATAGCGGAGAGCAATCTCTTCAAAAGTGTGGAAATTAAGTAACTCCAGTTCTGTTTGCATTTGGGCATTGGAAGTCCCATGAAAGTCAATTGGATTTATTCTCTAAAGTGTTTCAGTCACAATGGCAAACAACACCCAAGTTGCTCTCAATTTCACCAGTAATTGGACCTAGGTTATTTAAGGATGCGCTTTATGTCCAGACCCTCAACGTTTTGCTTAGGTATGTTTTCTCTTTCACATTACTAATGAAGAAATGTGTCTACATTGTTGCTGGGAAATCGTGTCAGCATCCTGTGGGAAATGAGAGCCACGTACACTCTGCCTCTGGCCCTGTGACACCCTCCCAGCTAAGGTCCTCTAAATACAGCGGAGAGCCCATGGGGGGGGCTCTCACTAAACATGTCCCTCTTCCACGCTAGCCTAGCCAGATGTCACTTAGCTCTCCTAGTCTTTCTAAGACAATTGCGCCATCTCCTTAATCATCTTTTCCCTTTCTTGTGAGTACCCTCTGCTCTGCTAATAGCCCATTGGTCATGACAGTGCTTGGCACAGGGCATAGTATTCCAGGTGTGATTGCATCAGCACTGTGCTTTTTATTCAACGGTAACATTAGTCATTACTGTTTGCAGTATAGAGGGCAAATGGAGTGACTTTTCCAGTCCAAACAGTTTTAGTCATATATTGAGGCTGGCATGTAGGAGCGTGCCCCCTGTAAAGGACCAGGCTCATGATTTCATTACCAAGCCTAGCTCCTTCTTCCAGCCAAATGCTCTTGGATAAATAGAATTCTCTGCTTTGCCATTTTGCTGCTGCATATTAATACAGATTCCTCTGAGGGGGCTGACAAGCTGATACTCAGTGACTGTAGTTAAACCACTTTTTCCATGATGATAATGAGAAGGACCTGGTGAGATCACAGGAAAGCAAGCCACACATACAGGGCATTTTCTACAGTTTATATTAAAATTATAAATAACTGCAGAAAGACAGGATGTTTGGGAGATTAAAAATGTGTATTATTTCCTTTATGGTATTGCTTCTTCTGAACTGGCAGTAGCATTGCGCTATTTATTCTCTGCAGGGCATCAAGCAGAGGTTGGGAAAGTGGATGTCTACTCCCTAAAGCAATTCATTTTAGCAATGCTGTTGAAACACAGCTCAGAATTGCTTTTAATATGAATGAGAAACTGGAACCACTTGAAAAGGCGGATGGAGGATTTTCCAGACCTATAAACCTGCCTCCTTCATGTTTTGCGTGTGCATTCATCATGTTTCCTGCTCCTGGAGGCTTGAGCTTGTTATGCCACACATTTTCACGTGGACCACACTAGGAATGTCTGCCTCAGCATGTGGACGTATTGTGCTCTCCCCATTGTATGAGTCTCAGTTCAAAACCCACAGGACTGTTTCTGTCTCATCAGCTGGCACAGGGGATTGGCACCTGAATAGGCTGACAGCTAGTTCATCATCCAGAGCTACACAGACAGACCAGTAGATAACCAGCAGCGGTCACAGGTGCATGCTGGTTCACATTCAGTGCAGACCTCGTCCTTGTCTCACGGTGTGAAGGGCTGCCTCGTGTCTGTGAGATACGATACTTTTTTTCTGCCCAAGAAGCTGGCAACAGGTTAGTCAGGGGAAAAAAAATAGTAGAGTTCCCTTGTTTTAAAGGAGAAGAATTCTGGTGATGGCCTAGTTTTCATAAAAGTAACTGAGGGCCTTCATTAATTTCTTGCTGGGACAGCAGCATTGTTCCATACTTTGCTTTAGTTTAACATACTGCTTGCATGTAGTTGAAGGTTAAGATATCTGGTTTGTTTTTGTCTTGATTTCTGCTGAGTTAAAGTAGTCCACTAGTTGTAAAAGGCAAAATACAGGAGGGGGAATCTTGTAAGCACATACTTTTGCAAATGTACTGAATTCCCCTTTGCTTGCTGTTTAGAATCTACAGGCAATGTCTAACCCTACGGTAGTGGAGAAAAGGCTGGAAATATGGTATAATGCATCCTTACCATGTACACATTTCTTAAAATACCTGTCTTGGAAATGCTGACTGTTAAAATTGGTTGTGGACAGATTCTAGAGCGACTGGGATTGTGGATGTTAACACTGTGAGGATGGTACCCATGTTACTCGTAACAATCAGTCTCTCATTAGTCCTCATTAAGACAAGTCAGCTGCAAATTCATTTTGTCCTGCAACAGGATAAGCTGCCAGAACAGGGCACGTGACAGAAAGTCAGTGCTGACCCACCTGGCCATGTGGTCCCCACACTGGATGTCTGTATTCGACGTCCAGTATGGGTTCTCCTCTTGGAACAACAACTGCCAGGGATGGGATAGGTATGTTTGGTCCTGTGTGAGCGCAGAGAGGTACGTTAGGCAGCCAGTTATGCCTCTTCATGCATTTATGATCCTCTATAATGCTTCCCCAGGCACATGAAGGGGTGAAGCACTTTCTCTGGTTGCCTGAGTAGAGCAAGTCCAATTTCTCAAGAAAAGAATGGGAAGTCATGTCTGATGAGCCTCTCGATGGCACAGAGAAGGCCAATTGTACTAAATGGCACCATGTTTCTCCTGCTGTGGCCCAGCCTGGCCTGTCTTGTCTTGATCACTAGCTTTTGCCTTGTTTTTGATACCAGGAGGTGGAATTCATCATTACTGGTCCACAGCACGGCTCTGTTATATCGTGCATAGTTTCTTTCAAATTGCGCTCTCGTGGCTGGTGGGGTTGGGTGAGTTACAGTTGGCAGCTTAATTCAAGCTGTAGAAAGACCCATCTTGAGTATCAAAGGACCTGTGTTTAAACGCTGGTAAAAGTACATGTGATGTGAAGTCTATAGTTGCTGGTAATATAATTTATTTTTGCCCAGGTTTATCTGTTTAAGACGCTTAATTTACAAAATTATAAAAACAGTCTTTATCTACTTATACCCTTCAGTCAATAGAGGCACAATTGTTTGCTACGTTCAGTATTTTGGATGTTTTGCTTATCATGTTTCAACAGGTCTGAGATCTGACTGTACCATACATTAAAACTACACAGACTTGTAGCTTTGAAGATGGCTACAATATCCTTTGCGTCCTGTCCTAAAGCACTGGATAAATGCATATACAGAGGACATGAACGTCAGCCGGTTTTTCTTAGAAACGGGGAAGGTATTAGAGGCTTTTGCTTAGGACATGATTTAAGCTTTAAAAAAAATTAGGGTTTTTTTATGAAATTAATCCTGATGAGCATCTTTGTCATGTCTCTTCAAAACATACAAATGCTTTTATACCTTGTGGGCTTTCAAGCCTTTCTTTTTTTAAATACTCTGTAGCCTCTACTGAAGTAATCTCTAACACTAGGATTTTGACTGCAGAGAAAATAATTGCTTCTTACATGATCCTGGCTTGTAACTGAATATAAAGTTATACCAGCACTACTGCTTTTTTCCCCTTAGCCTTATATATCCCTCCTTCCATTTTAGTGCTTCAGTTACCTGCATCCACCTTGCAGTGCATATCAGAGCTACAGGTCTTGCGTTAGGTAGGGTATCACTTCTGACAATTAGGAATTCTAGCCCGATGGACAACGGCCACTATTTTCTCTTTTTGGTGTGTCTAAACAGAACAAGTGACTTTTTTTTTTTTTTTTTAAATTGGAAAGTGATAAGAAGAAATAGAGATGGAGAATTGGTTAAATGGCGAGTCTTGTAAAGCCTTGCTTTTCTTTATTGTCCCCATAGGTTGTTCAGAGTAGAAATAGCATGAGTAAGAGTCGTGGTAGTTATATTAATAGATTACACTTCATATTATTTGGTATGTAAGCCCTACAGGAGGTCCCTGGTACCTGTACCTTCATTTGATGAACGAAAAGAAACAAGAACAGCACGCTGGAAAGACTCATCCTTTTCAAGAGCTGTGGAAGTGTACAACCATTGGTCTTCAAACCATTGCAAGCAGAGGACAACCAGTGCAACACAAACAGGAGAAGCACGGCTCACTGTCTCACCAACTGATTCTAATCTGGCAAGCTTTCTCGAGTGACATGGGAAGGTAGCTGAACAGTGGCTATCCAAAAACAAAATGGCTATAAAACTTCCTTTAAATCAATATCCCTGTGCTTGACTCAGTCCTTTCTGCCTTTCCAGCTGGCGTGTTTACTGCCCGAGCACCTGCAGAAGGTATAGGGAGGGCGAAGCATGCCAGGTCGGGTCTGAAGGAGCTCGAGCCAATTCTCCTGCCTTCTAATATCTCATTCCCATTTCTATTGATAGCCTGGGTTCCTGTCCCACCCCACTGTCAGTAATCTTTCTTGCTCATGCTTGTTGGCAGTGCTCCACCCTACCAGATCTTTTTCATTTGTATTATTCGCCCTGCTAGTGCTGCTGCTCCCTAGCACACGCCTCCCTGAGGGTCTGAAAATCTCACCCTGCCGTATTCACAGCAGCTGTTCTCATTCCAGGAGTCTGTGTGAGGGCAGCCAGCACTGCCTGCTTTAGAGAAAAGTGCTTTAATCATCATGAGTGACAGGGAATAAAAGTTGTTTCTTCTTAACCTCCTCCTCCTGATGGGAGGGGGTTACTCTGCCATGTCTCTTACTTCATTTATACTCTAATATGTTTATATAAATAGCCTTTACCTTGCTGTTCTGTCTCTTGCACACATGCACCCTATGAATGTGTGCAAATAGATCCACCTGAATATGCATTCATATTAACTCAACTGTTAATTCTAGATATTTGTTAGTCATTTATTAATAATGGTTCCAAATGTCTCTTCTGCTGCTTGCACATCTCTCAGAAATCACTGGCATTCCATCACTCAGAAATGGCTCGGTCTTCCTTTGTTGCTTGCTGTAAATAGGTAATAATGAGGGCTGGCTCCAAAAACCTGCTGGGACAAAATTCCATCAAAAATACAACTTCTAATGAAAATTGAGAAATGTGCCGAGCTGAGTATACATCACCATAATGCAGTGTTCTCATAATAAGGACTCTCCTTATATTTTCCCCAGAAATGACTCTGGAATTTGTATTTTATTTCTGGATTGTACTTTACGGTATAATAATGCAGAAATCAAATTAATCTGAATATTTTTGTCTTTGAACATTTTCCTTTGAGAATTTTGAAACATTCAATCTTCCCTCCTGTCCTGAAAGCAGTGAGGTAGCAAAATATCAAAGCCCTTCATGAAACAAATCTTACAACCCCTTCATGTTAATAAATCCTGATCCTGCAGGCTTAATTCAGGCTATACTTCCTTAATTTCAGTGAGCTACTGTGAAATCCAAGATATCATGTTCACATGAAATACAGGTGGGTGAAATGCCACTGATTTGTTATATGACACTTTACCCACCAGCCATGTAAGAAAACTGATTTTCATCGTGTATGGAATGGTCACATCTTTGCAAGTCACATTAGTTGAAAGCTCTTGAGCCCGTTCAGTAGTGTTTGAGCAGTCTTTTTTTTCCAATGCTGATCTTATGCCACTCTGCAACTCTTCTGGTTTTGTTTCTGGTCATCAGCTATTTTAACTCTAATGAAGTTGGGATAATTGAAGAATGGAATTCCATATGTGAAGCTGTCCAGAATGGCTGAGTAACTGTCTAGCAGAGAAACTCATCTTGACTGACCCTCTCAGAGTCTGACCCTGTCTGGAAGGATTCTTGCTGGCTTTACACTGTCCATTTCAAAAAATGGCAGCCCTGCTTTTACCATCAGACTAAAACCAATTAGGGGCTATTTTAAGCTAATGACTTTAACACAAAAGAAATGAATGTGATCTTTTTTTCAACTGCTTCTGACTAATATTCTGTCAGGGAGGCATTATAATAAATGTTAATTCACATAAGAGGTAAAAAGGCATTTTTCAGTACTGGAGTCTTTATACAAGCTCTCTGCTTAAATAATTGAGTCTTAACCTCCAGAATGAGTCTGTGGTGTTCACTTCCATTCTAGCTGCATGTCAGAATGTGTAATTTATTTCCTGTTTGGCTTTTCTTCTTTTTTCCCAAATAAGTGTCTAGCATTAAAGTATGTCAAACACATTGAGGCTACCTAAAGAAAAAAAAATGTAAGAGAATCAGATGCAGGTAATTTTTAAATCTCTGATGCCTTTCTGCAATGTCTGCCACTGTTGCTTGAGCTGCTTTTATCACCACTAGTTATAGTACAAATATTGGCAGTTTTAGATGGAACAATTTCTTAATGGTGATTTCTCCCCTTGAAGGTTGTGGCTTGTGCACAGGTGTCTCCTATACCAGGACATATGATATATTCAACGGTATCTCTCCAGGGCTATGAACAGTGTGACAGATTGATGGGTATTGTCCTACTGAAACATCAGAAAAACCTAATGAATCAATTTGCTGTCGCTAGAACATCAGTTTCAGAGCACTGGGTTTTCTGCATGGGAAAGATCATTGGGTTGTAACTTCAGTGTCCTGCTGCTGACTCAGACGAGTGTCCCTGCCCCTCCTTCCCCTCCCCTACTCGAGGCATCAGGTCTGCCCTGTATCTAGGCATGGGGAGAAAGTCTTTTCTCAAACTGAGTTTTCTCCTTTTAGCTTTATCTCTTTTTGCTTCATGTCACTGGACATACTTGACTGGATATAGTAATAGCAGTTACAAGCATAGAAATAGAAGGGCTCGTGTTGACATTTCACACTGAATCCCTTTATTTTAGGGATAGTACGGCTGTGCGTCAAGGGTGCAGAAAAGCCAACAGTTCACACAAATATGCGCCTGATTTCTGTATAAATTTGCAAGCTTGTAATCGGGATAGCATAGATAGATCTCATGGGAGTCATCAGTGCATAATTCCAGGCAAATTCAGGCTTAAACCTGATACAGAAAAAGACAGAGTCATTGCCGTGGGGTATGGGAGCAAGGAGCACAGGCTGTATACCAGGAATCCTTTTGCTCATTCTGGATTTCTAGTATGGCTGACTCTGGAGCTGGAGTCCTGTGATCATTAGTAGTTAGGGCCCTCCACGTGGGAAAGAAATTCAATGCTTAGTTGTTCTTAGCTTGCTTCATGATAGTAAAGACGACAAAGCGTGCTGGGATTTGTGGCTGCTCAGGACAATGATATCCACATTTTATATTTTTCCAAGAACTGAGATGATATATAAAGTATACCTAAATTCTATCCATCCTACAGATGATGTAGTAGTATTGGAGAAGTATGGATATTCTGACTATTTTCTCCTGGAATTTATGAGTAAATAGACAGATAATTTATGTAGTGGTATCTTTATAGCTTTTTTGCTCTGTAATGTTGTCACCAGAAAAGGCTGAACTAACTTGTTAGATATTTGCAGGTTTGTGCTCTCTGGCTATAGCTAAACTGGATATACGGGAATACTTTCTGACTCTAAGAAAACATCATTGTCTGAGCTCCATTCAGATTTCATGTCAAGAGTTAAGAGCCAGGAGCATAATCCCTGTCTTTATTTCCCCTAGTTTTAGGGGTTAGGAAGAAGATACAAACTTTAAACATGGCCAAAGAATTCATTCTTCCTTCTTTAAAGCTGTTTGGTTGCTCATTTGCAGTATTATTAGACCTTCTGTATGGGACCAAGTAAACATCAAGAGAAACACTACACGGTTTATTCATCTTGGGTGGTGCATTTGTCGAGAAGTGGTGTTCAGAAAGTCTGCTGCACATATGTAGACCTGATGAATACATGACACCTGATGCTTCTGTTTCTACCAGAAATACGCTTGTCTGCTTAGATATAATACCTTCCTTACTGACTCAAAGCCTGGAAAGAAAGATCCACATCTGATGTAAGTTGTTATTGTCAAAAGCTGAGGAGCAGGTCCTGGAATCCATTTTGCATTTTAGGGCAGTTCATAAAAAGAAAATAGACTTACATTTCACTGCAAGCTATTTGGCTGTCTGACAGTTGAAGAAGACCAGTTAAGCAAACAGAAAAGGTGATGAAAAACTGAATTCAGAGATGGTTATGTTCAAAGCAAAAGGAGGGAAAGGGCAATACGTTAGTTACTAAGGCAACTGTTTGTTTATCACTAAATCATTTCCTCATTGAAGGGAGCAGCTTCTGTTTCAAATTAACTTCCGAAGCTGTTGTTGCGCTACTCACTCTTTCCCCTTACCATGTTTCATGAGAAGCACAACCTCTTGCCAGCGCCTGTTTTCCAGCTCCCCTCTAACCGTTGAACCATTATTGCTCAGCGAGCGGTCAGGGTGCAGGTATGAGGCAGAGGTTATGTGATGTGTAGCCTTGGTTCCAATCCATCAGTGACTGCACGACACAAGCCTCTACTCAGGACAGGAATGACTGCCACTGACTTACGGGAAAGCTGCGCAAAGGTACAGTCACCATAGAGAGCAAAAAAGAGTAAGTTAGTCAGGGTTCAGTCCCCTGGGTATTTTTGAAGCGTAGATAGTGATGATCAGAAAAAGTAGGTCTTAGACCAGCCACTCTACCACTTCCTGAAGAAAGCATAATAGAAACCCTCACGTTACCATATTAATCTCTAGCCTAATCTACTCAGCATGTTCACCAATACATTTCGAACCTTTTGAGTTTATTTATATTCTTTCCTCGCCCGTTTTATCATTTAAGGGCTTAATTCAGCTTCAGTGTCTATGCTGTAAGTAGTTCAAGTGTGCTCCATTTCCTGATTTCTACTCTGGAAACTGCATTTTGAACCATACAACGTATGATTGAAAATCCTTATTGGATGTAGTTGAGGTTTGTTTTTTTTTTTAATTCAAGGTATGGTAGCTGCACTTCTGAAAATAGGAGAATCTTAATTTTCAGGGGGGAGAAAAGGGGGTTTATACAATTTTTCATTCAAAATATTGGTATTTCTTGATGTTCTAAGAATCACAGGCATTCTTATTTATTGATCAGCATATGTTTCTCGGTATCAAATAACATGATTTCATAAATAGTAATGATCTGAATGTGGTGGGTTTATTTATGAAAATATTCATGACTTCTCTGGAGTTTTAGAATTCAATCAGTTTTAGCATCTATTAAGGAAGGAATTTAGATGAAGAGAGGAATTGCCCATATGTAAGAACATAGTGAGAACATATGTCAGAACTAGTGTTAAAGCTGCATTTGAGAGGTCAGGAAGTGCAGGGGTAAAATGATAACTGCCAAAAGTCAAGCTGAGACAGATCTTGTAAAGGAAATTTAAGCAAATTGTGAAAGATTTTTCAACCATGCAGATAAAAAGAACAAGGGCGGAAAAAAATGGAAACACTGTGCACTGAGGATTGGGGTAGAATTAAAGATAATCTCATTTCCCATTTGCAATATTTTTCTTTATCTTCTTTGAAGTTGAGTTTGGGGGAGGGAGAAAGAAGAAGATACAGGAGATGGCTAACGGGAAGAAGGGAACGGAAATTTCCACAACTAAGATATGAAAAATAAACTTTGTGATCTCTGTTCACTCTGGCTTACTCTTGGTCTTGGATACCTGAAGGAACTGGTATACGAAACCAGATGTCCAGCACAAAGATTTTCTACAGCGGAGTCAAGTGTTGTGTAATTTTATGAATAGAGAACAGCAAATGTATTGCCAATATTTAGGCATTGAGTGGCAAGGGAAAAGCAGTCCAAAAAGCTGCAGACCTGTCTAAGTGCATTTGTGCATATGGCTTTGTTTACATTTTGAATGGAAGAATAATAGAGTATACACATAAATAAAAACAGGATCAAATGCAAGAGTTTATCAAAAGAAGATCAGAGCATAGTAACATACATGTTTATGGTGTGGGTTTGGTTTTTTAAGATACCTGCTTTTTTAGGCAAAGGAAACTCAGCAAGTGTTGCTTAACCCAGAGCTGAGCATTTGACAGGGTACAGAATGTGAAATAAAGCATTTAGCTGAGGAAGATGAGTACTTGTAAGAACTCTACAGTGGTGAAGTATCTGGTTTAGTGGGGAGATGACACAGATTGCGAAGTGAAGCATTTAAACTGGAAGGATGCTACTGCAAGTGTTCTTTAAGGATGGGTCTCAAAAGCAATCTTATTTAGTATTTTCATAAATAAACCTGGCACAAAATGAGGAAGGAGCAAATAGACTGCAGTAGTGACACAGTCCAAGGAGGGGCCATCAGTGCAGTCAGTGTAGAACCAGAGTGTTACGCTCCGAGAATTAGATGACCTTAAGGACAAGAAAAGGAATAGGATGGAGATAAATACCCAGTTCAGGGTAGGATGTAGGGTTAGACACATTCAGATTCAGAACAAAACCTTCTGCTTTCACGAGGATTGCCATCAGCTGGGGAAAAAGCAACATGAGCAGAGAGACACAGGCCTGTTTGATCCAAGAGTGACTGTGTAGTACAGCCGCAAGGGAGCTGGGGAAAAGGTGAAAGCGGGGGCAATTTCAGGTGAGATACTGTCAATGGAGGGGAAATAGTAGTTTCACTGTGAGATTCAGCTGAGGCCTCATCTAGAATATTCTGTACAGAGCAGTGCTCTGCAATAGCTGGGTAAGATTAAATAAACCTTGATCAAGCGGGAGCTACCTGAATAATGTGAGGAGTGGAAATCTATGGGTATTGACCTGGCTAATCTAATGAAGGATGAGAGGAGATTGATTACCCTGAGTAAATACAGTACTACATAAGAGAGAGAGAAGAAGCATGTATAAATCACATGTAATTACATTAAGGTTAAAAGTGAAGGGAAGTTATCTAACCATCAGAGAAGCGAGTCCTTAAACAGGTTTTCAGTAGGAGTGGCAGAAGTACAGAATCCACCTGGTCTCACGATGGGTCTCAGGTGGCTTGTGGAATGATTTTATGTTGTGATGCTTGCACAGCGAGCCGTTGGACTCTAAGACCCAGGACAAAGTGCCTCCAGATCAGTCCATGGCACTGATGCAGCTGCTGAGTCGAACCCTTTGTACCAACATGGGTGCTTCTGGTTGTGCAGGCAGGACCTGGCAGGATCCGGGTTTGTCCTGCAGCACCTGCAGTTCCTGCAAAGAGTTCTCTTTGCTGGCAGCCAGAGCACTCTGCAGCATGAGTATTTATGCATCAGCATCGGGTTTCTTGCAGGTTGCATCTTTGCCTGCTTTTGCCTTCTGTTGCCCCTCTTCCTTAACTTTGCCCGTTTTGCCATCTACATTGGCTCATGTTACTCCCAGTCTCCACACATGGTTTCTTTTCACTAGCCCTTCCAGCAACATTTGCAGTATTGCAAGTGGTTAACAGTAAATACAGCCCTTTGCTTCTGTGCGAAATAGTCATACACAAAGACTATTATCTTCCAAGGCATCCTTTCCTCTTAAAATAAGAGTCTATGTTATGTATTTTAGATCTAGGTTAGAGCAGCAGCTTAAAAAGGCGATGCCAGTATTTTGTATTATTTTCCCCAAAGGAAAAGCATCCATGCTTAATGAGACATTGAGGAGAGACAGTTCACAGGCACATCATGGCCTTGGTTGTCTGAGTCCTTGTCAAGACACCTTTGTGGAACTCTTTTTTTGTCAGCATCTCTCCAATGCACTGCAGGATTTGAAGTTAGAGTCATGAAATAGGAAGGTTGTGGCTTTACTGCAGGGCTACCAGCTGGAGGCTTGTGCAGATGAAAGCAAACGACTCCCTCAAAGACTAGCATTTAAGAGATGCCTTGAAGGTGAAACAAAACATTCACAATAAAATGGTATGTTACCTACTGTGCTGAATTTTGAGCTGTGTGTTGAGTACCACCCAAAAGCAGACCCAAATGGGGGAACTCTGGGGGGAGATGTTCTCTTGAATCACAAACCTGGCTAAACTAACTTAAATATCTGATTATGTCTCATTTGTGTGGACAGTAGATAGATTTGTGGCAACTTACATGAGAATGAACAGTGTGCCCCAAAGGATTTTGTTTAAATTTCCTTTCTCATTAGCCTTCTGCAGTACTTCATATGTCAACTGACCTCCTCAGTGGTATTCAGCAGTGAGGGCTTGGATAGTCTTAGATTTTTAACGGATTCCTGTCTTTTGTTGTTGTTGTTGTTAAGTGCTTGTGATTATAGTATTAAAATGCCTAGTAAGAGACTCCGGTCAACTGATGTCAACTAAAATGCAGCTACACATAAGTGATTTGCTACCCTAAGTAAAAGCCGAACAGGGTGATTTTGATCAGTGTCTGTTGATTTGGGAACAGGCATCCAGGCTTCAGCTGAAATGTGTCCAGTAGTCCTGCATGCTGGAGCAATATGGGTTGTAGGTGCATTGATTCTGCCCTTCTCGAGAGCTCATCCTTTGGGCCGACAGATGCAAGGCACACTGTGAAAGCCATTGCTGTTGCTGGATATTTTCCACTCCCTGTGGATACGGTGGAAACAATGATATTGTCTGGCCAAGCTAGCAGCCACCTGATCCTGAGCTCCTCCTACACGCAGGTTAATTCTACATCACGCCATTCAGAGTGACACCAGAGCAGGCCATTTGTGAGCTAGGAAATGTGTCGTTTGATTGTGTGCGTATACTTCCATCAAGAGTCTGCTGAAAAACAGCTTGTGTTTAGGGTTGGAATATTTATGGAGCATCTTGCAAATAATTTTCAAATTCTGCCGTTTAGCACCTTCTCCATGCCATATGTTCTGCCGTATCTTTCTGAGCTCCTTTTTCTAACTGAGATGTTAAATCTTGGTATACTAAATCTCACAGTTCTGGGTAAGGTTCATGGAGGGGAAATGATGGGTTTTTTTCATTTGTTTTAACTTACAGTTAGTGAGCTAACATATTTGATACTCCCCTTACCCCCACCACCAAAATGAGACTTAGTTATGCACTTCCAAGCTGTGCAACACATTTAGATAAAGCCTATCTATTTCTGGCTAGCCTATCGCATTTTATGAGGCAGAAGGGGAGGTGTGGTTAATGCCTCTTACTGTGCACTCACAAGTTTAAGCTTCATCCTAGGCTGGCATGGAAGCTGATGGCGCTGTGAGTACCTGGCTGGCCAGTGACTCAAATGCCTGCTGAGCCATGGCTTTCCTCTCCTGAAAACTGTCTTAAAGCGGAGCTGTTTTAAAGGAATCAGAGCTTGTAGGGCTGTTGTTAAGAAAATTATTGCTTACATCTCTTTTGGTGAGGGGTAAGCTGCCTTGAATTAGCTTGTATTTGTCATTAAGCAAGAGTGATACCTCAGTGTAATTTCCTTCCCAGGCTCAGCTCACCATCTCATCAGACTACCTTTTCTTGCTGTAATTTTTTAATGTACTCCACGTAGATAATATTGGTCATTTAGCTGGTTAAAAAAGCTCACCTTTTAACAGCTCTACGCCTCCATTTGCATCATATAGCACTAATAAACAGGACCCAATTAAGGGATTAAAAGTTGGAAATGAAGAAGTCAGCAAATTTTCCAAACTATATTAAAATTCAGGTTTTTCAAATGTTTTGATTTGGGTTCAGTTGGTCTATTTTTTGGAACATATTTGTGAATTTATAAACTTGGGGCTACTCTATTAAGTCATCTGTGCCTGTATTCTTCCTACACTGTCTACAATTGTGTGTGTACCATCATATTGGAAAGTAAATGATCAAAACATAAAAAGATAGCCTGCAGTTTTATATATATAAAAAATGGACTTTTGTGAATAATTTAGGACCTGATCAGTGTAACTCCTTAAGGGCAAAAATATTGACCTCTGGAAGCCGAATATTTGTCTGGTAATTTCATTCCTAGTCATTTTGTTGAGGGGCTCGGGGATTGCAGTGCTCCTGAACATCTAGCTTCCCATGGTAGACCTGGCTCTGTTCTTAGGTGCCTATCCTGGTGCACCTGTGTTTTGAAAAGTTTTGCCAAAGTTTCCAGCAGGCCTGTCTGTCTTCCAGCCACTCCAAGGTGATAGTTTTATTCTCATGATTGATAGGAGATGTCTTGGTTCTATATCCAGAGCGTAACACTGTAAATCACTGGTTTTCATTTGTAAGGAGTAAAATTGTATTCACCTTTTGCCACCATTTATCATTCCGAGGCTAGGCTTGATATGTGTTCTTGGTTAAGCTCTGAGAAGTCAGGGCATGTATCTTATGAAGACTCTGCATGGCACCCGTTTACACCTGTATATATGTCAATAGAGGAAACAGGCTTATATTTCCTTGAATGCTTTCTGCATGTAAATAACACTCCAGCATATGACTGCCTAAGCCTGTTGCTCAGAAGGTTACCCAGGTGAAACTTCTACAAGTAAAGCACAAACCTAATCATGCCTCCATCTTTGACTTGTCATTTCCTTAGGGATATGAAAAACTTTATCTGAAACTTTTTCTTCTGTGAGCTAAAGAATGGACTAGCAACTGTATTTCTCTACATCAATTTGTCCTGTGGGAAATTGTTTCCTTGTATTTCCAAGGGTCTTGTTCTAAACCAACTCTCTGGGGCACCTTAGGAACCACAACAGATTATAAATGGTGTCCCCCAGTTACAGGTTTTCTCAAAACCTCTCATTTCAGATGTTTTTACTCACCTGAAGTTTTCCAAACAGGATAGAGACTGCAAGGACAATTGCTGTTCAGAGGTTGCTCACTCAACTGAGTCTATGCCGAGTTTGACACACACAGTATTACCCCCTTCTCCTTTGACACAAGTGAAGGGGTACGAAACAGCCCCAGAGGAGAGGTTCCACAGCTGCAACTCCAGTAAACTAAATGGGCTTACAGACTGCAGATCTGAAGCTACTGTAGACTGAAATACCATTTTTTATTGGAGGAAACTGCCCTACCTCAGGAATGCCTCAGCAATTTAGTTTTGTGTCGATACGGTACGGAAAAGCTGGGAAAATTCCAGACTAGCAAATGAAGAAGCTATTCCAGGTCCTTGTATCAGGTGTACATTTTTATCAGAACAGTGCGAAGTTGAGCCTGCAGCTTCCCAGGAAGATGTTTCCTGTACTGCGATGTTTTTTCCACAATATATAGTCAGAAGCAGCACAGAGATAATTTGTGTTGTCATAAAATTAGTTAAGAGTGTAAGCAATTAATCCTGTGTTTCCTGTACCTAGGAAGAGTCGGGTGTAAGAATGGCAAAGGCCTTTGTGTTTGCTTTTTGCTCCATTACTACCTCTGTGGATTATTGATGAGCTTGACCCGCATGCAGAAATAGGAGACTCTTCTTACAGCAAAATAAATAAAACAACAAAAAAACCCTTTTTGCCCTGTGGAATGAAAGATGCAAAGCTTGCAGTAAATCCAGCATGAACTTCATTACAAGAGTGAAGACTTTTGCTACAGTCCACACACACGCATGTATATCACCATGTAGACCAACATCTACACGTTGATGTATTGTGGTGTAGATCAACAGATTACATCAATGTAGGTCTGTCCCCACTCTGTTTAATCACTAGTGCTAGTCCAGAACATGTATTTTTTTTAAATATAGAAATAGGGATATGCATGTTTTTAAGGAGTTTATTGGTATGAATAGGAGTCTACCTTTCATGTTAGAGGTTTGTAGCTATGTTTTTATTAGCATTATTTTTTTTCAGTGCACTGGTTTCTGGAAAAAAAAAAAAAAAGAATGTATCCAAAATGAAAGTAAATAAATAAATGAACAAAAACATTTCGTAGCGACAGGGGGAGGAAAGTCAAGGAAGGATAAGAAAGTACAGACATGTCATAAACAGATCATGGATAAAGGTCAGCAAGCCATGTAAATGACACCACCTTTTTTTAAGTATAAAGCTGACGCATTCAGGTTCACAAAAAGCAAGCCAAAGCAGTGTCTCATTTAATTAGATCCCGTGTAACTGCATTTTGTTTTGCACAGGACTGGGCAGCAGCTATTGCACCACTTGTGGTAGTCGGCTCCTCTGTTCATTTGGCTTCTCGCCCCCTCCACTCACTCGCGGTGGCTTGACTGGGAGCCGTATCGGACTTGGTTTGCTTACATTTACACAACTGAACCCTCTGTGTGCTGGTGTTTATATGGATGGACTTTGTCTGGACTGACTGTTTTTCAGTTAAGTGAAATGTGTAGGAAGGATAAAGTGTAATTTCCCGGCTCCATTTCATAACTGCTTGAAGTGAACATTTTGCTGCTGAATTCCTTCTGTCCTTCAGCGGCCCGGCCTGAGGCTGTTTTCCACAACTGCCCTCATACCGTGGCACTGGTGCATAAAATGCCCTCTGCCTGGTCAGGCCACAAAAACAGACACGTGCCTGGGGTTTTAAAGGGAAAAATAATATTCTTCCAATCTTCACCATCTTTGGGTGCTCATAACCCGCCTGCTTGGTCTATGGTTTTACATCCCTAGGGGCAGCAGGTGCCCCGAGGAAAGGCTGGTGTGGATGTGCTCCTGGTTACTCTGAGTTATGGAGGGGGCCGGACCCCGCGGCGCTGTGTGCAGCTGCTGCCCGGAGCGGGGCCGCGGGGGCCATGCACCTTTTGGCCAAGTATACAGCACAGTAAGGCGCAAATGAGGGAGAGCAGGGCTTCGGTGCAGGCACAGCCTGAAGGAGGGATGAGGGGCTGGCTGGCCCTCCCCGTGGTGCCTGGGGGGGGGCTCCTCCTGAGCAAGAGGGGAGATGCACCCCCGGGCCTGTCAGCTGTGACACTCTCTGCCCCACACACACACCACTGCCATCTTGCTGGGTCGCTGGAGGGCACTGGGGACACTAAGGGGAGCCATGGCCAAAGCCCTTCAGCCACAGGGAGGGCAGTGGCCCCCAGGGGGGCCCCATGGGCAGCTGTCCCCTGCCCTCCTGCTCTGACCAGGGACAGCGCCATCCATCGCCTCTGCGGGTTTGTCCTCAGGCCTGTCCTACCAATCCAGCTCTGCATAGCTCTGCACAGCTGGAACGGGTTCTCTGCCATCCCTGCAGCAAGGAGTCTCTGCTTCCTGCCCAGCAGGCCGCCATGGAGTGCTGTGGCCTGGTAGGCTGCCATGGGATGTCATGGCTCAGCAGGCCGCCATGGAGTGCGGTGGCCTGCACCATGGGATGCTGTGGCTCAACAGGCCACCATGGGGTGCCCTGGCTCTGGAGGCCACCATGGGGTGCTGTGGCTTGGCAGGCTGCTATGGGGTGCCATGGCCCAGTAGGTTGCCGTGGGGTGCTGTGGCCTGGCAGCTCTCAAGGCTGGTAGCAGATCCACAGGGCTACCGGAGTTGTCCTCAGGGGCTGTAGGCAAGGGGCTCGGCCTCTCTGAGGTCCCTGCACAAGCAAGATAATATTTCTCTCTCTCGGTGGGTGCCAGAAGGAAAATATATTCACACTTATGAGGGGTCACATGCTGCAGTTGCATGGGACATGATTACTTTAGCTATTAATTACAGTTATTAGTTATTACATGTTTTCCAGTGTGCTGAGGGAGCTTGCCTTTCCAAGGAGCAAGGAATATTGGCAGCATACTTTTAAAATTCAGTCAATGTATTTTCTCCCTTTTCTGAGTGTCATCTGAGTTTTGCAAGAAATATAAAAAGTGAAAGGGGCTATAGTTTTACAGAGCTTAGGGAACAAACTTTTTAAACAGCCTCCAACAAACTGAGGAAGTAGATAACATTTGACCTTTCCAGTCACGTATTCTCAGAGAGCATGAGGAGAGGATGAGAGAGGACAGGAAGGAGAGGACCTGGAGGAAAACCCAGAACAAACACAGGAGGAGCACACATGGTATGTCTCTCTCATGCCCTTCATTACTTACTATTTATTTTTGAGAGGCATAAGGTGAAGCTCGGACTAAGGAGGAATTTTCAGGCTCAGCTAAGGCTTATAAACTAGCTGCTGAGACAGAAGTTTTCAGATGTCTCTAAGGTCATTTCACATGCAAACTCACGTTCGCAGAGATGGTGGGCAAATGCTTAGAGCATGGTGCTCAAAGCTAAGTATAGCCAAAGTTTCGCAAGCATTGGGAACACATATCCCTAACTGCACAGCACTGCAGTTCAACAGGCAGCCATAACGCACAGCAAGGTATGTTCGTCCTCGGCTATAGTCTGTGAGTTGATGCAATTGTGCCTGATCTGAAAAATTGTCTTGCTGGAAGCGAATGCATCCATAAAGCAACTGTCAAACATGTGTCACTCACGAAATGTCATCTCTAGCTGCTGGCAGTAAGTGTTAAAACCATGCTGCAGTCATGAAACTTCAAACTTCAGAAAGAACATGGGTCATCATATGGAAAGGGTAAAAATGCACTGTGTGTATTCTGAGGGCATTCTTCTGCAATTTTCTTTCTGCCCAATACAGTTAATTTTCCATGAAGTCAGGAGACGTATAACTCAAAAATCAGTGGTAGCAGCAGGGAAAGGTCTGAAACTCTGGCAGAGCTCTGCTTTTAATCTGTCAAGTGCCATTGAGACTCATTGAATGTTCATATCTAAATTTGATCCTTTATTATCTCTAGTAAATGAACATAAGCATAATATTTGCTAAGAGTCAAATGTTTGTTGCATTGTACCTGCTTGCAGCATGTAGCCATTTGCTGAATAGAACAGGTTGGTACTCAAAATCATTAACAAAAAACCTAAAAGATTATTCTTCCAGTGTGCTTCTTTCTACCACTGTCCCACATGGGTATGGATGGGACTGTTCACTGCTGCTTCCCTGTAACTTTTGTGTTACTTGCCACTTTCCGTAGTGATACACCTGTTTGAAATGGTAGAAAGCATCCCTTTGACTTAGAGACTAGCTATACCTAAGAGGATAATAGTTTAATGATTTATTAAATAGAGTAGGATTTATCTGGTTTTATGAAGAAGCAGTCCTACATAGTTTTGAAAGTAAAGAAAGCATTTCTAGTAGTTAAATTGAATATTCTAATTGTTCGATCTTCTTGTTTTTACCTGGGTGAGAAAATTCTGTAATAACATAAGGTGAGCTATGTGGCCACAAATCTACCAAAAACTTGAAGAGATGTGGTCCCCAAACTGCAGTTTTGGCAGGAATGACAACTTCATAATAGCTAAAAATGGCTTTTCAATTTCCCACTGCCTCCTGAGTTTCTGTGACTGTCGGTTTTGAGACCAGTTTTGTTTTCTTTCTATTAAGGGAGATAAGCTCCCAAAGGTCAGAAAGAAATCTCTGCTTGTCAGCTTCCTGGGCATTGAAGTCAGGGTATATCATATGCATTTTCTCTCCTTGATTGCAGCAATACAGATGTCATTTCAGTGCAACAGAACCTTTTCATGACTAAAATAAGCGTAGTGGAAGGGACTAGAAAGGCATATTCTGTCACATACTCTACACAGGAGACGAGTAATTTACCCACGAAGACACACCAATAGCAGTATGCAGCAACTTCCACGAGCAAAAATCTTCAGGTAGTTTCTCCTATGATGCATCAGATGCCATTATTTTCCTTTAACATTACTGACAGACTGGCAGGAAGAATAAGAGGCCACTTAAGAACAAACAGACGTTCTGATCTCCACCTCTGCCCACCATTCCACTCCTACCTCCTTTAACATGACTCAGCCGAGATAATCATGCCAGCAGCTACAAGGCAAAGAACAGCTGCCCCTTGTCCTTTGCTCTGACAATGAGACTGTACTCCTTGGCATTTGCTAATGTTTCTTATGGTTGCAGTAGAAGAGTAATAGCATTCCTTCATTACTTCTAACTGATGATCTGAGAGAATCCCTTGGGCACCAACAGAACACCCTGTGTCCCGGCATGCAGCTTCAAAAGGGAACAAGATAAATGACTGATGAAAAATCAGCTGTCCTCTCCATACATCTTCTGATCACCTCACTGCTTCTGTCACTTGCTGTGTTGTTGGGAGTTGAGTGAAGAATTGTTGGAGGGGTTTTTAGCCAAAGTATTAATAACTTCCCATCCCTTTGTATGGCAGGAGCCCACTTAAATGACAATAAAACATCACCGACAAGGAAAAGCATGTCCCCTTAAATGATCAAAGTCCCTAAATGAAAATGGCATAGAGCCTTGTCCATAACTCTTGCTAAGTATTTAATCTCATCTCCTTCAAACATTGCTCAAAAGACATTTAGCGCTGCTGAGGATGTCTTTTCCACAATAAGGTATCTGTGAGGGGCTTTCTATTGAGAGAAAATAGAGCGGTCAATACTGCTAATGGTGCTGCAGAGAGACGTTGGGGTGTTTTTATCTAGAAGATGCTACTGAAAATTGTATAGCTACTGACACCTATTGTGATAAATGGAATTTAATATTGGCTCAAGATGAAAAGTTATAATAGAGCAAAAAGGAATTGCCTGAACACAGTCCCATGGTACAGTATCATTTAAGATACCCCGACATTTCTGACTGGAGGTGATTGATTAACTGGTGTATGTATGTCTGTAAATTTATGTACATAATGTAACACAGCCAGAAAACATTGCTATAGTTGGTGCATTCTTCTACCTGTCCTGCTTCTGTGTCAAATGTGTTTCCTTTCAGTTTGGTTCAACAAAGCCCCAGAAGCTGTAGTTTAGAGAACTGTTTACAGGAAGTTCCGCTGGAAGTTGCATGAAGTTACTGAATATTGTGATTAGAGGTGGGACATTTGTGCACATTTTAATGGTACACATCCTTCTGCACCACTTGGAATTGCTGGCAAAATTCTCACCAACGTCGATGATACAGGGTCAAACCTCAGGGCAGCAAGGATTGTAGGGAACATACCCTCCTGATTGTTGGCATCTGATGTAGTTGTAGCCGCTGGGAAGAGCATCCAGTCATTGATCATCTAGAGATGTAATGAAAACTTACCATTAAGACAAAGACATGTAGGGCCAGGGCTTGAGTTGAATATCTATTTGGTACAATAACAAGAGATAAATGAATATTTTTCACTAAGTTATTTACTAGATAAAATAATTTAGCATTTCCTTCTTTTTGTAGAATACTGAGAAACTGATCAATTTTCTTAAATTTACTTGATAAATCACATTTCTTTGCCCCATATTTTCAAGATTTTTCTTTCTAAGCTGTCAGTTGTTTGTGGTTCTGTGCATGTTATCTGAGTTACGCTATGATTTCTTATGTAAACCCTAGAAACGTTTTGCCTTTATAATAATTTTCCATTTTAAAAGTTGCACAAATTTATTTTATAGTCTTGGAGAGCTTGAAAAGCACCTGCTCCTTTGTAACCTTAGGGCAAAAAGAACATCCCCATTTAAGTAAAGGAGGAAAACAAACATGATAAAGGTATCAGAGAAAATGTTTTTTGTTTCTCTTGTCTCTGGGCCACAAGCCAATCTGAAAACATATCCGCAGCAACAACTATAAAAGAAATCATAGTGCACAGTACAAAAGATATAGCTTGATCCCTACGGTTGCTGTTTCCTTTAAAGTATTAGGCATTTGCTCTGCATCAGTAGATGACTAAGTGAGGAATTAACCCAAAGAATTAGATAGCCCCTATTGATAACCACTACGGAGAACGGATAACCCCTGTAATTGAATGCACGTAAAACACGAACCAAACGGCATACACGGGCTGAGTAAAACTGAAGTGCAGCGTCGGACATTGTTAACCTTGGGAAACACAGAATCTTTGTTCTATGGTACATTTTTTATGTATTGCTCTGCCAAATTTTCCTTTTTTCTCTCTCTGTCCCTGCTTCCTTTTTTCTCTCTGTTAATTTTTTTCTATTCAGAAACAAGCCCTCCATCTGCTTTCGCTCTCCCTTCCATTGGTAAGTTTTCTTTTACATCTCTGAAGCTACTGTTTGTAACTTGCTATACCTGGAACATTCATATGCTAAACTGGAAGCTGTCCTGTGAGCAATGGAAGCTCTGACTCAAGCCCTCTCTGACAAGATACAAGTTCTTGCAAAATCTCCCCTGCCCGTATTCTCACATTTACAGCAGTCAATCAGATGTCAGAACACTGACATTCAGAGAAGTTCCACCTTCCACAGCAGGCTAGCAATAACCAAACCACAGCCCTGGCTGAGCTGTTTTGCAGAGAGTAGTGCTATTAAAATTCCTGCCTACCAGAAGAGGCCTGTTCTACTAAGTCTGTTGAGCCTTGCAGGCAATCTCCACTGCTTCTCTCTCTGTAAACATCATCAAAGCTACTTGAGCTAATTAATTACAGGCTGAGGGATTTTAATGCTCCAAGATACATGCACCCAACACAAAGAGTCTCCCAGTGAGGAAATGAAACTTTCAAGTCCGTATTTGAGCTAGATATTGGAAGAAATACATAGTGACATTCAGGATGCCAGCACTCCCTTGGTGTTACTGGAAACATTTTTTCATTTTTCCCTTGAGATATTATTTAGCATATTCTGACCAGAAGTCTTCACACACAGAATGGCTCTGACCAGACCTGTTATCAGATAGTCCAGCTCATGCCACCTTTGCTGTCTGGAAAAGTAGTAGGCGTGGGGCTCTTCTTGACACAGTGAAGAGCAAGGACTGAAGGTGGCAAGTTCCTTCAACACCCATCAGCTTTGCAGCTGCCGAGGATGGGATGCAGCCTTCAGTGTCACCATATGGAATGCAGACTGAGAGAAATCAGAAGAAACTGTATTCTTCCTGGGAACTGTAGCTGCCCCTAGCAAAATATACTCTTCAAAATTCAGAGGTGAGGAAATGTCTAGAAAAGTGTAAAGTTTGTACTCATCATCTGGGGTACATTAACATACTCAAAAACTCCTCTGTGGCCTTGTTTTAAATTTGCATTCTCAGTGGTGATTTTATCTACTTCACTTGTAAGTTTAGCACACAGAGTACATTTATGAATTTTCTCGCACACAGTTCAGTGGCAAAACTCCTGTGAGTTTCAAAGGTACTGAATCCAACCCTAAACAAGCCCTAACATGAGCAAAAAGGAAATTAGGTGGTGGTGGTGGGGGAAATTCTCCTCAAGGAGAAATTTCTTTAATACTCCTCTCCCTGAACTCTCAGACTTGTGTCATGTCACACAATGGACAGCAAGTGTACGGGGGAGTGTTGTGCTTTGAAAAGGAACCTTGTGGGGCTTGTGGAGAGGAAATTCTTGAGACACCATTGTCATCACACAGGAAGCAGGATGCAAATGCCATAGCAAAAATAATATATGGGAGAACTTCAGAGTCTGGGATAATACTTCCAGTCCCTGTTAGCAGGCTTCTTATTACAAATATTTGACTGGGTTTAATGAGTGAATCAATGCAGAATATGCTATTGCCTTTCACTGTATTGGCATCACAGGCATGCTTGGAGGCTCCAAACATGATTGAGACCTGCTGTGTTAGACAGTATGTATACTCAGCAAGATAAACGGCCCCTATCTCTACCTTTATACATAAGAGAAACACAGTTGATATTGCTGTACAGGCAGTGGTCTGAAACATGGAGGGTTTAAGTCATTGAGACAGAACCGGAAAGAGCTGAGATCAAAATCCATATCTCCCAAGCTCCACTCCCTGCATTACCCATGAGTCTGTTTGCCTCTTTAAAATCTCATACAACAGATGGAGGCAGTTAAATCAGTAATTTTTTAGCATCATATAAATATAGATTGCATTGCTGAGAACTAGGCTGAAAGACAATGGGAATAGACCTTAATGTTCTATAATATACTGTCCAATTATTGTGCCAAAGAAACTAAGCTACATTGCTGCTTTAAGTTTAATTTGTAAAATTAAATCATAAATGTCACCCCATACAAATGACCATGGGCAGAAGAGTGAGTCACATTATAACAGACAAGATGTATATGAAGTCTGTGAATCTGCAAGCAGATGCATCAATTATGCCTGAATTATTGGCAGGCTTTTCCGATCTCCAATACTTCTACTCAAATGAAAAAATATTATTAACCTTTGGTGTGACACATGCAAATAAAATATGATGATTCAACAGCAAATTCAAGTATCTAACCATCCCAGTTTTAAGATAAGCAAATTTATTTTAGGCTTTGGATGAGTATATTAGCTCAGTATTGGAAATCAAGTACTTTTGCAAGTTGCAGTACTAGCTGACATCATAAAAATGTCAATTATACTACCATTTGTAACTGAATGTTACATGATGGAGGTGCTGAGTTGAAAAATGCATCAAAGTATTATCATTCATAAATATATATACTGCCACAAAGTTCCAAGAAGCCAGTCAAGCAGTGGTAGATGCACAACAAACTAGAGTTTTCCACCCTCAAGCTCAGATGAGAAGTTAGTTTACAGAATAATTTCATCCAGCCTGTTTGTTGTTTTTTTTTTTAACTGACGCCTTGCAGTTGCTAAGGGGTGGCTATGGAAAATACTCCTCTTCCTGCCATTGGGAGTGCACTGCCAGGTACTGGCACAGACGAGCCTCTATGGTACTGCCACACCAGGGCCTATGAAGGCACAGGGAAGATTCCTAAAGTGTCTGCCAGTCTTCAACATGAAGATCTTGGATCACCCTGGATTTTGAAGAACCCATTTTAATACACCTGCCTGCTTTTCAATTCTTCCTCCTTTCTCTGTTCATTTCTTTGCTGATTATTTTCTTTTTCCAAAATATTCTAAATATTTCCCATTCTGTTGTTTGGTGGTTTGTTGGGTTTTTTTCACTGTGAATATCTCCTTAGTTTCTTTGCTTTCTACCCAATTGTTACGTCCCACTGGGGAGAAGGGAGCAAAAGGGAAACAAATGCTGCTGGCCTTCAGCCCCTGAAATGCCACGTGTTCCTTGCTGACAGGAATAACAGAAGGTATTTTGCCATCCTGTTTTACCCGCAGTATAGGTGTCTACAAGTACAGGAGTTCTGCTTAGGCTACACAGAAGGAGATTCCTTATTTTGCCTTTGTGGCAAAGAGTGTTATTGGATTTAATTTCTGTGCAGCCTTGGATATAAGCTCTGACAGAGCTGCAAAAATATTATTATAGTGTAATTCAGCTTTCACTAGAAATCTCTGCTAAATTTGTATCTCTACTTCCTTATGTTGTGCAGTCTAGAGCTGGAGTAATACGTTACTTACAACTCATATGCTAGTCCTGGAGGATTCTGTAAGCACAGAATGCACAAGGAATGGCAGTACATTATTTTTGGACTACACGTTTCAATTTTAGTGCAGATCTGAACCACTCTTCCATTAAGTTTTGGTGAGCCATGTTCTAATTGGTTCAATATTCTGCCTGGTGACATGATCTTGCACCTTTCCAGAATTTGGTGTAGTTAGCCTAGACATCTTAAGAAAAGTAACTTCTTATGTCCTCTTCTGATGCTTATCTGTACCTCTTTCCCTTCAGACTAATATGAAAGGGGTCTTACATTCTTTCGTATTTATTTTCAGGGATTTTGAGTGGTCAGAAAAAAACCCCATCAAACGTTGAAAATATGTATTGGTGCTCACAACTGGGAAAGCAGCTATTTTTCACGTGGTTCCATAGAGACATTTGGCTGGAAACCTGCAATGATGGCCTCTTTTTATGCAAACCTATAATTTTATTTATCTCTAACCTTTTTTGCAAACCTGTAATTTTATTCATCTCTGTGGTCTGAAAGTGATCATTCCTTCACCTGCAGTTCCAGAAGAGGTAGTATTTGAATCAGCAAGGGCTATGGAAATGCTATTTGTTTGTACTCTAATTTCTCAGAAATGAATCAGAAGCAGAGAAGGTACAGACTCCTAATGTGTTAGATGAAACTGAGTCACCTTCTTTTGAGCAGGGCTGCTGCAGATGTGGTATGTGCCAAGAATTCTCATGCAGGAACTAAATTAATCCTTTAGCAGTAATGTACCATTTCACAATTACCAAGCAGTTATAAATGAAGTAGCCAGGGGATTAAGGTATTATTCATTTCAGCTGCCTAAGAATACAAAGAAAGCTACCTTCTCTCTCAGACAGGCACTTCCATCCTATGATAACCTAAAAGATTGCAGGTATTAGAAAGTAAGTGCAAAAATCTGTTTTGAGGAAAACCTATATAATACATACTAGCAAAATGTCTGTATTTTCCCAGATAATTTTGCTATTTACTAATGCCATTAGTACTTTGTCTGTTAATTATGTGGTGTTAGGCACTAAGAAAAGTCAGAAATAGCGACGGTTAGAGTGAGCTTAAAAATTCAGCGTTGCTCCCTCCTTTTGTGTGGTTGATGTTGTGGTATTTTAATTGAAAAATCAAAATCAAAATCTGCCTTGATTATAAGGCTGTCAATCCAGAATAATTCCACTGAGGAAGAGTGATAGGTTTCATGATCAGAGATGATCTTTATTATTATCTATCATGACTTCTTACAAAATACAGACTCTTCTTCAGAAATTCCCTTAGAAAGCTCTTGTTTTTTAGTGGAGATGCAGCAAATCATCAGAAAGACCTCCAAAAATTTGATTTGAAGACTCCAAGTGATGGAAAAATAGCCATATTGTGATGTAAATTATTCCAGCACTTAAATATCCTATCTGTTAGACACCTGAAGATATGTCTGTATAGCCATGCAATTTGCTGTGGAAAAATAACAAATCCCATTCAGAATGGGCTGAGAAGCTAGGAAAAGCTGAACTGTTCCAGGTACACAGGCTGGATCAGCAGTCTGTACTTTGTATTTTGTTGTTCATTTACATCCTAAGAGACAATGTGTAAAGCCTATGTTTTATAGGCTCATGACTCTCGTATTTCATGGCTATGTCAAAACTTCAGCTTTTATTTCAAAATCGTTACTCACATTCATACGTGCCAGGAAGGATTTGAAAACAGAAACAGATGATGTCTACAGGGCTACTATTCAGATCTACTGACAATGTGAAACAGCAACATGGAAATACTGAGTATTGAGAATTTCTATTAATTTTTGCCTGTGGGCATTTGGGTCTCTATCTTTCCTTTGGTATGAAGCAGAACTCTCAAAATGCCACTCTCTGGTAAGCATGCAGGTAGAGCAGGAGTAAAATATGAGCTCTGTGTGGTAACTGTGGCAGTTGTTTGTTATCCCCATCCTCCTTTCTCTAGGACCTCTTACACTCCTTTCCTTCTCCTCATCTTCTACCATTTCCCATGTGAAGGGGAGTACTTTGTTCCCGTTCCTCTCCTACAAAACATTTTGTGCCTGGAGTCACCAGCAGCAAAAGAGCTCACGCTGCCCTTTGAAGTGCCATGCTGGGGACACTAGAGTGGCCAAGCTACCGAGGCAGACATCGTCCTGTCGGTCGCACTTTCAGGGAAACTGCTGGAAAAACTCACGCAAGTGAAGGGGTGGGGGTGAAGGGAGGCTGTGTAAAACCAGTTGTGTGATCATGGTGGGTAAGGCTTCCACTAGAAAAGAAAGTAACCTCACTCTCCACAGAACCTGAGGGTGCTCTGGCATAAAGCCATCTAGCTTTTTAGTACACCCTGATTTTAACCTACTGCCCTGCTGGTTGTCCCCAAGCCCTGGGTGGAGCACTCTTAAGAATCGTTCAGGTAGTCCTAAATCATTCCCCAAATTAAGCCATTTCTGGTGGAAAGCCTGCCCCTCATTCTGTACCGGGAGCACTGACTTTCTCTGTTTGCCTGCTGTCCTACAGGCTAATGCTTAAAAAATACTTAAAAAATACTGCTTCCTTTGTCAGAAAATTGTTTCTTTTCTCTATTTTAAATCCATATAATAACAATAGAAATAACACCACAGTCAAGATAACATAATACATGACTGCTGATGTTTCAGGCCGGTGTTGCTTTCCATCCAAGTGTGGAACGCCATGGTTATAGACATAGTTCAAGTCTCCAAGCACCTTGATATGTTACAGAATAAAATACTACTTTTCAATTTTTGTATGTGTTAGTGTGAGTGATGAAAAGTGGTGCGCTGGTAGAAGTCAGTGAACAAATGTATCAGAGACGGCAGCAAGGAACTGTCTGCCTGTTTGGCTAGCTGAAGCGCTGAACTAGCCCCAGACCATGACTGCAGTTCACACTGACAGTACAAGGGTAGGGTCTCCACCTCTGTGGAGAACTAATGTCCTTCCCATGTGGTACCAAAGACTGGTCAGTCTTCAACTGTCAGAATGAATCTCAGGTGAAAGGCCTTTAGAGTGCCTGCTTCAGAGACAGGTAAACTGAGGGGGAAAAACCCCAAACATTTGCCCTGCTTTTTTTCTGGGTTTGCTGCCACAAATTAAGTTGCCACGTGCTTAGGCTGCAGGCACTGTTGAAGGGGTAGCCAAGAAAATGCTGTAGCAAGGGTGACTATGTGTTGCATAGTATTATAATCTAATAGCGCCTTTATATTGATATATTCTCAATTTTAACTTAATGTTTCCAGAAAGGATTCCTTTAGAAAAATGGTAAGAGGGTCAAGAGGGTGTGGGGAGATTGATTCTAGCCTCCCAGCTCTTACGCAGGGTACTGAAATTTATCAAGAAGGCAGGAAATTAATAGTTTTGAGGCTGTGTCAGCCCTCTTTCACAATGCAATTCGGACTGAAAGATGTAGCTGTAGCAGTTCCTTGGTAGCACATGTGTTCTCATTTAACTGGCCTTCAAACAATGCAGCCACTACCCTTCTCCCAGTTCTTCTGGATTAGCTTCATGACTAATTGTGGTAAAGTTTAGGATGACGTGCGATGGGCTGCTCATCTGATAAGCCAAGGGGACACATCACCAGCACTGAATGATGCTGACTTTCAAAGGAATTCAGATTTTGGAATTTCTCATCCCCTCCCACAAATCCTCCGCTGAGAAGGCAAGATCAGGACATATGCTTTAAAACCCAGGGGATGACCTTGTGTCAGACACAACAACGGATGCAGTGCCCAGAAGTGTAGGAGTTGGGAGGCTGATTTATGGCGATGCTCGGGGAGAGAGTATTCCAAAAGGCCTTTTGCCATTTCCTCCTAACGCAATGGCTGCGCAGACCGGCCGTGCAGCAGGAGAGGTCAGCAGAATGGGATTACATAAGGCTGCTTGCTATGCACAAAAACGCAGATGGCCTAAATGTGTTTCATTTTTTTAATGAAGTCACATGCCCGAGAGCTGCAGTTTGAGGCAGAAGAGGAATCTCTGAAGAGCAAGTACAGCAGGAGTTGTTTTGTTCTTATTTTAATTGAAAATAAGTCTGGAATCTCTCCAGGAAATAAGTTTTGAAGGAAAGAGTTGGCTCACACAGCCCAAGCAATTTAGAATCACCTCCCATTATTTGTATTTCATCCTCAAGTACTTTGGAGGCGTATTCAGATACTTGCACAGATAGTCATCTAGGAGAAACTAGTTCCAAGTCAAGATGGGATCATCTGGTTGGACTGAGTTCCAGACGGTGCAGCAAAACAGAGGGTTGACAATTCTTTGCTTCTCAGTAAAGACTCGTTCACTGCTACTTGGTTTGAAATGCACTGCTTCTTCTCCTTTATACTCCCAATATTATTCTATCACATCTTAATCCAGAATTACATTTTCTGCTTATTAGATGGCTACAAAAGGATGAATCTCTGTAAGAAATTATAACCAGAAATTTCAAAATGAAATTTCAGCTCTCAGTGATCTTTTTTTTTTTCATTTTTATTGCACATTTTCATTTTTTATGTTTGTTACAATTAAAAAATCTCACTTATTTCTTTTAATCTCTTATGATTAAGGAGCCATGATTTCCTTACTTAAAATCACTTTTTCTCTCCCTTTAATTCATTATTGCCTCTAATATACCTTTTCTTTAAAAACATATTATAATAAAATCAAAGGTGAAAGAAAAGCTACTATAGAGCTCCAGTTGTATCTTGTCAAGGTGAAAATCAATTTCAGGCACACATGTGAAAGCAATAGCATTTCAACAAGTTCATTTATAAATTGAGAGAATTACCGTGCTAGACATTATATATTTAAGCAAACTCAGTGTTCCTGATAAGTACTACAATGACAGTGCTGTAAATTGAATTCTTGTCTTTAGTGTGACAATAGCACCATTTATACAGTGCTTCCCTTTCTTTTTGCCCCGATGTTTTCCTCCTTGCCTTGCCTCGCAGCATATAGGGGCCTCGCAATTTTCCTGGGCGTCATCCCGAGCCTAAGGCGAAGTGCAGGAGCTCTCAACCCTGGCAGGTTTTGTGTAGCTGCCTTCGAAATACCTCAGAGGGTGGAGGCTCCATAGTCTCCTCGCAAACGGTTCTCCTGTTGTGCTACCCATAAGCTTTTGAGCATGTCTAACCTAAGTTTTGCCTTATTGCAATTAAGTCAGTTCTTTTCCGATTGACCAGGGACATGGAGAACAGGTTATTTTCCCTCTCTTTGCCGCAAGCTGGACACAGGCTTAAAACTAAGTGGAAGAACAGATAGCGTAACAGGGTAACTGTGAACAAGGAGAAAAACAGTGGATCAAATAGTGGATCATCTGCTGAACATCTTAAATGTCTGTGTATTAATCTGTATGTAAGATGGGAGGAGTTTGGGAATGAGAGTACTGGGTACTCCTCTGCATGACCAACAGTGTGCCTGAGTTATGCCTGAGTTATTCCTGAGCGGTGGCCTCGGTCACTCCTCCAGATTCTTTGTTTAGAAAGGTTTATCCTGTCAAGGAAGGTCCTCAGTTGGGAGTTTTCTCATAGTTTTCTCTTCTCTAGCTCAAAACCACAGACTTCATCAAACATTTATTCGCACAACTTGTCTTTTAAACCTTTAAAACTTTGGCTTTGGGGTTGTTTTTTGTTGTTGTTGGTTTGGTTTTTTAATTATTTTTTTTTATTTCCCTGTTCTCCAGAGCACTCTTTTCAAGTGGGAAAAGAAAATCCATAAATCCAGTGATTGTCTAAGAAATGAGTCAGAAAACTGGTCTCTTGAGCCTTAAATAGATGCTTCTTTATAACTGAGTGAGCGTCTTCATTCACCATGTGAAAATGCTGCAGCTGCACCCCTAAAGTACAACCAGGCCAGGTCAGCCTCAGCATTTTTCCATGGTTGGTGACAAAAGCGCCCATTAGCACAGCTGTGATGCTTACACCTGTTCAACAAGAACAGGGTTGAGCTCACATCTGCATTTTAATGAGACATTCAAACAGACATTCAGTAGCCATTAAGTATCCCCTTACAATCAGAGGACCTTTTAATGTGCACATCTAAGGAAGCAAAAAACAGTTCCTGAAGTAATTAAGAAGAGTTTGTAGTTCCTCAGTCATCCACAGGCTAGGTTTTCTATTAGTTAAACAGGAACGTGCCTTCTGGTGTCTCGGAGAAATGTAAGGTGGGAATGCTGTGCCTGATCGCCTGAAGAGAAGCATCACCGAGCCAGGAGCCCAGACGGGGATGCAACACCAGGTGGTAGCAGAAGGTTGTGCCTGGAAGCAGCAGGCTTCGAGGCATGGGGCCGTCTGCTAAATTCACCTTCCTAGCTGAAGGGTACCAGCGCAGCCTCCCTCCGCAGCAGGACCCCTGTGCCCGAGCGAGCACAGCTAGTGAGGGACTAATAAAACAGGGCGAGCAGCTCTGCCCGCCAGGAAAGGTCAGGAGCAGGAGGAAGGCTGCGGGGAGGGGGCATGATGCAAACGTGGGGTTCGTTGCAAGGAAGGAGCTGGAGGCAGGAGGCAGCTGTGAGAGTTGTGAGGGGCTGGGCGAGGGGCATGGAAGGTGGCTGCCTCTGCAGGGGAGAAAAGAGGGGCAAGAAGATGGTGTGCTCATTGCATATGAAATAATTTGAGGCGAGATGAGTGAGAGAACCTGAATTACTGTGGAACAGGAAATACTGTTGAGCAAAGGGGGAAGCCAAAAAAAGTGTCAAACAGTAAGAGCTGCAGTTGCTTAACTAGAATCTGAGTGGTTTTTATAAAGACACAACAGGAAATTGCCTCCAGCACCTGACAAGCACTGTGTTGGACCTCTCCCACCGAACAAAAACCCTAAGGTTTCTGAAAATTGACAGGCTGGTTCCTGGGGCCTCGCTGGGTGTGTGTTTCTTCGGTGGGTTCTGGGCAGGGGGTCCAGAGAAGGGTTTGTTGCAGAATTGAAGACTTAATAGCAGGCTGATCAAGTCTGTAAATATTTCATTTCCACAGCCAGGCAGTACTTGGAAACAAGCCAGGATCCCTCTGATCTCCAGTTGCTAATGAAATTATATTGTGCTATTGCTTTGCTATTTAAAAAAAAAAAATAATAATACCCTGCAATATTCCGGTGGTAGATTTGCTAGTTTTTCTCCCTGCATTTTAACCAGGTTGAGGTCTGAGCGGCCGATCTTTTTGTGAAGCCGATTAAATGTGTGGGCAGAGCAGGACCCAGCCCTGCGGTACGGAGGTGGGGGGGGTGCCCTTCCCCCCTCCCCCCCCCGCTCCGCGCTCCCCTGGCGGCGGGGGCGGCGGGCGCGGAGCTCCCCCTGCTGGCCGGTCGCTCCCGCTCGCTCCGGCCCAGCCTGGCGGGGGCGGCCGTCGGGACCCCGGAAAAACCTGGGTACCCTGCCGCACACCTTCCTGCTGGGGGGAGCGAGGGGGCGGCAGGTGCCGCGGGATTTTCTTTTTCCATCCGGATTCTTCTTTTCCTGCAGGGCAAGGAAAGGTGAATATTGGGGAGTTTTCACACCGTAAGTTATTTGTGACTGAAAGGACTCTGTGGCTCATGTGAAATGGTTCTGTGGCATCACTCCTGTTCACTGACCCTGTCCCCCTGGTGCCCCCCCCCCCCCCCCAAACGCGCAGGGACCCGTGGGTTATCACCGAGGTGGTTTGGTAGGGGGGCACACCAGGTTACCGAACCAGGTGTGTCACCGTGCCAACAAACCGGACCTACTGAGACACAGAATTGCCTGGCGGGGGGGCAGGGTAACGGTTAGGGAGGGTGGAAACCTCTTTCAAAGTCAGAAGTAAAGTTTGCTAATGGATTTTAGCAGGCAACGGGAGCAACCTGCCGTGTGTGTACAGCCCCAGCCCCTCCCGCACCGCTGAGACAGCTCCTTCAGAAGCTGCACCTTTGTGCCACCGAGACAGCTCCTTCAGGATCTGCATCTTTGTGCCACCGAGACAGCTCCTTCAGGATCTGCATCTTTGTGCCACCGAGACAGCTCCTTCAGGATCTGCATCTTTGTGCCACCCAGACAGCTCCTTCAGGATCTGCATCTTTGTGCCACCCAGACAGCTCCTTCAGGATCTGCATCTTTGTGCCACCCAGACAGCTCCTTCAGGATCTGCATCTTTGTGCCACCCAGACAGCTCCTTCAGGATCTGCATGGATCTGCATCTTTGTGCCACCCAGACAGCTCCTTCAGGATCTGCATCTTTGTGCCACCCAGACAGCTCCTTCAGGATCTGCATGGATCTGCATCTTTGTGCCACCCAGACAGCTCCTTCAGGATCTGCATCTTTGCGCCACTGAGGCAGCTCCTTCAGATGCTGCATCTTTCTGCGGAGAAGCTGCGCTGCCCAGGCTGAGGTTGGGATCAGCTTTGCAGTAAGGGCCTGTCAGCATCTGACATCTCCAGAGGCTTTGCTGGTTTACCTTTCACAGGGAGTGTGGGGTGTTTATTGCTATTTCTGTTGAAGTTTTCCCTTCTTCAGCAAAAGCAGTTTTGCAAAATTCCTCCCTTTACCTGCTTATTAACCCTTTTCCTCATCTGGCATCAGTAACACTCTTAAAATAGAATTACCTTTCTTTTCCCTGAAGTCCATTTGTTTCCCTTTATGCTTTCAGTTTTCTATTTTCTACTGCTAAATTGTTTTTCCCCATTTCCATCTTCGTCATGGCTTCATTCTTTTGATGAGTCTCACTTTCTCAAAAAAAAACTTCTTACAGTTACAGTATCAATTATGGGGGAAGGTAGCCAACAGCTGGAAGTTGTCCTTTCTATCAGCTCTCCAAGAAACTGCTTACAGCCTCCTGGCTCCAGAGACTACCATTTAATGACCTTTCCAAGGGTCAAGTACTAACAGGGATTGGTATTTATGTTCAGAATATTCTCAACCACTGTATCCTGAAATGTGAACTACAGCATTTTGTATTCCAAGATGCAACTTAAAGGTTTTTATTTGTCAAAGTACAGCATCTCAACTCACTTGAGGCAAAGTATTTTTTTCTGAGGATGTACTTTATCAAAATGTCCTCCTCGGTGGGACAGAAAATTTCAGTGAAATTGCCAAGGACTAAATGCTTTCCCCCTCTCCAATTCGCACCAAGTTTGATACTATCTTGGCTGCGATTTCATCAGAAACCGTGAGCAAAACAGTGTGGTAAGGCAGTGAGTAGAAGACCTTCACAGGAAAATTAAATGACACAAGAAGTGGCATTAGAGATTTGTAATGAGGGGGCTGCTGAGTGAGCACTAGCAGCATAAATGTCAGGGAACAAGCATGCTGTGAGAGGTGTGATTGCTCAAATGAGCGGTGAATGTTCATGGTTGTGAAAGGCCCCTGTGCCATTTTCCAAAAAAGTAGTGATGTTAAAATCCAATGATCCACCAAATTCTTTCACTCTCCCCATCACATAAAGTTTCTTATCTAGTTGCAATTTGATACGCAATTCTTCCTTCTTCATATTTTATGCACAAAAGAGTTCTTCATCTCAGCACTGCAGAAAAGGTGCATCTGTTCCTGTGTGTTGTGAAGAAAGCCTGATTAAATTTCCTAAACAAAACATGTCTTGGACAGTAATGGTGACTTTAGGAGAAGCTGGTTTTTCATATGCTTTTCCATATGTTAGTTTAAAAAAATAAGAGAATGTGATGTGGTCTAAAGTACTCTGGTTGGCGAAAACTAGAGTTTGATATTCCACAAGCTGTCATCTCGTTGAAGCGGTTTAGAAGATGGATGCCTTTTCAGTACAGAAGAATTTAAGTGGCTTCACAGCCTAACTCTTCAGGTTTAGGTCATCTCTAAACTCAGGCTGTAGGAACTCCCTTTCTGGGTGAAAGACACATTAAAAATGTTGCATTCTTATGGTATGTGGTGAACTCCATATCCACAGCAGCCTTCAGTGAGCCCTCCCATCTGCACACACTTGAATGTATCCCCAAGTCTTCCACTGCAGTTTTGCTTGACCTTTGCAGGCCTTCTCCATGGAGCAGCTGGTTAAGCTGAAGTGTTGCTGGAGAGTAAAGATCTTTGTTTCATCCGCTGTAGGTACAACACTGAAAGTCGCCGTTTGTCAGCTGGTTGCTCCCTCTCAAGAAGAACCAGCTGTGGGGGTGCTGGTACCACCCGGTACAATCCCTCCTCGCTCTCTGTGTCCTGGAGAAGACAAGCCTGAGGAAGGACTCTTGCAAGAGGCAAACGAAACATCCATCCCCGTTCTCTTCTAAGCTGAGAGGTTTACGTGGGCAGGTAAATGGGGGCTCATGTTGGCAGCTAACAGCAGCTCTGCTTCTGGTTTGCTGTAAAAAATATAGGTCCTGTTCCTCCCCTCTGTCCTCCTGTTCCTCCTCACCGCATCTTTTTCTTGGGTGGTCCATGGTATATTGGGGATAGGGAAACAAATCTGGCCCGAGAGGAACTCTGCAGCTGGCCTGGGGAAGGGGAAGAGGGCTCCCGGGGGCCGGGCTCACCAGCCGCCCTGGCAGGTGGGCAAAGCCAGGGGGGCAGTGCCTAGGGCAGGGGCTCGCTCAGGTACCGCTGCATGAATGACAGAGGGATTGCTTTGGTGCTGCACTGCTAAAAAGCTCTGCAGCTGACACGTGAAGCTGGGAAGAAGGGCAGCTGGAGAGAAGAAAACAAGAAACCACTTTGGCCCAAAAAGAAACATTTTCTTCAGCTGCATCCTACTTATTTTTTCTTGCATAGATAAAGGGAATATGAATTTTGTTTGAGCTTTTTCCTTCAGTTTATGTCGACTCTAAATCAAATTGATGTAAGATGAATAGATTCCAACAGAAAAGTGAAAAACCAAAGAGCTCCTTGGAATTGATAATAGTAATGAAAAAAAAAATATTTCCAAAACAAGGACTTTATGCTGCCAGCATCTAAGCAAAAGAATTCAAGGCTTCTGAAATACCCCAGTACACATATGCACCCACATTTCTTATGGGCTGAATGCTGAGCTCAACCATGTTTTAAGCACTGAATGCTCAGTTCAATCATGTTTTAAGGTCATCCCATCCTTCAGCGTGTTTACCACTTGTTAAATACAGGTGCCAAACTGCGTAGGGAAATTATCACAGGCTAGTGGGTGTAGAATGATGCTGGGAAAAGAGAGAGTAAGCTTGGTCTTAAGACTGAAATATATGTAATTAATTGCTCTGTTGGTTGGACAAATAACAGTGAACATAAAATTAATTATCATATGGGGGTTACCAGGGAAAAGCACAAAGCTTAACATTGTCAGTTAAGCTGAAGATCTCCTGCCCCAGGGGTTCAAATCACTTGGCTGTGCAAATCTGGAAGCACTGGTGATGCTCAATCAGGCACACACAGGAGGTAAAGCAAGAATTAACTTCCAAAAGCCAGACCAAAAGTTCAATGCAATCTCTGGCCATAATATCATGTGAGTCCTTTTTTTATTGGATTAAAATCCTCCTATTTTTGCTGGTCTCAGTCTTTCACTAACAAGTTGGTATTACCTAGCATAGGGAACGTAACTCAAATGACCTAATTTTTGGCAGTTATAAAGGTTGTAACAGAAAGTATTACTTTTATTTCACACCATTACGCCAAATTAATTTTAACAGCTGGAATTCATGCTGGTGACCAGCAGATGTGAACAGCCTCCTCATGCTCTTGCTTGGGTAATGAAGGAAAAAAATAACCACCTTTTCTTGTAAGACCGATGCTGGTTGTAGGGGCAGTGCTTTACTTAGACTTCTCTGCGACATTTTTCTTGAATGTCCACGGTATTTGGGGGCAATGAAACAAAACTAAGTGAGCCTCTTGTTTACACTTTTTCCTCTTCTTTATCATGGTATTGCTCCCTTCTGCACTTAACTTTGTTCTCATGTTTTCTCTTTCAAATAGTCCCTTATGAATCCTTTTTCTCCTTACAAATCTTCCGTGCTCTGCTTTTTTTAATTTTCATTTCTATAATAATCATATCTTTGAGGTGTTCTGGTGGTAAAGAGGCAGTTGTGTGGTCTAGAGACCTGTGTAATTAAGTAGTCAGAGCTTGCACCTTGAAATAAATGAATCTCTGCTAAATTGTTTGGCTCTCAGCAATTGTAGACCACTGATATTACTGAGCTAAGGAACCTCTGGTAGCAATTTACCGCTCTGAAACACTCTGGAAATGTGGGTGGTGATAGGAATGTGCTCAAATAGCACTGACAGCATTGAGAGCCAGTCGCAAAGAAGACAGACAGAATATTGCCTCATTTTTATGACAACAGATTACTTGTATTTTTAATATCTTACTGTTAACTCAGGCAGAGATTACTAACTATAATATTCTGTATTAGAGAAATTAGAGGAGTGAGTCCTGCACTCCAGGTAAAAGTGAAACATATGAGATACAGCTTTTAAACAGGGTAGGAAAAAAAAAGTGAACATACAGAAAAATGTGTCTGTTCTGAGGCTAAAGATTTGTCAGTTTGCAAGGGGCTGCATGAGACCCTGATCAGAGCTCGTGGTGAGGTATAAGGGAAAATGTCGAGAGACTTTCAGGAAACCAGAATTAACCCTCAAGAAAGCATGGTGATTTGGCAAGGAAAAGCAATCACAAGGACAGACCTGAGAGAAGAACAAGGTTCTGACACTGAGGTCACTGCAAGAAGTCCAGAAAGGAGATGTGGGTAGAAAGGGAAATAAAGCTTGAAGTCCTGAGTTCACAAAAGCAACACGCAGAGCTGCCTCTGATGGGACAAACAACCAAAAGCCATATACTCTGAAAAACCTCCCAGCATTACCCTGCACTACATTGACTTCCACAAATTTGCAAACACTAGCTTGGACGAGAGGACATCACCAGCACCATTTGTGCAAGGTAATCCTTCACAACAGCAATGGACAAGATTTCAGTGGAAGACAAATGAGCTCTTAGTCTGAAAGCAAATGGAACATTTATTAATTTTAAGCTGTACACAGGTGTACAAGCCAGTGTTTTTTCAGAGACAGTGGTAGTAACAAGGGAAGAAGAGCCCAGATAAGACAAATGAGTAGAATTCAGGGTTGCAGTTGTGATCTTATTGCCATTAAGAGAGTGAGTGAAGTAAATGTATGAGTAAAAAACATATTGCAAAGTAAGATTTGTAATAATACTAAGGACAAAAAAATCCTTTACTGATTTTAAAACATATCAAGTTGTTCATCTTATGCAGTGGTGCTTCACCTTAGAAGAAAAGGTGACAAAGTTTGAAAAAGAAGTTTAGGATGTTTTCCCAGTGGAGAAGAAAGTGTTCAGCACAATACAAAATATACCTGAAAGCCCAACTGTTCACTGTCCGATGGAGGAGCAAAGAAAGGAGCTGGCTGAGCTTGTCACTGTAGGAAAAAGGAGAGCAAGGAGCAGAATAAACAGAGCGAGGCACTCACTTTCTGTAGAAAACCCAAGTTTTTCTTTAAGGAAGAGGATGAAGGAATCTCATAGGCTGTGCCTCTTTGTTACATGTTTTTTGACTGAAATATGCAAAGATATTCTGCTGTCTCTGCAAACAAAGAATGTTTTCTTCTGTTTCCCTTATCACCTCTCCTCTGCAGAGTATTGGCAAAATGTGGGCTGCCACGTTTGCCTGTTGTATTGCCTGAAAAGATAAAAATGCTTGGTGGGAGTGATCTTTCAAAACTCCCAATCCCAGCCTTCCTTCTCTGCTCTCTCTTGTGTGAAACCTGTAGGAACTGAAAATCTTCAAGTCCTGTAATTTTGGTTGAGCGTGCCAAGGCACAGACCCTGCCAGGGCACCACGTTATGGATGGTTCTGTAGGAAGTTGGGCAAATCCTGTCACTGTGCATTGATTAACAGAAACCCCACGGCAACAGCAAAGTGAAAATGGGACACAGGCAGGTCCTAGGTAGGTTTCTGCAGCTGGCCCATCCAGGCAGTTGCAGCAAATGTCTTTAGAGAAGCAGAGCACGTGGCACGTAAGCAGCATGGCCTTTGAGAGACGCTGCTTCTTCCAGCTGATTTTTAGACTGTGTCTGATGCAAAGTGTTTCACAGTGGAGTATATAAAACGCAGTTTGATGAGATTAGTAAAGTAGTTACTGTAGTTCAGCCAGTAAAGCCCAAGTAACACAAAAGACAAATCAGTATGCAATATTGCATTTCAGAGAATGGTTTGGGTTGGAAAGGACACTAAAGATCATCTAGTTCCAACTCCCCAACATCTTCTCTTTTTACAGGCATGTCGTATTTTTTCTGCAAGTTATTCCTGTAACGTTTTTCTACATTTTCTGGCTAATATCGCCACTTGGAGTCACTTAGTTCAGCTTTACAAAACTGACTTTTCCAAGTGGCATTAATGTGATAATAATGAAGAATCCTATTCTTTTCCCTCTTCTTTTCTTGCCAAATTGCTTTTTGATCCCAGGTAACTTTTTGAAATCAGTAGCATTCTGTGCCAAGGAGATTCCCTAGGCATTATGTGACAAACATCATACATGTTTTGAACTGGCCACCTGCTAGTTTTCTTTGACACCCTCTAGTTCTTTTTTGGAAGAGAGGATGAATGGATCTTCCCCGTTCATCTTTACTTAGTTTCTGCTGGGTGAGCAGCATTACTCTGCCTTACCTGCTTAATGTTCTTTGAATATAGATTGAAGTAGGTAGCCAGGGGAGTTATGTGTCATGCAGTGGTGCTTTCTTGAAGTAATGTGTGGGAAGAAGGGAAATAGCCTGGAGGTTTTTTGCTCCTGCTAATTGCCTTCTTCATCAGCTTACTGCAACTTGTTCCGCATCGTGCAGTTTGCATTCACGCTGCCATAGAAGTGAGCCAGCAGTATTTCAGAGTGAAAGGCCTTCTGGTGTGTGCTGAAGCTCTATTATTTGTCCCGCCTTTTTAGAAGATAAAAGCTGCTAACTAGCTTATTTTATTTTATTCTGCAGCTGTGATAGCCTTAGCTGTCTTTCAAGCCCATTAATGAGTTTCCCAGCCCAGAAGCAGGGCACAGATGTAGAGAATTTTCTGTCCTGAACTCGTGGATTCCCCAGCCTTAACAACCAAATGAAAGCCATCAGTTCCAAATTAAAAATGCAGATAAGCCACCCTTATGTTTGGCTCTCTGGCAATGGTCCTTTTATCTAGCCATGAGCCTGAAGCCCTGTTGCTCGTTTCTAGCTCTGTTTTTGGGCAGCCCTGCGATCAGGTAACATGCCCTTACGTTTCTGTTGTAGGTTTGCATGGGCTCTGGTCACGTTCAAGGGCGTTTGAATGAGATGGTGGCTTTGCTGCCTCAGTTTATAGGGGTGCAGCTTTGCTTGGCAAACACTAGGGGAGAACAGTCACAGCCAGTTTTATAATTGAGTTGAAACTTCTCTGGTTTCTCTATGTATTTATTTAAAGCAAAGCATTTTATAAGAAAGGGGAATTGAAATGTTGTAGTCTTTGAGATTCTTAAAGAGTCTTTAACTAGTATGCATAGAAAAAGATGTGAAAAATTTATGATGTTATTGTTCTCCTGGCTTGTTTTAGGATGATGTGCACTCAAGACTCAGGCTTTCCCTGAGAGCATTCTGCTGACCCTCCCCTAAAACATGGTGAGTCCTATGGAGAAACTGGAGTAGATCCTTCAGTTTGTCCCAAAGACGCATGCAAGCTGATGTGAGATGTCTTGGTTACTTGTTAAATACACAGCAGACCTTCAACTCTCAACTAGATTTTTTTTTTTTCCTTTGGAACTTCTTGATAGTGTCTTTAAGCATTAAGATGACTAACTGCTGAATCCTATGGCTTTTTTCTAGTGTGATCTAGTCCTTCCTTCCCAGTGTGCAAGATATGAGTATCTAGTACTAATGACACTATTATTGTTCTTTCAGTTTATAAGCAAGTTTTAGAAAGCTGTAGGTAGCATTATGACACATTACTTTGTACTGCATGATAAATTCCTTGTTAATTGCCAGTTTCCAAACGTTACCCTCCATGCTTGCTTCATCCTCACCCTGTCTGTGTGATCAGTACGTATCAAGATAAGCACATGGGATTTGAGGTGGGAATGGAAGAATAAGTTATTCCTCCTTTAGGAAACAGAGTGTGTGCTTGTTACCCGTTCTCCACCCATAGACCTGAAGTAAGATACCTCAAGAGGAATTGGCCCTGGAGAAAAATTCTGCAGTGAGGAAGAAGGATTGTGATAAGGAAGGGGCTGTAAGTTGTGAGTGTACATTAAGTGAAGCATGGCAAATAAAAGCGTACTGCTAGCAATTTGGTTGAAGGCAGCAGAACTAAACTTGGTGTAAATGTTAGGCAGGTGTCCAGACTTATTAAATTACCCAGGAATGATGTCCATTGAGAGGGGGTTAAAGCCATCTTATCAGAAACACAAAAGTTGAAAAAAAAAAAAAATTTGCTAGAGTTGTTGGTTGTTTTGACTTTCTGATTTTGTTGCAGTGGTGTCCCCAAACCCACATTTTGATCAAGTAGAATCAGTTCTTTTCTTTCTTTTAATTACTTCACTGATGTTATTTGTGGGCAGAGGCTCTTTGTTGCTGAGAGCTAGAAAATATTGTAATCACATACTACCAAGTCACCATCTTTCCATAAACGAATTACTCAAGTGCCCACATGGCCGCCATTGCCAAATCTGTGCCCTGAGTTAATATCTTGTTAAGCTCAGTGCTGTCGGGCACTGCTGACTGGTGTCTCTGGGTTTCACTGAATGTTTTCAAACACTGGCAGCATAAGAGCAATGAGAAAGTACAAGCAGCAAAAGGTTTGTCAGCAGCCAACGTAGGTGAGATGTCCAGAGACTAATGCTAGAGCTCTTCTGTGATGGTTAAAATTTATGGTTGGGTATACTTGATGTCCTTGGAGAAGGAACGATGGGGCAGACCAGGTGCTTTTTAAGTTATGTGAATATTCTTTCTTTGGATTTTTTGCCTCCTTTAGTGTCATAAAAATGAAAAAAACCCCACTCGTTGCTGTAAGTGATTACAGGTTCATGCTGCAGGGGTTGGTACTTGTGTTACGCAAGGCACAGCCAGAGTTCGCAGAATCATCATAGAACTAAACCATGCCACTAAGCACCATATCTCTGCATGTTTGTAAACAACTCCAGGGATGGGGACTCAACCACGTCCCTGGGCAGCCTGTGACAGTGCTTGACCACCCTTCTGATGAAGAAAATGTTCTTAATATCCAGCCTAAACCTCCCCTGATGCAACTTGGGGCTCCTTCCTCTTGACCTGTCACTTGTTATCTGGGAGCAGAGACCAACCCCCGCCTCGCTACCACCCGCTGTCAGGCGGCTGTAGGGAGCGATCAGGTCCCCCCCGAGCCCCCTCCTCCCCATGCTGAGCACCCCCAGCCGTGTGCCCCAGCCCCTTCCCCAGCCCCCTGCCCGGCTCTGGACACGCTCCAGCCCCCCTACGTCCCTCTGGGCCTGAGGGGCCCGAAACTGAACCCGGGGCTCGAGGTGCGGCCCCACCAGCGCCGAGCACAGGGGCACGGGCACTGCCCTGGCCCTGCTGGCCACACCGTTTCGGATCCGAGCCAGGGTGCTGTTGGCCTCCTGGGCCACCTGGGCACACTGGGGGCTCATGTCCAGCCGGCTGCTGACCAGCACCCCCGGGCCCTTTCCATGGGGCAGCTTTGAGCCGCTCTGCCCCCAGCCCGCAGCGCTGTGGGGCTGCTGTGACCCACGGGCAGGACCCGGCACTTGGCCATGTTGAACCTCACACAACTGGCCTTGGTCCATCCGCCCAGCCTGCCCAGACCCCCTGCAGAGCCTCCTGCCCCCAGCACGTCAGCACTCCCCCCAGCCTGGTGCCAGCTGCAAACTTACTGAGGGTGCGCTCAATCCTCTCGTCCAAATCATTGATAAAGATATTAAACAAAACAATATATTCCAGGAGATTTGAGAATGAGTGTTAAAAAATCAGAAACATTGCTGAAGTACTTCTTTTACTATGGCAGATAGACCAGCTGATGGAAGGGGTTTGGGGTTGCCAATCCACTTTAATATCCCAAGGAAATGCTAGACAAAAAAATGACTGATTTAGATCTGCATGTTGTCCCTAGTCACTTCAGTGTCTGAGCTGTAGAGTAGGAGAAAGCTGAGCAAGTTCTTAAAATTGCAAGTGTAATCAGAGATAAGGAAAAAAACAATAGTCAATAAAGTGTTCTACTGAAATCCTTTTCCCTCTCACAGCATCCAACATCCTCTGCACGTATCTCTGCAGCCACCTCCCTCTCTCTGAACACCATATGTCTTATGTTTCCTACAAGCTGTATTTTTGTGCTACATTTCAGATAAGTAGCCAGGAAGATTAGGAAGTACAGAAAAAATAATCAAAACCTGTACTTATTAAAAAAACTGGGGCACTTTTGTCTTCTGTTTCTGCGAGAGCAAGTAGTAGCCTAAAGACTTTGAATATCTGGTTTTCTAAGAGGCAATATCTTCAAAGGGATGGGTTCGTGTTACTAATATCTTCTTCTGTCTCTCAGTGCGGAGAGCATTCCTGGGAGAAAGGGAGTTGTATGTCTGTATTGTAGGTGCCGAAATAGCTGGTGATACTGGCACTTGGGTATGAATTTTAGCAACTCTAATGTGTGTTGGGGTTTAAAATTTCCTTAGCTGTCTTTGTAATAAAGACACTAAAGCAGGGTGGCGGAGGGGAGCTGTTTGTTTTAGCTTCTCTCCAAAGATTCACACTAAACGTAGAGCAGAATGACTTAATGTCAGTTGAAAGTGCAATGCATGAGCAGGAGTACCAGTATCTGTGTGGTTTTCAACCTCCTTGTACGAGATGTGGTGTCCTACATACCTACTCAGCTTCCAGATTTGGGATTCCGGAAGAATACAGTGCTTGCACCATGATATGTGATGATGTGATGAGATCAAATGGACTTTACAGGAGTCTTTTTTTTTTTTTTTTTACTTTTATTTATTTTTTTATTTTCATTTTGAGGCCACAACCCAAGGACTAATGGTTCTCTATGGCAGAGAAAGGCTTTTCTCTGGGGAGATTTTATTACTCGTGCAGGTTGCTAGCACACGTGAACTGAACTGGGAAAGTGGTTCGGTGGCCAGTGGCAGGTCTAGTTCTGATGACTCCGAGTCCATTGGTAGGGGTTTGTTATGTCACAGTTAATAAAGATTTGAGTGCAAACAGAAACATTTCTCATGTTGGGACACTCAGCACTTCTCTATCCTCTGTGAATTCCCTGAGGCTTGGTATGGATTGAGGTCACTCTGTAACATACTCAGTGCAGGCAACAGATGGCCTTTCATTTCTACCTAGCTACCTGTTTTCAGTGATTTCATAGAAAATTTGACATCCAGAATGTTGAGACCTTCTTCAAAGACATTCACTCTACCTCCACTGTTGCTGAAATTAGCTTAGAAGTTACTTAGTTGGATAAGAGACAGATAAAAGCACACACACATTCACATGCAGAGTGAGCTTGATCAAAATAGGCCAAAAGCAAACACTAGTCTTAGCTTTTTCTAGTCAATGTGTACCTAGAATTCTGTGATATCTTAGATTATGAAACACAGATTTCTAACATAAATTGGAGTTCTTCTGTTTCAAAAAGTAATCTTACAAACAGCTTCATGGGATACCTGGAATACCATGGGATACAAAATTTTAAATAGTCATCCAGAACTTGTATTTCCCCTCCATTAAAATTCTTTATTCTTTCCTTGATTTAATGGATAAGTCTATTTTTTTTTTCTCCCCACACCCCATTCATTTTAAACACTTTCTGATGTTTTAAAAATTGCAGGTAGTTTGCACACTCCAGGCTGAGATCCTCTGGTTTAGAGGTCAGGTTGTTGACCCCAGGCTGTGCTCGTTCTTTAGCGTTGACAGGAATAACAGTGGAAACTCACTGTCAAAGGAGCTTCCAACACCTGTGAAACCAGATCTGTGCTATGGGACGGTGGCCTGATATATTAAGAGCATAATTGAAAATCGGAAGGAAAGAGGACAATGTGGCTTATGCTTCTACCATATTAGTGTTAAGATAATTCTTAATAGGCTTATAAATGCAAACATTAAATAAATCACCATTTCTAAAGCATTGCTTTTTGGCAATTAAAAAAAGCAAGCAATATGTACTAATCTTAAATGAGCTGATATTCCAAATTGCTCCTGTAAAAATATTGCATTAAGAAAGCTATTTTCAAGTGTTATCATATGCATAGACATTCTCAGATTAAAATCTAAGCAAGTTTTAAGGAATGAAAGTTGACTGTCTTTTGCTCAAGACTATCTGAAGCTTCATCTTTTTGTTTAAAGAAAACCAAACCCAGCCCTACTCTTACCCCTCTGCTCATTTTTTTTCTTTTTCATTTTAGCTAGTATCAGGAATCAGAAATTGGAAAACAAATCTTACTTTCAGTCTTCCGATAAACGACTAGCCTAAAGAGACTTTGAGTTCTTCAGGAAGTCAGGTACAATCCTGATGACCTATTTTGAGAAGATTTGGTGGAAGAGAAGAAAGCCTGCCTAATCTTTGTTCAGTGCAGCTCATTCATGGGCTCCTGTGGTGGTTTTGATTGAACCCTGGCTGCTTTGGCTATTATCACTGCAAAAACAGATAGGATTTTAAGAGTACACAAACTACGCAGTAGACAATTATCTCAAGTCCATTTTAAAAGCCAGAAAACTGTACCTGTCCTTGGGTGCAGACCTAAAGGGAAAGGATATTCTTGTGAACTGGGATCCAGTCAAAGCAGCTGAGACAGGGCTTGTTTTGCAGTCAAATAAAATCCTTATACCTTTCTGTACCTATCTTTTTCACTGTGCTCTGAGCTGGTTTGGCTTGCAAAACCTTATCTAAACAGTAAGGCCTGCCTTTCAGGGAATAGTATATGTAGTACCAGAGAGGATTAATTAATGCTCCTTGCTAATCTGACTGTTCCTCTTAACACGGAGTAAAGTAAGAGGCTTTCTGAAAGGATAGTTGTTTTTCCTTCATGTCAGCAACCTGTCTTAATTAGGTTCAGGGGATGTCAAACCCCAAAAAACTTGACAGATGCTTTTCCAGAGCTTGCCTGTATCACTTTTGTTATCTCTGCTGCTATGGATTCAGACATGATAAAGAAAAGCAGGACTTGTGCTGGAAGTATTCGTGCCACATAGGGGAAAACTTCTATCATGTGAGGTAGAATAAAGCACTTGTAAACCAAGCTCCAGTTCTGGTCCCTCTTATTGAGGGCCTGGGAGCTATTTAACTTGGGTTAAGTTGCAGCCAGAGATGAGTGGACTTATGCAGGTAGCCTGTCTCACTGGAGCTGGTGAATCTCTCCACCAGGTTGGAGGATGACAGGCAACAGCAGCCACTACCCTGTTTGAGTGGTGGATTTATTACTGCCAGTACCAGTCTTGCTCTGTGGGTCTCCTTGTAAGTGGGAGGCACAGCCTTGCTTTCTGCCCTGCTTTCCCACACCTGTTTGGTTTCATCTGGGTGCTCCATAGGTCCCCCCTGGAAAGGGGAATAGGAACCGGAGTAAGACCGTGAGCTGCAGAAGCACGAGGCGGGAGCCCCCTGTTACTCCCCTTCTGTCCTTGCGCAGCAGTACCGTGCCGAGCATGCTCTGCGCGCCGCTTGCCGTTTGTCCAGAGAGTATAATTGTGCTCGTTTATTTGTGGCTCAGGTACAGCTTCCCACAGGTAAAGTAGCTTGCTCTGAAGAGAGGTTTTGTCTGCTGCCAGACCAAATGATGTTGATAGCTCTGATCAGGAAGCCCTCTGGGAGGCAAATGAAATTTTCTTCAGAGTATGAGAAGACTGTATTGTAGTCAAGATTGTCAAGTGCTTCTACATAGTGGTTTCCAAAACAGAACAGGCTTTTTATTAAACTGTAAAGTGAATAACTCTTTCTGCAGAACTGGAAGATGTTGACTTTCTAATAGTCATCACTGTGTGTTGTAATTGGAGATACAGAATTCCACCAGTCTGGGCTTTTCCTTCCACTCCCAACAGCACTTTCTTGCTTTGAGGTAACAGGATTTTGTGAATCCTTGGACAAAGACCAGGTGTCACATGTGCATTCACTTGGGTTTGTTAAAATTTTGCAGAATTTCACCCACAGAATCCAGTTCTCTCTTCTGGTAAGCCAGTGGCTCTTCGGGAGAAGGATGGCTATGGTGTGTGCTCTGTTATTTAAGCTGAAGATACAGACTTATGTATGAAGTTTGTTTGGCAGGGTTGTGGGAACGAAACAGGTAATAAAACTAGGAGTCAAACATTTCAGTGTAGATTAATGCTATGGAAATAAATTCAATATTCATCATTATCCGTAGAGCATCTCCAGAGGTTTTTACAGGAATGTCGCAGCAAATCTATTCAGCTCTTAAGAAAAGAGAGACCATACTCACAGATGAGCTAATTTATATTAATACCTAGCATAACAGAAGTGACTTCACAAGATCTTTAGGCGTTAACGTCTAAAATTTTTTAAAGAGTACATACTTTATTACCTTATCTCATTTACTAAGGGTCGGTTCTCATCTATTTGCAAATTTTGCAGGCTTACAAAGCCTAAAGGTCTATTTTCAAAATAGTACATCTTGCTAAACTGTTCCCCTACAAAAGATTAATTATTTTAAGGTTTTTAGCATACAAAACAAGAAAACTTCAATACTGATAGGCTGGGGATTTTTGCTGCTTACATTTACATATGTAAATTTCCCTAGGTAACAAAAATCTGTTCAAGTTTTAAATTCTCAGTGCTAATGCTAACAATAGCTACATTCACTACAGTGTGATTACACTGGACAGGCTTAGCATCTACAAAAACCACTTGGGTCTATTATGTGGTTTCATAAATACAAATTACTTGTGATAGAATTTGTCAGTGAATTGTACAGTAGAAATAGCTTCGGTATCAGCATCAGGACTGCATTGCATTCCTTGCTCTCATACACTCCAAATGCCACCATGCTGCAACTCAGAACCTCCACGTGCTTATTTCCTTAAATACCAGAGAACGTAAACCATGTAAGAGTGTAAGAATGGCTGTCCTGTGTCTGAATAGTCATTGAGCCTAACACCTTCTCTTCAAACAAGACAATGGAGAATGCTCTTTCTGGTGTCTGTGTTGAAAATGAGAAGTGATCCAAAGGAATCACTCTTAAGTCTTGCAGCAGTGACATCCTGCAGAGCAGGAAACCTGCAGCCCCCATCAGCATTCTGCCTAAACGTGACAGTAAGGTACCTCGGCCTGTGAGGATGGAGCTGGTAAAATTGCATGAGAATTACAAAGTAAGGCTTGTTGGATACAGATCATAAACTGGAGGAATACTGCTGTAGTAACAGTTTTGTATCGCTAATATTCTTACCAACAGAAGGTGTGGAAGAGAATCACGTGGGCTTGTTTCCTATACAAAGGATGTTTTCCAGAAGCATGCTTGCAGCTCCTTAATGTGTACCTGGATTTTTAATCTAGCAAGAAGATGACAAGAGGAGTGTAGCTGCCAGCAACGCAGGGTGGGTTGTGGCTGCAGATCCCCGAGTATGTGTTTGTGCATTTTGGTAGGGCTGTGCCTCTGGGACCCCACTAACTGCTGCCCTACCTGCCTCGTTTGACCATGGGGTGTCTGCATGAGTTCCAGTTGCACCTAATGTCACAATCCTGCAGTGTAAAAAGGACTTTAGGAGCTATACTTTGTTTTTAAGATGTCTGTGCACAACTAGAACAACAAAAAAAATGTGTTCAGCTGCATTTATTAGAACTGTTCAAGTGCTAGGGAAACATGGGAAAGCAGTTTCCAAACATCCTTAAACATCAAATTTTGGACAGTTCATTCGAACACCCATGAGATGAGATGCTGGACTTCATTTCACCCTCCAGGAAATGGCTCAGCAGTCTGTAGGAGGTGGGGGACACACTAATGAATGTGCCTGGAGCATTTTATAGGAAATGAACACTGCAATAATAAATACTAGGGGAATTTTGTTTAAAGGAAGCTACAATCTCTATTTTTCTGAATGAAATTGGTTACTGACCTCCGATTAGATGTTTTACAAGTTACAACAACAACAAATAGTTTGCTATTTAAAGTGGGTGGCTGCCATTTTTGTTTAGTTGTTTTACGAAGAGCACCTGGTGAAGATACATTTACAGACAGGTAATGATGTTAGTATCAAACCTATCAGAAGTAATTGCAGTCCAGCAATCAGATTATTTGAAGCAGGATAATTAAACTAGTATGCAGTGTTTTGCCAAGATTTATCCCCTTCTGTAAATCTACTCATGTCAGCTCTGTAGGCTTTCAGATGATTCTGAAAGATTTAGGAATCTCCAAAGATATCAGCTCATGAGTGGTTGTGGCTTAGCCCAGGTAGACATGGTGGGGATACTTAGAACTTCCTTATAATGCTGCTGTTATACACATTTGGATTGTTGGACTATTTGGGGTGGGGGAGTGTGTGTGTGTGTATTTTGTTTCGTTGTTTGTTGGTGGGGTTTTTTTTCTTTTCCATTTGGATTGTTGTAGGCACTGAGATGTGTGTATTGTACTCTTCTGAAGTGTTTGCATCTTTGTGTAGAGAGCCTGGATACTTAGATCAGCCGTATGATATCCTAGTACATTTGTTAAATTGTACCCACTGTGGATCAAGTCTTTGGTTTTCCAGCTGCCTCCTCTGTAAAGATTTTTATCTGTCAGTAAGAATAGTATCACTTCTGTACTCTAGACTCCCCTGCCAAATGAAGGGGAGAACTGATACCAGTAAAGATAAAAATATTGTCAGATTTTTAAATGTCTCAATGAGGACTACAAAAATAAGAATCTTTGTAGAAAGCAGGGCTGCTTATCCCCAGGGTGTCTGAGCATTCTTAGAATCCATGTGCCTTTCTTGCCTATCCATATGTTGTATCACATGTAGCTCACAAGCCCTTCAAGCGTACCTCCTGTTCTGGGGGTGACAGCCCAGCTCTGCTGATACAGGGATGCTGGGGGTGTTTGAGCCCCTCGGTGTGCGAGGGGGAGAGCTGGAGGGCTGCTGGTGCCGAGGCTAGAGCTGCAGTGACATGCTAGACCCAACTCCACCCGGCAGTGGAGGTGGGGGACTTCTAGGAGACCATCATTGTCTCCACCGTGACCCACTGACTCCTCAGTCCCCATCATCTTTGATCATATCATTTTGATATGAGCTGAGGGTCTGGTATTTCTCAGCCAAATGAACGTTTCGGTTGGCTGTTTGTGGGATCAGGAAAGGTCCTCTTTTTTTATACCTCAAAATATTAAACAAAATCTACTACACCTAGAAGTCAGGTTTTGTATTCGAGGTTTCTGAAGAGGAATTTTTTTTTTTTTTTTTTTTTTTTTTTTACCAAATAAATAAAGTACTTGGTAGCATTGCCCTTTACAGGGACACTGTGCCCTAATCATTTCTTCTGGTCAGTGACAGCAAACATATCATGCCTGGGGCAGCCTCTGTTGCACGATACATGCAGTCATAGAGCAAGCAGTCCCTGAAGAGAGCACCCTTGCAGGTTTTAGTTTGACCCCAGCCACAAGCAGAGTCTCTGGGTAAAACCAAAAATGTATATTGCATTCACTGCACTAAGTTAACCTGAAGAAGAGTATTAAAAAAGTTAATAATGAAATAGTGCATGCAAAGGTGAACAGTTCAGAGAACAATCCCTACTTGAGAAACAGCTTCTAAATAGCAGGCAGAGAACGAAGCACATAAATTACCTATGTGCCAAACTACCTGAAAATAATTTGGATACTCACTGAAGCAAAGTATTGTATCCAATGGTTCACTGCTAGGGCAGATCCATCTGCTTTCATTTCACTTTATTTCTATCCCCTGTAAGAAAATCAACATACTTTTGCTACCCTAGTCTACAGTCCATAAAACCAGAACTATCAAAATTCCTTCTGTCTTGAATGGAGGTCTGAACACGTACTGTTTTTATTAGGAAGTGCTTTATTTTTATGTGATTACTTCATCTGAAGGAGGGTAGGAATAAGTAGCTCAGACTTGGGTTACAAGATCAAAACCATTGACTTAACCTTTTGGTTTCAGTTTGCTATCAGATGCCAAACTGCAAAGCCGGCGGATAGTATTATTTAACTTAACTGTAAGAGTTTATGGGATGTCTGCTGTTAGAGCTGAAACACTGAGAGTTGTGAGGTTTTTAACTTTACCTAGGGCCTTAGTCTAAATACGGATTTGGAAACTGCTGTCCCTGTATAGCACATGCATATCTGACTTGTCCAGCGGTGATGTGCAGACACCAAACAGAAATGGGAAATGGGGCAGGTTTGGGGACGAGGGTATCGGCAGGTGAGAAAAACAAACAAAAAATGGTCAGAAAAGGCCAGGCTGTGTAAAGAAAATCACTGGCTCATTAGACTTTTTTCTTAGATACCGTTACAGTATTGATTCAATCTATAACGTATGATAAGATCAGAGCCCTGTTTACTTTTGGTAATTGCTGATCACTTGGGCCTCTTTGCAAGAGCAAGGTGCTATGTAATGGCTTTATGGGCGTAATCTTGGGAATAGAGTGAAACTGGATTAAGAAGCTTCTTTAAAATGTTACGATAAAACCAGAGATCATTAAAAGTCGTGCCAGAATAGCTAAAATCACTGAGCTCTCATGCAAGGTTCATGTCCTTGTTCTTCCCGATTCAGAACAGGAATTTATGGTTGGATCTCATATGCAAGCTGAGAATTTCAAGAGCCGCAGTTGGTGCATTCTCTTTCTATTACCGTGTATTCCATGTATTCTTGTAAAGTTTGCCATCAGCTGTCTTTGGCAGAGTCCGTGAGCCATGAAGATATTTTAAAGTAAGCTAAGTAATTGATGATTGTTTAAAAAAACATTACACTACACACTCTGTATTAAACAAATGAGAAAGTTTTACACAGAAGTAAAATGCCACATTGGCTAAGTTCTGCTCCTCTGGAAGGCAATAGGAATTGTACCTCTGCTTTCAGCAGGAACAGGGAGAAAATGTCTTACAGTGAGTTTATTAGACAGATATGTAGGTAGGTGCTGTACGCTGGCAGACTGTTAAAGCCAGCCTTCATGACTTAGCAAAGGCAATTCTATTCATGGGATTCAGGCTTCAACAGCTGCAATAGGCAGAGCACATAGGGATTTTCAGATTCATCTGCATTGTTTGATGCCTAGACACCTCTGGAAATCTAGCCTCACAAGCAAAAGTGGGAAAAAAAATCCTGACTACAGGCAGAACAAAGCCCTATTTTGATATGACCTACACAAACTTTTAAGTGTGGCAGTGTCACAGCAATAAATTTCAGTGTTTCACTGTTTCCTTGGTTAGGACTGAGGCACAAACACTTTAAATCCAGGCTAGGTCCAGGAACCTCTATTTTATCTTTTTTTATCTTTTTTTTTTTTTAATTTTTTTTTCAAATTTCATGAAACTTCTGGTTTTAGTCAACAGTGAATTGTAAAATCCTGCATGTAAAAGTATCATTTTTCTGGAGTAAATATTGTCAATCTAAGGTCTGTGTAATCATTTGAGGGTTGGAAACTCCAGATTGGGAAGGAAGGGGGTAGTACTTTAGAGGGCAGGTAGCTTTTTATGCAGTTGACAGCTGTCGGAGTGACTGAGACACTAATAATGTTACAGGTGATCTCTGCTGGAGTAGATTATTGAGCATCACAAAGCTAAGACGACTGGAATCTCATCATAAATGTACTTTCGTAGCTATTGGCATGCCATACGTGGTAGAGTAGGGAACGTTACGCTCGCCTCTAATTCAGTGAGAGTCACAACAGATAAATTGGAGGTCAAAAAGGCCTTTTGGGAGAGCTCTTGCTGAAAAGGGGTTATATAAATGTAAAGCAGTAGTATTATTATTTATGAGAAGATCGAGTCAAATGTCATCTTGGATGCATTTCATCAATCTGAGATTAGACTTGGGCCTGTAGCTCAGCAGCAGCTCAGTGATACAAACTGGTAGGGGATGTTTTACCAGGCTAAACAGAAACTCAGATGAAATAGCAAGCGCTTCTTTACAACAACCCTCCCATTCAGTGATATTTCTGACGTTTGGCATTTGGAGCAGCAGATGGGGTGGCACAGAGCTTTTCCACCAGGGCAAGAAACGACGTGCAGTCTCCAGCCCATTGCAGAAGTGTTTAATTTAGATCACGTAAAGATTTTTGCTGCATGATAGAACTGCGGAAACAGATATCAATATTTTATTAAATCCGTGAATTACAGCTGTATAGATATGTTAGGAACACTGACAAACCCATTGCCAACATGTGTAGCATATTCTGTCCTTGGGGGAGCCTTTATTATTCAGTGAGCTGTTATCCCCCAGGAAAAAGAGGGATGTCTGCTCACCCCCACCGCCTTCTCCCTGCTCACTGGCTGTCTGTGTGCACACACGTATGAATAGCATAGGAAAAAGAAAGATGGAATGAAGCCTTCTCCCTCTAAGTGTCCCACTAAGACTAGGCAGACATACCTCTAGCCCACAGAAATATATATTTTTAAAATTAACTTCTGAAATCAAAACAGCTACCTTACCCCTTTTGCATTTTCTCTTCATTGGCTTTAATTAAGTTTACCTAAGAAGCTTGTGAGGCCAGATAACCTTGTTACAGGAAAGAAAAAGATTACACCCTATGGGGTAGTTCCTACTAGCCTGGCCATCGTTTATAAAGCCAGGATTTAATATCCTTTAAGCTTTTCTGTTTGCAGACTCATTTTATTTAAACTGCATTTGTATAAACTGCTCAGCAGATTACAGAAGCGGCTCTATAGCCTTAATTTCAGTGTCACTTTCCAGCTGTTTTGGTCAGGCTTCATGCCTGGATTTAATGTATTTGTGCACTAAAATGAAAATATATCTCAATGATAAATCCTCTCCAAAGCAGAGGGAAATAGCAGTAAATAACATCTGTTGAAATCAAATGAAAATAAAAACAAAAGCCCACAGGAAAACCAGATATAGTAGGGAGCTTAAAAGCAAACTGATTATAGAGTTCAGGCTTAAAAAGAGGGATCCAAATCATTAAAATTATCCATAGGTAGGGGATGGGGAATTTGTGACCTACCACTTGTATAGATTTGTCAGTTCCAGATGTACAGGGGATCAGTTATTAAAAGACATGTTGCACTTCTGGGGCTGAACCAAGGCTCCTTGAATTAATCCAAGGGATCTGTAAGTTCATTACAGATATTCATGACAGCCACTGATTATCCCAGAAATAAATTCATGCAATGATATGCTCTTGAAATTGAAACAGCAGGGAAAGGCAGAGAGATCTCCCTTTCAGCCATCTCTTTAAAATAATAAATCCAGGTATCCCAGCTGTTCCATTTTGGTCATCTTTATATGCCCAGAGCTAAGCACCTAAATATCTGCTCTCTCTTTTATGTACTTATTTATTTTATTTCCTCAGAAGCTCTGATACTCTCCACCCAAGATTAGGCGAGCACAATCTGAAATCAGCTATAAAATCAGATGTAAGTCGTCTTAACGCAGGTAGCTGTTGTCATCTGCATTTGAACACTGGTTTAGTTCAGTGCGTTGAAGCCACAGGCTCTGTATCGGCTTGAATCGGTGTTTCCATCCACCTGGCACTTCCAGTTTTGCAAGGCGAAATACTAGGCAGCCTGGCCGTGTCAGTCCTGCAGTATTTGGAGGACTGTAATTTACTTGTGTGCTAATGAAGAATGATAAGGAAGAACTTGGTCCTGCATCTTCCCAAGACACATTTTAATTTTTTTCTCTTATACATCAAACCACGTAGAGGAGGGTCAGAGGAATACCGTAACTTTCATAAGTATCCTCTTGCATTTAAATGGAATTTTGTCTGGCTTTACCTTCCAAGTTATGGACATACCATTTATCACATTTTACCCAGGCAAATGAGAGAAACACTTTAATCTTGCCCTTTCCTGGTATATACACCATGGACATCTGACGATACTTCCACACTTAAGACAGCGTATAAGTGACCTCCTTCGAGTATACAGGGCTGGAATATTTCATAGCTCTTGTTTCATTGTGATTTTTATGGAGATGTGGAAGAAAATAGCATCCTCACAGCTGAATCTGGTGCCCAGATGCTATGGCATGTTCCACAGGATTGTTCCAACTTGCAATATGGATTTTGCCTGTGGAAGCTTAAATCTAGTGTAGTTTGTGGATGGAGGCACGGTAAGAGGTAATAACCAAGTCAAACAAGGACCTAACTCTCACCAGCTCAGAGAAAGGATATGTGCATTCACACAACTTTGGGAAATTACAGAAATGTGAAATAAGGTGTAGATGTTAGAAAATCCATTCTATGTTACTTAAAATCTAGAGAGTATCTGCTTCAAAGAGGATAATTAAAGCAAGTATGACTTAATCCAGAACAAAGGTAGTATATGGTGACTTTGAACGCATTGCAGAAATATAGTGAACTGTAGTTTCATTTAAACCATCAAAGAATGTATTCCCTGAAAGAAGTGAATTTCTTCTGGTGTTTTTTTTGGGTTTGGGTTTTTTAATGAAAACTGTTCCTTCCTTGTTTACACAGAGTTAGAGGTGGGGACTAAAAATAATAATCAAAACCACCTGCATTGACCTATTAGTTTGCTAAATCCCAGCTCAGTCCCTGGAAAAAAAAATTTTAAAAAAATCTCATTTGCTCTTTCCTCTATAATTTTTAGTATTTTGTTCCAGCAGTTCTGTGTGTTGCAAGCAAAGTAATTTCCACCATATCCCCAGGAGACCATTCCACAGTCTAACAAACCTCATTCTAGGATGCTGAGATTTTTTTAAAAATTGTATTCCAATTGATGTTTTAGAATAGCATGTAGTATCTCAACTAAAATGAAAAATATGCAGAAGTCTCTAAGCAAAAATCTGCTCAAAAAAGAATGCAAGTCCTTGACTGGAGATGTGTATATGCAAGACATACAGTATGCAGAGGAGATACAAGGATGAAAGTAATAATCCCTTCATAAATATCCTTCACCGAGAGAAAAAAATAATAGTGTAACGGAGAAATTCAATGTTATTTCTTTTGATATGCTGTTCTTACCTGATACTGCACCCAGAGAAACAATCTGCAGAAATCTGGTGTGCCTCCCACCGGCACAGGACGGGTATTTGTGGCAGAGCCGTCCAGCCCCCGTCCTTGTCCTGGGAACCAAGAGCTGCAGCCAGCCTGCAGCCTGCCCTGACACAGGGACCGCAGCAGCGTGGAGCCCAGCTACAGAAACCTCTGCGGCTCATGTGTCAAATCCCTTAAAAATGAGCGTGATTGATCTGAGATTAACTCTTCTTTATGTTTCCTCTTGCTTTGCTTTCTCCCCAAAGAACAATTCACATATGAACTGCATAAAGGTGACAGACTACTGGTTTGGGGTGTATTCACTGCTGGAGAGGCGAAAGTAAAATGAAGAGCACAGTTAACAGGAAAAAATTTCTCCTGAGAACAGTACTTCTTCTTTAATAGTCTGCCAGCCCAAACAAATATAAAAACGTCAGGAGCTTTTTAAGGAGATTATAAATTTGTTATTCCACCGAGAAATTACTCAAACAAGTGGTTTCAGCAGTCACTCACAGAAACTGTACAAAATGTCCAAAACCACAAGGCACATGCTACCCCCATGTCCCAACAGCTCTGAAAGCAAGCTGTGAAAGTGCTTGTATCCCACTGGCAAAAACTCCCTCTGGATGACCAAGACCAGAGATCGCTTTAGCAAAGGCTAAACAGAGACAGCAGCCAAGCAATACTAAAAAGAGAATCCGTTAATATTTGTTGATGATACATGTTAACTTATAGGAATCCTGTTTTCTGATTTTGCTGAGGAAATGTAGTAAGAAATCTCATATTTATGAAGTTTGGTATAAGAAACCTAAAGTCCATCAGTCTTCTGAACTTCTCTGAATGCATTGTGTAGCCATGCTGTAAAACCCTTGAATCATCTGTTTATGTTGCAGTCCTGACTCAGCATTTCTGTAATATAAATGGTGAATTTGAAGATTCAGCAAAGGAGGCTGGAAAGCAGAAATTAGAGGTCCAGGGAAATATGGATCCTAAGCAGCACCCACCCATGAATTTGACTTTTTTTAAACTGAAGACATAAAATATTTTGCCAGGTTTTGGTTGGATTTTTTTGTTGTGGGTTTTTTTGTTTGTTTGTTTTGTTTTTGTTTGGTTTGTTGTGTTTTTTTTAACAGAAGTATTTCTGTTGTGATTACAGTGATGCTCTACCCTTTCCAAGCCAGACAGGGTCCATGTGCAGGTGGCATATCTTGGTGCACAGTTCCGTTTGTCCCTGTCCTGCTCTGGCCCTGGGCTGCATCACCTCACCCGTTGCCTGTGCTCATGCATTCAGAGCAGGGCCAGGCAGAAGCTGAAAGGTGGAGAGGAGAGGGAGAAAGGATAAAGATCTTAAAGGGATCTAGGTGGACCAGCCTTGGGCTGGCTCCTAGGTGCAGTACCAGTTTGGAAACAAACCAATATATTACGTATTTCTGAATGGAGGAAGCTCTTCACATGATGTTTGGTTGCTCTGATGTGTTTGTGGATTGAAAAGGACAGCTAGGAGGTTACCAGCTGCCAGCACTGAAGTCTGTGCTGCTCACCTAACTTCTGTCTCTCGAACAAAGAAAACTCATCAGACCAGAGTGACACATGTGCTTGTTTGTACCCACCTGACTTCCTTGTAACCCCTAGAGAGACGCAGGGGGCAAATCTTCGTAAGCTGCTCCCTAGTCCTTCAGAGGTATGGGCAGGAGATACCGGTTTGCTAGCAAGTAATCTGTGCTGATCCAAGGGAGTTGAGATTCCCAGTGGACTGATCAGCAAGGCTCTGAAATGCCTGGAGAGGATGAAGCAGCTGGTTTTCTTCTCAACTTCTGACAAACCCAGTGGCACAGCATAACTTCGTATTATCGCATGGGAAAGATGGGAGGCACCTTTCCAGCTGGGCAATGGAGCATCATGAAGGAGAACCTGAGCGCTCTCGAGGAAGCTGGTGTCTTTGTGCAGAGCAGAACAGGCCAGAGATTTCTGGTTGGACGCGGGAGCAGCACAGCAACGTGCCAAGTGGATCAGCCCAACTCCTCAGCAGAGCTTGCTGCATTTTCCAGTTTCAGGAGTTAATTTGCTTGGTGTGAATTCAGCAATAGCTCACCGTACCCACTGCACTCGTTAGAAACTCTCCTTGATCAGTGTTTGGAGGACAGTATATTTTTATTTCTTCTAAAATGCATTATATGGATGTTACATTTGAACATTCTTTCAGCAAATGAGGAAGGTCCATCTAGGGAAGGCGTGACTACTGGTACTTACTTAAAATAGCTTTCCAATGTTAATTCCTACGTTTGTACTACTTTCATTTTTCTGTGTGTTCATTAAGTATTTGTTTCGGTAGAGATGCATTTAGACAAACATTTTCTTCCCTTGCTGATTATCCCCAGCACCACCTTCTGGTATTGTGTTGTAGGAAAGGGTTTGTAGGGCTACCCTATGAACCGTGTCACTGGAAAGATCCAGGATTTTAAAAGAAAGACAAAGGAGGAGGCAGCTAGTCCATCTCCCAGAATGGTGGGCAAGGGGGGGCAGCAAGCCTCTGCTGCAGGTGGGTAGGACCTTCCACCAGCAGAAAGGTTGTGGTCCCTTCACCACAAAAGAAAGCTTATGTGGCAGCTCATCCCAGAGAGCTGTGGATTCTCCAGTACAAGTGAGGCTTAAACTGGGATGTAAGAAGTTGAAGACTACAAGTGTTCCACAGTTTCCCCTGTTACTCGTGCCACTCATCCCAGCTAACAAGGAACAAGTAGGAACAGCTTCATGCTCCGAAGTCCTTTACCTTAACCTGGGCAGCTTGCCTGCATCAACATGGATCAACCTGATCCATATTTCCTGGAGAGGGAAAAATTCCCACGTGGTTGTGTACATCCATAGTTCCAAAACATTTTTGGTTTTGGCTTTGCACAGCAGGAGATTTGCTACTTACACTGGCTTAGAAGCCTTCAGCTGTAGCGTGGGGCTAGGAGGAAAGATGATGATTAATGTGTAACCACCTCCTGTATCCTCCTTGCTCTGCTTTAGATGTCTGTCCAGCAAACAGCACACTGTTCCATGGAACAGCCCGATAACGAGCCTCTTACACAGCACATAGCCATTACTGGGGGCTGATCCCAGTCCATCGTGCTCTCAAAATTAGCACTAATTACTTGACAACTTCACAGACCCTTAGGATGAAGGTATGGTTCAAGGTGAACACATGCAAGGCAGAGAACCCAGTATCCCATCAGGCTCAGGAGATGCCCTGTGGAATTTGCTTTGCTGCTGACACAAGACATGCCTCGAGGGGCACAGGACAGCAGTCAGCGCGCCGAGTGGAAGGCGGCGGTGCTGCCGCGCTCTGCTTCACGGCTCCCAAGTACTTCTGTCAGAGGAGAACAGTAAAGGTAACCAGACCCCTGTGGATTCCGTTCCCTGTGGGCGCCTGGCCTGATACGGGCAGTGCTTTGCAGGCTGGCAGGAGGAGCAGACGCCCGGCCGCGGTCAGTGGGAGGCACTGGATGCAGAAGGCGCTGTTTCCACAGGCAGGTCCACGCGGGCAGCCAAACACCGCCCTGTGCAAACAGCTGCCCAGAGGACAAGAAGGGGCTTGAACTCACCAAGCTTCAGAAATCCTATACTCCACCATGGTGTGTGCAGCATGAACTGGCTCTACCCATAATTGTTCTGCCTGTTGGGTGTTAATAATTCTTTTTGCGTCCCAATCAAAGAAAGCAAATACAAGAGTGATCTGTATTAACAGCTGCTGCAGTCGGTGACGGTGATGCTGCAGGCAGCATCTAGCTGTCCTGACACATTCTTTTACGTAGGTCCAGGCCTGTGGAATTTCTCAGCTGAACTAACGATAAACACTGTGGGCAGGAGATAGCAGTCCTTCCAACGAAATAAAAAAGCTCTGCATCTATGACCTGTGGTATTCAAATATGATTCATTTATTCAATTATTTTTTAATTGAAGTCTCCCTGGATAGCTTTACCGACATCTTCAAGGCAGGAAGCTGTGCACTGGCTGCAGTTCTCATTGGCGAGTAAGATGTGTGCATGGCCATAGTAGCTGAAGGAGCAAGGTAAGGAGCAGGGAAGCTCCTGCAGCAATGCACGCCGGCGGGCGCCTCCGGCTTGGGCAAGGGCAGAGTTTGCTGTTTCAGTCATCTGGATTTATGGTGCGTGTTCGCATTAAGGAAATAAGGATTCATATATTTTAAGCGCTAGTTTGTGTTGCTTTTTCTTCCACAGAATCCACAATTTATTTTTTTCCTGAATTTCCCAGCACCACATATTCTCTAGTTCTTTGCCTTGAGAATTGTTTTGAATCTCTTATTCTGACTCATTTTGTCTTACTGAAAAAACTCTCTTTTTTTTTTTTTGGGGGGGGGGAAGCTGGGAGGAATTGGAAGATAAAAGTCAGAATTATACAGAAAAGCAGTCTTGCTAAAAAATAACATAAGGTGGGTTGGGAAATGTGTAATAGCTTCACGGATTGTTGCTCTTACCACAGAACAACTTTTTCTATGCCACAGCTTAAAAAGCCATCTGCCTTGCCAGGGTCTCATCAAGGATTAATTATTAAATTATGAAGAAAATCTTCCCTAAAACAAACTGTTGACACATGTGGCACAAGTTAAAGGGCTCCAGAGCCCAAAGTTTCCCTGCTTTCAGCATAAGTTGGTTGCCAAATGTGTCATCATCTTTCACCTCTCTAGGTCCATCACAAATTCAGTACCCTTTCTAATTGCCTTCTCCAGCGTTTGCATTTTATGTATGTCTGTCTCCATCTTTTTGTCTTCTCCCTGACTGCTTGGAAGAGATATAAGACCTTTGAAATGGGGCTGTTCATTATATTTTGACATAGTACCCTTCTTAACCTCCTGTCCTTACCTACTGATTAGTGCTGCTGGGAACTATTAAACATTTGCAGCAACCTGCTTCTGAGCTGGCTGCGTTTCAGGGCGGAGAGAAGTTGCACTTTAATATCGCGCTGGAACTGAGGGTCTCTGGGTAAAGCGAAAAAAAGATTTAATGGGAAGCTCTCCTGGTTTAGTGGCTCTTCATACCACTTCCTTTGTCATGTGAGAGCGTGGGTTTGAACGCTGGGATGCTCTCTGAGAGGAACAGGGACAAGAAGAGGTGCATCTGAGAGGTATTCACAGCTCCAAAGACTATTATTTGGTAATCATAAAAAGTCAGTGCTAGCACTTGTAACTACAATGAGTTTTTAATATAACAACTAATACCTTAACAAAGAGCAGGGGAGAGAATAAGAGGTTGGGAGAAGGAGAAAAATGACCTGGAAGCATAAGGGTGTTGGTAGGTTGTTTTCATAATTTAATTTATCTACTATTAGAAGAGCCAGCTCTACTAGAGTTAAGGCCAGGAGTGTCACGTTTAACACCATAGAGACGTACTGCTCAGCCGGGCTGGTGGTCCATCCTGCCCAGCGCCCTTTGGCAGTGGCAATAGAGTGGTTATTCTGGGGAAGGTCACGAGACTGGTCACCCCCTGTGGTCAGTCCCTTGCCACCTTGGTACTGCCGCAGCCTCCAGGGCTGTTGTGTGTGTTAGAGGGTACATCCCTGCCTAGGCCTTTTTCTGTCTGTTTATAGACCTCTGGTCTATAGCTTGTCTGAACCTGCTTCTGCAGCCTGCTTTGACAGCAGGCACTAGAAGTTTGCTCCTTGCTGTGTAAGGAAGTACTTTTCAATCTGTTTTGACCCAGTCTCAAGGTCTCGCTTGAGCGCTCCCTACTCCTACAGTTGCAGGATCTCATGAACACCAGTTCTGCATGCAGCTTATCCACTGCCTGAATGATCTAATCAACCTTAATATTATTCCCTTTAGTCTCTCTTTTCTTTCCTTTTTTTTTTTTTTTAATTCAGACTGAAGAGTTTCTACCTTTTTAGTCTTCTGTTCCATCCCCTCAATAATTTTAGTTGCCTTTCTTTGTACCTGAAAGAACATACCATTATCCAGAATCCAAAATATTCTGTGGTTTGTTTGGGGGTTTTTGAATAAGCAAATGGATCTGTTCAAACTTCAGATGTCTCTTCAGATATTTGCTGGTGCAGTATCAGACTGCTGTTTTTGTTGAATCTTGGCTCTATTGAAAGCTCTAGGCAAAGGACTTGGTATCATATTTTTCCCTGTGTGTTTTCTAGTACTAAGCTATTGAGCAGCACCTGAAAAAAAATAATTCACATAAATTAGAAAGGTGTGTCTACTGTTCTTTTTGGCAAATGTCACTAAAACTTTGTGATATGTGTAGTCTATACTTCTCTTGTATATCCAAGCATTTAATAGTTTTCATGCCTCCACATGCAGATGGAAACTCTATTTCTACTCATGCTTATCAGTTCTAGGTAAGTTTCTGGGTACACTTGACTTGTCTGCCATGAGCAATATACCTTAAGGTAAATGTAGGACCTCATAGATTGCTTAAAGGCATTTCTTGAAAGTTCTGTCTGACACTTTTGTATTATCCCTTTATCCACCATTTGATATTTTCCTACTCCTTCACATTACCATTCATTTTTTCCGCATTAGTAGTTTCAGCAGCCAGTACACATATAGACTCTTCCACTTGCCCAATTTACAATTCCCCTAAATCTTTGTATAGTTCTTTCCTCTGCAGATGGAGACATACCGACCTGTAAGTCACGGATCTATCTGCATTCTTTCTTCAGTCAATTTTCCTCAGGTTGGGTTATTCCTTTAAATTTGGCTTTCTATCTAGGGAGCTTTAAACTGCACATCAGGTTTTTGCAATCTCTCTGTGTTCTGTTGTTTGTTCCAATCTTAGAATATCATCTATATGAACTCTAGTGTCTTTGCTGTCATCAAAAATTTATTCTCTTCTTGTTTTGAAATACTTCAGGCACAAGGTGTGAGCCAAAAGATATTTTGGGTAAACAGAGTCTTAGTAATGGCAGTTAAAAGTCTACAGACATTAATAATTTTTTGCAGAAAAATACCTGCTATTTCCCTTTCCCCAGTGTGACATGTCCAGAAAGTGTTCCCTTTCAACAGCCTAGCTGTCCTACCTGGGCCCTTAGCAACCCCTGCCCAGTGTACCTGCCATACTGGTGTGAGTGGTGGTGTGTAAGGCACAGTTATGATGGTCCTGGTCTCTGCTTATCTAAAATTCTTACTTTTGGGGGGTTTCCTTCGAGTAGACAGCCTGATCTGTTTAACAGCAAAACACAGCAGAAAAAGCAGATATTTCATTTAAAGTACCCAGTGCAACTCTCAGTATATTGTAGGAGCTGTAAAGATACTTAAAAAGAATAAATGATGTATCATTTATGACTCATATAGGGTAGCTCTTCTACTTCCTCTTATCCCATTAAGAGGAGCAAGGGACACCGATGATAAACCTGCTGGAAGTGGAGAGGAGGAAGGCTGCAGATGCTCTCTGACTGTATCTCATATTCCACCACCAGACAGTGGTGCTGTACTGGTTGATGCTGGGAAGGTGCAGACGCTCCAAAGTTTGTCTTGCAGACACAGGCTGCTTGCTGTCCCAGTGCCAGCGCCCACTGTGGCATGTCCCCTCACCAGATCAGAGACTAGAAACACCTTATTACTAAGGGGACCATTGCCAACAGCATGTGCACACCCATGTATGTGCACACAGCCCCTCACAGACATGCACGCGTACGCTTCAATCCCTGCTTGTGGCTGGAGATGAAGGACCTGATGATGCCACACCAGTTTACACCAGTGTATGGTTTTAGCCAGTTTGTCTGAATTCCTAGCACTAATATAAAAAAAAAAATAATAATCCCAAAACATTAAAAGCAAAACAACCACAACAGCAAAACCACCACCAAAAACTAAAGCAAACCATCCCAACCCCCTTTCTGTTACTTGTGAAGGTAGTGTTGGGTTTTGGTGTTTTGTTTTTGTTTTTTCCCTCCCAGATTCTCCACTAGCCTTCATAGCTCAGTGGAGGCTTTGGAAAGACAGAGACAATGTTCTTAAAGTGTTTTCCAGGAAAACTCTTTCCCCCTTCCCCCAACTTTTTCACTGGCAGAGATCATCTGCAACATGGTGTAAGGAAAAGAGAACAAACATAGAGACTCATTGAAGTGCCTTGTAGATGATCTAGCCCGGCTGATGCAGCTCGGCGCTCTGAGCTGCCTAACCATGGACCCCTGCCTGCCCCCCGACATGGGACATGCCTGTGAGTGCCTGGGCATGGAGAGGGGTACGTGGGCAGGCTACGGTTAAAATAAAAAAAAAAAAAAAGAGAGAGAAAAAAGAAAAAACAAACCAAAAGTCCTGCATAAAATGAAGAAAGCTTCAATTTCACTCTGTTCCCCTACCATTTCTCCAGCAAAATTAATACTTTGTGCATCTTCTTTTGGTAATTCTCCACCTGGCTCTTCTGTATCTCACAGACCTGGTCCCTGTCTGCTTTTATAGAGGCGCTCAGGAAAATGTGGTGGTGGTTGGTGCTGTAGATAATTGCTGAACATTTGCTCCTTTGCAGAGATAGAGTTATCAGCAGAGGTAGTATTCTCGGGTGTTCTTCCAGCCTTTGGAAAATAGTTGTTACTGTAATCTGTAGGCAATTTTCCCTCTAATGCCATAGGCAAGTGCTTCTCTCTTCATGGCCGTTTACCAGTTCTCTGCCAGATTAATAGGAGAACGGTTCACTCAGTGACAATCTGAAACTTTAAAACACCCTCAAATGCCTCAGTACAGACCAAATAAAATAGTTTGTTTTCTGTGAATGATTAGTCCCTCTCATATCTTCCTTGCTCCATTGCTTTCAAAATGCTGATCTCGGGGTGTGTTTATTTGCTTGTGCCAGCCTGTTTATAGCTACTGTATCCCTTTGGTGGGAGCTTACTGTATCTTTCTCATTTGCAGTAATCACTGAATTTCCATGATCTATAATCATAATAATAAGTCAGTTGAGAGATGTTTTTCAGAAAACTAATTTCAGTTTCTAGGCCTGGGCTGTCACCTCCACTTCTGTCATGTTATGCAAGATGAAGCAAAATGAACCCAGTGCTGGGCAGGCGTGTGTGAAGGAGCAGGGCTGAAGGGAGGAGAACCCATCGCAGCACGTTTCCGAAGAACAGAGCTACTCAGCTGTACTGCAGCTCGCTTAGTCTTTGTAATGGTTTACGTGCTTTTTATTAAACGGTTGAAGCATCGTTATTCTCAGGCCTTTTCAGGCCTTCTAGGTGGCCATAAAGCAGCTTTAAGACCAGCATAGCTCACTTAAGTGAACTTCGATGCGTGACACCCAGGTACAAGACGTATGCTGCAGTGCCTCCCTAGCAGCCAAAGGAGCAGGGGACGAGGAGGGGAGGTGGGAGCCCCCTCCCCCGCCACACGGCTTCTCGCTGAAGAAAAAGCATAAATGCTGCATCTAACCCTGAGGCACTTGCCCAGCAGTTTTCAGTTCAAGAATTGATCGACTCTGGTGCTATAACTGAGCATACCCTTAGGTAGTAGCATAGACATAATTTTATTTTTTATTTTTTTTAGCCATTACTGAAAGAACTAGGAAGAGAATAGATCAAGTCAGCCAATTTTTTACTGGTCCTGTAAATAAGCCTTATTTAAGTACAAGAGGATGTTGTACACAAATAGTGGCTATGCACAGATACAAAGGCATCACCAATTTGAAAGATTAGTTCTGCAACAAATAATTTATATTAAGAAGTGTGACACAGAAACTTAAAATCATGGAAAATTTTGGACTGCTAAGGACCTCTGGAGGTCAGTTAGTCCAGCCCCTGGCTCAAACTGGGTCCAGCTAGAATAGGACCTTGGTTCGGTACCTGAACCGACTGAGTTTTGAGCATCTCCAAATTTGGAGATTCCCCAACTTCTCTGGACACCTGTCCCATGTCCCTCCTATAGTGAAAAATTAGAATTTCACATGTCATGTCCCAACATGTGCCCTTTCCACTGTGTACCTGCAGTAAAAGTCTGGCTCTATCTACTGTATGCTGTACTCTGCAGCTAAGCAGATAGTTGAAGACAGAAAGCTTGAAGACAGATAGCAGAGAAGACCTGAAAAGAGGTGATAGTGATCCTAGAAATCACACAGTAAAGTTTTCAAACTGTCTAGCTGCGGTTTTGGAGTGACTGAGTGTTGGCAGGCAGACAAAGCTTGGAAAGATTTGGAAATACGATGACCTTTCACATGAAGGATCTCAATTTGCAGATGTGCTATGGAAACAATAAATCAATGCTTAGTGTCCATTCTCTTTCTTTTGACTCAAAACAGATTTCGGAGTCTCGGAGTTGTGGGGTTTGGATATCATCTGTAAATGAGGGATAGACTGACCTCACTGAGCATGGGATAGTCTGGGATTTTGCAGAAATGTGCAAAAGAAGACAACTGAAAGGTTGGCTATCAAGTCAGATTGTCCACCTGTGTGCTTAGAGAGCCAATATCTCAGGGAAACTTCCAGCTTGATTAGATCAGGAGCACGCAGAGGTGGACCTTTAGATGTGTTACTGGACAGTCACTTTCATTTAGCTTTCACGTTAAAGGAAATCAAATATTCCAACAGGGGGTTACAAAAGGTACCTGAAGTTGTTTTTCTGCCCTGCACCCATACAGCTCACCTCTAAAAATGAGGTTAGGAATTACTAGTACCAGGTTCCCGGCACAGGAGCAGGGGCTGTGCTGGGGCTGTGTGGTCTTTACAAGGCAGAAGCAAGACAGAGAGGGCAAGGACGGGTGGCTGCGTGTCGCACAGGTGAACCCTGTGCTCAAATTGCCATTGCCAGGAAGGGTTTCACAGGCTGAAACCAGGACTGCTGTGTGAGGGCTTTGGCTGGGAAGAGCAACTTTTAGCACATTTCTAATGAAAAAAGCTCGGTTATCTAATGTTCTTTAGACTAAGTAAAGCTTTTTCTGTCCCTGTTTTGTTGTTGTTTTTCCTGGAACTCGGAGCAAGAGGTTAACCTAAGAGTACTGTGGTTGGTGATGACCTTCAGTACAGAGCTCGCTCACCTGGCGGCAGTTCCTGCTCCTTGTCAGTGCCTTGAGGCTCGTGGTCACACCCAGACGATGTCTCTTGCGCAGTGTTTAAGCTGTGCCTTGATTTGCTTTAATGCATAAGATCAAGGAAAGCAGTTTCCTTTTCCTTTTATTGCTACTTTGTTCTGTTTTGTTTTCTTGAATTTGTGAGCAAGTAAACATACTGACAAGCAACCTTTAGGGACTTTCTAAAGTCAGTTTAAAGGAGGATAATTTGTGATGCTGCTAACCCCTGTGTAGTGTTAACACTTTCAAATATGTCTAATTACACTTTAAGATAAGGATATTAATGCCATCAATCAGCACTGATAGCTCACTATCACAGAATACAGCCCTTTGGCAACTCTCACATGTAATATAACAGCATAATTAATGGTTATAAAGACACCATTATGCACAACATAGTATTTCTATCAGTTGCCTTGTAATCATTAAATACCCTGAAAGGTGAGGTTAACAAGCTGAAGCCCCAGTCAGTGCTGCGAGGAAGGAGGGTCAGCCAGCCCTCCTTCAGCCCCAGTGATGTGGCAAAAGGGACCTTTTGTTAATCTTTGGCTCATAAACCGCACAGAGAAATACTTGAGTTGTTTTCCACCCCGTTCTCGCCTGCTGAAAGTCGAAAGGTATCGGTGGATGCTTTTTTCCCAGAAGCAGAAAGGGAGGAGGAGATGCCTGCGAATGCCACCAGTGCCACCTAGTGCTGCCGGGCGGGGGGAGCGGGGTCCCCACCTCGCCGCCTCTGCCGGGCACGACCTGGCGTTTCGCACCCAAACCGGGCAGGATAGTGATGCTTCTCTACCGTCCCGTTTGCTGAAGGGTTAAGAAAGGAAGGTAGCGGCTCCTGAAAATCCGTAAGGCGTTTTTTATTACACGCTGCTGTCCTTATCTTGCCTGCAAGTTAGCAGGTTGGCAAATGTTTAAGCATCCGTCTGTGTTTTCATGGAGACATTTAGGGTTGGGATTAATGGTGATTGCATATGTGAACGGCATCTGGGCAAGACTGAGAATGTGACTGCACAGACAGCTAGGTTGTAGCAGGAGAACTGACTGCATATAAACCGGTAACTAAAAGCCTTTCCTCTTTATTCTGTTTTACATGCCCTCACCCTAATTTGTCGGGTTTTTCCTACTACAGCCTTGCACATGTTCTTTGAATAAATTTGACTCTCTTTGTACTGACTTTGCAGCCTTGAGCTTGGTCCTTCCCTTTTGTTTGAGAAAATAAACAGAATATTTACTGTCGAGTTTAGAGAGAAGGTCTTGCGTGCCCAGTAAATCAGAAAGAGCAGAAGTATTCACTCGTTGAGAGCTTCACATATGGACTAGTGTCAGGGAATACCGGTCCCTGCCTATAAGAATAATTTAAATTTCAGACAGATACGTGACTGGTTTTATGAGCTGTCAGGATGTTGCTTCACTTTAGTGTCTCCTCTGTAGGAACATGTTTCTTTTGCACTGCTGCGTTCTGGCTGTGGTTACTGCTGGGATCTGGGCAGGGCTGCAAGGGAAGGATGGGGCCACTACAAGGACCCCGTGGCTTCTCTCTTGCCCTTGCAGCTGCACCTTGACCTCAGTGCTCGTTCCTGCCCTCTCCCCCATGGCTGCCAGGAGGTATGCGAAGGTTTGCATCTCAGGCCCCGTCATTTCCCCTGCCCTGTGCTGGGAAGCAGTGCGGCAAAGGGAGCGGCGGAGCTTGGGACTAAGGAAGCCTCGTGTCCTTTTTCCAATGCTGAATGCCCTGTGCAATTTATCCTGCCCGTGGTGGCATGTTTACACTGCAAACTGTGTGCATGCTACTGAACACAAAGGAGAATTATTATTAGTGTGCTGAGATCAAACAGGCAACTGCATTACCCTGCAGTGAAGTAGGACTCGGTATCCTGGATGCAAGGCTGTCTTAGCCTCTGTGGCTTTAGGACCTTGGATTTCTGAGCACCACGCTTTTGTCTCGTAAACATGCTAATGCATCTGATGCTAATGCTGTCACCTTATTAGGTTCTTCAGAACAGTATGGTGAGCTGTCTTCAAAAAAGAAAGCTATCTGGCCGTTGCAGCACAAGGCTCAATGCAGGCTGATTTACCTGCTGCTCAGCACTTCCCTGGGATTTAAGTAAGGTGTGTGCAGAATTCAGTTGTGCTTGATTTAGCACAGAGATTTTTAACTCTGTGTTCAAGCTGACAGTTCCTACATCACCATGTTGCTGCCTTTTCCTTCCTCTGTTCAAGGGTGTTCAAGTAAATACCTGGAAATACTGGATTCAAGCTGACTTCTTGGAGTAGATGATCTTTAAAGGTCCCTTCCCCTCCCAACACAAACCATTCTATGATTCTTACTCCAATGATACAGATTTGTAGCCAAAATGTAAAAGACTTGACCGTGAATCCCTTCAGTCTCAGTTTCATGCATCTCAGAAGTCCCAGCCTGCAATAAAGGATCACACCTACCTCAGGAATCTCAGAGATGGAGAAAAGCCTCATCTGGAAATCTTCTTTCATAGCTTCCAGGTTCTGAACTAAAGCTCCAAACAGCTCAAGCAGCTCGTGATTAGCTATGTCATGGCTTCATTATCTTGGCAGTTTTGCATGTGTCAACTTGGAGAAACTTAGACCCCATTTAAAGTACCACAGGTCTTAGGGTAGTAGGTGGAGGGAAGTTTTGAGACTGTGTCATCTAACTTGAAGCTCTAGTTGCCAGAGGGAAGTTTTGAGACTGACTCTGGCATCTAAATTGAAGCTCTAGAGCTTCAAAAACTACCCATTTGAAGAGCGAGGTAACTTCTGAAGTACATTTGAACCTACAACTTCGAGACATCTATGCCTCACGTGCTATATCCTGGGAGTGTTGTGAGGGTAAATGTTAGATAGTGCTCAGATCCTACAGTAGAGGTCTACATCTTTATTTGCCTTAATGTACTCATTCTGTCAGGGCTTTGATAAGTCCCTCGTAGCCAAGAACAACACTGTGTGACGTGGGCAGGTCAGTCAAGCTCTCAGGCTTTGCAGAATGAGCGCAGTAAAAGCCTTTTTATCACACAAACGTCTCAGCACCACCGAATGCAGGAGATGAATTGCTGCAGCATCTATCACTTTCCTGATTGTCCTGCCCAAGGGCAGGCTGCTTCTGTTTGAATGGGAAGGTCCTAACCCCGGATCTCCACTGGTGCCTATGTAGAGCTCAGAGTTTGCAGGAATTGTTTGTTAAACCATATTCAAGCCTCTAGGGAGATTCTCAGGTGGCTTCTTGGGCTGCAAGGCTTTCTGTGTCCAAACTGTTTGTTTCTCAAGTGCTCTACAAATGGAGACATCTCTATATGATGTTGCTGATTGACAGCATATACCACACACCTCCCCCTATAGGCTCCTGCATGGTTCCATAACTGTCATCTCAACCCCTTTCCTAATACTACCAATTTCTGAGTATGAAACTCCTCGCAGCTCTTTTCACTTCAGTTCACACGCTGCTAACTTTCCTCTTCAGCCGTGTGTCTCCGTGACCATTAATACCAGCTGTGAGCATGAATGGATCGCTCAGCAGTACAAGTTTTGATCCACATCCAGTGTCGAATTTCTGTCACATTTCTGTCAAATTAGTGAGAGCTTATGTGAGCTTTAAGTTTTATGCCAGCTTTATGCTGGCTGTGGAAGGACAGATGATGCCTAATCTGAACAAAGTTAAGCAGGTGAGGATGGCAGGTAACACTTGATCTGTCATAGAGCTTGTTGATGCAAAATTAACCCATCAGAGTGATTTCTTAAAGGAAGGTGAATAGGCAGATTCATTTCTTGCCAGATCAGAGTTGTAGCCAAACAGCGTTTCTGATGTGGTACAGGGTGCCCTAAAGCTGCACGTACTGCCTGATTATAAGCATAATACCTTTCAGGAAAAGCTTTGTTTCCATTGTCATCTTAGAAATTCAGTAGTGAAATTAAGTGCTTTTCCAAGTGTTTAGAAAAAAAACAAAGCCAAACCTGAAGTTTACCCATCAATAAATAAGTATTCTATTTTTCTTTCAGGAGTGGGTAGTGATTATCACTCTCCCTGGTACAAAGTTGTGGTGATGGTGTCTTTGTATCTTTTGCTTCATGCATTGTTTGAAGGTTTTTAACTTTCTACTGCTTGATATTTAGAATGAACCAAATGATACTTTGAAGCAGCAGACAAAAATCGGATTTTTATTGTTCTTTTAAATCAATGCCTTTAAAGAGTACCATAATAATATTTTTTTATGGCACTATTAGTCCTGTATGGCATTGCCATTTTTAGTCAAAGTTGTAATTTATACGATAATAACAACAATGGAAAACATCCTTTGGCAAGATGAAATACAAATGATAATACCTCCTCCCATCACACTTGAGCATTTCTATCAAGAGCTGGAACCACAGAGGTCTGTGAAAGATGCTGAGGACCAGCACCTTGCAACGGACCCAGTTTCAGTCTGGGGAAAGGATGATCAGAATCAGGTTTTCTTGGCTTTAGATTAAGAAACTTTCTAGGCAGAAAATGAAGTCTATAGGTGGGTGCTAGGGGAAAAAAACCCCACACTACATTTCTGACAGAGCATTTCCTGAGACTTGTTGAAAGTTGCAATGTCCTTTCCTCAAGAGCATCTAAATTTCTTTCCTTTGCTTGTGCTTGCCTGGCCCACCCCCTGGCTCAGAGCAGTTATTATTGCTTTTCCAAAACCAGACACAGAATCTTGTGGGCCCAGTCCTCCTCCCGTTCTGCACAAAATTCTGACTTACCCACTCCTAAGTTAAAACAGGCGAGAGCAAAGGTGGTACAAAGGTAATCCTGACCTGTGAAAATGGAGACTCCCAAAACTGTTGCCCAGATGACTACTTAACCAAGGCCTGCATCATTAGAATACTTTTTAACTCATTTTTTTTTCAAAAGGGCCTAACTTCAGGCATCTTTTAAGGAAACTCTGGTAAAGGCTGCTTTTCTTGCATGAATCTAGAGGCACAGATGTGGAAGGCTGGAAAGGCCCCTGGGAAATAATCTCCGTTCCTCTGCATAGAGACAGATCCTGTTATGCTGCGACCTTCTCTCAAGAGATGTGTGTCCCATCGGTTGCTCGAAGATACTCAGTAAAGGCTGTTTCACACCCTCTGAGTAGCCAGTTCCTGCCTGTCACTCACCTTCCCAGTGTTCACCTTGCATCTTGCCTAGCTTTTTCTTTGCTGCAAGATAAACACATTTTTCCCATCTTTTAATGTAGACAGCCATTTATGCACTGAAATGAACATCAGCATCACAAATAGGTTTCTGTGTTTCGTATACATTGAATGTGTCAATATGAAATGTATAATTTTATTGATTTATTGATTATCTTTTTTTTCTTGCAACAGCATCACATATTTACTTAGTGGTGCATAAAATTAAAGATCCTTTTTAGCAGCCTGGTCAGTTATTCCCTGCTTTTATTCAAGCATTTGGTTCCCAAGTACAATGCTGTCTTCTTGTCTCTGTGGTGTTTCTCTTGCTGACTTCAGCCATTTGTTCGCGGTACAAAGACCCCAGAATCCCAGACCGGTTGAGGTTCAAGGGACCTCTGGAGACCACCCAGTCCAACCCCTGCTAGAGCAGGGTCTCCCAGAGCAGGTTGCAGAGACCCCACAGCCTCCCTGGGCAGCCTGTCCCAGGGCTCCGTCACCCTCAAGGTAAAGAAGTTCTTCCTCATATTCAGAAGGAACCCCCTGTGCTGCAGTGTGTGCCCATCGCCCCGTGTCCTGTCCCTGGGCACCGCAGAAAGGAGCCCGGCCCCGTCCTCTTGGCACCCGCCCTTAAGGTGTCTGTAGACACTGGTAAGGTCCCCTCTCAGCCTTCTCCTCTCCAGGCTGAGCAGCCCCAGCTCCCTCAGCCTGTCCCCATCAGGGAGACGCTCCAGCCCCTCATCATCTTCACAGCCTCTGCTGGACCCTCCCCAGTAGTTCCCCATCTCTCTCAAACTGGGGAGCCCAGCACTGGTCTCAGCACTGCAGGGAGGATCCCCTCCCTCGCCCTGCCGGCCACGCTCCTCCTCGTGCCCCCCAGGGTCCCACGGGCCCCTTGGCCCCCAGGACACACTGCTGGCCCGCGGGCAGCTGGCACCCCCCAGCACCCCCAGGCCCTTCCCTGCAGAGCTGCCCCCCAGCAGCTCAGCCCCAGCCCCTGCTGGTGCCCGGGGCTGTCCCTCCCCAGGGCAGGATCTGACACTGGCCTTGGTGGGACTCCATGAGGTCCTTCCTCCCAAGCTCTCCAGCCTGCCCAGGCCTGCATGCAGGATCCTGAACTCCACCATCTGATGGCCACTGCAGCCAAGGCGATCCCCAGCTTTCACATCCCCAACCAGCCCTTCTTTGTTAGCACAAGGTCCAGCAGCCCATCTCGCCTTGTTGGCTCCTCTACCACCCATGTCAAGAAGTTCCCACCAGCGCTCTGCAGGAATCTCCTGGGCTGTGTGTGCCTGGCTGTGCTGGCTTTCCAGCAGACATTGAGGGGGTTGAAGTCCCCCACGAGAACCAGGGCCCATGATCATGAGGCTACTTCCAGCTCTGTAGAAGGTCTCATTGACTTGCTTGTCCATCAGGTGGCCTGTAGCAAACACCCACAACAGAGTCCCCCATGTTGGCCTGCCCCTTAATCCTCACCCATAAGCTCTTGACGCATTCTTCATCCAGCCCCAGGCAGAGCTTGATACATTCCAGTTCCTCCCTCACATAAAGAGCAATTCCAACACCTCTCCTTGCTGGCCTGTCTTTCCTAAAAAATACGTAGCCATTGCACATGTCACTTTGCATTCCAGTCCTGTCATCTCTCTAGTCTGGTGTCTTCCACAAATTCTGCTCTGTGAGCAGGAAAGATAACAAAGCATTTAAGAGATTATTTGCAAGAATCACCCTAGAAAGGTCACCCCTAGTTTGCCTCCGTTTGTACAATTAATTCTGGAGAACAATTCTTGTGAGGTTGGTTGTTTTTTTTCTCAGTATTGCCCATTCACACTAAGACCATGTTCTCCTGGTTTGTTCATAGTGATGACATAGAGGGCAGTGTCAGAAATCCCACTGATGCTGAGATTCGTATATCACAGTTTTTTCCTGATCTGTTTGGCCAGATGTCCTGGCAAAGTAAAATGAAATAAAATGAAAAACAGGGAAAGTAAGTATTTCAGAAGATTTGCTTTTGGCTACTCCATTGGAATGTTTCTCAGCCCTTAAAATTTAGTTTTTGAAATAGGCGTTTAGCCATTTGTTTCAGAATTCTTCTAAAAAACCAAAGGCGTTCTGACTATTCTGTAGTTCTGAATCTCTTCTACCCTTCTTCCCCCCACAACTTTTTTACTTTATAAAATAGGTATTTTACTTCTCCTCCTCCAATCTCTTGGGATGTCTCCACCCTTCATCACTTTTTGACACCAACTGCTTTAAAACTGTTCTTTAAATATTGGTGGATTTCATCCCACGTCACTCGTGCAAGTATATCTAACTCACCTAAATGTTCTTCGTCTTTTGCCTGAAGGCGGAACAAAAGGCAGTATCAATCCAGCCTTCTCCACAGCGGCTGTGGGATGCTCTCCTTTTCCATCAGGCATGGGTTTGGATTCTCCTTTGCCTCCCTGTGCTTCTCATGTATTTTGTTTATTTAATTCTGGCGGTTGCTAGCTTTGTCTTGTCCAGTATTGGGTGGGATTTGGGTATTTTATTGTTTGTTGTTTTTTTTTTTCTTTTTAATTGTGTATTTTCATGCTTGGGCTATTCCTTTATTGTCATCTGCAGAATGTGTCTTGTTTCCACTGCTTTTTTTCGCAGTGACTTTTTCTGATCTTCAGATCTGCAATGAGCTTCTGATACATTTGTAATACTCTCTTGCAGTGCTTCTTATCTTTCATCTGTGTTGGGACACTTTGTCGTGTCTTTAATAAAGTCTCTCTCAGTAGTGCTGACTCTCAAACAGTACACCTTTATCCCTTGGATTATATTTCTAAAATCTTCCTGATGGTTTTTGAGTTTATTTTTGCTGAAGTCTGCTGATCCTTGCTTTCCTGCTTTCATACTGTCCTTTCCTTAGCAAAGTCTTCTTTTGTGGTATTTTACAAATGACGTTCATATTTTCCAACCAGTCCTCCCTGGACTGAATGAGGAAAAAAATTCCTTTCCCCTTGTAGTTAGTTTCCCCAAAGCGTGTTGTTTCCATCTTAGCTTTTAGCTTGAGTGTGTCCCAAAAAATATCCTGGCCTTATGGTTAAGATAACCTGGCATGAGCGCTCTTTGGGGGAATTGTATATATGTTTAATTTTGCAATAGGGGAATTGGCTCAGAAAAGCTTCACCCCCTTGGTGTGCAGCAGTGCCAGCAGGGTTGCCGCTCATCTCCTGCGTGACGCACTGCTGTGCACTCTGACGTTGGGTAGTTTGGGAACCAGGGCATCATCAAATGCAGAAGCTGTTTAATGAGCTACAGCTGACACTCGCAGAGGTGGGTGACACCGAATGCCTCTTTGCTTAGCACGAAAAAATGACTGATTGGAGATATATGTATGCTTATATAAACATGCATCTCAATGAAGTTATGGATTGTCCTTCCCTTACAACACCATCCTTGAAAACATCATGTGGTTACTTATGGTTTTAGTCCATTCCTAAGCACAGCTGCATTCATTCTCTGCTTCCAGCTAAGAATCTGCAACGGGCTGCTGCTGGGAAATCCTCCCCTTTATTTTTTCCTCCTTCATAACTTCTTGCAGCTCTGACTCTTCTCTCCCATCTGAACTTAGAGCAAGCACATACCATTTTCTCCTAAGTTTTGCAGACCTTTGTCTCTTTCTTTCCTTGCCTGTCATTCCTGGACATGCTTGATACTAACATACCAGTGCTACAGGTTGCCCCATCATGTTGCTGTAGTGCTGGCAGTTTCACCCATGCACTAAGATTTCAAATTCTTCCTGTTTTATTAACCACAATCCTAATGTCTGGAAACAGATACTTGACAGGCTTTCTTATTGCTCTCCCCAGTTTGCCTTGTCCTGTCACCCTCAGCAGCCTGCTCACAGGCATGGTGTTTTTTTATGTCAAGTCTTCCTTTTGCAGGATGCTGTTTCATGTTCGGTAAGGCCAGTGCTCAATACTGCCCAAGCATCCTTGTATCGTGCATCCTCAGGACCCATGCTTTGGAAATCCACTCTGTGCACTCAGTGTTCTGCACCAATACGCAGTAATGGATCAGATTAAAGCAGACCTGCAAGTCTGAAAAGGAAGTGGGATACCCAAGTGTCATCTATGCTTGTTTGCCATTTATACTGATAATTAAAATCTAATGATAGTTGCATGTCTGCCAAGAAACAAACTCCCTTGGTTGAATGGGTGAGAAGAATTTTGCAAGGCAAGATTAAAGCATACTCCCTTCCCTGCTGGGATCCGTGCGTCAAGCTTTTGTGTGTGAACTCAGGAATTAATTGCTCCACAACGGAATCAGACTCTAAATTAGTGAAAGATTGTGTTGTCACCTCACCTTCAGTGGCTCAGCTGGCAGAACTATGTTCCTGATTAGCCAGACAACAATTACCCTGCATCATTCCATCATTCCTCCCCAAGTACATTTTTCATTCTTGCAGAGCATCCTATTATCCCTATTTTAAAAACTTGAATGATTTACATCCATCATCAGAGAGAACTGGCGTGTTCATCTCCAGGCAGGCCTTGGGTGCCCTGGTGGGATGTCCAGTATTTCCCTGGGGACTGTGATTTTCTGGGCTATTGGCATCTCTTCACTTGAAACTTGACTGAGACTATGAATTCATGTCAAAGTGTACCATCTCAATTTTGTCTGCTTTTCACTTGCACACTATTTCAGTCATCTTTGGAGATCAGAGATCATCTGAGCTGTGAATTGTATAGCATCTCAAACTCAAAAGTGGTACTATAAAATGTCCACTATATGTGTTTATAAAGTGGCCTTTGTTCTGTTTGTTGGTATTCTGTTTGTTGCTCTAGCCCTACCAGAAGTTGGCTGAATCTTCTGAAAGAAATTCTGACTGTCTTGCACCCTTTGGAACTAGTAGATTCAGAACAAGTAATGAATTTAAACAATACTGCCCTAATTTCTCTGCATCCATTTGGAATTGCCAGCAACCTGTATTTACCCTGAAACAGCCGGAGTAGCATTTTTTGGTTTTGGTTTTCTTTTGTTTTTGCTGTGGCCCTACTGCCTCCCTAGACGGTTCCTCTCTAACCTCACTGCGCTTGTCCCCATCCCATCAGAGCTGAACAAATACTGTAGTGGCTGCAGAAAGGGGAGAAGAGGGAAGCATAGACAGTTTCTATACTTCTTCCCCTTTTTAAGGCTATTCCCTGTTGTACGACTTCCATGACTTTTCCCTCCCTAGGAGGAAACAGAGCACCATGGAAACTGTGAAGCTTGCTCAGATGTAGCATCTCGACCTTACGGGAAGAGCGGTCCACCTCCAGTGACAGAGACCATGCAGACTCTGCATGGATGGAGGAGAGGTTCACGTGAGTAACGAATGACCTATGAGTTTATTCAGAACCTCTGGGAGCAAAGAACAAAATCTCGGGGACATCTCGTGTCATGGCATTTCTTGAAGCACCAGTACTGCAACACAGTGCCTTGGCTCGGTCTCCATAATCTCCTTCATAACCTGCAAGATCTAGCTGCAGCCTGTTTAAAAATGTTCAGAGAGCAAACACCTTTTCCATATATGAGAACCTGGAGGCCAAAAGGACCCTCGGTGATTAACTTTCATTTTATAAAATTTAAACCAGCCCCCTGTTCCTCAGGTGGTGTTCAGCCCATCACAAGTTTCAGGAGTTTAGAAGCACAAATCCTGAAGGTGATGGAAAACCAGCTGCTCTAGACAGGTGTATATCTTTGAAAGGGTAAAAAATCACTGCACTAGTCTTAAAGGAAAAAAGACAATCTTGCCAATCTGTCTAACGCTTTTAACCTTTATCAGATAACTTTTGTGGTTTATGGTACAATTACAGGAAAGGATTAATATTTATATAATTAAGTAAGATTTATGATATCCCTTTTGCATAGAACCAGCATGTCAAGCTGTTCCTCTTTTCAAACAGTGAATATATTAAAATTGTTAAGTAAAACCAGTCCTACCACTCCATTTTGCTAGAGATCACATCTCCCCATTAAAAATGAGATTTACCATTTACAGTTCAGCAGTCAGCTTTATATGCAGGTTATTGCTCTGACTTTTACTCCAGAAACTAGGCCTGCTCTGCTTAACTTCTCATAAAAAAAAAATAAATGCTGTCAAAAGCCTTTCTGGATTCTAGGTTATATTACATCAGACTGGCTTCTGTCCTGATGTCCTCATCGATGTACTCTGTCATACTCTTCTGACAGTACTCCTTTTTAGTGAACCCATGCAGATAATTTCCCTTTTTAATGAGCCAATTTCTCCATCTCTTTATAAGAAGATTCCCAAATCTCTGTTTCACAGAAGAGATAGGGTAACAAATGTCTCAAATGAGATACTTACCATTAAAATGTTTCTCAGTCACCTCATCACCTCTGTTTCCATGTAAGACAGTGGAGAGAGAATGAGAAGTATGAGTATGGGAGGCAGTGGTAGATGTTTAAGGAGAGGGGATTGCTTCCTTCTGTCACACTGTAACTCTTGTGTCTATGGGTGACTTATCTGGGCACCTTTGGCAAGGCTTGGAGGTTTGAAAGCAGGATGATATGGTTATGAATACATGGTGATAAGCGTTACCTGGTAATTATCTGACTTTTGCTAATAGTCCCGGTAATGAGCTAAGATGAACATGCTCTTAGGCTGAGCGTTAATATATTTATCACCTCAAGGGCAGTCACGCCCAGTCTGGGACAGTCAGGCACTTGTCACCCGGGGGTATGTCAGAGCTCCTTGCAATGGGCTGACCTTTCATCTTGCAGAGCTGCCGTTTCCTCCTTTGCTTCTTCATCTTGCCGTGTGTCTAGGGTTTTTTTTGGTTTTGTTTTGTTTTTCTAATTCTCTAATGCTTTGACTTCTTTGCTTTAAACTTACTAGTATTGACTTTGTCTCATCTCTTCATCTTTTATTTGTTTCTGCTTTCTCCCCTTGTGTGGTGTATGGCCTATGAGCTGTCTCTATTAAGAATTGTGGTGGTAGGAGAGCTTTGGCTCATTGTTACAATTCTTTTGGTAGAAATAGACCCTAGATCACAACATCCCCAGAATTTGTGTGTTGGCTCATATGGAAGGTTGAGTGATGGAAAAGTAGTCCTGTGTCTCCTGCAGCCAGAGGCTGTAAGGAGAGGGCTTCAGAAAAGATGATAGCCCTAGGAAGATCTTCCTGAAATACAAGCTCAGTTTGTCAAATTTATTATCCTGACCAGAGATACAGGATACAGTTGGTACCAATAGCTCACATCAATGATGTAAAAGAGGGAAGGAGGAAAGACAGAGAAAACAGAATTTTGAAATTTCTGCATGGAAGCTCACTATAAAAAGCAAATCCTCATGAATATTTAGTACGAAGACCAGGGTGCCCACTTTTGACTTCTTTTGTGTATTGTAATTGTAGTTGTAAACCATAGTGTAAGAAAATCTCTCTGTATAGATCACAGTAATCTTGCCTATGAGGTTCTCTTGCCTGTTCTCTTCTCTGTTCTTCTGGCCGGTTGGGAGTCCAGCAGCCTCCTAATGCAGCAGCTCTCGAGCAGACCTCCCAGGGTTTAAGGGGTCCCAAGCTTCCTCTTTGGCCCCATGTATATTATTATGCACTAAGTTACAGAAAACGGGCAAAACTACCTATATTAAAGGGTTTAGCTACATGTACACTGTATTTAGAAAGTGATGACTTTAGACTCTGTGTTACAAACAAAATTCAGTGATAGCTGAACAGGATTGAGGATCTCAAATCACTATTTTCTATTAAATAATCACATATTTCATTGCTCTGTTTAGCCTTCTAAATTGCACATTTCATTTTGGATTTGATGAAACTGTTATATTGCCTATTAGTTATGAAACCAAGAACAGTCAGCACATTCTAAGTGAATATGCTGATTAAATAGGAAAGAATAACTGGGTCCTCCTACACAGACCAGAAAAGAAGAGTATTTTCTTGCAGTGAAAGCCCATTCAGCTTCCCACAAGCCATCTATGTGAATCCTCTGTATAGATGAATATTATGGTTCTTAGCTCAAAAGGGAGCGTGTGGGGTGACTATAAAATCCTCAGGGTTTTAGAGTTGGAAACTTACCTGCCATTGTCTTTTATTTCGGTCTGTGATTTCCAAAATTTTCATTCTATTTATGCCTGAAAAAGAAAACAACAACAAAAAACAAACCACAAGCAAAACCTCTTTTTTTTTTTTTGCTTTACTCATCTTTTTCTATAGGCAAGTCAGGAGACTGGCAGCTTTCCATGAAAAGCTATTCCTGCTTGTGCTGCTGTAGCACACTGATTCTACTGCATAATAATTTTATAAAAAGCAAACCTCAAAATACAATTTAAATGTACTGGTCAAGTATTTCCAGTGATTTATAGAAACTCAGTACTTCTCCCAGTGGCACAACAACCAACAAATGCGTTTATATTAGTTTTATCCTAGTTCCTTCCAAGGAAAGAAAAACCTGGGCTCGTGTTAAAAACTGACGGCAGATGGATGCTGCAGCTCCCTCACAGATCGGTGGGGACAAAGTGCCTCTTCCCCTTGAGCACCAAAGTCCCTTGGCCTCCTTGCAAAGCCCAGCCTGCACAGAAATCACCTTTAAAGCGCTCTTCAGGGATAACCCTGCTGAAGGTGAGGAGGCAGTCCCGTCTAAGATTTGTCTCCATATAAAGTAATGAGAGGCTTGAAATCTGTCCCCCAGCTCTGCTAATCTTGCTAGGATCAATTTGTTCGGATGTAAATGGCTGCTGTTCATCGGCTGTTTAATACTGAAGCCCCACAGTCCCTCTCATTAATAAGGATGCTCAAAGAAAACATGCTGTGCTTTTATTTGTACATCTTCATCTTCTTACTCATTATAAGTAACAGTTTTACTGAGTGTTTCCATGCCTAATCATGTTGTTGTGGTGGGTTTTTTTCCTTTCCAATCTATAGTTGGGGTTTAATATACCATTACAATTTAAAGCCCCTGTAAAGAAAAAGTGGTTCTTATCTGCTGCAGAAATTACTTTCATTAAGCACGTTACAACAGTGTATGGGAGCATGGAGGTACTCAAGGAAAAGCTGTAAATTGTGGTGCTGTTAACTGCAAGCGTACTAGATGGCAGAGAAGCCTCAACAGCTTCGGGCATAATGAATCAAAATGATGTTTTTTTGCAGTAAAGCTGATCGCAAATAAAGGCAGTGGTGTTTTCAGATTGGCACTTGACTCGTGCTAAGCTTTGATCAGAGCTCTTGGTAGGCACGCAGTCTTGGGGCCGACAGGGCTTTTCCCCAAGCAAGCGTGTCCCAACACTAGCAAAGGCACACGCGCTGCGGTAGCGTACACCTGGCAGATTGCAGCCTGATTTCCTAGGGATATTGTGTAGTTTGTCGCCTTCTGTTCCAAGCCACTTGCTGCGGTATGGAGATCTTGGCTGACTTACGCTCTTAGAGAAAAAAAGTCAACAGATTTATGTTTACTATCAGTTGTGATGTTCCATTATCGACTTAGCAGCAGCCTAGTGACTGCAGAAGCAGCACAGATTAGGAAGCTACTAGATGCTGCGGTGAACAACCAGTGTGGCTCCCATCCAACAAAAGAAAGCCCACATGCCCTTTATTCTTTTACTTTCCTGTTTTTCTTTCTGCAAAATTGTCCTAAAGAGGAGAGCAGTCCTCTCCACGAAAGATGTAACAGAGCTCACTGTTCACAAATTGAAGTGGTATTTAGCCTAAATGTCCTGAATTCTCTTAATTGCTGTTCTCTCTGTTTCCAGCTTTGTGGAAAGTACAGTGGGAGAGTCACTATTTAGTGTTTGTCTTGGTAATATACAATATAATACTCATATTCATAAAACATACAGGAATATAAACCGAGGCAGAATCCAGCTTATCAGATTCTCTGTAACTTTAAGCTGGCCTTTCCAGATTCAGTCGCAGTCACTTAATTCCTGGTCCTTCCTACTTCATGTGCCACAGCGACATTTCTCTGCGGTGCTGCCTTCCTGAGCAGCCCAGGCACACCAAGCCTGAAAGGTGAGCGAGAAAATGCATGAGCCTCTGGCGAGCCGGTCGCTTGGGGCAGCCAAAATCCCTGCCAGCAGCAAACACAATGGTCAAATATCAACCAGGAGATAAAAAATGGCTTAGAGAGATGGTTAGATCAAGACTCACTTAGTGTCTCCGAAGCTCCATGACCAAACATCCTGAGCAGCACTGCACAAGTTAATTAACCCCTGAGAATTTATTTTCTCTAAATTGAGCATAAAAGCAGTTTCCTACTCCACGGAAGTGTTTGAAACTACATAATTACCAGGTAGTCCTTTGATTCATCTTCTCGAGCTGAAGGTGGCATAGGAGTGTGAAGCACTTGTAATTTAAAACATAATCAGATGCAGCTTAAGGAAGGCACTCGGTGGCCTATGGAGAGAGAGGTGTCTCCCGTGGAGCCCCTTAGGAGTCTGCTGGTGCTAATGGGCAGCTGCCGAGGAGGCAGGGAGCGGCACAGATTCCTGGCGATCTTCAGCTTCACACCATGGGAGGATGTGGACCATTACTTTCCAAAGGCAAAGATGAATCTTTTGAAAAAGCACACTTCAGTGACATATGTCCGGTCTCAGTAATTATTTACAAGTATTGAATAAGGCTTAGGCATGCCAGAGATAAGTAATAATAGATCTTTTTCATAAATATATATGAAGAGCTCTGTATGTATTTGTGAAGCAATTGATTTTAAGGAAAAAGGACCAGATGCATCAAATAAATTACTGAGCGAGTTGAGTGAAATTCACCAGCCCATGTCAGATATGAAATAGACAACAGCCAGTTTTGACTAAATCCTCTGCTGTGCGGTTTATGAATTCTAAGCACCACCTTCCACATAACAGCACAGGGGCAATTTAACATAGTTATGTCCCCTTGATTCTACAAAAAAACCCACAATAGTCATCAGAGTTATTTTCAAGAAAAATTCCAGAGGTTAATAAGCATGCAGTTGGTTTATACCCATGGGTCTATTAACCTATCTTTTCTTGCAGGATTTATGCACAAAACTCAGTGGGAGTTTTCTGGGAAGATTTGCATGTCCCATTAGAGTTAATAGGAGGCATGCATGTAAATGCCTGCCACACAGACAGGGAATAACCTTTCTTTGAAGGCTCTAAAGAAATTTTCTAGTTCACTCTTACTCTAGCGTATTAAACCCAACAGGCAGTCTGGAGATTTGTCCTATTCTTTATCTGTCACACTAACATCTTCAGCTCAGAAAACTGTCTTCCCATCTCTTTTTTCTTCTTTCTCTTACCACTTATTCTTCCCTTCTATATTCTTCCCCTCCTGCTTCTTCTTTTTCATGACTAGATGGACAGCTTAATCTCTGCTGATGCAAGAAACATCGCTCCTTTCACCTCAGCAGTGTTACACTTTTCCAAGCCAGAGGAAACCCAAGCGTACCCTCTGTCCGGCTTGGTTCGTAATGCAGTAAGTAACAGCGTGGCACAATTCCTTCCCAAGGGATACTGATGTTGCAGGATGGTTGATACAGGGTTTCAAGGGGACACTGGACAAGTACTTGTTAAAAAACCCATTGAAGGCTGGGTCACTAGATAGACAAATGATGTGAGGATCAGGAAATGCCTGAACTGAACATAGCTGGTGGCTGGAAGAATGCTCGGGAGAAGTATTACAAATGATTGCTCTCCTCTTCCTCTCCTTTGGCTATTTAGGTATGGCCACTGTTGGAGACGGTGATCTGAAGCAGTCTGCCTGCTTTTATGTGATGCTGGACATTCCAGTATTAGTCCTTGTCTTTATCTCCCCCTGTGCAGGTCCTGCACTTCAGGAGTTTAGCAGATTAAATCTTCAGGGCTGCAACAGTGATGAGGAAGGGAAGGAACTGCTCGCCTGTGGCTGCCCCTTCTGCCTGGCGGTAGGTGTGTCGTACTGAGGGGGGCTCCCCCAACACCCATAACTCTCCCTGGTTCTTCTGAAGTCTGAAGGGGAGAGAGAGACAGCACCAGGCTGAGCCTAGGAAAGGAGAAACAGATTCCCTGAGAGGTTTTGTAGGTGAGGAAGGGCAGCAGAATAGGAGCTGGAGCAACGAAAGCAGCGGTGGAATCAAGCTGTTCATGAGCGTACGTGCCTTTGCTAGGTGTCGTGAGACTCAGCCCTGCTAACGGCTTCTGAGGGAGGAATGCCCAAGGAAAATCAAAGACCAGGAGACTGGTGGAAAGTAGTCGTCTTCCTCTGATGGGGAGCTTGCCTGAGATCTCAAATACCATGTCTTGTCCAGCACGTTGCTGGTAATTCCTTCAGCAGCAAGCGCAGCTGGAACATACCACTTACAGACCACTGGACAATGCCAGGATTTCCATGCCACTGTTTTGGCAAAGGCAAGAGAAGACTTCCCTACTGGTTCCTGCTACAGAGGTGAGATTTTTCCTGACTTGGCTCTTTGTGGGAATGGAGCTACTGTTCTACCTCCTGTTGCTGAACTGTGGTGTGAGGTTGCTGTGTAAAGCTGAACAGATGCTGTGTGGCATCCTAAATATGCCATATGTTGCAGTGCAGGGGATGTTGATTCTTAAATGTATAATTTGCAGAGCAATTTAGAAACCTCTTGTGACAAATGATTCAGCTCTTCAGAGCTCCTCTCTCTTGATCTGTGTTTGTATAGCAACTAGCATATAGTGCTCTAGTTCGTATTTGGATCTTTCTGTATGCCGTATGCGGTGTTCACGCTTCACTTATTTGGTTTAGTTAACTTCTTCACCGCTTAACGGTACAGTGCATGAATCCTGGAGACAGGACTACAGGTTATGACCTTTAGAAAGCCAGTGCAGCATAGGATTTGAGAATGTGTTTCGGTATGCTTGTTTTACTTTGTTGTTAAGTGGTCAACGAAAACATCACGGGTTGACTGTGGATCTTAGTGTGTCTTTCTCTCTTCCTCTTTCCCCCTCAGAACTCTGTCCCTCCTTTTTCTTAAGAATAACATAAAAGAAACAAATGTTTTGATTTTGCCGATCCCTATAGCATTGCAGAGGGAATGTGTCTCCTAAGGCAACGCTTAAGCTTGTTCCAACAACTCCAGCTTCCAAAGGACTGCTGCCTTAGAAAGGAAACAGTTTAAAGTTTTTTTTTAAAAAAAAACAAAACCAAAAAAAAACCAAAAAACAAAGAAACCCAAACCAAAACTAAACAAACAAACAAACAACAAACCCGCACCACCAAAATCCAACTTCTTTTTATATCTTTGGCTCCAAAAATGGGTATGTAATTCATTGCACCTGTAGTCAATTATCCATTCAAAACAATTGCTATTTCACAGTGATTAGCTGATTTGCCAGTATGAGAGGCAGCTGGGTTTTCCATGGCCAAATAGTAAAGCTCAAACCAATGAAATCTTCTGAGCCCACATTCTTCTCTTTTGAAAGCCCACAGAGAAATAATCTTTCTGTTGCAAAATAAGGCTTTCTTCTAAAATAAAAATAGCATTGTTTCAGGCTTTAAATGGAAAGCCGGTAGTAGTTTTGGCGCTTTTTTATGTAAGATGACTGCAGTGGACAGATGTTCTCAGTGGAGACTAATTGCTTTACTCTTCCTAATGGACATTATTAAAACATTCGGGATACTGTGTGTCCTGAACTGCTGCGGCACAGCCTCTCGGTGCCTGGCTTCTGTAACTTTGTCATTACTGTCATGACAAACTTTATCTGTCCTTGCTGTGCTTTTCAAACCTTTGGCACTTTCTCCCAGCTACTGAGGCTGGATGTTTAGCTGTTGAAATATAAGGAACTGTTTACCGTCTGATGTATTTTATGCATCATATAAAATTTATGTTGAAAAAATGCAAGTTTAAGGGAACAACCTAGCCCTACTTTCACTCTTAGTCATACTGGTACGTAATGGGGTGAGCTTCACTACACCAACACTATTACACAAATAGGTGAAAAATAACTTAGAAAGGAGAACATGCAAGGGACAGGCTATAGTGTTTAGATATTGACTTTTCTTTTTAAGAGGTGTAGAGTAATTCAATATAGCTAAGTGTTTGATGGAGTTACGGCTCATAAAAGTGGTTCTCCTCCATCTACTCCTCCAGGGTTCATTCTCTGCATGGGATCCACTCTTATTAAAGCTGAGCAAGAAGGCTGTAAAGGACAGTTAATGGAGGGAAAGCAGCTTCTCTCTCTGTTTGTTTTAACACACTGGTGCAGTTGTAAGGGAGAATGGTACTTTTGAGAGAGATGTCCAGGAATAGTCACTACTTTCCAGGCAAAAGTGAAGCTTTAATCTCTCATATTTCTTAAGAGTTTAATGATCATTAAATCAGACTAGCCTGCTATAAATGGAAGATGGCAACTCCATGGGAACAGCTTTGTGTGCTGTTGGAGCAGGTGAGGCTGCGGTACTCTTTGCCTGTCAGGCGTGGAAGAAAAATGATTGTTGTCTGGTACTTAGACCTCAATTTGATTACCTGAGCATATGCCTCTTGTGCTCTCTGAGACACCATAAGGTGTCCAAGATGCCTGGATAGGACTAGCAGGTTTGATTAAAAAAAAACCAACAACAAACAAACCCAAACAACAGGATACCCCTACCTTTCTGCGGCAGCAGCTGGAGGTCAGTGGGGTACCCTAGGGTGTCAGCAGCACACTGAAACAAGCCCACGGTGTCCTGAGGTCTCTTACAAGCCTGAACAGTGAATTCCCAGTCCGATAGGTGAGGGAAGACTGCAGCTGACCGAGCAGGCAAAACCAAGAGCTAATTTGATGTCATTAATTTCAGAACCTTTATCAAGAGCAAGACCTAAGCATCAGTGAAGTACATAAACTGGGGTGTGAGGTGGGATTCAATACATGGTGCCTGACAACACATGAATACCTACACTCGATGGTATTTCAGATGTGGTAATCAGGAGTAAATCTAGTTTTCTGTATTTGAATTTTCCCCTAAGAATTTCTCTCTATTGCTTTTGAAATAGTATAGAAAAGAATAGATTGGTACTAGCAATGGATAAACTTTAAAGGCTGCTAAAACTGAGCTCAACTTAGAGTTTTTTTTGTGGCTTGCTGGAGCTTTCAAAATTAGTGTGTCAGTCTTGCAAAGACAAAGTGAGAAAAGGTCGGTCCTTCATGAGAAACTGATTTCCCTCTAGAAGGAAATGTTTTGAGACCTGCTCTTTATGATAATTTGGGTGTTCTTTTCTTCTCAAGAAATTGGAAGTATAGTGACATTACAGCATAATAATATAAAATGTAATTAAACTTAATTTTAAAAAATACCATGGGCTATGGTTCAAATTTGTCTTCCATTTAGTGCAATATGAATATGTTCTTAGAACAATTTCTCTCTCTCTGCACATCATGCAGTAAGTCAGCTTTTAAGAAAGGCAGTATAAGTTCTTGTCTTAAAAAGCTGTAATCAACATTTGAATCTCAGCGTGGGAGGGTCAGTGGGAGGAAAACTCCCTGCCTAGCAAGCACAGGATCCTCAGCGCTCGACCAGTTCAAACACCAGGAAGTTGCATGGTCTAAACAGCAGAAATCCTTCATCAGTGCGAATCCTCACCACTAACAAAGATGACAAAAGGATGTCTTTGCTTTTTTTCCTCCACAGCCACCTACTGGCTTGTTTCTCTGATCGACATCTGAAAGAAAAGCTTGTTCAAAATCACTTTAAGATATGACAAGATAGCAGCAGATCTACATCTGAAGAATTATATTCAGTGGATGCTTTTTCAGTCTCCTTATAAAGCCAACAAAGGAAGGATTGCACAAAAAGTTTGGCAGTGATTATAAGACAAAAAGTTCCCACCTTTCATTTTCTATAGCAAAACTGATGAGAACAACTTTAGTAGCTAAAAAACATAGTAGCACTTTCTTCTTTGAGGTGTCCTTTCTACATTTCAACATGAAATTTGAACTATTGAACTTTGGTGCAGGGTTCAGTGTGTGTTGTCAATCTTGAGGATCCACAATCACAAATCAAGCTCTAAAATGGTGTTAAAATACATACGCATGCATGCACTCGTGCATACACTGGCCACATTACAGGAGCAGTAAGTAGTGGGGACATAGGAGAGATTTACTTGGCCTTCTGGTTTTAAAACCTTTAGAAGCCACTCATTTCATAGAGTTAAGATTTTCTCAATTATGGAGGATAGAAATTTTATTTCAAATAAATCAATATTCTCATGTGATTTTTATCTGTAAGACCCAACCTCAATATAGTAAAAATGCAAAGAGCTGTGATAAAGTCATGAAGGTTGGGAACCCCAGGTCTTCTAAGCAAAGCTGAGGCCCCATGAGGTCTTAATGTGGTGGACTTTAATAATTAGAGATAGTAATTCAGGAAAGCTGCTTTACTAGAAAAATAGAAGATAATAAAAATAAAGTGAGTCATCAAGCAAGATATTTTGCTAGACAGCAGATGTTTACAAACATATATATGTTTACATGTGTACATATAAATATGTACATACTATCTATATATATGTACATGAACATGCTGAGGCATACAGACATACATGACATAGCAGTAAGGTGTCTTATATTGAAGAAGAATTTTCCTGCTGAGAAAAGGCAGTGAGTATATATTTCCTGGATGTAACAGAATTTAATGGATGGATGTCATAAACAAGTGCTTCTCCTTCTCTTGAGCAAGGAGAGGTCAAAGTCCCATTTTAATATTTTTCAAAGTCAGGATTATAAATAAATAATTTAAAATAATTTAAAAAAAAAGATTACAGTAATGAAAAGGGTGTTAGGTAAGGAGGATGAAGGGCTTCTTACGTATGTGGGCGGCCCTTTGGAAGGACCAGAGGTGTTATTGCACATTACAGCTCAGTTCTTGACTCATTTTTGCAGAGGTTCTTGGGTTCTACTAGAGTCAAAGGATAATCGTGCTTCGGAAAGAAACCAAATCTATTTGTTCCTTCCTCAAATCAAGATTCCTCCATCAATATCCATGAGGCATTGCAAGTCCTTCATCCTGTGATTCCTATCACAGCTGGGAACAGGGAAACACCTGCACCATTTTTCTGTGCATCCCCTCTCCAGTACCTTTCAGGAAATAAAGAGCAGCTTTTGGCTGCACAAGTATCTCGGGAAACTATTCTGTGGATGACTTTCTTCAATGGTAACCTGTGGTTCTCTGTCCCTGCTACCCCAAGCAATTACAGGAGAAAATCCTTGCTCCAGTCATCCTTTCTTCCAACTAGATTACTTTTGCTTACTACAATAGCTGGACTTTGACCTCTTATCCATTTAAAATGCAGCTGCTGAGTTCTTGAGTTCTCTTTTGCCTGTTGGCCTGATGCTCTGAGCATACAACCTGGTTTTCTGCTTTGCAAATCTTTTTTTTTCCCCTTTCCCATTTTACTTGCTGCTCTACCTTTTCCTATTCCTCACTGCACACTCTGTCTTACCTTGAAGGTCGCTCACAGCACTCTCTCCCTCCCTCCTTGTCTAGTCGAGTCTCTTATCTCGGAACATTAATTTAGCCTGACTACAGTGAGTGAAAGTAATAAAAAATAATTGGTTATTTGCAATAGTCCTAATCAAGGTTGTATTCATGTGTCTTTCTTTTTAGAGCTATAAGGTAATAAAAACAGTTGCTTTCTGTGAAATGTATTGGAATCCATTGAATCCATCACTAGATAAATATTGTACACCAAGATATTTCCTTTTCTTGCACTGAAAGTGTAGAAATTATAAACTAACTACTCCAGGAATATTAGGATGTCCACCTACTAAAGACGAGTTCCAATGCAGTTCTTGCTTATTTCACAGCAGGGTTGTCTGAAACCAGCATTTGTGATTAAAATGGGCATTTAACAATATGAGTGACAATATTTTGTTTAGATTGGTGAACTCATTACTATTATGAAGCATCTACATTTTAATTTCCAGAATTTGTACCCATTTAAATTGCAATCAGGACACAGCAGTAAGAGTGGTATTCTGTTTAGATGCCATCTTTCTAGTCAACGACTTCACAGTCCTTCCAGAGCTGCGTGGTCAAAATTACAGCCCACTGCTACACTGAGTTCCTGGTCTTCTGCTGAATTCTTCCAGGTGGATCAGAAGCCAGGGAAGGACTTGTCTCCATAGCCGAGTTTCTGTTATGTGGGGTGGACATTCTCTTTTTCTGTGCCTTTCTAAAGGCCACAAATGCATGTCTTCAGCATAGGAGGAATCCAAATCCCAAAGACATTTATCCAGGCCACAGCACCAACTCCCTCGGGCAGTGACCTGGCTTACATTTTCTGCTTGTTCTGAAGAGCAGGCTGGAGTATAAGAGCCTAGGCAGTGGGTAGGCTTTCAGCTCACTCCTCCTTTTCACTGTTGCTCAATTTTCATCACTTCTCACGCTTCACACAAAATAATACTCTGAAATGCTTTCCTTAAGAGCAGTCTTTCATTTTTCCCCGCAGCCTTGCATTCATCTTTGAGTGGAAAACTGTACCTCACTTCTCTCTTCTCCTAAATAAATGCACCAGTTTCAATTAGGTTTAAGCCGGTCCATAACCGAAACCTAATGCCAACGCCACACCACTCTTACATGCCTACAATACTTCGCAGTCCTAAAAATTTAAGTGTAAAATAATGGACATTTTCTATTGATCATAAACTCAATGGTATAACTGCAGACTCACATAACTTTATCCCTTCCTTGCCCTGCCCTGCCCTTCGTTAGCTTGGAGGTTTCTCCTCAGTGCACAGAAGTTATATAGAAGGGATTATTTTGCAATTGTAGTTGTATTGAGTAATTTTGGAGTGGAAAAAAAATCACTTTTTAAGCAATTGGGAACTACTTTACTTTCCTATATATCAAAATAGGTGAGCAGATTTTATTTATTTCCCTGAAAAAAAGTCATTCTACGACTGAGACCAGATACGGAGAATTCATCTGGAAATAGTGGTGCTTTTCAGAAAGGTAAAAGAAAATGAAAGGCAGAGAGAAGCCTTGAAATAACCTTATCTACAGAACAAAGCAGATTAATGTCTTTCTGAGTACTCTTTGAGCTGTGGCGCTGTTTATGAAGGCTGAAGCAAACCGTAACGCGTTACCTTTGGCCTTGCGTTGTTCTCTGTGTGGTGTGGTTGACTTCTCAGAAGCTCCAGGTCCGTTGTTTAACGCAAGTACCAAGCCTTCCCTTCGCTTCATTCGGAGCAGCCGTTCATCCTTGCTCTTTGCTAGGGTGATCCATGAGTTTTGTTGGGCTGAGCAAGAGTCGGACTCTGCAAACCTTTCTTACGGACACAAATGGTTTTCTTGCTGAGTCCATGAGTATGTGCTATTGAACAAGCAGTAAGGTAACACCGTTCGGTCGCGCAGGTGAAGCGAAGCCATACCCAAGATGACAACCAAAATTCCGTAGCACTGTGCGAAAATTTAGGTTCTGAAATCGTGCCATGAGAATGGGCTTCACCATAACGTAGTCGGTTTTACAGGCTGGTTTTGCACTGCGACCTAACCATGGTAAGGTAATAAATGGTCTTTATCCACGTAAGGACTGACCAGTTCTGGTGTGACACCTTGAGAAGCACTGCTGCCCTGAAAGCTACCGAGCCCGCTTTGTCCCTGGCATCAGGCAGGGCAGGAGAGGAGGGACACAAACAGCTACACCCGAGGAAAGGCAGGCACAGTGGGTGGAACCTGAGCTGTCTTTTCTGCCATGGATCCACAGGTGACAGGAGAATTTCCTAATGCTGCCCCTGAAATCCTATTTGCATAATGTAGCATTTTCCTTTTGGTTTAGGTATGGAAGACATAAAACTCAAGGTAGTGAAAATAACATTTACGGGGGGTTTGTTTTCTTTTAAACCCCAGGGAAAAGAGTATCAGAGTTAAGGTTTCCTTTTTTTTTAAGTTATATTGTTAGTCATAAGAAAAATATGATGGCAACTTGTGATCTTTTGTAACTCTTGCCGTAACACCTACAGAGAACAATGTAAAGCAAGGATGCAGTGACATGCTTTAAATTAGATCGCACTTTAGCAAGCTTCAAGAAGATATTTTATAGTAGCACAATTTCAAAAAGCAATATATTCTGTGGACTTTTTTTATAATAAATTGCAATCTCCATGGCTGGCAATTCCCAGTATCCCCTCTGCTATTATTTTAGCAGCAGCACATCTTTGAATAAAATATTTCCTCTGTGAGAGTGCCTCGGATCCTTCTTGCAGTCTGGTCACAACCCGGGCTTGAAAGTGCTGGGCTCTGGGTTCCGCCAGGAAGCATGCGGATCGCAAGTGGCTGTTCTCAGCTGCACTCGGCTGTCAACATCCATTCTGCTGATTGGTATTAAACCAGTCTTTATACAGCAAAACAGAACAGAAGAGTGTAAAGGTTTTCCCCAATACAATTTTGATGCCAAGGAACGCTTTAAGATGCTGCCTAACGTGAACAATATTCACAAACCGTTAGTGAGATGAGGAGGGGGAAAAAAGGCAGCCAAAATTCAAAATGCCTCGTTCTGTTACTTCTGTTTAGCAAAGGGTGATGCAGTCGCACAAGCACTGATGTCAGTCCTTTAGCTGAGTTACACATTAACATTCGGGTCCCAAATGAGAAGGCTAACTTCTTGTTACTTTTATTGGTGGATGCAAAAGACTTTGATTCAGCAAGTTATTTGAGCGCACAATTGGCCATTGAATTAAATGGGACTTACCAGCTTAAAACTAAACATGCCCTGCAGGCTGAACACTTTAACACTGAGATATTAAAAATAGATTAGGGTACAGCAGTACATAAGTGGAGACCATCCACCATCTGAAGTACAGAAAGAATTGAAAGAATTGAGAAGCAAAGGAACAAATCCAGCACATGATGTTTAATACCTTTAGGCATGATGGGATAATAAGTAAGTTATTGTTTTCTGAGCCATTAAAGGAACGCATTGGTTTTAGAGATCTTATTTCTAGTGAAATTTTGGTTTTCACAGGAAATACAGACTCTTCTTATGGCTTGCAATGTGTTTGCTAGAAACAGCCATCTGCTTCTCCTGCTTTCTCCTAAGGGGAATAAATTCCTTGCATCTGGCCTGTATAATAGGACTTAGTGCCAGATCCAAGACCCAATGAAGTTAAATGATGTCTTTCCCTTAGTCAGGAAAAAATCAGGATTATATTGCTTTTATAGCTAACATCTCCTGCTGCTTTTGCTGTTTTTTTGTTTTGAGTCTCATCCTACTCCAGATAATGGGCAGATGTTGCTGCCCGTATATCCTTATTTCTAGATTTATGCACAGGAATTCTTTTACCTTGCTGGCTTAGATGCTCAGTACTATCCATTTTCCAAAGAGCTTTTAAAAACTTCTAATTGCCTTAGTCTTAGAGACAAAACTGCTTAGAAAATCCAAAAATTGGCAACCAGGTGATAACTTAAAGCTTCCTATTTTTTTCCAGTTTCTTTACTTACTTTGTATCCAGATAATTATTTCTAATTTCTTTCAGCTTTATATGTTTCTGTTACTTTTTTGTTCATACTGTTAATGTCATTCTCTATGTGTTTTACCCGCTGCTCAGCTCTAGAAGCACCAGAGCCTTGCACAGTCATTTATTCAACAGCCAACTTTCTTTCTTTCTGCAGAGGACCTAGATTTTGCACATAATTTCAGACCACATGTAGGACAGAAATACTCCCTAGGGAAAGAATTCCCTAGGACTTTCCTCTCTCCTTCTGTGTAATACCTTCTGTGGGCAAGACCAGGTATCCATTTTTGTACAGTATTACATTCCTCTTTACTATTTTTATAGCAGTTGGTAAAAGTTGTAGAGATGTCTGTCTTTCTTAACACATGGGAGGAAAAAAAAAAAGTCTTATGCATCTACCCAAGCAGTGCTGTTGAGCTGGTTGCAGAAGTAGGTGGGGAAATACAATCAACCAAAAAGTTACTGAAGTATATAGCATAGTGCAGTATAATGTTGCCACAGAGAATACTCTCTGTGCTTCTGTCCTGTGCCTACTTGTATGTATTCAGCAGTCAGTAAGTTTGGTGAAAACTTTGCTGATTACCAATTAATTTTCTAAAAAAGGATGGGTGGTAGTAGAGTACGGAATGGCTTCTACATGGTAAATAAATGAAGGTGTTACCTAAAAAAACCCAGAAAACTGAAGCGAATTATGGCACAAGTTTATAATATCGTGGGTGGCTAGGGAAAGTGGAGAGAATGAGTGCTTGCTTGATGACAGCAAACAGAACTGGCCAGAGGCAGGCTAAGGCAAACAGAGAAAGTCCTTCTCACAATGTGTAGTTCAGCTGTCGAGCTCATACCCGTGGGATGGCAGGGACGTTGAAGGCTTACATTAGTTCAAAAAGAAATTGGACTCATTCATGTAAGAAAAATCTATTGGAGGTATTAAACACAAAGCCAGTGATCTTTAAAGCAGAAAGTTCTTGAACCAAAAATTTTCAGGAAAGTGAATAGTACCGAAGTGAGATACATTTATGCTGTTCCTAAAGTATCTATGTGCTTCAGTATCTACTGTTACTCACTGCCGGAGGAATAGTGCTGGGCCAGATGGACCTTTAGTCTGACCTGTTTCATTTGTGTTTATATTTTTAAATAAAGTGGATGCTAGAAGTGTTAGCAGCTGCCTGGATTTGTGGCTTCCCTGATGCAGAAGTGCTGTCTTTCATGGGACCCTCGGAAGGAGCCACCTCAGACTCAGCTTTAAGCCCAGTGATGTAACAAAGGAGGCAGAAGATGATAGTTCAAAACATTATTGGGGATTTTAGAGGAGCTGCAAATGATTAGTGAATTAGAAATGTGTAGTAAAGTAATCTAAGGGATTTGAAATTAGAAAAATATTTTTCTATGGTATCTAGCCTATAAAATCAAGATCAGTCTTCATAATGTAATGCAATGCAGCATTTCCTAAGCAGCAAGGATCCTGTATCTGCTTTTGGGATTGGAAACAAATGCTGCCAGCGTATTGTATTGTTAGTACTTGTCACTATTTGTCCTTTTTCTAGGACCTACTGATAACTCAGTAAAGAATAAGTTCTCATTATCTAATGAAATCACCTGGAAATTGTTTATTGAATTCAGCAGATTCATCCTTAAATGCTTTGGTCATTCTTTTCAAAGAGTCAGTGGTAATTTGTTGTCAGTCCAGATCTAATATACATCTCTAAATGTCCCTTGGGATTATTATTCTGTTCCTTCAAGACAATCTTCACTGGCAGAGAATGCAATTATTAGCATTTAAATTGTCGTTTGCTTTGATGTAAACAGTAATATGCATCCTCCACAGGAATATTCATTACTGTCTTTCTTCCTCGATGCATGAATGTAACCATAAAAGCTTTATACTTTACTTGTGCATTTCCTACCATTCTTTTTTTTTTTTTCTTTTTCATAGTGATTTACTCCATTTGTGTTACATATTCAAAGACTATATCTTTTTTGGTTTGGACTTCAAAACCAGTGTGTGGGTATTGATGTTAAATATGCGTGTGTGTTGCTGCCTCCTGCATGGAGGTTTCTGTTTCTGATTTTGGGTAGTCTAACCAGTACTGCTGGAACTGGTTGCGTGTCTGTTTGTTTAGGAAATGGGTATCAACTCCAGTGTGCTGATTTGGGCAGCTGCATAATGCCATGGGATGTGGAAGCAGACATCAGGGTGGTATTTGATGTGAAAGCGTTTTTCAGTACACTGTGCTAGCAAATGCACTGGATATGTTCCAGTATTGCTCCTCTCTTCCATTCCACGTAACTTCAGGTACTTCACGAACTCCTTTTCATGCTTTCTGTAATGTGTTCTTGAATAAAATTGATCCCTCCACCCTCTGCACCAAACCGCTGCCCTCTGCTCATTCAAATCCCATCTCAAGGTGCTTTGATTTTGAAGAGCTCTCAATAATCCCTAAGTAGAGAAAGCATGTGGAGAATGGGAAATTCTACATTTTGTGGAGACTTCCAAGTTTTGAAAGAATTATTCGGTGTCATAGGCACGTGATATCTTGCAGTAATGCTTATACCTTGACCTGTGTCTGGACTGTTATTTCTACTTTTACCTTTGAAGATAAGTGGGATGTCTTTTCCTCTGAAAACACCAATGCAATAACTGTTTCCAGAAAAAAAACAGGCTTTTACATATCCTCATGTTCAACGAGAAAGAGGAGTTTGCTATGGTAACCAGTGCTGCAGGGTACAGCCAGCTCTGTAACCTCCCTTAGTGATCCTTAGTGGCCATGCAATGATCCATTTTTATATTTTTCCTCCCCATGTGTGCTAAGTGACAGATTTCTACCTTCCATGCTATCACCCTGGAGGGTCCTTCTGAAAGTATGGCACAGTTGTGTCACTCGCTGCAAATATTGCTTAGGCGTTTCACGTTTAATAGTGTTAAATGCATCAGAGACCCTCTGGCAGTAGGTTCTCCAGGAGCTGGTAATCAAAGCAGACGAGTGGGAAGGGTGTCCTAGGTCCCTGATAACCTGCACGGGCCTCCCTTGAACATTCACTCGTCCTTCTGCACTGCCTGGCCAGTCTGGCTTCATATGTCTGAAACTCCTTACAGTTAAGGTGGGAGACTCACAACACAAGTTACTAACTTCACAGGATAAATGCCGAAAAGCATTAGTAATGATCACTTTGTTGGTCCTTCTGTGAAGTGTTACTACAAAGCAGAATGCATTGTATGGATGCACTTCCATGTCTCGCTGTGGTTTCAGAGAACACTCACTTCTCCCCCTGCATCTAACATCTTTATTCCAACCTCCTGTTTTTTGAAACAGGCAAAAAAAGATCCAAACTCTCCTTCCAACTGTTTGGGGGTTTTTTTCCCTTAAAATTTCTATCTTTCTTATTTCCCTCCATTCCAGCAAAACAAAAAATCATAGAATCATAGAATGGGTTGGGTTGGAAGGGATCTTAAAGACCATCTAGTTCCAAGGCCCCCTGCCAGGAGCAGGGACATCTTCTGCTAGTTCAGGTTGCTCCAAGCCCGGTCCAGCCTGGCCTTGAACCCTTCCAGGGAGGGGGTTCCTGAGTCTTCCAACCTGGAAGGGTCTTATAAGAAAGCATTTTCATATAGAAAACCTGTTGGTGACAGTATTTTATGGAACTGGGAAATTAATGTGAGTGGAGAGGCCACAGTTTTTAAAAAAAACTTTTTAAATTACCAGAACTGCTTTGTAAGTAAATTAGGACTACAAAGGAGCAAGGGCTAGGAAAGTGTGATGAAGGCGCAGAGCCTGGATTAAGTAAGATTATGATCTCTCTTACATTAAAGTTGTATTGCTTTCTGTTTTCAGTAATACATCATAGATATTTGGGGCCACAGAATATCCTGACTTGGAAGGGAACGACAGGGATCATCGAGTCCAAGTCCTGACTTTGCACAGGGCACCCTAAAAGTCAAACCTTATATCTGAGAGCATTGCCCAAACACTTCTTCAACACCGGCAGGTTTGGGTCTTGATCACTTCCCTGGGAAGCTTGTTCCAGTGCTTTTTCACCCTTCTCAGTGAGTAACTTTTTCCTAATATCTGAAATTCCCCTGATGCAGCTTTTGGCCATTCCCTGGCATCCTATCACCAGGCACCCGAGAAAGGCGATGAGCACTTTGCTCTCCGCTCCCCGCCGTGAGGCAGCAAGGAGGGCACCCCTCAGTCACCTCCTCTCTGCACCGAGCAAACCTAGCACCTTCTGGGTACTGGGGTCAGATTCATTGGTGCTGTAACTGCATTAGTTCCAAAAGCTTACAACGCGGATGCGTTCGGCCCTTCATATTTAGTAGTTTGCTAACCAAAATGCAATAAAAGTCTTGGGTGTTTTTCAATTAAACGGATAAATAATATTAATACCATGAAAGAAATTTGCATTTATATAGCACTTCTCATTTACAAAGGATCTCAAAGCGATTTGCTGATAGTCATGTAAATTTCTAATTAAGAAGCCATTTTCTGATTATTTCTGCGTAAATGTATGTCTTTTTAATCACCAGAACTTCAGGCTACAGTATATTATCAGTGTCATACTCCAATCTACAGCCTTACAAATTATGAACTAGATCTGTAACCTCCTGCTGTGCTAGCTGAATCCTTACTCTAACGGGTAATCCCACGGGATTCAATGGAGCTGCTCACAGAACTGTTCGGCAGTGTATTGTTAAAGGATTGTACAGCTTAGACCTATGCATGGCTGAGGCAATCCCGTCTTTATAAATTTAATGAATAAATAAATTTAATAAATAAACCCATAATTTAATCCCACCAGAATAACACGAGCTCATTTTTTATCTGGAACCTAACAGCAAAATTAAATCCTGAAAAGGGGAAGATCTTTCTCAGGAACTTGTGTCAGTCCTCCCGTGCTGTTCGTTATGGGCAGTGCCAGGAGAGGCAGCAGTGGCGTTTCTGGCCTGCTGCTCAGAAATATGAATTATTTTACCGACTCTCTTGTCCTCAAATAAGGAGCCCGAGTCTGCTGTAAACAAAGTGTCAGCCTGTATTACAACTTTTTATGTGCGTATTTCTAGTTTGCAGAGGGAGATAGAGAAAGAGTTAGATAATTTGCTTTTGTGAATAGATTTCTGCAGGGATCTAAAGCATGGGAGAGGCAGTTCCACCAGGTGTATATGGATAACAAGAGCCTTCCTTGCTCCCCGTCAGTTGGAATAACTGCTTGTAGAAAAGAAGTGCTAAAACCTAAGTGGGGTGGAAAAATTTTCAGTAGCTCATTCAGATGGAATTCACTGTGTTCAGAAGAAAAACGAGCACCTCAGACAAAGAAAAAGGAAAGAACCAGGAGCATTTACACAAGGTACTACTGTCACCTTTCATGCTTTTTATCACTTTTCTCCCTGATCTCTCAGTTCTGCCTTTTCAGATAGGAATTTCACTTTTATCCCATCCCACCCACTTGAAAGCTGTTCCAGAGCCCCTCACCCACAAGACCACCTTGGCAAACAGATGGCATGGGCTTCAAACACCCTGAGATCCACGTGTCTGCTCTGTGTGCTGTCCCTCCTGGAGCCACCTTCATCCCTTACTGGCGTGCCTCGCATTTGCTGAATTCAGCAAAACCGTTCTGGATTTGCCATCAGGGCAACATCATACATTTGTTTTGCGAGACAAATTGCATGGAGCCAGAATAGATTTTGCAGGGATACTTTTCCTGTGTGTCCTTACCAGCCTAACCATTGTCAGGGATGTGCCTTGGTGATGCAAAGGAGCTGGCATTGCTGCACGTGGGAACAAGGTTTGAATAAAAATCAGCAAGAAGATTTGTGCGAGGTGACTTTCTATGCTGGACATGTGGAAATGAGAGGCTCTGAGTGACTTTGCAACGGAGAGCCTCCCAAACAAACAAAGGAGAGTGAGGCTGGAAGAAACGCTGAAAGAAAATTAATATATTAAGAATTTTTATGAACTGAAGGAGTGATTGCCAACACTCCTTTCTCCATTTGATTTTAGCTTATCATACAAATCAAAACTTTTGGTCCTACATTCTCCAAGTCCTGCTTAAAGATAGCCAACCCCTTCTTTTCATCTGGTAAATTCCTCTTTTCTTCACATGCTCCCTCTGCACCACTTCTCTCTCCTGAGGCAGGCTGCAGAAACTGGAAGCCCCTTTATGTCTTTAATATGCAGGTGAGATGCTGTACGGAGGCATCAAATTACTAATGCAGAGCTAAGAACAAGGTATGATTCATTCATTCTTAGTCTTTCTAGTCCTGCACAACTATCTGATCAAGGTGATATTCAAGGAGGATAGTTTTACAGTGTAACAATAATTTTTATGTAATTTTTTTAAACCATTTTGTATTTTAATGTTGACACTAATTTTCGCAGGAGAAAGTACATGTACTTTGAAAAACGAGGTGCTGAAGCAAGTCATTCACCAAGTCTCCTTCATCTCTCACAAACATCAGAATAACTGTCAAAGTTTCCAAGGTTGCAAACCAGTTTGGTTTCTGGCATCTGGTACGTTAAGGTAAATATATAAGCACAGCGAGTGGGACATACTGCAGAGACCCCTGAGCTTGTACCCAAAAAGCTGGCTCCCAAACTGGGAGTAGATCTCACCTGATGGGTCTGTGCCTCCCTTTGATGCTGCACCTGAACCAACTGCCTCTTCTGCCAGGCAGTGATGTTAAGCTACCACAGCTCTAATGCTCCTGGCATTTATTTTAGCACGGTGGCACATTGTACTGCCCAGATGTTCTGGCTTTTCTGCAGATAGCTGCGGGTATGAGTATCTGATTCATCACATAGGCAAATATTCCCTAAAAGCACAAAAAGGTCTTTCTTCCACAGAAAACTTCCAGTTTTGCCGCGGAGTTTATAGAAGACAAAATAAGACCTTTGAAGCCGAGGGATGCTTATGGGGGAGCAGTGTTTAACTACCTTTTTGATGTTTTTTGGAATTTCTTACTGGAAAGTGTGTTGCATGAGAGTGCGATTAATAGGACGTTGCCTTTCAAAGAAAAGGCAGAGACTAATGAGTCAAACCAAAATGATGGATTGCACAGGCAAGGACAAGATGCATTTGCCTGGTGTTGCAGAGAAATAGCTGGGGGACCTGTGAGCACCGGGATAAGATAAACTCAACAGGTTTGTTTAATTATTATAGGCATGAATGAGTAAAAAGCATTAAGTAGGCAGGTGCAAAACATTGTAATAGGAATGTCAGGAGTATACTGGGATATCAGAGTTCCTCGGTCTGTGCTTATTCCATTTTACTGTGTGAGCTAAATCTCCAGTTCATTTTTTGGCAGTTGTAAACGTTAATCGAAATGCCGTTTTAGGGACTTGCTGTACTGTTTTTATGATGTCCGGGAGAAGTTTATGATGGAATTAACTCTCATGCTGGTGAGGTGGGAAGGGATGCTGGGTTAAGTATATCACTGCATGTGAGCTGTGCAGCTGCACAGAACATACTGGTCAATCATAACAGTTTTGACGTGCTTTTGTAAAACAAAAGGAAGGAAAAAGGAAGCCAGTGTTTTGAATTGGCAAAAGGTCCTCTTAAATAGCAGCCTTAAAATTATTTGCTTTGATTAGTTTGTATCTGCTGAAGACCAAATAAACAATTTGGGATTTTGGTACATGCTTTTCTCATTTCTACTTCTAAATATAAAAAGTTCACATTAACTGGGTAAGAAGTGTATGGCAGGCAGGGTTTTGCTGTTTCCACAATAGAGAATCCCATAGGAACAATGAATCAAATGCAGAACTGAAGTAAACTTCGACTCCAGAAGACTCTGAATGGCACAAGCCTGGATGCAAAATGTTCAGAGAATTTTGAACAGGTAGTAGTAAACTGGATATAACTGTGGGTTATTCCTGATATAGTATATGCATCTGATTTGGCACAAATGATTATAATTAAGGCTGGCTACGGGTGTTGAAGGATGGCATTGGAGTAGTTATGGACCTGATCAAAGATATACTACAGCATCTGAGTAGTGGTCAAAATGACTTTTTAAAAAGGATTAGTCTGTCTCTAAAAATCCATAAACTGTTCACGGCTTTAATTTTTATTTGTCTCTAGTTAAAGACCTTGTTTCCTTTTTTTTTTTTTTTCCACTATTTAGACTAGTTTCATCGTGTATGCTTAATGGAATTACAATCCTTTTCACTCCATACATTTTTCAGAAGATTCATGCATTTTCATACTAATAACCTGTGCACTGCTAAATAACCAATGCCAGCCATAGTACAGTTAATCTTTCCCTATTTCTGACAGAATTAATGGTAAGAACCATTTTGCTACAGTTGAGTGTAATTTCCTGTCTGGGGATATAACTATTAGCTGACAAGATATTAAGCAAATATTGAATATTGCATTGAGAATGAAGCCTTCTAAACAGCTCCTAAATTTGCATAAATCATATTAATTAATTAATTTTCTGCTAAAAATAAAACATGCCCAAGCTGTGTTCAGCGTAAAAGTTTCCAGTCTGGTAGCATCTTGGAAGGAGCATAGCGGGAACCCTCGAAGCGGCAGACAAATCGAAGACCCTCCTCAGTCTACGGCAGCAAACTGACTCAGAGCAGGAGCTCTGCCTGCCCTTGTGGCCATTCCTGCCAGGCAGCTCGCTTTTCAGCCTGAGCTGGCAGGGAGGAGGAGGAGGGGCACGGGAGAATCTTGGAAATTATTTTGACATCCCCTGGGATTCCCAAGTCTCTGCAGCAGACTTGTAACGCTCGGTATGGTGCCTCTTGTTTAATAAGCAAACCTAAGAGTAAGGTTTTCTTTGCAAATATTTAACATCCCTGTTGTAGCTGTACGCGCCAGGAGCCGGAGAGGTGCTAAGCTCCCTTCCTTCCCAGGAAGAGGCATACATGCCATATCAGAGCAGGGAGAGCAGCACAAGCAAGAGCCTCTGAACGTTTTGCCAGGAAGTAGCTTTGCAGCTCTCACTGGTGTTATGGTGCAGCCACAAGCCTGCGTCCCTACAGCCTGTTTGAGAATTTAGGGAGCAGCTGGGGAGACAATCAAAAGATAAACTGAGCAGAGGAAGTGTACTTCGGTGTCTTTTCATCTGGATGTGCTGGAGTGTATAGGGCAAGCAAAGGGCGATGCAGGGACGGCAGGTCCTTTCATCGCAGTGGGCCAAAAGGATCTCAGGGCTTCAGTCCTCCTTTAACGTTTTTCCTCATATGGCTTGTATCCTTGAAAAAGACTTCAGAGCTACCTGAAAATGCCATGTGACAAGGAGTCAATTTACTATGTTATCATTAATAGCTCAAGCCTAGTGGCCATCAAGAAGCCCCAGGAGACGCTGCCAAGTGGCACTACGCTGCCAGCCTAACCATCCTGTCGTTCCTTTGAATAGAGGCTGCCTTTGAAAATGAGCAGCTTCAGCCACAGCAACTCTACGGCAGCGGCTCCCGGCTTCCCAGAGCCCGCAGGCGCTGCGAGGAGCACAGCACCAGCTGGATCAGAGCTCCTTTGAGCTGCAAGCCCTCCGCGTACACCAGCAGACTCGGGCCAGGCGGTACCTTCGTTCAGAGCAGTTCTTTGTGCCACGACATGCCACACGGCAGGATTGTCATAGGGGGGGTTCACAGTAATGTGCTTCTAACCTGGAGCTTTTGAAATAGTGCCTGCCCATCTCTGTCAATAACCCTTCTTCTAGGGGAGGCTTTGGGGATCTTTATTTTAATCTGAACTATGTCCCTTTTGTTTTGGGGTCAGCTTTTAATTCTCTGTCTTCAGTCGCTATATTGATGCCTCTCCTGCGTGTCTCTGAACTTTCCTTTGGCTACCTGGAGACTCCTTGCTTATTCTGAGACACAATTTAATCATATTATTTGCCTGTCATCTGACAGTGATATTTTCCTGTGCTTCAGGATTTGTGCAAAATGAGTTCTAGGTGGACTGGACCCATCTTCCTGGGGGTTAGTTGCATCTGATGGAGTTTAAAAGATAGTTTAAAGGACTCTGTCCATTCTTATGCTCCTAACAGCATGCACAACACTCTCATTATGAAATCTGGATAGCCTGGGTTTGTTGTTTTTTTTTTCATGGATTAGCATGTTTGCATGCTTTAAAAGTGGTTGACAGCCTGGACGATTGGGTTCAGGAAGAGCTTTTTGTTGCAGTTACTAACACTTCTAGAACCAAAACACTTCTGAGCTTTTAGAAAACATTTTCACCAATTCTTTTATGCTTTCTTGAAGTTTTAGGAAAAGAAACCAATTACCCAAACAAAACTACCTCCTTTTGATCAAAAGCATGGTGATCTGGAACTGCTTCTGAGAAAGAGGAGACAAACCCATCCAGCTTGGTATACGATCATTGATTTCCAGTGATCTGTCCCTGTATGACGAGGTGGAAGAGTGGAGTCAATTCTGCACAAAAGATACAGGCATCAGCTGTGGCTTTTCAGGTACATTCTTCTCCTTAAAACACTTCATTGATCCTAAAATCGGCAGGCAGCTGAAAAGCTTATGTTCACGCAAGTGTGTGTTGCCATTATTTTTCATTATGTTGGACTTCTCCCTTGAGCTATTTTTTTGCTTTTGTGTTGGTTTTTTTCCTTTTTTTTTTCTTTATACACTGAAGCTTACAGTACTTTGGAGCTCTTTGACTGAATGTGAATAAAGTGATACCAGGCAACAAAAATAAAAATGTTTTCATGATTGACAAAAGAACAAACAGCATCAGATGGCTACAAGTCTATGGCAGCTCCTCAAGTGAGTTCCAGTTCAAGGCTTGTCTCATATAAAGAGGGATTCACACTTATTTGAAGCTAATAAACCAGCCTAATGCAAGTTTGGGACTCTGTGAACTGTTGAGTAGAGTCTAAAGTTGGATGGGAAGACTCTGAGGATGAAGAAAATCAAATAATAGTAAGGTAATTAATGTCTGTTCTGGAGTCACGTGGGCAGCACAACGTCTCTAGAGCATCAGCTGTAGAAGTTCTCTGCAAAAGGTCAATGGATTCGTGTGGTTTTTGTTGTTTGGGTTTTTTTGTCATCTTACTTCAGGGAGTTGTGTCTACCATCTGAACAGCTGGAAAGGCAGAGCAATACTTTCTTCTCACACAGCATATGCTTAGTTGGAAGTGGACGGTGACTGCTTTTGTCTACAAGGACTGTGGTGACACTGCACCCTCCTGTTACACATACATTCATTTGTTCACTAGCAGTGAAAGGTTAGGTGGATGTCTGGAAATATCTATAAGAAAAGGGTGGACCCATCAAAAGCAGTGAGTTGGCCTCAGCTCAGGTCACCTGGAGCGTAGGAAGGGAAGAAGAGGACTTGCCATGATGGCATTGCAACATAAGATATAAAACCAACAACTTGAAAATTATTCTGAAAGGGCTATGTCAGCCAGAGCTAGTATGAAAATTTCAACAATGTTGGAGGCAAAAGTGTTCCCTCTAGTGTCTCACTGCAATTTATTTGGTAATGTTTCATGAAACATTGAAGCACAGATGCAGCAAAACCATTTCTCTATTTTTAAAACTTTTCAGGGACTTCTTTATTAGCCTTATAACTGCCTGGTCTTCACTTCCCCTTCTTTTCTTTCCTCCTCTTGCCTCATAATATTGATGTATCTTCCCTCTTAAGTCATTCTCCCTCTGGTAGAAAGTTTGGAGATGAAAAATATGCCCGCTAGAAAGTTTTCTGTGGGAAAAGATGAACTTCAGGGGGTTCCATTAGAAGAATGGAAAGAAGCAGTTCCACAGATTCCCATCACTCCAGACGACAGAGCAAGGAGGTACAGGGAAAACCAGGGTGTGCTGGGGTCTGCCTCCATCCAGGGGGGCTCTGGAAAGCAAGTGAGGAGGGGAAGGATGTGAGGAACTTTGAACTACAGCTCCCACAAGGCGCCGTGCGAGCCTGCACTGTCACGAAAAGCACTGGGGACCCAGCCCTAAATGTAACTTTACAGTATTTTTCTTCCAATTGACACACTTCATAACATTTTATTCTCTCAGAGGTGGTGTTATTTGTGCTTTCTGTCTGATTCAGGAAAAGAACTAATTACGAAACAGTCTTTCTGAAGGCAAAAGCTCCATTTGTCTGCAGTCTCCCCATCTGATGGTCTTCAGCAGCATGGTCCCACGTTTATTTCTTTTCTGAGGTCTCCTGTCTCATTTGGTACAGAAGAGCCACCACGAATGAAACAACATAGCCCTGGGAATGCCTGCCAGCCGTTGAAAAATGGAACTGAGAATCATTTGCAGAAATCAGTGTTATTTATGATCACCTGTAGAAACCCATATTACGTGTTTCTAATGAATTTGATCTATTTTTCTTTGTGATCATTTCTTTACTAGTAGGACTGGCAGTTTTAAACAATTTTAAATTAAAGGAGATCAAGAAAGAGATAGAATAAATAGAATGTCTTGCCTACGAATGCTGATCCTGCTCCTTTTACTAAAGCAAAAGACCCTCATAATTCATTCATGCCTGTGCAGTCATGACTTATGAAGCTTTTACACTCATGAGAGAAACATAATACTCACCCTTCATGGGTGAAATATTCTATATGGACTTGGAATTTATTTTCCACTGGTCTCTCTCTTGAAATGCTCATCTTAAAGGTCTGATGAGAAGTTTTGTTCAAGAATTAGATTTCTCTACAGAAATTAGAGCAGTTAACCAGACCACTGACAAAATCTGACCAGTTTCTCTCTCATTATTTTATCCCAGCTTTACAGCTTTATTCCAATTTTCTTCATGCTCACGTTGGACATGACGTACCAAGACATTAGGTATGGGAGTTAGCTGAGGATACTGTACATAACTGTTTCTAAGCGCAGCTATTACCGAGGGTAGTGTTTAGGGGTGAACACGAATTGCAGCAGATCTCTAGGCGACCCGAGGAAGACTCATGTTCATGGTTTGGGCCAGCAAGGATGTGCCAGCCTGTCGAGCCAGATTCCACCGAGCTGACCAGTCTGCACTGTATGGCGGATTTAAAGAATTTCAGGAAGGACTTTTGAATAGACCATTTAAGAACGGTAATTATGCTAGTAACAAAGCCAAGTGAAGCAGTCAGAAGTCTCAGCCAGGACTTACCCAAAGTACCGGTAAAATACATCTGTGTGTAAGGCAGGTCATTGCCTGGCGGCTGGATACACACGGATGTGTTGTCCAGACCCTGTGGCAGTGGTGTCGGTGTGCGGTACAGTTTGGAGGCTCTCAAGAGATTCCAGTCCTGCCATCGCAGTCCGGCGCTCTGTAGAATTAAGTTCATGCCTTAAGCTAGGTATGCGTATTGGTATGTAACAAAAAATCGAGTCTAAGGGGCAAATACGCAGAATTGTGTAGGAAAGTGAAGGTGAAAATACATAGCTGGCAGGATTTGCAAAAGCATGGAAAAGCTGGAGAGTAGAAGTCTCATTAGGCACACAAAAATCCTTTAAAATCTGGCCTGGACCAAACGAATGCCCTTATGCAAGATACGTTAGCCAATTTTTTACTTTTCCAAGTACTAAGTAAGATCTTCGCTCTTCTGAAAATCTGGCTCAGGGTGAGAATGCTGAGATTTTTATGAAATCTGGATGTAAGGTCAAAATGTAGCTTTCCTCCACATATTACTGAAAGCAATAGACACTCTTCAGAAATTAAGGAATTCATGCAACATCTTTGTGCCTCTGTTTACCCTTATGTACCCTCATGTATTCATGGTATTTTCAGACTTTTTTTTGAGGCTGTCTTAATGTTCATTTCACATTCACAGAAGTTCAGGTGAAATTTCACGTACAAATGTACATGGACAAGGACAAGGACAAGTACGTTATGGCTCTCACATAAAATGTTTGAGTCTGGAACAGTGATTAGGCATTGCCATAATTCTAATACTGTAGAGCTGAAACTTTTTATCGCTTTGGAGAAAGTTCTTTTTACCAGTTTTTGTTCTGTTTCTCGCTTTATTGCTGGCAAAAATGTGTTGTGTAACACCTCATTAGATAATTACTTGATTACAATTTAATTTCTTATGCAGAATCTTCCAGAAGTAATGCACTTACAGTCTCAAACTTTCTGTGGGTGGTATTACTAAGCAATTGTATTTTAAACAGATTGCATGGATATGATTATTTCATTAAACTGCCGATTGTTCTTGTATGTATGTGTGCTGGCAAGGAAATAATCAGATAATGGATGCTAAGGCCACAGTCTGAATTGCACACTGCTCCTTAGCTATCTGACCTGTAATTTTAATGCAACATTTTCCCCTTCACTAGCGCACACTGCATTTATATTAAAATTATAGCTAAATTGCACAAAAGTCAGAGAATTCTGAAATGAGGCGTTAGGTAAAACTGGCAGTTCTTTCCATGTGTATAATTAAAATAAATTTTTACTGTTGGAGGAGTGCTACCAAAAAAAGAGGGAAGAGGTGAGAAAGAGTGAGCTGAGCTCTTGATTTTTCTTGTGCATCATCAGCAAGCAGGCTTACTGAGTTCTTTGTAGTGACACCTGTGTGGTGTCCCCATTGACTGGTAAGGTGCTACAAATGTTGAAAATTCCTAATTCTGAAGAGCCTGGAGTTTCACAGGTGGGAATGATGGGCTCATTTGGTCTCTGGTGCCTTTATTTTCAGAAGAGACTTTTTGGGTGAATCCTCGGTCCTTTTGTAGGGGTTTGCAGTTGATTTTGATCAACTTTTTAAGGCAGACTGAATGCCGATGTATGAAGAACGTTGTGTTTTCATGCACGACTTTGTTACGTGCTGCAGAAAGGGGGCTGTGGTTGTGGTTCGATACATGGCTGCACAGCAGTGGGCAAGGGACGTGCCCTGGGGAGGGTGTTCCATCTCCCTCTCTAACCCATAAGCCCACCATACAGCATCAGTGGAATGCATGAAGGCTGTTCTTAGTGTTCCCAGCAGAACAGCTGATTTCCACTGAGGAAGGAGGAAGAAATTGAAAAGGGAATAGAAAGAAAAGGAAAAAAGGTGGTGAGGTAGAATACAAATGCTGAACATGTAAAAACGAACATCAGGCTCCTTTTAATTTGTTCCCCCTCACAGTTTTGAAAATGTTTTTAAACTGGCTTAGAAAAGACCGTGTAGAAGTATGACATGGAGAAAGCATTAAAAATAAATATAGGGAAAACATCAACAGCAACTAAGGTTGGCCTTCATCTAGGAAGCCATGTGAGAAGGGAAAGACAGGAATGAGTAAGATGTAACTGTATAACAAGAATAGAACTGTCAGCTGAACATAAAACTCATGAATTTTCCTGGTCTCCTGCTTATCTAAGAAACATTTATTTAAGGGTCCAGTAGGGAAAACTGAAGTTAGTATCAGATTTTTTGTTAATAGTTAGGTGCTTTTGTTAAGCAAAGGTATTTTGCCTCAAGGAAGCTAAGACTTAAGCGGAGCTGGAGCCCGAGCAGCACTCCTACCACCAGATGACCCTCAGAGCGAAGTAGTGCGGTGGAAGGAGCAGCAGGGAGGCAGGAGGTGAACCAGGGCTGCCTCTTCTGCCCCCTTCTCTTATATTTCTCTTATGCCCGTTCCTGTATCAGCATGCTCTGGACCAGTTGAGTGTATTGTACTACAGTCGATCAGTTGACAATAGTCAAATAGTCTTCTATTTCTTAAAACCAGAAACAAGAGGGGCCCATGAAAATAATTCCATCCCAATCTTATTTCAACCACTCTTTGATTTTTTTTTTTCCTTTAAAATGTGTGTCTATTGAACTCAGTTATTGCTGAAGGCAGGGAATGAAGAAAACATGATCTGTTGACAGCTGGTTACAGTTTGGTTCACATAAAGTGCTCTTAATCCTTGCAACAGCAGTGAGAATTATGCATTAAAGAAATGGACTGTATCATATGCAGGACTAGTAGCTAAGATTGTAGCTGAGATTGCTCAGTACTTCCTTTTATTATAATAATAGCTTTTATTTCCCTAATTGCCTATAACTTTGCTCAAATGTAATCCTGTGGATTGACACTTGTCATGTAAAGCATATACCTCAGCTGGAGTTACTGAGTTGAAATTTTCAGCAACAACAGTTTAGCCACTTCCAAGAACCAGATTAGGGGAGGAAATCTGTTCAGTGCCGTTTAAAAGTTTTATGGCAGCTCCTTTTCAAAATGAGCATATACATATAAAGGAATCCAACTGAGGCTGCCCTTGTAACCCTTATTTTGGCTTTTTCCAGCTGCTGAGCATCTGACTTTCAACCTTGACGTTGTTGTCTAGTACTTCATGTTGGTGATACTATGTAATTTCACAGTGAGTTCCTGCAAAAGCATAGATTTGATCCGAACATACAGAACACAAATAGCAGAGAAATAAAACCGTCCGGTGCTTTTAAACGGAACCTTGGTTTTATTTCTGCAGTTCTCCTGCTTTCCTTCTAATGAACATGAATCTATATCTTAAATACATTTATCTTTGCATTAAAATCTGTTTCTTTCTACTACAATGTAGTGCTTATGCAAGTGTTCCTGCTGTTTCTTGTCCTGCTTTTGGCTTACATCAGTATATTAGGTCTTTGGGGAAAGAGCAAAATAAATTGACTGCAGCTGTTTTTTCAAATATTGGACTATCTCTGAGAAGTGTGTTTCTCTCCTCTTATCACTCATGCCTGCCTCTTCCATGGGCTTGCTAATCATTTTGTTTCTTCATAAGAATGGAGTATTTCCTCTGTCATCTCCCCTTGACAATGCAAATGGTATGGAATCGAAACCTGAACTTTTCTGTGTTTTGTGCCAGCAATACTGGCAAGCCTTTCCAGAGCCGCCTCCTGGAAATCAGATGAAAGATCGGATTAAACTACTAAACCTTCACTGGCCATGGAAGTTTTGGTTAGTCTGAGAATCTGTCTCTGCTCTGACTTCAGACCAAATCATGTTCCCTGTAACTACAGGATAGAAAGTGTTTTTCTTATAGCGGTGCAGATAGGTCAGCGATTAATTGCTGCATTTCCTGACTATTGGTACTGCAGTAAATTTTTTTAAATACTGTGCATATGGTATTGACAAACTATATATCTAAATATAATCATTTCAGAGTCATATTAATTAAATCTGTTCAAGTTTGGCAGATCAGGCTCTTCCTCAGCTTGTTTTGAAAACTTAGAAAGTATTTGTTATGCCATCATCAGGTTAAAATAAGGCAGAACTGAGGCTGAACACTTAGGAGTGTAAAGATGTGGATGCACACCCCTCAGATCTTCCAAGCTGTCCACCATTAACTTTGATACCTTCATCTGATCTGATGTACTTTACCTGTATAAAAGGCGAGGTATATTTTTTGAAAAAGCCAGATTTCACACTTTCCATGAAAAAATTTGACAAAACAGTTTTGCCTAATACGCTTATAATCCCTTGCTTTTTTGCTAACTAATGTATTGAGGAACACAGAATACAGAGTGAAGTGTCAGAAGGACCTTGAGAAGATTAAATTCAAGAAAGAAGTTTTCAAGTGCATTTTAAACTCAGGTCTCCAAAACTCATGAGTCACGAGCACTGGTCTTACAGCAGAGCCTGTGTGTGTGTTGAGAGCAGAAGAACCAGCAGAGTTTCTCTAAAGAGTTTTTTCAAAAAATCTCAAGAAGAAAGAGATCATCAAACCTCTCCCCAGAGTTTGTATGATGAGACTGTAAAGACAACACTAGATCTACTAGAATCAATGAGAGCATCGCCCTTGGGACTTCAGCAGTAACATTTATTCCCATCTTGAGGTTTTGTTCTCAGGAAGGGAGCAGTAGTGGTTTTTATGGAAGGAAAATGTGAAAACATGGAGAGTTCCGGATATTCTGTCTACAGAAGCTATAGCAATAAGGCGCTAAAGTAACTAGAGAAGAAAACAAAAGTCTAAAGGCAAAATGACATAAAAGCAGAACCAAAATAGAGGTAATAAAATGAAGGGGGGGGGGGGGGGGGGGTAGGTTTTTTGAGCATTTCTTTGTTATTTTCTTTCTTGCTAAATGCTCAATTACCAACCTTACAGGCTGAACCGTGTTAATCAAAAAGAGGTGGTGGTTAGCAGGAACTCAGCAGTTGTGTGTAAATAGAGGTTTAGCTATTGAATGACAATTAAACGCTTTTAAAAAGTAAATTTCCAAGCGATGAACTCAGCCTCATGAGGGCTGGAAGGAAAATAGTAAAGCTGGATTCAGCCGCAAACCACTAACTGTAAACAAATGACTGGCAGCATATCTGCTTCCTAAAATACCTTATTAACACCCTGTCTTTAACTCTTCCGTCATGGAACAAACTCACAAAGACCTACAACAAAATACTGAAACCTCTCAGTTTCTGAAACAGCAGATCTGTAGAGTGCCTTATTTTAAAGGGAAAACAGCGAGCAGTCTAAAAAATGGATTATTCCCTTAAATTCCATTGCTGCCTTATGTCCTTTAGGTTAAACTTCACCTGAGCAGTCTTGACAAATTTTGGGTCATGATCTAAAAACAACGCAGCCTAACGTGTGGCTGATGTCAGCGAGCGACGGCCGAGGAGGGCACAGCCCTGCCAGAGCGGCTCGGCTCAGAGGGGGGTCCTGGGGGTCCCAGTGCGACTGCAGGCTTGCTCTTCTGGCGTGAAGTTTGGGGGGGTTAGCGTTTCTCCCACTCATTTTTTCAGGCTGTGAAGTCAGGGGAGCCGGTGGGGGCACAGGGGGTTGTGCGGGTTCCTGACAGTGATGCAGCAGAGGCTTTTCCTCCCAGAGCCAGAAGGAAGAGGTGAAGCCGCGGTTCGACGATGAGGCAATGATGCTCCATGCTCGTCTCAGGTCCTGGATTCATCCCACCTTCCCTCCGTCTCATAACTGAAGCTCCTATACTGAAATCCTCATTACCTGGGGAGATTTGGGTGGACAATGAAGTCTGTCTCAGGAGGTACACCTCCCTCTCCATGGCCTGGAGGACCCTGGGCCGAGGGGGACCGGGAAGGCAATACTCATGATAAGTACCCAGGTGAGGCAGGTCCAGGTCTGTGAGTCAGGAGCACCCTGACCACGAAACGGGCTCTGCAGACATTTCCCTTCACCTGCATAAAGGAGCGGAATTAAGTATTTAAGGTGCAGCCTCATGTCTTAAACCATTTTGATGAATATTCCACCTTGAATTTTTTTTCCTAAGGCTTTAATTACAGTCAAGAATGGCTGTGCTACCCACTGCAGTTCCCTTAGACCCAAAATTACAGAGCATTACATTAAAAAAAAAAAAAAAATGCTACGCACTGATGCTTAAAATTGAATGTCTTTTTTACTTACAGACACTAGCAGGTGTTGAGCAGGGGAGAAAAAAAAAAAAAAAAATCATGTACCAGGATAGTAAGTATGGTAGGGATAGACAAGAAATGTGAACAGTGCTCACACCTCCTCAGCTCTGTTGTGCCAAAACCCAAGCCCCACACAAGCTGTCTCCTTCACTCCCATTTGATGCCCCGTTTCAATTCCTGCTTAACTTCTGACCCCAGCCCCCCTTGGTCAGGCCCTCCATGCCTCCCAACCACTTTGTTTTAATCTTTCATACCTGACCTTATCAGGAAATGTGCTGGATATAACATGTAGCTGTTTTAAAAGATTCAATAAGCAGAGGCCGATGAGGACAGTGATGGAAGATGCACAACCTATGGAGAACGCCCCACGCCTCTGCCCCTTTAATGCTGATCCTGTAGCCCCACTGATTCTTCTGTCACTGTAGAGTACCCCAGGGTCTCATAATGTTCATCCTTTACATAAATTATAGAAACATACTCACTTTCCCTTTGGGAAGCGAGAGAAAGAAGCATTTTGATATTTATTTTTTTTTTAATTGGTGGTGTTAGAAAGAGCTGCTGACGTGTGCCTGGGAAGAGAAGCCCTCTGCTGCGGCACTGAGTTGGGAAGAGGGAGAAGGCACTCGAGTGTTTCCGTGCTGTCCCTTGCACACTCTGCAGAGGTCCTATTTTCTCCCTTGTAGAGAAACCCTATTAAAAGATGATGATTTGATATGGAGGAGAGCCTTGTCCTTTAGGATATGGATTAAGATCACCAATTTATTTCTATGCTGGGCATTCAACGAATCTCAGAATCACAGTGTAACGATTTAGTCCTATCTGAACTTCCCTGTGCCACTTGGTCAACCCCAACCCCCCCAGTCCCTGCAGAATACACCTCATTTCAATATGCCATCCGTTTTGTTCCTACTGCAGACTTTCATTAGCTTACTCTTTATCTGCCCTGAAGTGTGTAATGATAATAGTGCTGCTTATACAGCTCCTTTCATTTTCAAAGCATTTTACAAACATTAACTAATTAATGAAGAAGGCAGAGCATCAAATAAAAAATTTTTTAATCTATTGCTGAACTGATATAGACAGATAATATGATTTGTTCACTACCTGAGCAGTTCAGAGGTGGACTTTAATTAATAGTGCTGGCCAATTTGACTGTCACTGATGATGGCAGAGAGAAAAAAAAAATCAGTTTATGTTTCTCCTACATGAGGTACCTTTTTTCAATTGAATTCATACTTCAAGGCTTCATTTATAATTAGTTCCATTGAGTGAGAATCCAGGAGCACAATATACTGATTTTCACAGAAATGAAGAAATTAAGATCCACACAATTATTTCCAAATCATCAAAATCTATGGATTTGACATTTCAGATGAAGAAATAATGTCATACTGTTTTGAAAGCTACTTTTGTGCAATTTCATGCTCTACAAAAAATCCATTTGGATACAGAACTGTAACACTTTGTGCACGCATCTCACTTTTTGGTTGATAATAATGGTTCAGCTTGGGGTTTTCCATCTTTGCTTTCAATGACCACCTGCCATCATCTTCTGCTGAGGAGCAAGAGAAACTGCCAATTTTTAACCAGAGTTAGAGTCACACGATCAAAGTAAAATAACTGGGGGGGGTGTGGGGGGTGTGTGGAATCTGTTGGCGCTGTGATATGGCAGCAAAAAAGTGGTCTCTCAACTTCTTTTTGCAAATATTTATTCTCTGATTCATGATGCAGTAAGAGGAAGAACAAAAGAAGATTATCAAGCGGCGTTTCTTGTGGTGGATTTATTTATAGGTATTCAGAAAAAACTGAAGGGCTTGAGATGCCAGCACTGGAATGTGCAACTTTTTTGTCTCCAGAGTTACGGCATGTCTGTGCTGGTTAACCCAGCTGAAACCACGTGAGGCTGCTGAGCGGCGAAGTCTTGTTCTCCATCCAGAGGTGATTCTGTTGGGAATAGTTTTGCAACCTTTTCAAATGTGTGTTGTCCAGAGCAGACAGAGTTTGAACAGACCATGGAAAAGAGATGAATCATTCTGATATTATAAAAATAGTGCAAGACTTACTGAGTCTTTAAAAAAAAAAACCCAAACCCAATCCCCCATTTGGTTTGAATTAATGTGTGGGTTCCCATTACTCACGGCTGCTGGCAACTGCTGGCAGAGTGAATTGCAAAAACATGGGGGACGTTAGTACTAATTATTACTGTTAATTCAAATGCTATTACTGGAAGAATGCCTTTTGGAGAGTGGCAGTAGGCATGGGCAACGTGAGCTGCTGCTTGGGGCAGCAAGTGGGTCAGAGCCATGCCACCTGCTTTGCCTAATGCAGAGCACTGGACAGCCAAGATCGGGGTTTGTGGGGTAGCAACTACTGCTAGGGAAGGGGTTTCTCCAAGGAGTAGCAGTTGCTGGTCCTAGTCCAGCCATTCTCCTCCCCTAGCCGTGCCAGCAAGCATGTCTTTTCTGGGACCTTCCTTCCCTCTTCCTCTCCCAGCTCCATCCCTTCTCCTTTTTGTGCTCTTTGAACAGAGCAGCAAATTCTGGCCTTCACCCGCAGGGTTGCCAAACCCCGTCTTGCTAATGGGATCACAAAAGCTTGAGCCTTATATATAAATACAAATATTTTTTTATATGATAAATATATTTTATATATTCCTTCCATTCTGTTACTATGCTTTTAGAAGGATTCAGCCCTCCAGCCAAGGACCAGGAGCTGCACTGCATGACTGGAGTGACCAAACGCACAACAGTGAGCAGTCTAAGGCACGCTGCTTATTCATAGATGAATCAAAGTTATTTAGCAAATATTTGTGAATAAAGAATATCTTCCAAGGCGAGGTTCTCATCAGCAATTCATTAGCAGTAATGGGAACCTGATTTGTGACTCGTCTCTGCAGTAAGTGACCGAGTCACTTTGAGCTCTCCCCATAGGGGTGGCCTCTTTGGAATGGCATTTTGCTATGTGAAGATCAGGTTTTGTTTGTCTCTATATGATATCTGAGGCAGTAGATTTCATTCTTCATGGCAATATATCCACCACTTTATCAGGAGACTCTAGCTGCAACCAAAAACCAGTTTTAGAAATAAAACTTTCTGTCTCAGGATTACTGCAGTAATGAAGAAAAGTTTGAGACTGACAAGCTTGAGTCAAAGAGATCATTTCAGAAATGGACCCAGAAAACTTCTCTAAATTCTTTTTAATCTGGGTTGGGGGGAAGAGGCTTCTATATTTAATTTAATTCTTGATTTATGTGCAAATTGCTTGGCAAACAAGTTTATGCATTTTAATTACATTTCTAATGAAAAATATTTGCAGATGCACCTGTTTTCATGGCAAAGTGTAGATTGGGCTCGCAAAGCTAATATATATAATTTAGTAACTGTTGATTCAATGGTTTTGGTAGAACAGATATTGCTGGAGGAGAAAATGCTGTCACGTAATTTTTTTGCTGATACCAAGCTGCACAAGACACAGAGTGGCTGGGGCTGGTTGTTTGTGGGGACCCCAAGAGTAAAGCAGCCTGTGTGATGCATGTGACAGCAGAAACATCCCACAGTAACACAACAGGGCTGTTTTCTCTCAGAGTGGCGGGCTCACCGAAAGAGAACTGTTGATGCAAGCCCCCTAGTTCATGTGTGCAGAGACTTGCCAGGTGTATTTCCTTGCTGTTTCACCATGAGAACAACGGTTTTTGAAATATGTCATCAGTGTTGGCTCAGCTGGTTTCTGACTTGTGCTTTTCTTAGCAAAATGGTCCATGTGATGCCCCAGCTGGAGGCTGACAGTTTGACCCATATTGGTCGATACTTGACCCTAGGCAAAATGAGATGATGGGAAGTACCTTGTGCAGCGAGGGTTTGTTCCTACAGGAATCTCTGGGTGATAGGTTTAATTTTTACTGGTGCTGTATGATATGAGTTTTGCAAACCATGCTTGTTTCTGTTATTCAAAAGAAAATTCAAAGTAAAACGCTTAAATTAATGTTCACTGTTTATTTCTGCTTCATTATTTAAAGTGTTTATTCAGTACCACAATTTAGTCTTCACTGAGCTTGCAATGCATCTTGTATAGAATCGCCAGAACTATAATATAACATAAGCAAATCTAATGCTAAATGGTGCTTGTTAATGGTTGAAATTATAGTTTAGATCCTGAGAGTATAAAAGCATCATGAGATCCTTTGCACTTGGATATGGGTTTTGGAATTCATGTTAATGTTGATGAAATTTATGCTCAGGGATCTGGGAGAAAATATGCACCGTGAAAACGGGATGTCTCGTAGCTGTGCTTCACCACAATGCGTAGTGCTGAAACGATCCCCGCCTGTTGCAAGCCTCATTCAAGGCACAGTAATTATAGTAATTAATGGCATTGTAAAGCACTACTTATTTTTAGTAGGTGTAATTGCCAAGGATGATTCTTTTTAAAATGCTTTGAACTGCATTCTCTGTCAGTAAGCACAGAGGCTGTCAGATATTCTCTCCTAATTGAGAAAAACAAATCAGTCATCAAAGTCAAAATTCTTAGGAAAACTGGAGGCACAGTTCATGCTAAGAAGGGACTTGCTCACTCAGGAGTGACATTGATTGATTTTTAATGCGTCTGCTCGTGAAGTAAGATACTGTTTTAATACCTGAGCAAGGCTGTGACAAGCAATTGTGACAAGTGATGTACGGAGCTTCCCCCGTCACCCAGGTTCAGCTCAGATTGTGCTTGCAGGGGATAGCCTGAGCTTTCTAAAGATCAGTCCCTGACAGGTAAGGATCCTGTTTTCTTTGTGACAGGCTTGTTTGCTTCCTTCAGAAATGCACTGCAAGAAACTCTTACCATTTTTTTCTGCAGCTTAAATAGAATAAATACAAGAAGAACAAAGGAAATATCTAGGCATGAGAATGACTTTTGGTTGAACAAATTGGTTTCACCTCTGCAAAATCAAACAGAAGCATTGTGATTTTCTGTAGCATTTAAATGGCTAAGTAACACACAGCGGGGGAAAAAAAAGTAAAACCAGCTAAGTGAGGAATATATGAAATGATGACGGCAGGTATCCCAAACCCCAGGAGGCTTATGAGGAGAGAAGCAGTGAACAAATCGGAAAAACACAAAAAAAACCCTTTCCCATTGAGTTCCAAAACAGCTGATTTTGAAGGATAGAACAGAAGGTCAGGATGCCACAAAACATGATTTAGTAAAATAGTACAGGAGTTAAGTAAAGAAAGTAGCTATTAAAAAGGAATTAAACCCGAGAACAGTAGAATCCTAATGACACATACTCCTGGGGTGTGGATCCATCACGGTACTATCTCCATCAGTAGACCTGCCAGAGCTAGTGGGTGACAAGGTCAACAGTGTTTCATTGCGCCCAAATCCAGGGTGCAAACCACCCAAATGCAGCGTACCATTTCCTGACGTTTGAAGCCCATCATCTATCGCAGGGTATCTACAGCATCGATACACGCTTTTACAGGTGCTGAGGGCTAAGTCACCAGAACCTTGCTGGCTCGCAGGACACTAGCCCTGTGCCAGCTACCTGAAGACTCAGCTTTAAATAAGGGGGGGTTAGCTAAGAACCGAACGATTAAATTGCCATATATGACATAAAGGTAGTCACACCACACTGGTTTTATACCAGAGTAATTCGTCTGACTTAGAGAAATGTCTCCTGGTTTTTCAAGTGACTATAACTCATCAAAAGAGGAGCTGCTGTGTGGTGGGGCAGAGAGCAGGCTGCAGACCATGGGCTGGTTTAAACTGGGAAAGTTTAAGGGCAGTGCAGAGCAGTCTTTGAGAAAGAAACCACACAAGTCACAGTGAATGGGCAGCAAGAGTTTTGTGGGAATAGGTATTTACCGCGTTTGACTCCTTCTTCTTTTGTTTCCTTTTTAAAAGGTTAAGCACAAAGTCTGGGCAAGTCTGCCTGGAGAGGATGGGGTGGGCTGTAGCATGGAGCAGATGAGAAGTGTCGGTGTTGGTGCTGTCAGGGAAGCCAGCCCGCCCTGGCTGCAGGGCTGCGGGGAAGGGCCATTTGCTGCGTGATACTCCATTTTGTTGCGTGAAGCTCCGATTGGCTGCGTAATGCTCCAATTTGTTGTGTAATGCTCCGATTTGCTGCGTAATGCTCTGATTTGTTGCGTGATGCTCCGATTTGCTGTGTGATGCTCCGATTTGTTGCGTGATGCTCCGATTTTCTGTGTGATGCTCCAATTTGCTGCATAATGCTCCGATTTGCTGTGTGATGCTCCAGTTTGCTGCGTGATGCTCCGCAGGGAGCAGCCAGCAGAGGAGGAGGGCTGTGCTGCAAATGAAGCCCCTGGGTTTGCTCAGCCAGCCACCTCCGACACTGTTCTCTGCAAGTTGTCCCAAACATCCATTGACACAGTGGCATGTATATCCAGCTAAGCTGGAGAGAGCCCACAGTCGGTGGAGAATTCAAAGCATTTAGTTTCAGCATGCACCGAGTCCAAAGGTGCTTTTTTCATTGTCTGTTAGAGTTTGGAGTTTTTTTTAGTTTTTTGGTTGTATGGGGGTATTGTGTATGTGTGTGTGTCTGTGGTTGTTGTTTCTCAGAGGAAAGAAATCTGTCTCAGCTCACACAGGTGTTAGTATGTGGACAGAGTTAGCCTCAAAGCAGCCATGTAGGCTGACAGACTAGGAGCCCTTTTGTTGTTCTGCTCCGCTTCTGGTTTAATATCCACACCTCACGGAAACCCAGACACAAATAATGAGGAGGCGAATGGCAAACGCATTTGTGTCAATATTTCCATGTTCCGATGATTTCTTGAACAGGACTTTCCCATGGCTGTGTTTGCAGATCAAATAAAACTGCAGGGAATAATGCAAGTATACTAATGTGCTAAAAGCGATGGTCAACAAGTAAGGGCTCAGCACGTGTGCATTTTAATGAGGTGTTAATTGAGAGTAGGGTGAAGGTAAAGGGGAAGCTCAGAGAGGTAGTTTGTTGGATTTATGGAAGCCAGAACCATCTAAATGCTGGGATGTCTAATACAGAATAAGGACAAGTTCAGTTCTAGTTTTTCCTACTTCAGGCTGTTACAGTTACATTGGTTGGAACATTTGTAATTGATTTACTAAGAGCTATCACTCCAAGTTCAAAAAAACCAGATGGGGAGTATTTAATTGCTGAAGCAGGGCCGCCCACATATTTACATATAGAAAACGAAGGAAGCAAAATATTCATTCTGACCATGTCCCATTCTTTAATCCTCCAGTTACACTGAAAGTTTGTCTGGTGCTTTGTTCCCAAATCACATCGCAAAACACTGAAGTCATTTTACAGCCTTTCCTTTTCCCCCTGAAGGAGTGTGGCAACACCATACTTCCATGTTTCAAGCGTTTCAACCAAGGAGAAAGTCATATGAAAGGCTCTCAAAAGTGCTACTTTATCTCTGTATTCACTATTCAGGCTTGAAAGCAAACCCTTTTTTGGCTGCCTCACAGAATAAAATATTTAAAGACATGACTTTGATTTCCTACTTTAAATAGAAAACAAAAGCACCGTTTTTAAGACGCTAAATCACTTTTTACTCTGATACTGCATTAGGCTCACTAGAGACTTGTGTCTGTCTCAATTTTCAAAGTACTGCGAGAGGTTTTAGTTTTGTAATTCCTCTTTGGCTGAATCCCTTATTCCCTGCTTTGAAATGTAGTAAAGCTGAAAAGTCAGTCCTGTGATAGCTGGGAATATTCTTGTGGGGTTTTTTCCTGCAAAACTAGCGTGCATGTAGCTAATGGGCGGGTTTTTGTGGTGCCCTTAATCTACATCTGTAAATTGAAATGAAGCACTGATTTTTTTTGCAGGGGGGAGTTATTTTTTTCCGCAGTGTAAGTCTCTCCCACATCTGCTCGGTCAGGGATAAAACTGACCCGTAGGCTCCGGCTGGCAAAGGGCTGCAGGAATTGGGCGCTTGTATGACGAGCAGATGAAGAGGAATCCCTGAGTGGCAGAAAGCCAGCATCAGTATTTTACTTACACGATCTCCTGGGCGATAATACCCTGAAGAAGAAACAAATGTAGCTGGAATAAGCATAACAGCATTTGCTGAATTATTGCCAGCCCATACTAAGTAAAGCAACTCAAAACTTTTTTTATAGGAGACCCAAGGTCCCCTTCCACCTGGCTGTTACTGGGGGGGTGCAAGGTCCCGTGTGATGTTAGGATCAACTTTGTCCCTTTATTCTGTCCCAAGCATGAGCAGGTAGAAAACCAACAACACTTTCAGCCTGAACCAAAGTGTCACTGGAGGGGCTGCGCTTTGTGCAAGCTCATCCTGCAGGGCTGGCAGGCACCCAGGACCCGCAGCACTGATGGCCCAGGTGGCTACTGGGTGTGGGCTGGCTTGGTGACAGCGTGGCTCTCAAATGGGGCACCTGAGCCCCCCTCAGCCCCCCTCAGAGCCGTTCAGCTTGCCCTGCTCTGGGGCAACGCTCCCACACAGCACCACGGGGGTCGGTGACCGAGCATCCTGGTAACGCAAGGTCTGGGTTTCTCTTTTGTTCAGTCTGGATGAAATCAATGGCATTACTGAGAAATGTAATACGGTTCAAAAGTTGTTTACTCCAAAAGCCTGTGGAACTTAATAGAATAAAAAAAAATAATTTTTATGCATAACAGGTTTTGAGCCACCTGTAGAATTCTCTGGCAAAAAAGTTATTCCCCATTTCACCAGTTTCAGGAAGTTATTTTGAAGTTGCTATTTTCTACAAAAACTTGGAGCGCTTATTAATAACCACAAAGGTAACAATCAACAAATAGAATAGAATATGGGTAGATACACCAGCAGGAAAAAAACCCCAAGCAGAATGAGCAAAGGTTCATAACTCTTTTTCTCTCCCACATTACTCCTGCAGCTGCCTCACCTAGACCCGCCCCCTGCACTCTGCCTCTGGTCCGGGGGCATCCCAACTTACTGTGGTGTTAGCAGCTGGCCTGGAAGCAAACCATTCATTTCTTTAAACAGCCAATAGCTTATACTGTTAAAATGGCTTTTTTTTTTTTATTTTAGTTTTACTTACTTTCTGTAATCTGAAATTCCAGTATTAAAAGTTTAGAAAACCTCAAGGTTCAACATAGTGGAATATAACTACAGGTGTGCTGGAGACTGGGCTTTTGACATCCATTTTGAATAAATTCCATTAACGTTTTCTAGGTTATACTCACCTACAACATGCAAAATCATGGTATGCCAGGATCTGCTCTGGGAAAGAAAGGGTTGGCCAATAATAGATTTCACTTTTTGAAAATGAGAAGAAAAAATAATATTCATGAAACGTGGTACAATAATAATTACATGGAATTGGTGTGCAAATGATAATGTGTGATTGAATACCTCCTTTACTGGAGATTCTACTACTATGGTAACAGACAAAAAGCCTAATATATTCTGACTAATCAGGATTGATGTTAATTAAAGAAGAGTTCAAGATAATGACTTCTCATTACTATGTGATAGCTAGAAATAGATTGTTCTACCTCTAGGTAAAATAACCAATTAGATAACTTCTGTTTTTAAGGACTTCTTTTTTGAGAAGTCTTATCTCATCCTCTGTTCTTTTTCTGTTGTCAAAATATTAATATGTACATGTCTGATTTTTATCGCTGCTCATCTAGATGCACTTCTTTCAGTGGTTCTCAGACTGCATTATTCTTGTACTTCAATGGATTTATTTTTTCCTGTTGCTGTAAGGAAAGCACAGCTTATTGGTTAAAAAATAAACAAACACAGAGACACTAGGAATAAATCCTTGGGTTATACACTGGAAAATACAGATAATGTGAAGCAAAGGCAGAGTTGAATCCCTCACAGAAGTGGTAGAGATTCCTTCGGAAAAGGAAAAAAACCCTTCAGTTTTGTCTTTCTAGTTATTTGACTGCCCTGATAGCAGAACTCAGGGATAGTAAAACCCCCATTTGGGAGGTGTTGCCCATTTCTGCAGATAGTAAAAAGCAAGAAGGCAAAAAGCCTCTGAAAAAGCATTGGCTTTCCAATCTTTTCCTAAAAGCACCATGAGCGGTGGTTTCAGCATCATCACTCACGTTTCTCATTGGTGAGGGCGTAAGGAAAGCAGGAGCCCCTCCAGAGCCTAGGTGCTGATGACCTGGCACCAGCAGAGCTCCTCGGCAAGGAAAGCAAAAGAGGCTTCGTTTCAGTGACTGGTTCCACCAGATTTCTTCTTTTTCCTGTTCTGCCTTTCTTGGACACTAGATTTTTTAAAAAAGTTCGAGAACCAAGGGCATTAAACAAGGTGGGCTGCATCATCATCAGCCTATAATCATCCTGAACAGTCAAAGGACGCAGGCTGAAGTTCTGCCTTCCTCTGCGCCCCTCCCCAGGGCGACCCCAGCACTGCAGCGGCTGGTGCAAGGGCAGATCGGGAGTCACACTCGGTGGAATTAAGCTGTTGTAATTTTGAAAGAAACATTTAAAAATGATGGTTTGGTGATACTAAGCATTTAACAAATGCTTTCTGGAAGCGCGTACAGTCATTAGAGCTGTGCAGAACCAAATAAAACTGAAAACTTACTGGACAGGAGGTTTCACTGAAAACCAGGCTTACAAATTGTTTGGAAAATCTGGTTCAAGACTTTAACAAGCAGGATGAGCTTTGAGAGAAAACGAGCTGAATTTTCAAAAAACATAGTGTTTCAGGGGGGGGGGGGGGATAGTTGTAATTAAGCTACAAGAGCTTCCAGGACACTGCCTATTACTACACAGAATACATTGGCTTTGTTTAAGAATTCCTTTGAAACCAGAGATTTATTCAAACCCAGAAATACCAGGTGATGCTTAAGGTGCACAGATACATGTGAAATAAAGCAAGAGGTGGTCTGCTGCAGTGCACAAGGAAAACAAAACCTGTGATCACAACAAGAAGGCGATGGCATATGCAAATAGCAAAGGAAAAAGACTGATGAGTTTACCTGTTCCTGTTTGTGCTTACATAAAACTGTTCCTTACAGTATGTCCTTCACCGTTTTGTTTTGCCTTGCTGTAAATTCCACTAGAAAACTCCGATAAGCAGGACCTCATGAAGCCCATGCAATCTATTACAAATGGTTGGAGAGAAACTGGTTTAGAAACTATTAATTTGCTTAAGAATGAAATGGAGTGAAGCACCAAAACACTAATGGAAACGGAGTTTGTATTAAGTGTGGAAATGTAGCAATATGTCTTTGAATATAGTGTATAGATTAGAAACAGAAACGTTCTCAGACAAAAGGGAAAATATGTTTATGTTATCTGTAAGGATAGAATAAGGAACCATTTGCATCAAAGGAATTAATGAGTTCGCATTGTATCCCTGGATTCACTGTGTTCCATGATACAGCTGCTTCGAACTGAATAGCAAATGCACTGTTCCCTAAAAGCAGAATTTGTTGCCACCTGAAATAAATCTAAAATGTTGACTAACTACTGTCAACAGAAGGCCAGTGGCACACAGCTGAGACATTAATCACACACAAATTCTCCAGCCAGGTCTTTATAACGTTTTACAAAATTGGGCCAAGCTATAAAGGGATGAACAGGGCCCTTTCAAACTCACCTGTGTTGCTTTTTAATAAGGATGTCAGTGTAGACTCTTCTAAATTGGATGATGAGATAGCTCCTTGAGTTTTGCTACTTTAACTCATTTAAAGAAAGTAGAAACTAGTGTGTGGGAGACATCTGGTGACATATAGGGATTCCAAAAGCACTTGAGAAGCTTGAAAATAATTTAATTATCCTTGTATCACACTGGTTTTCCTCCTGAGCTCCTGGGAACTGTACAGTTACCATTGTGTTCATCCTAGAATATTTAAGGCCCCTGCCTAGCAAACCCTTGGTTTACAGTGAGATTTCTGTTTTATCACATAAATTATTGCCATAGATTGAAGATCTAATGGAAGTCTTTTCAGCTTTCACCAAGTACCAAGGAACATGCATCGTCTTTGATGAAGAAGGGGCAAGTATAAATGTTAGGTTACAGTCATTATCTGACTGGGAGAAAAATAATTAATGCCATATTCTGTACCAAGAGAGCTTCAGAACAAACAAAAAACAGTTGGCTTTAATGAAGAAGCTGAAGCAAGAGAAGGTTACTTAGCAAAAAGGTGAATTAAGGTGCTGTTGGAAATCTCATTAGTGAAAAACAGAGTCAGACGATGAAATAGAAATAACAGTCCACTAATAACTTTCTTAAGTTACTTAGGTGAAAGAGAAAATCATCTTCAGTGTATTTCTTTATGAAAGAACAGCTCAAGCAATATATCCCAATTTCAATACAGTCTGTTTTGTTCATAATACGCTTTTCTGATTCCAGATTAGGCTTTTCAGCAGACGAGCAATAAGCACCCTGCTGCTCCTGTGTTACCACTCCTGGCAAGACACAGAATGTCAATAAGGACACTGCCTCCGAAGTGCCGCAGCAAGGAAGGAACTACGGCTGCCTCGTGTGGAGTACGCTGAGTTAGAGCCGGTCCATCCCAGTAGCTGCTGACAATCCAAGCAACATGTTACTGGTAAGAAAATTAGGATAACCCAACTAAGCCATGATTTCCAAGGAGTTGCTTGCCATCAGATTGCGGCATGGGATTGTTCCTGGGTAAATGTCCTCAGTGATGTCTTCACACCCAGACTTGTTGTGTCATTCTGTCCAACCATGACAGTGAGTTTATTTTTCCAAAGCTTAAGAGCTTAGCAATTTCTTTTTACTTTTTATTCCCTCCCTCCATCTTTCCCTTTCTTCTTCCTGTCATTTTCAAGCACAAGGAATGATTCGTCTCCCTTCTTTCTTGTGACTTTCTACCTCAGGTGAACTAAGCAGAAATGGAACCATCATTTTTTGAAGAGAAGGGGTGTGATGGAGATTTGTGGGGTTGGTCTTTATCTTCAACATGCTCTTGTCTCAGTTGCAGTTTCCTAGAAGCCAGCGTATTCTTCACAACATTTTCACAGACATAGCTTGCAATTTCCCTTTTCACATTATTGATTCCAAGCATTTCTTGGATACATCTGTAGATGTTGAAAACACTGAAGTCAATAACAAGCTTGGGTAGTAGAGTGAACAGCGCTAGAAAGGACCGTAAACAAACTCTAACACTGGTCTTACAAACCAAGAATAGAACACAGCAATAGCCCTCATCTCTATTTTATCTTTCCATGCAGCGAGAAAACTTAGCATATCTGAAAGCAGTTAATGAAAGCAGTATAAAACTAAATCTACTGTGGCTTGTGGCCAGCCAAATATGCAGTAATAAGCCTGTTAAAATCAACAAAAAGTACTTGGAATTGGCCAAGAAGCATGCTACTTTGGACGGACTGGAGGGTTGTATGTAGAAAAGGAATGAGACCAAAACATTGCATTACAGGAAAAATGTGATAGTGGAAAGAAAAGCAGTAGGGCTTCGGCTATGATTTTTAGCTATGTTCTTTAATGCAGCAATTAGAATGGGAGTCAGGAAATACCTCTGTAATCGCTGACATGATCTCAAGCAAAACGCTTGCCATCTGGAGTTTTGGTGTTCCTACCTGTAAAATCTGAGAAACACCTGGAAATTCACAAGGGAGAGGTGCTATATATAACATCGAGAATATGCTGTTCAGAAGGGCTCTGCCTATGGGCCGTATGTGATTCTTCACTCATTGGCCCAGGTCCTTCTGAAATTAAAGATTAAACTAAACCCAGCAGCTCAGATTTTAGTCCCTCGGAATTGTAAGGGTCAGGAAGCTTTGTATTTGAGCGTGCAACTGCATGTAGAGCTGGAGGGAACCTAAAGAAAAAATAAATCCTTTGAATTACCAAGTCAATAGAGATGTCACGTGCTGTGGTTTTGGCCTGCTTACTTATGCGGGGTGCGCGGAGTCCTGTCTGCTGTCCTGGGAAAGAGCTGTCAGAATGAGTAGAAGATAGTCTACAATGCTGTATAATGGAAATATTTGCCAAACTTGTCGTTATTTTTCCCCTTTCGTTTTGACCATCTTCAATAACTTGCAGTTTTCAGAGGACCAGGGAAGGCACTCTGAAATGTCGATACTGGTGTTTCTCTGTCCCAGCCTTGCCGTGCTGAGCAGGAGCAGCATCGCAGAGTGGTCTCTTGTGCTGAGTCGTGCTGCTGAGTCCCACCAATGTGCTGCAGTGAGGACAGTTTTCTGCCATTCATTCCCTAAGCCAGAAAGAAAAGAAAGTGATTCTGGCTGGTGCCAGAGTCCCATATGGAGAAAACTCTGTGGGAAATTTCTAAAGGGTGGTAAGGAAAAAACTTAGGATGAGCTGATGGGTTCACTGCTGTGGCTGAAGTTATAAAAAAAAACCCAGTCTTAGTCCCTGGGTGTACTTCGGGAATTCAGCCGTCCATTTATCCAGCTGAATTAAACTGCTGAAGCTCCGCTGATTTCAGGAGAATTGATGAAGATGTGACAATTTGCCTTGGCTGATGAGATGGCCTGGGATACCGCTTTTGATGCCGAGAGGGAGCTCAGTCTGCTGAAAAAAGAGCTGTCAGCATGTCGTAGTGTTTGTAGGATTCGGTGCATAATGTCACTTCGAGAGACGGTAAGGGGAAAAGGAGCCACTGAAAAGCAGCGGCTGTGGGCAGCAGGCCAGAAGCAATCATTTCACTGCCGTATCCATTAAAAGAAAAAGGGGGGGGGGGGGGAACATCTGCGGCAGCTAAATTGGTATAATAAAGTCAGCAGACGAAAGCAAAAAGATCAGAAGAAAAGAAACACAAAACATAGAAAAATGAAACTGGAGAAGTTTAAACGTGCTTTTTATTTCCAGAAGTTTGCAATGGAAGAGGAGGGAGGAAGATATTTTATTAAAAAAATATGAAGAGTCGAGACTGTTTCCTCCTCCTGTGAGGAAACTGCTGGCAGAAGGAAGCCAGAGCTGTAGCACAGAGTATTTCTCGACGCTCCCAGCCATGGGAGAGAGAGAAACCCTGTCACAAGAGAGACCAGGGCATGGCTGGGGCTGGAGAATCTCCAGCGAGGTGCCATGATTTCCACCAGTTCTGTTTCTTTTGCCTTTAGGGTGACACTTTTTAAAAATGAGCTTCCAACTACTTTTCGCGAATGACTTCATGGCACATTTCACAAACGTGTTGATCCTTGTGTCCTGGCAAAATTCCAGTTTGGATAATTGCATCTGCATTGGGTAATTACATCTGCATAAGCTTAGCTAGAGATGCCATCCAGAGCACAGGAAGGATCCTGCACACAAGCTGCTGGCCTCAACTTTGAAAAGAGAGCTTGAAGTTTGTGTGTTGTTAAATGGTCTCGCGATTTTTAACCCAAGGGTGGCAAAATCAGGGTGACCGTGTTGCTGTCGGCTTACCGTGTGCTAATTAATTGAAGTCTGCAGAGTGCTTTTACCCCCTTCAGCGTAAACAGGGCCACATACATGTATGCTGCTTCACAATGAAAAGAGTAGGGTGCATATACGAGGGAAAGTAAAAAAAAGCAAAGCAGGAAAGGGTAAAGCTATAGAAGAGAAAGAGAGAGGCTGAAAGAAAAATGGCAAAGAAAAACTCATTGCATGCATTGTGTCACATCCAAGCTTCTACAAGTAGCCTGTGATATTATTATTACAAGAAAATATAAAAAAATTGATGGAAGGCTTGCATAAAATTTATTTTTCCTATTTTATTTTAAGGCTATTAATATACTACTGTACATTGCACTTAAAATACAGAAGCAGAACTTTGCTAGCTATTGTTCAAATACATGTGATGCTTGCTGCCTGTCGTGAAGTTCCAGCGCGCATCCTTATACAAGGTGACATTTGAAGGCACAAGACCTCACTGAAGTTCAGTGCTGCTGACGCTGAGATTTTCTCAAAATACTTGTAAATATACTGGGTGTTTGTTGTATTCAAACATTTATTCATATTATTGTGGAGGAAATGCACATATTTATGAATCGTGGGGTCTGCTTATAAATATCTAATTGTATATTTACAACTGGCATCATCAATAGGAAAGATCCATGTTGGCCAGTGGAACTGGTGCTGCTCTGATCGCCATCAACTGAATTCATGGATCACTGACATGCTGATGTCCAGTTCTGTTAGCCAAGGAAGCTTAGGGTACATAGAAAAAATTAATTCTGAAAGAAATTTGTTTAAAAAACAGTGTGTATTGTATAGGACACTTTTTGGGGCGGGCTGCTGAAGAACAGACTGGAAAGGGGATAACTTGCTAAAGTATGTTTTTGATACATGATTGTCGGTTTTCGTCAGATTGTCAGAACCAGGCAACTCCTCTTGTGATGAAATAAATCCAAATAACAAAAGCCTCCCGATATAAATAGACTATTTGCACTTAAATCATTTTTAGGTCTAGCCTACCTGGCTGTGTCTGGTTCCAGAAAATGGAATCAGCCACCCAGACTAGTACCATGTTTTCTCTATGGTGGCTTTAGCCACAAATCTATCGTTTAAAAGAAGGAAGGGGCAGAACAACTCGTATTCCCACCCCACCCCACCCACCCACCCTTATTTATTGCTGTGCTATAAAATGTGATGGTTGTGGTTTTGTTTTCCATGAATTAGTCATATTCAGAGCATCCTGCTTTGCGGATCCTGTTGCATCACATTGCCCCGAAGCATCTTCTGGGTTAAGTCAGCATTGCCAAGACTGAGGAAGTCAGAGCTCTGTGTGGAACTCCTTCAGACCTTTGGATGCCATAAAATGCTGTCAGTCAGGATTGTATGCACTGGGAACATCAGGCACCTACATCCTTTTGAAGGTTTAGCATCTGGAATGTTTCTGATCCCAGCCTCATTAGTCAGCAGTCCACGCTATTGATCATAAATAGCAGAGATATAGAAAGGATCCTAACGCAATAGGTTGAGCAGTGTGTAATAAGGTCAGGCCTTTGGTACAGGATGCATAGTCATAGACCCAACTGCATACTGCTGAACTGTAAATAATTCAGGAGTGCAGTCCCTCTGTTCAATAGGGAATGGTAAGTAGTCAGTTGCGAAGATAATTCACGTCTTAATGGGGCTCAGTCATGCTCTGGAGGTGCCTGTGGCCCTGGACAACAGAGGGTTCCTCTGGTGATTATATATTTAAAGCACTTCAGTTCAGCGAGTCTCTTAAGCCACAATTTTAAAGCCAGAAGGATGAATTCTGTCCAGCGGGTGGACCTCTGGTGCACAGTAAGCCACAGAATTTCACCAAGCGTCATCGCTTGTGCACCAAGCCTTCTGCCTGAACTGGAGCATATCTCTTAAAAAGATCAGCGGGAGAAACTGCCTGTTTAAAACCAGGATGTTCGGTTTTATTATTATAGTTACAGCATATTTCCTAAAATTGTTGGAATGCCAGATGCCACTTTGGTGAACTCCAGATGGCGGAACTTTAATCAGTAGTGAGATGTGATTTACTAGAAATGCTCCTTTACAGCAAAAGTAGGTCTTAGGCTTCTTCTTTCCTTAAGTTTTTTGCTTTGCTCTTCCGACTACGCTTTTAAAGTTACTTCGCTGTACAAATTTACAGTAAGTATCACTATTGTAAAAAAGTACCACAGACCTAAATATTGTTTGCGATGCAGGATGAGAAGCAGTACAATTCTTTATTATAAGGGCTACCCAAGAATCTAGAACATCAGACTATCTTTTTTTTTTTTTTTTTTTTTTTTTTTTCAGGCTGAAAGCCGACTTTTGTTTAGTGTTCACAGTATGCCTTAAAGTACTTTCCTCCACTTCTCAACCTCAGGGTATTTTTTCATATGGTAACAGCATGCATAGTTTTAAATATTTGCATAAGGACCAGGTTCTCTGGTCTGCTTTGTTTTGTGCTGCCTGCAGCTTCCCAGCTGGGGTTTCTCCGTTGATGAGAGAGCATAAAATCAAAGATAGCACTCTTCTTCTTTCCCCTTTCCAGCCCACTCGCAGAGGCAAAGCAGTGGGCAGCAGCCAGAACACGATGCACTGCTATACCCATCTGTCCTGTATTCTCTCTGATCACATCTATCATCTTTATTCAAGGAGACGGATCTGCTGGAAGGAACCCGAAAGATCTGACTGCATCTTTCTATTGTGGAAGACTTTTATACTTTTCCTTTCAGCTAGAAATGTAACCCAATAATAATGTGTCCTATTTCCTCTTATGGGCCTCAGGAATTACATGATGCTGCAGTGTCGTAGAGAAAGAGTGGAAGGGAGCAGCAAGCTGATGTGATTCCCCAATTACGCCTCCATAGAGCTTATATGTTTAACCACCATTGCTCTTTTTTTTTTTTTTCTTTTTTTTAGACTCATAAGTCTGTGTGAACATCGTTCAGAAGGTGCAAGACATTACTGGTGAGAATTTTAACTATTATAACCTGTTAAGATAGCTAGAAATAATCTGGGGATGGGGGGGTCATTTACACCAAGAAGTTATATTTTCCAGCTCATAATAGCACAAATATGAAGAGCCAAAGCCAACCTTACAGCATGTATAACTTTGAGTGCCCTGGAGTTCCTCCCACCATGAATTCTGGGGTGCAAACTCTTGCTTTCGTGGGCTGCATCTGCCGTGTGGTGCTGGGTTTAACATGGCTCGTGCAGCTTCCATGTCCACTGAGCAGTGGCCGTGTGGGCTGATGCAAAGCCCAGGCGCCCACATACCTGTCCTGTTCTTCAGGTGGATCCTTAGCTCTGTGCTGCCATAGTTGCCCGGGGTATCAGCAACAACAGCTTTAATGCAGAATTTAATTAAGTTTATATTATTAAATCATTTAAATTATTTTTTTAAATAAATTAAAGAGATTTAATGCAGAAGAGGCCACGGAACAATTGACTATCAGAAGTAGCTGTAGTAACAGCTGCAAATGTCTGACGTAGATTTACGGAGGGACTCGCGGGGCGTTACGCCAGCGACCTGCTGCCCTGCCAGCCTTATTCCCCCTCTGGGCACTCTGAAGCTGTGTCCACACCTGACGGCAGACCCCTAAAAACGCCAGCTAGGTCAGAAATAGGGGTGAGGTCAACTCTACAGATGGGTTAAAGGCAACTGATCTCCCCATTTCTGCCTCTCTTCATTTCTCTCGGATAAATAAATCCTGTTACAGCGAGAAATTCAGCGTATTGATTTGGTCTTACCTAATATTTGTTCTCCCTAACCCTCAGTTACAGGGGTCAATGAACAGAACATATGTTGAAAGAAGAAGCAGAAGAGCCCTGAATGGTCAGGTTGGATGATCACCATTCGGACTGAACTCTCTGAGCCTCTGCCTCTCTACTGACATCATATGGCATCTTTCATCCCCAAATATCTCATTGCTGAATGCCTTGTAAAACTTGACCTGCCTTTCGATAAATGACTTCATGCCGTGCTGAAACACAGCTCCTCCAGGACTGCAAAGTGCTGCCCACTGAGGAGCGCGTTGCAGCATGAATGAAGATCAGATGAATCCTGCGTTGTCCGACATGTTCCAGGAGACATTTGGGTCAAGATTTTGGGGCTGAACCTCCATTCAAGCCACAAGGTTGATTGTATAGTTAAGGACAAGAGGTATTCATGAGATCAGTTTTACACCTCCCCTGAAGCGTGCCATCACTCCCATCCTTTCTCAGGGTATGGAAATATAGAATCATAGAATCATTTAGGTTGGAAAAGACCTTCGAGATCATCAAGTCCAACTGTTAACCTAGGACTGCCAAGTCCACCATTAAACCACGTCCCTAAGCACCGCATCTACGCAGGGTGTAATGGGGTTGTTAGTTCAGTATCACTAATAACAGCTGATCATGTAATTCTGCCAGGACCTGCAACTTTGTAGGTTTATCTCGGAAGTTACTGATTCTAACGCTAGTCCTTCCCCCAGCAGCCTTTTGCAAATCGATAAAATCTCAGCTTTCAGTAACAATACGGTAAAAGTGCACTTTCTTTGTGCTGTGTATCTTCTGCTGCTACACCAGTAACCAACCATTTGTCATATAATCAGATCCTTGCTGAACTATATGCCATCTGTGATCAAATGAACGATGAATAAATTCAGACTGCAATTTTAGCTAGCCTATTTTTTGTTCATATTTCGTTCTTAGTAGATTTGAGTCTTTTTGACCTTGTGAAAAATGGCTGCGTTGGAACTAAAAATGTGTTTTATTTCTAGATAATGGACTATGCCAACTTCCATTTCTTTTGGAATTCAATAGAAACTGTTTGGTATATCAGAACATTTTCTACATCCTTATTTACTTTTTCTTCCTTTCAGACTATGCTCTTTGATATAGCTAAAACTCCAATCTTTGCTCATATCTCCTGGCTCCAGCAATTCTTTTTTGATTTCCATTGTTTTCCGTGTGGCAGGAACTCTTGCTGTCATTTAGTTTTCCACTCGTGTAGCTATGAGCTAACAAATTACACCAATTTCTTGAGGCCTTCCGAGCTAAGTGAATTTGGCTCAATCTTTCTCAGCTATCAGCCCTTCCATTATTGTTAGGGAATGCTTCAGTGATATTTATTTGTCATTCTGGTAATGCAAGTTCTTTTGCTTTGATGCTGAGACTCTGAAACCTGGATGCCTGACAACATAGCACTTCCTCCAGAAAGAGTCTAATTAGAATGTGCTAATGCAATGACCCTTGGTCACTTGCAGCCCCTGAAGACATCTTCTACGGATATCTGGTTTTGTTGCATGTCAGCTTTCAGCAAACCAAAAAAGGGTTGGATTTCCTTACAACACTGTGCAAGGGGTGGTGTGGGCCTTTACGCAAGGCAAGAACCATCCCTTCCAAAGCTGCTTGGAAACAGTGCGCTCTCCGCGGCCCTTGGGAAAGATGCAGGCTGCTCCTACCCCATGATGTGGCCGCTGAGCTTTGTGCAGCTGCTTATCAGGCATTTTCTGCAGCTTTTTTAATGATCTGATTTGCATGTTTACCTATATTGTGTGCACAGCCATAAACATTGGTTTTGCTAAACAGTGTTTTGGCAGAAGTGAACGGCATCAGATGGAGACTCGAAATGCTCGACAGAAATCCCTGGGGCAGAAACAGCAGATGTGGGGAGGCAGAAATTGCAGCAAGCCTCATAAGGAGACTGGGCAAGGACCTTTGGGAAGACCTGCATCAGCCAGGGGAGCCTGAGATGGATACAGTTGCTTAGCAGAGGGGAACCCCCCCGCCAGCTTCATGCAGGTTGTCATTAGCTTCTGTAACTCTTGGCTTTTCTGTCGGGTCCCGTCATCCCATTCTGTTGCCTTCCTAGCCCCTCAACTGTGTCTGTTTTTCTCTAGCTCTTCTCATTTACTTCCCATTAATATTTTCATTTCAGTTTTGCCTCAGCACAGGATCTCACCAGACTTCCCCTTTCCACCTCTGCTTCTCCCCGTTGCTGCTGTTTCTCCCACTTTCTTTTTTGCATGGCTCCTGTTCTTTCCTCTCAGTTCCTCACCACAGGTTTTGCCCTGCTGATGTGTGGTGGTGACACTGTAACGCTGTTCCTGTCTCAACCTGTCTCACAGAGGGAAGAAACGTCTTTATATGACTCGAGCTGCCAGGAGACCCATGGGAATCCAAAGGACTGTTTAGGGCAATCCGTAGACTTTGCGCTTCATGAAGGTGAGCCTTCATGTGCCTCAGAGCCCTCTGGTGCCTGATTTGAACTTCCAAATATGCCCACTTGCTGGAAGCCCAGTCAGATAGAGAGTACGTATAGACTCGTTAAGAGGTGCCAGAGGGAGAGCAGGAGGAGTGAGCATCCGCCTGAGTGCCACACGGAGTGCATGACGACTGCCAGGTCTTCGTTAGGCTTTGAACATAGAGCTTCAGGTAGCTGTAGCTTGGGTCACACTTCCAGTGAATATTCTTCATTGGTAGCAGGGGACAGACAGCTCCATCAGAGGTGTAGCACACCAGAGATGTGGACGTGATGGAACCTGTCATGCTAAAGCAATTCTATGACACAAAATAGCAGAACAGGTGCTATACCATTCCCCTCCCTCTTAAGCACAGAGGGGAGAACATCTTCATATGACTCAAGCTGCCAGGAGACCATGGGAATCTAAAGGACTCTTTAGGGCAATCGGTAGACTTTGTGCTTCGTGAAGGTGAGCCTTCATGTGCCTCAGGCACAGGGGTTTGCAAACACTGAAGGTGACTCACTGACAGCTTAGGCTGCCAGTATGAGCTGCGCTATGGCAAAAGAGGTGAACCCAAGCCAAAAGATAAAGACATATGCTGTCTGACCAGCCAGTGTAGCATATGTGGTGGGGAAGGGCTCTTGGGATGTTCCCCCACAGACTTTGCTTGAAGAGAGTAGGATCTTCTCTGCCATTGCACGGTATGTAAGTTGTGACTCCTGAATTTTTCCCTGTTAATACTTCTTATATAGTATGTTACGGCTGGTAAACCACCCTTAGAAAAGATAACGTTCAGCAGTGTGAGTTCTTCAGCCTTACTCAAATCTAACTACCTCATAGCAAAACATGTTCAACAGGCAAATGAGAGTGACCTGGTGCCACACACATTGGCCAGCTGGCAAGGGGGTGCCCCCTAGAAATGTGCTAGGTGGATTGCTTCGTTTTCCTTCTGCACCATCATAGGAAAGTTCAGAAGGGAGCAAAAGGCCACCTAATCCATCCTGTGACCACAAAGGAAGATGAACTGTCAGTAACTAGTCATATGGGTTGGTGGTGTTCTTCTTTGCTTCTAGTCTGTAAGAGGTTAGAAATTATAATATTGGTTTGGTAGTTGGTATTTTCAAAGATATATGTTTGATTTTCCTGATAGAAAGTTCTAGTTTAGGATGGTGTATTATCAAATTATTTTAGAAGGAACTAAGTTATGTATTTTAAACAAAAGCGAAAAGTATAAGGCAGCATCATAATATTAAAAAAAACCCTTATCTAAAACTAAGCTAGCTGCTTAACAGATTACAGCTGCATTTAAGTTTTCTGCATCTGAGCAAATACTACACTACAAACTGTATTCAGAAGACTTTGCTCTTTTTAATGTCAGTCTGTAATCTTTTTGATTTATTTATATATAGTCTGCAAATGCAGTCATTGATAGAAACTATTCACTTTTCACCCCATTGTTTGTTTTATCAGGGGTAAAGGTGGAAAAAACTAGACATACTTTAAGAAATGTTATCATTTGCAAAAAATGTGTTCTTTAATATATATTTACAATAAAATCGGCTGATAAAACTTATTTGGGCTTGAATCTTCAAGCTATCTGTAAGCTAAGCCTATGACCTCCAGGTCTGGGCTCCAGGTTCTACCTCCCCGATACGTTCTGGTCTACCATCATATGTCCAACACTGAAAGAAGAAAGTTTACTTTTAAGATTCCTCCTGCCTGTCTCTTAGTAGTGGTGACAGGCAGCCTCAGTACATTGTAGATTGCTGGATATTTGGATCTAGCAGTAGTACTCCTGGGGACAGCAGTTTTAATTCAGTCTCAAAAGGAATAGAAGATCTCTTTGTTTCCAGAGGAGTGACCGCAGTGAGTAAGCAGGGCTATAGATCAAATGGTTAGATGGAACAAGAAGTGAGATGTATTTTAAATTGCACAATGGTAAAATAGTGGGGAGGTGCCAAGCGCTCTTTGGAAAGTGGTTTCAGATGTTTCCTACCCAGAACAATACAGATTTTGGAGACTTCATTTAAAAGCAATCACAAGGCAAAAGGTCACCATGCAAGCTGACTAATTGGTTGCTGGCCAGATGGAAACCTGTACTTGGTTCATTTCAAGGACAAGTTGCTGCTGGCTAATGTATGGCAGATGGGGAGCCAGGGGAGTTTATTTTCATGAGTCATGCTGATGTGAGGGCTGCATAAAGCTTTGTACTGGGGGTCAAGCCACATCTTGTTTTTCTCATCTGAAGGATAGTCTGTGCACATCCCATGTTAGAGTGAGGAAGAAGATGTGTATGGATCAGAAGACATCTCACCAAAACATCCTATTTCCCTGCGACCTCAAACTGAAGTATTATGCTCACTGTCAAAGTATAGGTCTAACCCTCTCCTTTCTCCTGTGTTCTGTTTGGGATGCTTTCTGGATGACCTGTGGTATTCGTCTTTGTCCACCATTTTGTCACTGTCTCCATAACACAGTACATAAATGGAAACATCTTTCCAGAACAAATCTACAAGATGAGGTCCCTCTCTCTGATTCTTCCCAAAGATACACTTCTACTAGGAAGTTTTCTGGGAGCTGCATGATAGCTTACTGAGGAATAAACCCTAGATGATTGTCACTTGTATGAAATGGTAATTAGTATAGCTTGTAAAGAATTTTAATTATACTAAAAAAAGAAAAAAAAATATTGTGTTATCTGACACGTCTATGAAGATCCACCCATTCCCACCTTGAACACGGTCTCTTGTGGCATTTCCTTCCACACTTGTCATGAATCCTTCAGGTTGCCTCCATCTTTATTTGATAAGATTCTCTTCTTTTCTGTTTTTGCTGTGGAAGTAGATTCTTTAGCTTCAGGCAAAACATAGGATCTACTCCTTGGTTTTCAGAGCTTTATAAAGTCGTCTTTCAACTCTGTTGTAGTTTCCGGTATCCTAGGAACAAAGAGACATTCATGTTTGAAATATCAAAACTCATCCATCAGTCTTACTTGAAAAGTGAAAATCTAAGATTTGCCAAGTGAAGAAAAGCCAAGATTCCAAGTAAAGTTTTTGTAGGTAGTGTTGCCTTCATTTTCTGCTATGCAGAGCAATGATGGAGTTACAGCCAGGCTTTACGTAAAGTACAGGAGGATTGTCCCACATGCGTGTGTCCAGAAAGCTCTCTCAGAAGTTGCATTTGCATTTGGCAGCCCTTCTTCCTAACATGAATCCTTATTTTATTTGTTTTTTTTTAATCCCCATCTTTTCTTATACACAAGGCCCTCTAAAACTTTAGTTAGCAAAGGGGAATGCACAATGCCCTGCGTGCTCTGTGCAGATGACAGCTCCGGGCATGCCCTCTTATGTTTATATTGTAGAATATGACTTTCATAAATATTTTTCTCCAGTGACTTAGGTTGTAAATATATTGATATGCAACTTGGTGCCAAGCTGGAGAGCTAACATGAGGAGACAGCTGTCAATATGCTATGTATGTGATATTTGGCCTATGCTTTCAGAGCAGAAATAAATATTAAAAAAAAAAAAAAATGTACATTTTTAAAAGTTACCATTTTTTAAAGAGATCCTCTAACATCCCTCTGCAATCATAGCAATGAATTAATATTGCAATGAATTCTAGGAGCAGTAAGGATCTCTGCTTGTCAATGTAAACTCTTGAGCTCTAAATAATTTAACTAATCTAAAAGGCAGGTTTTTACAGAATATGCTCACATAAGGTGTTTCATTCGGCAGAAGAAGAGTTTTGGTGGGGTTTTTTCTATTTGCTTACTCACAAAGCTATTGAAAAATGTTCTTAAAAAGTCAAGAATAAGCAAGCTACAAAGACTAGGATCGAGTTAGCCAGCCTGTAAATCCCAAGCTAAACTCAGGGGAAAACAATTTAGTTCTTAGCTAGTTAGAGGAAGGCGGACAGCAAAAATAGTTAAGGCAAACCAGGAAAAGATAAAAATAGACAAGCTGAAATGGAGGAAACTATTTGCACTCTGATCATTTCAATGCTGTCTCAATCCCTGTAGTTATGAAATTGTTTTTAAAGTTGTGAGCTAGGGTTTTTAAAAACTATAGAATTAATTCTCTTGGTGGTGGTACCTTGTTGCCAGGCTTTCAGGAGTGGTATCTCACAGAGCTTGTCTGCAAACCTGAGGTCAGAAATCTACTTTAAGAAGACAAGATGCATTAGAAGTTATGCTGTAATCCCACGACTCCAAGAGCTGGGTATTTAAGAAAAAATTCCAAGTGCTGGTGCTCTTGGAAATTAAATTAATTGCACTGCTGCCTGAAATGTTCTCCTTGGTTTCTCTTTCATCCCTGAGATTCTGCAGCCCAAGGGAGACCCAAAACTGCCAAGAGGTTGCTGGTCTGCAGAGGCACCACAGCACACAGCCTGATTTCTTCGGAGCAGGGTGTGGGAAAAGAAAGGCATTGCAGGGAGGCAGCATGTGGCTTTTCCAAGTGCTCAAAGAAGGATGGAGCAGACACCTCTGAAGCAGTGGTACCTGTGTGTGACCACAGCTGTGGTGACCTTCATGGCGTTGGTGTTGGTGCTGAGCTTTGCACACAAGAGTCTGGCTATGGTTTGCAACACAGAGCAGTAGTAAACACAGCTACACCCACTGTAACCTCCTCCTACGCTGCACATAAACCCTGCACTGATCTGTCCTCTCCAGCAGCATCAGCCGCAGTGCTGGTCCCGGGGGGGACTTTTCATGTTGGGCTCTGCAAGAGGGTCAGTGGCCTGAACTTGTCCTGTATCAGAGCTGAGCAGGAAAAGGAAATTGATGGACTGAACAGTAAAACAGCTTTATAGGACTTTAAAAGCCAGCTTTCATCATGTGAGGGGCGCCTTTGGCTCCATATTGATTTGATTGGGTTATCTGCAGCAAAGCATCTGTTTTAATTTACAGCTAATGCTCCAAAGGCTGGAATCCTGAGTCAGAAATTCTCCCCCACCCCCTCAAAATGAACAAAGGTAGTATTAATCCCCAACACAGAAAGCGAATGACTGAATGGAAAAAAACACAGACATGTAACTACTTTGATTTAAAGACACGTCATACGAAAGTCAAAAATGCTTCTTCGCTACCACCCTTAGGTCTTTGCTGTCTCAGTGGTGTTTGACCAAGAGCAAACTTTAGCTGGAGCTTTTGATCAGATCTGGGAGAAAGTTGACTGGGGTTTGATCCAAAATATATCAGGAAATTCAATTTTGTAGAGGCCAAAACTCATGTAAATCTATTAGAGAACGGTTTCAGCCAGAAACATAGGGGGAAAATAAAACAGTTGGAAGTTTTCTTTTTTTAAAAAAAAAAAAGAAGAAGAAGAAGAAAAAGGTGCTCTTTTTTTGGTAATCTATTTGTTCAAAAGAAAAAAAGAAAAAACAACAACAGTAAAACAGATTGCAACCCCCCAAAAAACAATTCTCTAAGTCAAACAAAATGTTTTATTCAACCCAAGAGTATATTTCCAGGTTGGTGGTGGTGGTTGTTGTTGAGGAAAGTAGTGATCATTTCTGGTTTAGGTCAGCCCAAATAAAAGTTAATGTGACATCTTTCAGGTTAGCAGCAAACCCAACAAAACCATTATTCACTTGGATATGTTTTTCTTGACTTTTATTACAGTAATAAGTTTTATCTGTACAGTATGCAAGCTGTTATTCTAATAACTGTTGTTATGCCTGAAAACATCTTCCACGTCCCAATTCTGAAATTTTCCTACGCAGAGAAAATTGCTAGCTTAGGTTTGCTTTATGATGTAACCTACTTTCTGCCCTTTAAGCTGACAGAGGGGAGACTTAGATTAGATATTGGGAGGAAATTCTTTACTGTGAGGTTGGTGAGACACAGGCTGCCCGGAGCAGCTGTGGGTGCCCCATCCCTGGCAGTGCCCAAGGCCAGGCTGGACGGGGCTGGGAGCAGCCGGGGCTGGGGGGAGGGGTCCCTGCCCGTGGCAGGGGGGTGGGACTAGATGTTCTTTAACATCACTTCCAGCCCAAACCATTCTGTGATTCTGCTGCTGACTGGCTTTAGCTTTTCAGAGTAATCTAAAATTACGTTTTAGAGCATGGGGCCTTCAGCTGCACTTCAAACTGCAAAGCCTTAATGAACCCAATGGGCCGTTTTGAGAAACGCTCTCCCAGTATCCAGATAGGTCGCTGGCCCTCCCAGTGGTCTGCAAGCTTTGAAAGATGAGCATAGCGAAGCTGCCAGAGGAAGATAAAGACAAAATATAAGCCATGTGTGTGACACTGAGGCAAGGTCACCGCTTAGGGGCCCCGAAAAGGGGCAGGCTGAGCTAATTTGCAGCTTGTGAGTTGACTTGGAGCATTGCAGGATCGAAGATGTTGCTTCCTTAGAATCAAGTCAAATATTGGTGTTGAAAGCCTCAGCGTGAGAGAATGGAGAGTGGGATAGAAACGCTCAAGGAAACTTCTGCCGACGAGCTGTTGCTGGGCTGTCCTAATGAGCAGGACCGTCACCTCAGCGGCTGGCACTCTCTCGTCTACCAAAATGTCAAACCGATGAAAAAAAAAGGCACTTGTTTTTCTTTCCTGCTGCTGGTGTTTCTGTTGAAATTGCAAAGGTTTTCAAAAGTGCTGATACAGAAGATTTGCAATTGGATGCAGCTGTTGACAACTCCTTTCCCGAGTCATGAAGTCTAAGTGCGGCGGTGCCTGCTGCTGCCCGCGGCCGCCTTGCTGCCACTTAGCAGGGCGACAGCTGAGACCTGTACGGCAACTTTTTTTTTATGACACACTGAACAAGCCAGAGCACTTCCAGCCTGAGAACAAGGGAATAAAATATTGATCTAGGTACAGCGAAATAGTAAGACAAGCCAGGCTGTATCTCCCTTCAAACTGCCAATCTGCCATCTGCTCGCCTTTCGTTTTCCCTCACACTGCTGCCGCCAGGAGTGTCCAAACTTCAGCGCGTGTTTTGCAAACAGCAGTGCCCGACGGGCTGTGGCTGTAGGTCTACCATCGGCGTCAGGCCTGTTCCAGCCTGCTTAACCGTTTAATTTGGTAAATGTCAATATGGCCTCTTTGTTCTTCTCGGCACCATATGCTATCCGATTAAAAGTCAATCAGGTTTCTGTCGGCTCCTCTTTCTTTCGGGAAGCTCATTGGCAGCTGACAGCCCCCACTGGGAGTTTTAGGTAAAGAAGAGCTGTGTGCTGTGAAAGTGATGCTGTTGTTGTGGGCATTGCAGTTCTGCTGCAAAAACACTGCCATGAAGCAGGGCATCACCACGCACTTCCAACGCGGGCTACGAACACTGGACGGAAACCCTGCATGCCCTGAAGGGAGGGCAAGGGAAGGATTTCCCAGGTAGGCTAGAGAGTACAAGGATGGGTGTGAAGCTGTGGAGTTTTCCTAATAAATCAGTTAATAGGAAGGACACTAAACTTGCTCATAGAAAAGTGCTGAAGAGTTTTACTCATTTCCCTTAATACTTCAGTCAAAGGAGAGACACAAAAGAATTTTTATTAAGCAAAAGTCAAAGGCAGATGAAGACGAGAGGTGAAAAGGGGGGAACGAAAGAAAAAGAGAAAGAAACAATAGTAGATCCTACCGTCCTGCTCTTAGAAACGTTACCCGCAAATATTCAAGATAGGAATCTCTGTTTTACAATTCTGCACTGCTTTGCTCCTCTCCCTCATACAAATGCTCTGTGCACATGCTTTGTGTTCTTTGAGGGCCATTAATTTATCTTCTCTTCTTCATGGTCCTCTGGATTATCTGGTTTGATTTTTTAAATAGGAGCAGTCCAGACAAGGCAGAGGGAAAGGCAGGCTCTGACTGCAGAATGGGCAGAAAACTAAGGAGCGTTAACCTAGGGCAGGGCGAAGGCAGCCTCAAAGTCCTGTTTCTGGTACAGCCACTGACCTCCCAGTAACCTTAACCAAATGGCACCTCTCTGGTTGGTGTCTCTCACCCCTGCAGCCCTGCCAGAGGAGCTCCAAGAGCTCTGGCTCGCTCACATTCACTCCCCAGCTGCACGTTCGCCTCATCTAGCATTCAGCCCATGCGGCGGAGAGCACCTTGGAGTTTTCTTCTCTCCGCACTGGAAGGGAAAAACTTCTCTGGCTCTCTAAGGGCTTTCTCTTTGCAGGGGAGAATGTCTGTAAGAGGTATTTTTTTCCCTGTAGATAAAAGTGATCATGTATCAGAGGGCAGTCCTCCCACCTTTTACACCTAGCCCGCTTTGTGGGCACAGCCAGGGGGACCACGCACCCGCTGCCTGCGCAAGGTGGAGAGCGAGCGGCGGTGGAAGCAGGGGCCAGACGTGCCACCCGCTCAGCCGGCTGTCTGTCCCACGCTGCTCCGAACCTCCCCACCGCAGGAGCCAGCCCGTGCGGTGGCATGATCAAACGCAAAAGACTTGGGGCTGCAGTTCCATTTGGAAAATGGCTTTTCATTGGCTTTGTAATATGAGCAGGGGGAGACCGGTCACTAAGATCGAGTTTTTCCTTTCCTGCTGCATTGCATTTGCTCGCTCACGGCGTTGGGGTTTTTGTAACTTGCCAGTTTGGAAAGTGCAGCCGTGCTATGTGGTACCACAGCGGCGCGGCCAGACTCCAGCTGACAACAGGGCTCTGAGCTCCTGCTCAGCAGCGGGCTCCTACACCCCCAGTTAAGCCATGAAGTCCAAGGCAGCATGTTACAAACACGGTGATGACTGCCCAGTCAGCTGGTTTTTACTGGTGGATGAAAATAAGTGTCATTTAGGCTTGTCCTTCAAGTTTGAATCCTCATGCAGCACTGGGCAGCCGTAGTGTGTCTCTTGGAAGGAATGTGGGGATTTAGCTTCTGTAAAGGCAGTTTCATCTGAGAATGTTACTCGGAGATATTGGAGATATTTTTTTCCCCCTCATTCCTGCTGCTGTAGAAGGATCTGTGTATCTGGGTTATTATTTTTATTTGCTGTCTTGTTTTTTCCATCTTCTTGTACATCTCATCTTTTGGACTGTTCTTTTCGAGTGAAAACTAAGTTATTGCGTGTCTATATGTTAAAATACTAAGCATTTAAGAGGACTGATCAAGTTACAAGTCTTTGGAAGCCATCACAATGAACTGTTTGCTATTAATTAAATGACAGGTTAGTAAAGTTTATCCTCAAAACATAAAACAGAATTCTTGCTTTATTCTTTAATTGATTATTTTTGTTAAACATGCTCTGTAAATTTAGCAAACATTGTTCAGGCCAGGATTTGGAAGCTGCTAGATAGCCCATGTCATGCCATTAACGTAAAATATATTAAAAGGTTTTTTTCTACCGAGGCTGGTAAGTCACTTGAGTCCCTGAACATCATTGTCTAGGTACAGTACCAGATTCTCTTGCTTACACAAGAAAAAAAGGGCTACATACATGTCAGTCTTAAAAAGTTGAAGAAAAACTTTGCTCTTTTTTTCCAGTGTGGGTGTCTTATGCGGTTTGGCTGAAGTAACCACAACTGCAAGTGGTACAAAATGAGCTTTTGATCTTCTCAGTGTTGAGCAAGCCCAAGAAAGAAGCTGTCCTTTTATTCTACTGTGGCCCTTGCAATTTAAGTTAGATTAGCACGACTTTGCAGAAGAACATTGCACTCCCTTTCGTCTGCGTGCCTGCCACACGTGGGAGAAAGACAGATTGCAATTCCAAGCTGTCACTCTAACATCACTCACGCGTGTTTCGCTCACTTCAGGGAGAGGAAGGCTATTGCTTTCTCCTTCCTGCAATGACTTTGTTGGCTCTAACACTTACACTTGCTCACTGGTGTAAATTGAGAGGCTAAAGGGAACAGAGTGACTAAAAGGGCCAGGAGACAGGATTAAGGAGCGTGCTTTCTCCATGAATGGATTGAGTGTGAAATTAGTACTCCAGCTAACCTGTTGGAGACCAACACGGATGCAGCACACATGGAGCTGGTCAAAATTAAGTACTTGCTACTGACCAGCCACAATTAAACTCTCTGGCCTTTGATGAAGAGAGATGCTGTGAATTGTGCTAAAAATACTCAGCTTTGGCTGAAATAAGAGGATGAGACTAGATAATCACAGAATGCAACATTAACCAGCGAGACAAAAATGGATAGTCAATTTAGTCCAAAGCTTACTGGTTCATTATTTCATATCACCAGGCTCTTCAAAACAAATTACAGCGTTTACTCAGTGGAAACTGGAGCTTGTCTGGTTGCAACACTCTCCTAGATATTCTTTAGCTCAAGCAGTGTGTTGATACGTGCATTTTGCTTTGACAAATGAGGCAAATTGGATGCCCTAAAGGATCAATAGATTTTGCTGCTTTCCACATACTTCAAATACATTCAGTAGCTAACAGACTGCAGACACCCCAAAACTTAGGGGCTTGACTAAGTTGAGGCTAAATTAAAGGTATTTATTAAAAATGTGAGGCCACGTACATAATACCCAAAGATAACCCAAGAGGGAAGAGTGCCTAGAGCTCAGAGACAGGGACCGAGTTCTGTCCCAGTCTCTGCAGGGCAGGCTAATCTAAAGGACAAATGGCGGCTGCAGACCTGATCTAAATTAGAGCAGTCTGCAGCTCTGGCCATAGCCCTTGATTAAGGGGCTGAATCAATATCAGGAGACAGCAACCATGAATCTGTTTCTGCCTCTTAATTTGGTATTTTTCAGTAGTTGGAGCAAGGCTTAGCTGGTTGTTTTCCTTATTAGCACAGTGATGCTCTGGCATTGCTGTGAGCACCCTGGCTAAGTGGCTGCCCTTTCACTGAGGCATTTACAGCTACAGCAGGGGCAGGCGAGTGGGGAGGGCGGGCGGGAGGGAGGCTTGCCTCTGTCACTATGGTGTGACCGACAAACTGGGTTTGGTTCTTGCTTTTGGCAGCTTCAGTCTAATCCTGGGAAGGAAGCTGCACTGTGCTGACCCCGGCTGGATGGCAGGCACCCACCAAAGCTGCTCCATCACTGTCCTCCTCAGCTGGGTAGGGGAGAGAGAAGAAGAGGGTCGGGATGGGGGCAGGGAGATCACTCAGCAGTTCCGGCACAGGCAAACAGACTCAACCTGGGGAAAGCTAATTTAATTTAACACCATTCAAATCAGAAAAACACCTTCCCACCACCCTCCCTTCTTCCCAGGCTCAGCTTCACTCCTGATTTCTCTCCCTCCTCCCAGTCAGTGGCACGGGGGATGGGGTCAGTCCCTCACACGCCGTTGCTGTGTCCTCTTCCTCCTCACAGCCCTCCCCTGCTCCAGCGTGAGGTCTCTCCCACAGGAGACAGTCCTCCACAAACTTCTCCAATGTGAGTCCTTCCCACAGGCTGTGGTTCACACACTGCCCCAGCGTGGGTCCCTCCCATGGGTCACAGCGCCCTGCGGGCACCCCCTGCCCCGGGGGTCCTGTCCGGGCTGCCCGGGGGAGCTGCTCCCCCGGGGGCTCCATGGGCTGGGGGCACAACCCGCCTGGCCGGGGGCTCCCCAGGGCTGCCGGGGGGGCTCTGCTCTGCACCTGGAGCCCCCCGGCCTCCCCCTGCCCCGCCTGGTGCCCGGGGGCTGGGGCTCTCGCATGGCCTCACCCCATGCTCTGGCCAGTGCAGATGGATTTTATTTTTTTCCTTCTTAAAAATTTTATCCCCAAGGCACTGCCACTGTCACTGATGCCTCAGCCTTGGCTAGTGCTGGGTCCATCAGTGCCGGCTGGCACTTGCTCCACTGGACATGGGGGAAGCTTCTGGCATCTTCTTGCAGAAGCCATCCCTGCAGCCCCCCTGCCAAAAACTTTGCCCCACAAACCCAGCACAAGAGCATTTATTATCGGACATGTCTGGGAGGGGTACAGGTTACTCACCCTAACTCTGCCACAGGTCTCCCAGGGTCAGAGAGGTGGGACCGTTGCTCTGATGGGGACTGCGATGAGCTCTGCCTGAGAGGAGACATCAAGAGCTCATTTGAGTGATGAAAGACACCACCAAGTTTGGTATTTACTCAGCTGAAGGACGTATATTTAAAGAGGAGGAAACCTCACCATGTCACACAACTTCTTTTTGCCTGTCTAAACCTGGCCCCATGGCTCAGCTTGACTCCCCGTAATCCGTGAGGCAGTTGACATAGCCCCTGACAGCAAGCTGTTGCTCTGCTGAACTTCCCTCTGTGGCTGCCGATTTCTTGGCATGACTGTCCCAGCAGCACATCCAAAGTCTTCAGTTAGAAAGCCTAACTTCAAACTTGCCCATGCTTAGCTGGGTCCGTGCGGCACCTGCTCTGCATGAAAGATGCAATGCCAGTGCCTGCGCCGAGCCTGCCAGGTGCCCAGCGCAGGCGGGGGGACTCTGAGCAGAAAGCTTCTGCAGCCTCAGGGAGAGGAGCTGGGCCATGCCAAGAAGCACACAGCGAAGGACACTGCATGTGCCTGCATTCACTGGCACCGAAACCAGCCTCTCAAGAGGGCTGTGTGCTGTGGCACTCCAGCCTTAACTGTAGACGTCACTTGATGCTTCTGCTTACCTGTCAGTAATGCTGACAAATGGCTCGTGTGTGAGCATGGCCATGCACTTTCCAGGACTTAGCAGTTCATTTTATCCTCCTCAACCTGCTGCTGAAATTTTTTAGCCTTTATTTATCCACTTACCAGGCATCTTGAGCAGTCGCAGGTCTCCAACGAGATGCCAATGCGTGTCACTGAGGCAAGGAATTAGATGACATTTTTGTACCTTTTTCCTTCCACTTGCATTACTCTAGCTTCTTTCTTTACTGCGGTTACAAATATTCCTATGCCAGCATTTGCAAAGCATCAGCATTTTTTGCTGTTTTTTTCTTTTTTTCTGACCTGTGGATATTGCACAGTGTGTGATGACCTGATCGCTCCCTGTTCTTTGTGATCTTGTTGGGATATATCACTCCTTACTGTGCACAGCTCCTTTACGCTTTTCTGGAAGTATAAAAGGGGCAGCAAACCTAGGAATAATGAGAAAGAGTTTGGTGTAAGGGAGCGACGTGAGAGGCACCCTCGGAAATATGGAAGGGGCAGGTGGTATTCAGCTTCTTACCACCTGCCTGGCTCCTGAAGTAGAGAAGCTGTTAAAGCAGGGTTGAGTGTACCTGGCCAAAATCCACTGCCTAGCTCAGATGGAGACTCTACTTTCCTCCACTCCGTTCATCCTCCCTACCCCATTCCCACACTAATGTTGTTTGGAAAGACCCTACTCTTCACTAGGAAGTAAAATGAGAGGAGATAAATAAGAAAGGGTAATGATATAGAAGGCCAGTTCTCCCTGAAATGTATGTCTTCTGTGCAATGGCTATAATGTACTGTAAGAGCCTCAATTTCTTGTTTCAATAAATGTAAAGCCTTAATTTTTTGAAGGCAACATGATACAGCTGGTTGCGCTATGAATTAGTTTTTCCCCAGTCAATAGCAACTGAGTGGTAATAACCTTAATTAACATTTGCATAATTGTGATTAGTAACTTACAAAAGAACTGTTGTAGTAACATTATAAAAGATTATTTAGCAGTTATTGAATTATGCTTTATTTAATTTTTTTAAGTCACAGTGAGCAGCAAAGAGGATATGTCTAGTTGATCATGTAATTAAACATGTTAAGTAGCTGTAAGCTGAAGTAATTAAGAAAAGTTTGAGCACTTTCTAGGGCAAGTAAGATCTACAAGAAGGCCAAGTGTTTCCCAAGGAGTGCTGCTAAAACGTCAAGGTTGCCCAGCTTGAAACTCAATTCCAGGTTGTTTGTCACTGCTTGCTGATAGCTTCATATGCTTATTCTCAAGAAGTGCTCCTTGAGCACTAATGCCCAATTCAATTAGATGGTATACTTCATTATTTACTGCTCATCTTCAGCGGTGCTATGAGAATTGGGGCTAGGGATAACTCTTTCTCAATGTCAAATTACCTCAAATGTCAGTTGTGATGGATCCAGGACTAACTTTGGACCAAGATTAAAGCTCCATGACTTTGCCCTGGGCATGCTTGGAATTTTTATGTAGATGCTCAGAAAGCAGCCAGCAAAGGAGAAGCAGGTAGTGAAGCAGAGGGGAGATAACACCTGTAGGTCTCTCCAAACAGCCACAAGAAGCTAGTTGTGATTAATAATCAGCTGCAGGTCACCAGCTACTTAAGGCAGAAACAAGGGCAATAAGCCTCCCGATAAGGCTCTGCGGGAAGCATCAGCTTGGATTTTTACTTTGAGGTTTGAAAGCGCAGAGGTGACAGTGTTGAAAAATGCAGAACATTTTAAAGACAGAGATCTGTGCTTTGGTCTCACAGAACTCAGAATCTATCACCCACTTTGAAAAGATCAGAAGGGAAGAGAATACAGAAGCTAAAGGAAAAACAATGAGTGTCAGGCATGGTAAGGTGTCACAGCACTATCCAAACTATCAAGCTGCAACAAGGCTTTTACCATCCCATCCCAGGTTAACTTCAGTAAGCAGTTCCCACACCTCGCCCCAGCACAGCCACCAATCCCCCACGAGGTTTCTAAGGTTCATCTACTGCCCAGGCTGTTTCTTCTTCCTCTTCAGGCCAGTCCACCCTGCTTCCTGCCCCTGCTGCATCCTTTTCCTGGTCTCTCCTCTAGCCAGGGTACTCTCTCTCTCTCTCCTCCCTCTGCTCCTTCCAGGTCTCTCTTCATCCAGGGCTCCTCTTTCCTACCCCTTAGAGCTATTTAACTACTTAGCAGGAATGAACCACAGCTGCACCTTACCCACATCAGCCAACCCACCACCCCTGAAGCCAGCCCACAGCTGTATATTGTTAATTAACCCAGCTTCATTCCTCTACAGTAAGGAAGTTCTTTTCATTCCCTCAACCCAAGGGCTTGATATCAGAAAACCACTTATACACAGGGAGAACCGAGCTGTTTCTCTGTGAGTTACAAACACCACAGGGAGGGAGCATTTCAGCACTGCGGGAATTACCAATAGACTGATACCACTATCTAAAGCTGAGGAACTTTCCACAAGTGAGAGGTTACAGAAAGAAAATCAAATATGATAGGACATTTTCCCCTAAAGTTGCCCACCTTTGGATTTATTACAGTTTATTTGTGCTTCCAGCCTGAAGCTTGTTCTTCTCATTCAGCCTTCTTGCCTTTATTCTATGTTTGTGTTTCCTGGGCTTTTTCTTTTCCCCTCTCCTCACAGCATGGCACCCAGCTGTGCGAGAGCATGTTGCCAGAGCAGCCCTTGTAATGCTGCACCCAACTTCTCTGCCATCCCAACAACCTTTACTCTTGTTCTTCTGGTTTGGTTTGTTCTCGGATATTTTTGTCACATTTGGAAAAGATTTATCTTTCCGGTCTCAGCATGCTAAATTATTCTGATTTTCATAAGTTGAAAGTGACCAAAGGTGTATGTTTTCAATTAATTTTTAAGACTCATTCCTTCTGAGATTGCATATCTCTAAACTTGGACTTCCTTTATGCTTTGGCAACAAGTTGAAAATGAGATAGCTTGGTTGAGAAGGAAGCAAATTATTAACCCTCTCAAATGCTAAGAGCATCGGCTAATGAAAACTGTATTTTAGAGATCTTTGAGAAGGGCGATATATAGTTTAGAGGACCCACAAGGTAAGTGACTGAAATATGAACTAGAAACCCAGAATGTTTGTAAGCCATGTAGCTAACTTCTGAGCTAAAAAAGAAAAAAAAAACCCAAACAAACACCAACCTAAATTATGTGCCTTGCAAATGAATCACTTGAGAGCACAACAGACCACTATGTGCAATAATTACTAAATGCTCAGATGTTAGACTAGAGGATCCAAAATATTGTTTCATTTTAACATATAGGAGACCCATGGCTCTTTTTATTGCACGCTTTGGCTACACTTCTGTGAGTTCCCAACTGTGAATTTTGTCTGCATGTTAGGTATGGAATAATCCAATTTTGCACAGCAGAACTTGGCAGACTCAACCGAATTTCCCTGATTCAAACACAAGATGTTTTAGTTTTGCACAGATTCCACATCAAACTTGAAAATTCTTTTTAGAGCACAAAAATTACACCAAAACCAGACTGGGATTTTCTGAAGCTAGTCATCCATCCCTTAAAATTGATAATAAAGCAAAAGTACTGTTGAAGTTAAGGCACAGTAAAAGGAGAAAACTGTACCGCCCCTGTTGGAACAAATGAGAGAACAAAGGCTTCTATTGACAGTTGCTTTATTATGGGAAAAATCCTTTTTTGGGGGTATTTGGATTGCATGGAGCCATCCTGTAAAGGCAAAGTCTAGCTGCTGCTAATCCTGGCCTTTGCCAGATGAAAATCTGTGCTCCGGCTCTGTCCAGTCCACTCCTTTTCGAAAGCAGTGGCAAAGATGATAAATTTCTACTCGGCTGCATCCACAGCTCACATGAAAAGTCTCCTATAATCAGATACCCTTCAAGGATTCCTCCTTCAAAAACACCATCTCTTCGGTGTCTACTGAGCCAGACACGCCAGGCAAACCCGGTGGAATAAAGCTTTCTGCCTTAAGCGGGTTGCGCTTCTTGAGCTGAACAAGCTGGTTCAGCGCCTCTAAGAGACGGGGGCTGAGCCGGGCACCACCACCCTGAGCCGGGCACCACCACCCTCAGCCGGACACCACCACCCTGAGCCGGGCACCACCACCCTGAGCCGAGCACCACCACCCTGAGCCGGGCACCACCACCCCGCAGCCAGCGCTGGTCTGGCAATGCTGCCACCTCCGCACTGTGGCGATGCGGGAGCTGCTCCATGGGCAGCTCAGCGATTCCCTTCGGAGTCTGGGAGAGCCATGGGCAAGACAAGACGGTGGCTGGCATGGCTCCACCAGCTCTACCCGCCTGTGCTCACAGATCCATCTCATAAATCTATCTCAGTCTATTTACTGGGGCCATAGAGCCTGCTAGTGTCGGGGATTGCTCATTAGCTTATATTCATGACAATTATCCCTAAGGAAGGGGAGGGGGGGCTATAGCCTCTGCTTTTAGCATGCAAATTAAACAAAGTTTGGAGCTACTACACAAAATCACTGAATGCCAGGCTGTCATTACTGCAGTTGGTTTTTCAGAATAGAGTTTTAATTGAACTAATTATCACAGACTTCCACAGGTATTTTGAGGCTTTAATGAAACACTTTGTAAGAATTTTAATCATGGTCCCGTTGAAAGCAATGACAAAAAAGCTTCAATGGCATTGGATCAGAGTACCCACAGCGCAGATTATTTATTTTTTTATTGTATAACTAAATAATGACATAAATTTGCAGCTGATACAATAGGAAGCTTTAAACTCAGGTAATGGTGATTCATTTTATTTGGAATATTTAGACAAATAGAGACTCAAATCAAAAATAGATTAAAAAAAAAAAAATAGCTGGTTTAGGCTGTTGCCAGGAATAGCATCATGAAGACATGGAAGGTGGAAGCCCCACATTTCATACTCGTACCAAATGCGGCAGCCCACAGACACCAGCCCTACCGCTGCAGAATCCTCCTGGCAGCACCTACGGCAAAAGCAGGGAGAGGCTCTGTCCTGCACTCACTAAAGCAAGCACCTCTAACTCGGTCATGGTAATTAGGACCTGAATTAATAATAATAATAATAACCTTGTTGATTTCAGCAGGATTACTTATCAGATCATCAGCTAATATGTGCAAACAAAGGAATGTGCTGCCTTATAGGAGTGGGTATGAATAACAAAACTGTTTAGATCTGGTTTGCTACAGGGTTTTATCTCTCACGATGGAGCGGTGCCGGCAGCCTGCTCACTTGCTGACCTGGCCAGGTGGTCCCTTCCACCTGCCCTGCCTGCTCTCAGTGTGACCCTGTGGTGTGCTGGACCACACAGTCCCCGATGGCAGAACGTGAAGAGGACAGGAGCTGTCACAGGAGAGGAACAGTTCTTTTAACTGTTGCTTGTTGCTACCAAAAAGGCAAGGGTGGGATTCGGGTGCTGAGGCGCAGGGTGCCCTCGAGTCTCTGAGATAGTGATGCTGGGCAGCCAGGTATGACCTGGAGGTCGCCAGAGGCCAGGCAGGGTGTTCTAGAAACAGATCCCTACTGTAAAAATGGGACTAAACACCCTGGCTTAGCCACCTGAGCTTCTCCTCAAATATCTGTATGTGATCCCCATTTTCTGGTAGCTCTAAAAAATCTGTGGATGCAACCAGCTCTCCCCAGCAGAAACATGTAGGGACAAAAGGTAATGGCAGGCTCCACCATACGTTGCTTTAGCTAGAGCATCTAGAGAGAAGGAAGAGTAAACTAAGCCAAGCTTTCAAGAAATGTGTAGTGGGTAATCTCGTGAGGGATACAACGCCCAAGGGCAATAAAGATGTAGGAACACAGAACAAGAGAGCTAAAAGCAGTCATCTGGTCCTTCTCACAGCCTCACCAGGATCAGATTTCTAACAGATGTCGACATCACCTGTCCTTTATAAACAGCTTTTACACAGTCCTCAGTCTTCCCAAGAAAGTCATCCAAGTGCCTCTCTATCCTTCACATACAAAAGCTCTCTCTTTCCTTTTTTTTTTTAACCTCTGCTGTAATTTAAACCCCTTATTTCTTGTCTTAGTCCCACTAGCAGTAGCTTTTTTATGTATTTGAAGACTTATTGTGACATCTTCCCACTGTTGTAAACACTTAAATTGCGCCACTTCCTTTCTTTTGATCTTTTGTTTTCCTGCTAGCTAATGTTTTCTAGACTTCTGATCACCCTCAGGGCTTTCGCCTGGCCAGTCTCCAGCTGCAGAGGCCCTGACCCTGCTTAGTCTCATCTCTTACTCTTTGTGGGGTCCCTTGCAACGTCTATGAGGCTGGTCCTAGCCCTCAGTGCCTCCATCGGGGGTACGAGCGGCATCAGAACAGCCAGATACTAGTTGCGTGGGTTATGCTAGCTGCCCCAAGGGTTTCACCTGGTCATTGCACTGAGAAAAAAGGGTATACACAAAAAAAGATCAAGTGATGTAAGCCAGATAGAAATTACAGAAGAATATGGAGTGCTGGACATTCTTTTTTTTATGCATTGAGCCTCACAGCTGATATCAAAGTTCAGATTTGGTTCTTGACATTATTTGAACTTCAAAAGGTGTGAATTTTTTCCAGTGAGAAAGGAAGTTTTCCAAGGTTTCATGTAGTTCTGCTGAAAGAAACCCATTCCTTTTTCATTCATCTGTTCAATATTTGACTCTTTTTTTTTCTTTTTCTTTTTTGACCTTGTATCTAGTTCTTAGTGAAACATTAGAGCTGTAAAATTGTTGCATGATTACTTCTCTCTCCTTGAAATTAGACATCACTGTCAACTCAGTTCTAGTGCACTCACCCTCAGAGGGCCATCAGTTTCCGACAACTTTGATTTTTCATACTCTAAAAATGAAGCATTTAATTGCAAAGGAGATCTCTCTCTTGCAGCACCATCTTGCTGCATCCACAGAAAAGCAGGCATACAAGCTCAAAGAGGAGTGAGTACCACCCTCATTTCACTCTGCCCACTGCTGGCAATAGCAAGTAAAAATTCAGGCTAAGACTGTGTAAATGTTTTTGGGGGACGGGGGGAGCAGGAGGAAGGACTATTGCAATTCCAGACAAATCTGGATTCATGGACCATCATTATTTTGTCCATGTTCTCTCATAGCAGGTATCAGAGTTCAATGCTGTCAGTCTCCCTGGTCATCAGCTTCCAAACTGGATGGCTAGGAAAATTCCCCGAATGGATGACTTTCGTGACTTTAATTTCAAGGATGTGTTTCTCTCATATTGCAATATGCATGCGATTGGCGTGTTGGAGCTGCAAAAAATCACGACAATTAAAAATTTTATTCCAGATCCCAGCATGATTAAATAGAGAATAGAATGATATAATATATATAATACCGTATGTATGGTACATACCTTCAAAAATACCTTTTTAGAGAACTCATCACTGAAAAGACAAAGGGTCATATTAACTTCTGGCATACCACTTGTTCAGACCAACCAGAGCGATATTTGCATCTCTTCCAGATGAGGTCTTAAAGCTGAAAAATTGTGATAGTTAAGAAAGTGTTGTTGAAATAGCTAAATTCTGTACTAAGCACTTTAAAAGCATCCAAATGGCTTGTTTTTCAGCTGTGAAATAGAAGTCTTTTCCACTGTTCTGGAAACATGGGATTCAAGGTGACTTCACAGGGTGTTAATGGACGAATGATCTGCACCCTGCTAACAATATTTCATGAGCAATGATGTAGCAAATAACATAGTCTATTACACTGTGCCACCAGATGCCATCCAAAAAACACGTTGCTGGCTTTAACATCCCAGACTTAATCAACTTTCCGCAGAAATGACACTGATGCCCACTGTAAAAGACAGTGCGTCGCCAGCATTGACTAGCAACTCCTTAGCTGTGGCAGTAATGATGTCTAATTTCCAGTCTAATTTCCAGTATCTCTCCCACTAACTGAATCTCTGATGGCTAATAAATGGCGAGGGCATTGGTCTTCCCTTCAGTATGTACTGACACCTGCATGGATCGCACACTTGGTTTCATATGGGACACTTTCCTTGGTCTGCACAGATTCAAGGAAATTGCCCCCTTTGAGACTGCATGGTAAAAGAGAGTTGAGTTTAAACAAAATCCTGAAGCATTACCGTGGGAGGGCACGCTGAAAGGCAGACCTGTGGAGAGCATGGGATATCCAAGTCTTGTTGTTTAAGAGGCTAAAACCAGCAGATTATGAAAAAGGAGGATGCAAACAGTCAGTGGGGACTGCAGCATATCGGAAGTGTTAGAGTTGCTCAGGGTGTCTGGTGCCCTTCAGCGCTCCCCTTCTGATGTCAGCAGCCTCCCCACCTCCGCGTCTGTGCCTTGGACACCCTCAGCACAGTCTGGACCCATCTCCCTTTTGGGTCCAAAGGAAGGGCAAGGGAAGGAATGAAGCTGAGGACACACACTGTTTTCCTCAAAATGTGCTGTGGGTTTAACCCTAGCCGGCAGCTCAGCCCCCCCAGCCACTCGCTCCCCCCCAGTGGGATGGGGAGAGAAAGGGAAGGGTAAATGCGAAAACTCGTGGGCTGGGATAAGGACAGTTCAACGGGCAAAGCCAAAGCGGCGTGCCCAAGCAGAGCCACCCGAGGAATCCCTTCCCCCTGCCACGGCAGGCAGGGGCTCAGCCCCCCCAGGGCAGCAGGGCTCAGCACGCGGGACGGGGCTGGGGAAGGCAAACGCCATCGCTCCCAGCGTGTCCCCCCTCCTGCTTGCCCAGCTTTATGTGCGGAGCGTGGTGTTACATGGTCTGGGATATCCCCTTGGGCAGCGGGGGGCAGCTGTCCCGGCCGTGCCCCCCAGCCCCTTGTGCCCCCCGGCCGGCTCGCTGCTGGGGGGAGGCAGAACAGCCCTTGGCTCCGTGCAGGCGCTGCCAGCAGCGATGGGAACATCCCTGACTTACCCACACCGGGTCACCGACCTAGAACACAGCCCCACGCAGCTGCTGTGAAGGAAATCAACTCCACCCCAGGCAAAACCAGCACAGCTGCCTACAGAACACACTCCCTTTTGCTTCCTCAGTTGCTAGACACTATCGTAAGCCTTTCATTGCAAATCACTTCTCCTGGAGAGCCATTAGAGTGATTAACGTTTTAATGGAGTCAAGTTATTCGGAAGAATACTTGTGACGTGTGCTTTCTAGTGAAATCCTGGTCAAGCTTCCTCCCAAGGGCTTGTTAAGGGGATGGATGCACTAGGACATGAAAGGAGTTTTCTCCAAATACATTGACTAGTGTTTTGTTTAAAGTTTGAAATATGTTTCCAAAAGTCAAGGCCTTGCTGTTTATCCATTTTCTTTAACAGCAATCGCTGCTGTTAACTTTCCCAGCCAGCATTAGGAAAAATATCCCCTGTAATACCTACTCCAACTGGCTAAGGGAGAAACTTTAGGAGTCCAGGCTCACTTGCTTAGACCCTGCCCAGGGTGAGTGTTATACAGAAAATAACTAATGACCTTTTCATGTAAGAAAATGAACATTTATCTCTGATTTTTTGCTGTTCAGCCATTGGTAACTGTTGAAACTGTATTCTTTTAAAGTTGTATCACATCAGGATGAGTAAAAAAGAGATATAAGTTGCCCTGAGCTGCCTGGAAGTAGGTAATGGAAGTAACGGTGCCGGTAGTAGTCACTGACGATGGGCAGAAATTAATAGACATTCAGAAAGAAAGAAGTGAGGAAAATAGCTGAGCAGGAAGTAACTGTAAGCAATTTATAAATGCTGGATTGCATCTTACAGAACACAGTGAAATATGGGAGTATTTTCTGTTAAATTTATGTTCATGTCCTTTTTTTTCTCCTTTTCCTTATCTTTCTTTTTTCTTTGTATATAATTAAAACAAAATATAATTAAAACCATATATGTGTATATAATCACAGCATACATATATATGGTTTTAATTTTAAAAGAAGGCTTTGGACAGAAAGAAAATGAAGCGGTAGTAGTAATAGTAGCACTAGTAGTAATAATAATAATTATTATTATCATCATTATTGTTATTATTATTATAACAATAATAATAATACTAACTACTCCGGCTTCCTTTTTCCAAAACCACTGTCTCATATTTTGTAGAAGTGTGAAACACCAGGGTGAAGATTTCCTGGGGGCTGACAAACGCTGCCAGCACATAACCCCCTTAACAAACCCCGTCGCTCCTGCCCTCTCGCCCACTTGGGTGCCACTAGCCTTTACTTCTCTAAGGTAGCGAGCTGCACGGTGCCGTGACCTTCCCACCCGTTTTGAAGCACACATACCAGAGAGATGTTACCTGAGAGGATCTATCCCTTAGTCTCACCCCTCCTTCAGCTTGTCGCAGAAAGCTTGGCCACCACTCGCTTCTTGCCTACATCTCGTGGCGGTTCCCTGCAAACTTCCTCACTCAAACGGTTAACTTTGTCTCTTCAGCAATAAAATACAGCAGCAAGACTTCAGAAGCAGCCAGAAAGGCAATATTTTCCCCGCTCAAGTAAATTTGGCTTGGCATACTCTTTCGGTGCTCCTGCGGGTGCCCGTGCAGCCCATTCCCCGCAGGGCTCAGCGTGAGCAGCAGCCTGCAGAAGCAGAATAACTACACTTAGTCTGCAGCAGGAGCTTGCAGCACTTGGTACTTTTCCTAACACCTGACTGGGAAAATTGGCTGGGGAACCAGAGACCTGAGTCAAGGAGCGAGCACAAGGTATGAGCACCAGCCTCCTTGTTTTAACTCCTGGAGACAAAGCACATGCAAAAGAAGAGAGGGGGTTATTTAAAGACTTCTCTCAGAGGGGTTCTGCCCTGTCCTGACCTTTTCCTCCTGTGTTACGCTTTAGTTACATATTGTTATTCTCTCTCCTGTGAAATTACAGTGACTTGTCATGTAGTGAGAGCACCAGCATCCCTGTGGAAAAAGAAAGCTTGAATGAAGCTCGGCAGCAGATCCTGCTTGGCAGGAGGTTGTTTCCATCCATAGCTGGATAGGATCACCGATCCTGCTAGTTCATCTTACTTCCCTCAGGTGGGTGTCTTGGCAGGCACTGGGCAAATTATTCCAATGCCTGAGTTTCCTTGACAGTAAAGCGAGGTGAGGCTGGTATGCTCTCCCCTGAGCAGTGCGTTATAAGGATTAACTAGGTCCTGCTTGTAAAGTGGTTTCTAAAGAAGAAAATGTCTGGGGGAGGACCAGGTGGGGTACCCTAACGGTACTAAATCAGTGTGTAAGCTAATAGTTCTTTGCTAACTGTGGCTTTACGGAGGAAACAACAGCGACAGGTCCACAGCACATGGCTTGGAGTCCCAAGCTCCTTCATGACTCCTTTACCTGCTGGATGAGCTCTCGGTTCTTCCCCCTCATTCTCCAAGGTTTCCCACGGGCTGTGCACGCTGTGTGAGCTGCAGGGGGGTAAGCTGCCCTTGCTCAGAGCCACACCAGGTGACACCACTGCATGTCCCTGCCGGGGGTCCCTCAGTCCTGGGCCAGCTGCAGGCAGCTTTGGGGTGGCCGGGCTCCCTGCATGAGACCAGACTTACCCTGGTCCAACCTTTCTCCAGACTCAGCCTCAGCACACATGAACGAGTGGTATGCTTTCTTTTAGCTCTCAGACACTTGAAATTCACCCAGATCTTTTAATTCCGTGTTGCCCTGTGTCTCACAGTAGGTCCTTTTAACTCCTGTCTCTAAATGAGGCAGAACTTCCCAGCCACAGGCAGTTCATTTAAATATAAATGTAGAAGCTGTGCTGGAGGAAATGGTTTCTGCTCAGCTATTTGATTATGAAATCAAATCATTGCTCTGCTGTTTTCAAATTGGTGGCTAACGGACGGTAACAGTGAAAAAGGAGGACTGCAGGGCTGGGTTTACATGAATTAAAGACATTCATTCCTGTGTGTGCTATAATCTATATTGAAAGTAGTGTGTTTTCAATTATGACCTGAGCCTATGGGATTTTTTTTTTATCTCTAAAGCAATAGAGAGAAAAGCCTTTAACCCTCAGGAAATTGTTAAACGTAGGATTATACACCAATTCCATCAATTATTCTCTTTTATGTTCACAAATGATAACAAAGAGATGAATTGATGGGTTAGATCTCTACTTCAGGCAACAAGAAACACCAGCTACAAGTAAAATAAAGACATGGATAAAGAAACACCTAGCTGAGCTTCCCTGAAACACAGAAACGAAATGCTGAAAGCACAGGAATCCAACAGTGATTTCTGATCTCTGCTATCACAGGAAATCACTCAAGGAGTTGTCTTCTGGCTGAAGTGAACAGATGGATCCTCTTCTTTTTCAGAGGAAGTCAAAGGACAACCAATGCATCGCTACGTTCTTCAATGTCCAAATGCGCTTGGGCTTTCAAATTTAAGTCACACCAGTGAGCTGCCCCTTCACCATAATTCAGGATTTGCAAGGAGCAATGCAACTTTTGAAGCCCAGAAAGCATGGGCTAGAGTCCCCAGGTTCCTTGTCCTCTTGCCTTGAGCTGTCTTGTCACAAACTTCCTTGCCTTCTTCCACCTACCAGTCACTCTTCCCTGTTAGGTGTCTGAAACTCTCTCTTTCTTTCACCTTGTGAGAAATCATTAATTCTCCTAAATACATTTTCTTTTATCTAAGTTGCTACATGCTGCAGGAGCTCACAAAAGCACACACTTTATTCTTCCTTCAGCTTAGCATTTTGCAACCTTGCAAATCCTTTGCTCACTGCCTATCTGAAGCCCAACACTCACAGGTGGTCTACAGAAAACTGTCTGGTCCCGGAATATTGACTCCTTTTATTCAACTGCTGGAGTGGTTTGCAGGAAGCTGAGTATTAAGGATGTTTCTAATATTATTTTTCTATATAAACATCACTGCAATTGCCACAGAGTTGCTAGTCACTTGCTACTGGGAATTAAAGATGAGCAGAAAGAACGTGTCCAAAAAAGCTCCGTGTTGCATATACTGAGAATCTACAACCCCAATAACTCCAATAGCCTATATTGCAAATAAACGTATCCCACAGTAGATGGGTAGAGATGATGTGGATATTGTCTTGTTCCTGAAACTTTCATCTGTAAGCTATAGGACAACCTTTCAGGAATTGACAGCACAGTAATCTCTTGAGCAACAAGAAGATTTTCAATCTTTGGAAATAATTTTGCATTTTAGGCCTATGAACACAGAACAAATCAAGACTGAAGGTGAGAGCTGGAGGCTGATGGTTCCACTTTCCTTCTCCTTCCCCAGCCTGTGGCACTAACACGTCCCTGCAGAGCTGTGCTTGTGCTCGTGCTCACTCCTGGCAAAAGAAGCCTGGCAGAAGCGGGTGAAAACCAAAGCCAGGCACACACTGTGGGATGGACACCTGTCACAGCCCAGGGATGCTACCTTGCTCTCAGCATCCCAACATGCTTGTGAGGATGGTGTCATGGAGAGACATGGGGCAATTTTTTCGTTTTGTTCTTGGCATGGCAAAATGTAGACGTACCAACTTCACTGTGAAGGCTCGAGCCCTGTCAAAGATCTGCCCATAAACCACAGCAAGTCCCCAGGCTGGCACGGAGAATGGGGAGTGGGGTATGTGGCTGAAGACTGCTGGAAGAGGAGGAAGAGCTCGCTTTCCTCCAGTGGTACCAACTGGAGGAGCTGTGAGGATGCTCTGCTCTCCCAAGCCTGACAGGTGAGGATGTTCTCCCTCTACCGTCTCCTGGGTGCTAAAAACCTCCCTGCCTCTCTCCCCTCTCATTTTAACCCCTGTAGGGACTCTTGCTTTTCATATCGAGCCTGCAGAGGTGCTGCTGAGCAGTAGGAGCACTGCCCCAGGTGCCTCAGGGCTCTCTCCCAAAGGACACTGCTCCAGACCACCGTGAGGGGACAGGCAGAGGTGCCACCCAACCTGCAGTAATGCACAGCACCTTTTCTCACCTCACCTTGATTATTTTTGGGTTTAGAACAAAATCACCTCATCTCAGCAGAATGAATTCTACAGGTGGATTGCTGTGGGGTGATCCCAAGCAGGTGTTAGAGGTCCTGCAGGTACCGAACCAAGCAGAGGGGCCTGGCCGTGATGTAGATCTCAGTATGTTATGAAACAGCATGTGTCTCTATTCTTGGGCATATCAGTACCTTTCCTACTCATTCACCGTATCTGTAGCTCCTATTTCTGTACTTTTCCTCATATTCTCCGTTCCATCTTCTGCACTCTTGCCCAAGCAGATGGCTTTCAGTCTTTCTACCTTGTGTCTGTTCCTCCTGTCTGGACTAAGGGAAGAGTAAGCTTTGTTACTTTGTTTGATATTCCTAGAATATCAGCAGAAATAGTAACGAAAGCCACACCAAAAAAAAAGAGGAAAAGGCCATTTACGCTTACCTATAAGCCATGTGTCAATACCCTAGTTATTGTGAAACAGCGTTTATTCATACTTTGCTTTATAGTGACTCATTTCTTTACAAAATGCTTTAATATTTTTTGGCTATAGTCTAATTAAAAGTGTGTGTGTTTGTCTCTGTGTGTCTGTGGTTTTTAGGTCCTGTAGTTATGCAATTCATTGGGAAAAGTTAAGATATACAGCCTGTTTGTAATAAACAATTCCACAGCTTAATTTACTCATTCTGTGCACTTGCTTTAAAGACCTGAGCAGAGCCTCTCATGCAGTAAACTTCTGTTTCACTCATTGCCTCTTACAGGAGACAAATGGTGTATTCAGAGGAGGATTCAGGCTTCATTTAGACCCTGCTTCATGGTCAGTGGTTATAATTGTCTGAAAAGGTAGCAGCGGGCATTAGCCAGAATCCTACTGATACAGCAAGTAGCCAAGTATGTGCTTGCTTTGGGTTTGTCGCTGCACTCCCACACACTATAGCAAAAGAATTTGGTTTAATTGTATCTAGCTGTAATTATACCTTGCTCAAGAAAATGTCTTTTTTCTTTTCTTCCATGCAGTATTCCAGATCTGCGGTATTTCAGATCTCATTTCCCCTTTACCACCTAGGAAAAAAAAAAAACAAAACCAACAACAACTTTCTGAGATAAGCTCTAGTTCAAAGTTGCAGAGGTATGTATTTTGTTTGTATGTTTTTGGTTTCTTGCTCCATTTTTTGTTCCCCACGTCCAAGACATTTTGATATAACTTTGGAATGGAAAAATCATCTGAACTGGAAAAGTGTTGTAGGAGATAACTGAATGCTGGTAAAGGTAATAACAGAGCACCTGATACTCATTAAATGTGAATTTAGTGAAGGTAATTAAAAGGAGCACATTAAACTGAAGGAGGAGAGGTGGATCACAGGATAACCCCAAGGAAAAGTTTTTAAAATAGCCTGCTTTCCTCCAGGTTTGAGAAACTGGTGTTGTGAAGGTTCATGCCTGTCTTAAATGCCCTGCTATAACTTGCACTTCATTGTATGCTACATATTCTAATCTGCTTTCAGTCTGCAACATATTTGTACGTGAGTGCTTCACACAACAGGACTGTAGCCAGATTTTTAACAGTGTGCAGCATTTAAAGATGATTCTATCTGGTTACCTAAAAATGCAGTAAAGTGATCTGTGAGATTGACCCAGAACACCTCTGCCTATAATCCCCACTGACATAAATTATACATTTCCAAAATAATGTTAAAAACACAAAAAAAGGCACGCCCAGGCTATTCCAACGAGCTGTATATATGCATACAGATGCATATATTGAGTATCTTCAAGCATCTGTTCTCAAGTAGATAAATACCCAAGGGAAGGGAGCAAAGAGGACAGAGCCAGGCTCTTCTCAGTGGTGCCCAGTGACAGGACCAGAGGGGATGGGCACAAAGCAAAGCACAGGAGGTTCCCTCCAAACATCAGGAAACACTTTTTCCTGTGAGGGTGACCGAGCGCTGGCACAGGTTTCCCAGAGAGGTGGTGGAGTCTCCATCCCTGGAGGTACTGAAAAGCCATCTGGCCATGGACCTGGGCCACCAGCTGCAGGTGGCCCTGCTTGAGCAAGGGGTTGGATCTCAAGAGGTCCCTTCCAACCTCAAGCCTTCTGTGATTCTTATGAAGTTCAAACTTTAGAAATATGATGCTTCTAGTTCTGGTGGTTCCTGTATCAATTTCAAGCCACACTCAAGGTTAGCGAGCAAACCAAAGTGAACAGCTGGGAATCAAACCTACTGATGCTCTTTCGGCCCACTCTTTCATGGCATCACCGCCTCTTATAAGGTCCAGGACAGGTTAAAAAACTTCCAGAGAAATAAAGAATTAATTTTCTGCCTACTTGATGAGATGCCTCACCAAATACAGGCAGAAAAACTCTTTTGCAGAGTAACTTTCCAGAATAGCCGTATTCTTTTATCCTTCTAATTGCTTGCTTGTGTGTGTCAGCACAATATCCCATGGACAGAAATTTTCACTCCCTCTTATCTTTTCTTCCTCAAAAAGAAAGCTAGACTCTTCATCTCTGGTGTGGGTTCTGCAATATCTCCGTTCAGTCCCTTGCCAAAGGCATCCTGTGTGACACAGGTTACGTTGCTTTATTCAACCAATAACCCACCAAGCTCCCAGTGGTTTCAATGCATCTGAGGAGTCTTGGGCTTTAACACTTGTGTCTTGTTTCCTTATTTGTGAAAGACAGCTAACAATACTTTCCTTTGGCTGCCTTTGTGCACCTTCTCCATCTAGAAAATAATCTCTTTGTGGTCGACACCGTCTCCTGCTATATGTTTGACAGTGTCTAGCACAATAGGTCATTCATCTTGGCTGGGAAGCCTCTGAGAGCTATTGCTGCCCAGTGGTGGAAGTAGGGAGGAAAGCCATTCACACCGCTGGGGTTTCTTATATGAAAGTTGGAATATTTCACCCAGAACTACAGCAGATCAAAACTCAAATACTGTATTTCTTTTGAGGGAAGAAAAATCTGCACATATTTCATCCTGAGGTTTGTGGATCTGGGCAAAGTGTTGCATTCTTGAAAAATAAAAGCTTAGTAAAAAATGGACTGACCTCAACCAATAACAGTAATACTAGAAAGTGTAATAATTAATGAGACTGACATCTGAAATGGCTCATTCTTTTTTTGCAATGTAGGCCTGCAACATTACAAACTATCTCCAAAACCAGATCTTGCACATAACAGTGGAATCTAATGCTGCTCCGCAGCAGTTTGTCACAAATTCCAGGAGAATGCTGCCTGCACGCGCCCTGATACTTTGCAGTGCTTGGTGAAAGCAATTCCCTCGAAGAGCAAAGGAAAAAGAAAATGCGCAGTGGGTCCCACAACTCATCTCAAGTTTCCGTTGGTGACTGTCTTCCATTTGTTTTTCATAAGGTCTTTGACATGCAGCAGCAGTTATTAGATTTTCATTTCCTGGAACATTTTTTGCCAGGCTAGGAGCTAAGGGTTCTTTTTTTTTTCTACTTTTTTCACCTTTTTTTTTTTTTTTTCTTTTAAGATAGATGTACAGCATGACTGGAGGAGAGATTCATGACCTAATTTTCCCAAATTGAATATTGAGCTTTGCATACTTTCTGATACTCACTAGGGAGTTTTTCCTGGTAGGAATCTCCTTGGGCCAGTTCAGGATAGCCCTCCCATGGCAGAACAGCAAGGCAAGGTCTGACTCGGGCTGAGCAGGAAACCCTGTTGTCCTTGAGGAGTAAGAGATTGCTGAGTGTCGGTGAGCAGGCTTCTGTACCTTCATTAAATAAACAAAATCCAGATTAAACCAGACATTCTCCTTTGTCAGTTATTTGCTGAAGGGTGTCCGTGTTCATTGCCCAATCAGGGCTACTAAAACAAGGTTTAGGCAGTAGGACAGGTCAAAAATTGGGTGCTGTGGGAAAAGGTCATGTGAATCTACGCCGTATTAGAGACAGTTAGGATGTTTAGACATGGAGAGTAATCATTTTACATAGAACTGACTAACCTCTTTGCCTTCAGTAGCACTCAGAACCGAGGGGACATCTGACGGACACCACAGCATCCCAACAATTTGGCTGTTTAAGAATGTCCCCCAGCCAGAGACGTCCATCAGATCGCTGGGCGGCAGCAGTGACATTTCGGTAGAAGTGTTTAATTATGTGGGTGAAGTAGGCCCATCATCAATAGTGCTGACATTTCAAAGAGCTATCACCTCAGGATAAGCCAGCTTTAAAACTAATCTCTTTTCTGCCTTTCTCTATCTGCCCTGACAAATAAAGCTGCATGAGTCAGATTTTTAAACACAGGTGGTGCCTAAAGAGCGGTGCAGAGCCCAGAGAAGTCCATTTGAGAGCCCGTGAGCAGCTGATGCACACCACAGCCCTTGGTAGCCTCAACATTTCTTTCAGAGCCTAACTTCAGCTGTGGTTCCCCAAATACCTTCAGAAATCACAAGGGAGAAAGAGAAAGGATGCTCCCATAGTGCAAAACACTTGAATCTGCTTTCACCAGTGGGCAGACAAAAGTCAGCCCTGATAAATACAGTTGCGCTGGCCAGAAGCGGTGGAAAAGCAGGTTTTGTCTCACTAGCGCGTGCATGTCCTGGCTGGTAAATGCAGTGGGACTCGTGCTTGGGCTTTGCTGCCACAGCGGGCTCAAACCGGTGCCGTCAGCCAAAGGGAGAAGTCAAACCTTTAGGCTCTGAAGAATCAACAAATGTGCTGGTAGTAAAAAACAGGAGGCGTCTTAAGGAAATAATGCAAAAGCAGAAAGAAGATGAAGCAGCCTGCTAGGGATTTGTGGATGCAGCCGTCTCTGCTTCAAGCACCCAGCAACTCAGATAGCAACATTATACAGGATGTAAGAGGGAGTCTGTCACTTCTCACTGGGTAATAGGAAACATTTAGTTGTCTTACTTAACATTTTCCCTCTTGTTTACTGTTGTGTTTTCATGGCATACAACATTGCAGAAAGGAAAGGGATTTCTTTGCCTCTCCTGTTGAAAGCAGGAGACAGAAAGGATCTGGGGGAGTCCATTTACCCACAGGATCTCAGGGCCAGCGGGGCTTCGCTCATGAGTGGAAAGAGAAGCACAGCAAAGGGAGCACCAAAACAGTTGTTTCTCAGCCACAGTGCGAACAGGAGGAGGCCAGAGATGCTACAGCCTGTGCCAGCAGAGCGCATCCCTTCTGTGGGGTCCATAAGTAACTAAGGATCTCCAGGCTCCAGCAGGATTCTGGCCACCCACTGACATGTCTTACACCCTGCTCACAGCAGGAGATGAGCACTGGCAACCCAGGCTGCTTTGCTTCACAGTTTTTCCTCTTCCTTGCTGCTTGGTGGCTTTTCTTGGGTACCAGTGATGGGCACTAACAGGGCAGCAGACAATGCACAAGAGTTAGTCCCAGTTTCGCCTCCACCAGAGCTTTTCCTGACCACTGAATTTCCATTTTGTTCCTTGCAAACTTCCCATTAGAACTTTGAATCAATATTATGAAAGATGAAAATCATAACATTTCATCTGAGAGATACTGAAATAGAACAGTCCACTGTTCAAAAAAAATACCCAATCCTCTTGCCTCATCTTCTGCCAAATGCTGCTCAAGGCAGAAAGTAATTCTCTAATAACTAAAATAGTTCTTTAATAATTAAAACAGATTGGCAAAAGCTATGGTTTTGGTTTAAAAAAAACCAACCCCTTCATTATATTTATTTTATTCACTGCAGCAGGCTGTTCTGTTTAAGGTATTGTTCTCTGTTCAGGCTGTTCCCATAGGGGAAATCTTTTCAGACCTACACCCTGGAAGCCGAGGGCATGTCTCCTGTTTATGGACACACAAACCCAAACAGGCTGCCCTGCAGTGTTCCCAGGGCAGTCCTCCCGTATTGAGCCGTTGCTAGTGTGTTTTCCAAACAATTCAACCAGACCAATTTGCTATAACCTAGAAATCGATTTTGGTTTTATTTATTTTGGAGAAGAAGAAGAAAATTATTATGTTTAGCCACTGGACCTGACTCATGCTCACCTAAACAGCTTCTCAGCCCGTGTCCTCTGCCGCTGCCTCAGTGATCCCTGCAGGGGCAGCCGAGACCACCGCTGCCAGACCCTGTGGAAACAGCTCTTGACAATGAACCTGCACTGCAGGCTGACGCGAGCATCCCAGATCTACTTAGGCGTAATGAAAATGCTCTCCCAGTAACTCTCCTACAGCCATTTGTTGTTCTTATGTTGCTTGTGTCCACGCTGACTTCATGCTAAATTCAACCAACAGTTTTCAATTGCTTTTAAGTGCTCCTATTGAAGCTAAAAAGTTGAGTGGGAATAGCTACTAATTGTGGGTCTTATAACATCCAGCTCCATGCTATAAGTACATTTCTAAATGCTTTTTATATCACCCCTGTGGCCTGTCATTTCTTCTGCTTTTTTTTTTTTTTTTTTTTTTTCAGAACCACAACTGACTGGCTGAAGTATAAAAATTGCTGAAGGGCATTTTCTATCACGCTTTAGGCAGCTGCACACAAAATTGATGGAAAATTAACTTTCCAAGGTGAGCTGAGTTTAATTCCTAATTTGCTGAAAAGGAGGAAATATTTGAGACACTTTGGCCTTGAAGAACTTTGAAGGATCTTGTAAGAGGACAAGAAATTTTCTGAAAAACCTCCTAGTGACATACTTTCCTACAGCTTGTCCAGAGTATGAATAGGGGTTTTGATCCCCTTTCAAAAGAGAATAGAAATATATGAACAGCCACACTTTTTAAAAATCACAAATTAGGAACTAAAATTACATCGGTGAGGACTTTTTACACAGGACAATCTTGGCGCAGTGTGTTTTCATTAGGTGAGATGTGCCCTGAGAATGTTTAGATGGTGTTGACAGCAACAAGCTCAGCTAGTGAGGAGGGAAGGAAATTTGGGCAATCAAGCCCAAGGGAACAGGAATACTGGACAGACTGAGCGTAGCATAGTTTGGCTGTGAGGTTTCAGGCTGCTGAGGACACTTCTTCCACTCCTTGCTCCCCCACTCCTCCACTACTCTCTCAGCTTCTGCCATGATGTCCTACAGAAGGACCCGCTCATATCTTGTATGCCAAGTTGGAGACCCAGCTGCTTTTTTTTCCCAGTGTCTCTTCCTTTGAAGCCTCTCGAGAGGACTTATGGATTTAGATCCGTCTCCAAGGATCCCGAGAACACAGTATTTCTTTTTTAACATTTTTGTTGCCTCACCGGTAATTTCCCTGATCGCTCTCAGATCAGTTCTCTTGCTCGCTTTGAGCCACCTTGAGTGACATCTCCTGCCTTCCCTCATTCTCTTGCATCTCTTCCTACCTTGATATAAAGTACAGAAGTTTAGGTTGGAAGTCTGATTTATTTTTTCCTCCTTCTTCATATCTTGCTTTCTAATTTATCCCAGGCTACATCTAACACATCGATCAAGACTTGATCTACATCAAACCTTCATTAGGCAAAATGATGATCAGAGCAGTTGCTGCCCTGCGAGTATCAAACATCTAGTCTGTGCTTTATACGGTTCTACTCTAGTTCTTTGCTGATAAATGCAGCGCTGACTTCTTCAGGTAGAAAGGTAGGTACTGTGTTCACACAGGACATCTGTTTTTATTTCATGGGCTCGTGAGTCATCATATCACATGGGTATGATGACTCCATCATTAGCTCCTCTTGGTCAGTCTTCTGCTTTGGGTCATTATGGGTGTCGCAAACCCAAACCATTTGCCACTGACTGTTTTTTATTCTGGGTGACTTATGTTCTCAGTGCATCTCTTAAATTTTCGGGCAATCCAGTGTTTATCATAGTGACTAAATGATTCAAATCACTGTTGACACTGTCACTTTTAGATCATTATAAATACTTTGGCTCCAAAGGATTCAGGCTGTGTGATGAACTCTAATAAATCTCTGCCTTAATATTGTCAGGGCTTGAAATGGAAATGTCTGCAGTAAGGAAAAGACAGAATTGTTAAGGTGTCATACTTATCTCTTTGAAATAAACGGTGAGTTTTTTAATCTTTGCCATCAGGAATGATAAACGTTTTCTGCAGTTGCATACTATAGTGCTGCACTGAAGCCCTCCTGGATTCTCTTTGGTTGTGCAGAATTACTGGGGTAGACCGATGAGGGGTGTTTTGGATTTTGATGTACAGAATTAAAATCCGTGGTAAATAAATCTGTATTGCCTTGCCCTCAGTGTCTTGAGCTTCTGCAAGAGTAGGAGAAGGTCCTCACTGAAACCAGGACCACTTCGTATTATGCTGACAGGGAAAAGTGTTCTTAAAGTAGGATTAAATTATATCTAAACTCCCTTTGAGTGGTGCTTTTTTAATATATATACTCTGAAACAGCTTAAGGTGGCCTCAGTGTAACCGAGCATCAGATTCAAAGAAATATGGTGTTGATAGAAAGAAATACCATTTTCCATTTTTGCTGTGGATGTTTGTGTCTTTCCATACAGTGTTTTAGTATTTGGAGGGAGTTTTAGTAGAAATCAATGAACATTAGTAACAATAAAGTAATACAAGAAGCTGCATTTCATAGAATCATTTTTATGGGCAAAATATCAATGTGTTGGCTTATAGGATTCACCGCACAAGGCAGCACTAGGGAGGAAAGGAGCTATAAACCATTCAACCTCACTTGTCTCATGTAATCTACACAGAAATCTAAATACAGACCGCTGACAGCTTTAAAACGGAGCAAAACACCTTCAGCAGTTTCACAAAACCAAGGGAAATGTCACATCTAAAGTGAAACCATAAAAAAAAAAAAAAAAAAAAAAAAAAAAAAGAAAGAAAGAAAAAGCACAAAAGAAGCTGGGGATCTGGTGGGTATTTTAACAGAGATAGAAAAGACAAGAGTTGGGCAGTATTTTACATCAGCTTGAAGAGGCAGGGACACATGAGATGGCACCGGCACAGCCTCCCGCCATGGGAGAGGGACCCCCAGGGACCCCCTGCACCACCAGCACTGGTCCCGTGGGAATCTTCTCTTTGCACCAAGAGGGCTGGCCTCAGCTCCTGCAGCCCCATGGGCAGGCTTTCTCATGTGTTTCTCCTTTCTCATGTGTTTCTCATCTTCCCAAAGCTCCCCTCTGTAAGGCAACTTGAGACACAAGGCTCCCTGGGGCCGGCATTGAGTCTGCCATCTGCCTTTTCATCTAAGACAAGATCTATTAGCCAGTGCTTGCTAAACCACGCATATAAACTAACAGAAAGTGTGGGTCTCATAGATGTTGTGTGTTCCTTGGGATGGGAAAAGGCTCATTTTTGCTTCCTGGTGTCCATAACCTGAAAGATATTTTGTAGACAAAACCACCACCGTGACAACAAGCTGATCTGACCTTCTAAAGACACCTGCCCAAGAGACAATGTAAGAGGGATGTCTGATTTATTGTGTGGTGCAAATCCTATGCCACAGAACCTAAAAATTTATTGTCTAAATGAGTTCAGAGTCAAAACTATGACTGGAATTTAAACACCTTGGGTTTACCATCCATGTGCCAGTGAGCCCAACCCTGGAAGCTGACATAGGCACCGAGCCTTTTGCAAGAAGCGCCTCTGTGTGTGAAGCCAGGTAACGGATGAAACAGTGGAAAATTGTGTTTGAGAATACATAAAACTAGGGAATTTTGTAGCAGCAAAACATGCTACAAAAAGCTTCTTCTATTCAAGTTCACCAAACGCTTGACACCGCAGGCAGCTTCCAGATTAATTCCTGTTTCCTTCAACATTTCCCGTTTGAAATCTGGAGAAAATTCTGGCTTCCACTTTGGCTCACCCCTAGCTCCAGCAGTATTTCCACAGCAGTTAGCACAGGCAGGTGCTGTACTCCTTCGCACGAACAAGGTATGTTAGTACCTTACTATACTGTAAGGAAATATTTCATTACAAGCACGTAAAATATTCTGCTAAATTGTTTCGTTACGTAAAGTCTTTTAAGAGAAATATCCTAAACATCCAAACAAGACTTTAAAATAAATATGAAATGTAGCTTAAAAAAAAGAAAAAAAAGTAAAAAGAGGAGGAGAGGGGAAATTAAATGTTACTGACTTTATTGAATGTCTCTATTGAAATATCTTGCATAAGCAGACATGTCACTTTAATCAGATAAAACCCACCAGGGAAGGTAGTAATTATTTGTATTACTTCTTGACAGCTATAAAAAGCTAAAATGTTACTGTGCAAATTCTGTCTCAGCTATTTAAACAATTGAAAAATGTGATTTAACAGCTAAAACAAACTTGATTCAGGCTGATCTCTCATCGACATGTGTGAGATGAACTAAGCTGGTTCTTTGTACAGGGAATAGAAATTAACTGCAGAGTGCCCTCACCTAGCATGGTTAAAACCTTACAATAAATAAACCCCTCCGAAGACTTTGTATTACCAGAATGTAAAGAGCAGCTGATGGCCATTTCTATATTGAGGTCTGCTGCCTTAAAACCTCAGCTGACAGCAGCTATGGTGGGGTTTTGCCTTGGCAATCCCCCAGGGAGCTTTAGCAGCCGGGTAGCAGTGCCAGGACAGGGCGATGAGGCTGCCTCGCCCAGGCAGAGGATGCGAGGAAAGGCAGAAATGAGGCCTTGCGGCATTCTTAGCTCCACTCCAAGAGAATGACATGCCAAGGAGCAAGGCTTCAAGGGTGTAAAACCCCATGCCAGGACTGGTGGTAGATGCTGGGCTGGGGGTCCTCGGGAGATCCATGGAGCCAGCTTGCTAGTGCACGGGCAAAACCGGCATGAGAGAGGCTTTGCCAATGCAGCTCCCAGCATTCAACCACCAAGCCAGCTTCCGAGGCAGGGGGCTGGGAGATTTAATCCAGCCTAACCCTGGGGAAAGCCCTAGGCTAGTTATGACCCACAGGAAACCCATGCACTAAGGGTTTTTTTATTAATTACTAGCCTTCCTTATGCCTTTGATACTTGGGTTGAATTATAACATTGCCAGGAAGTGCAGTGATTTCCAACGACAAAATCTGCGTGGCCAGTGTGGAAACACCACAAATGCTGTTATCAGAGATCAGCTTCTACAGATGGGTTGCAGCATTAATAAACTACCATCATGTAGGTCACGTTAAGGACTTCTTCCCTCTTTCTACATGTTCACAGTCTCAGCTGTGCTTTTCCCTGCTTTGTCTTTGTGACAATACCATAGAGAGCTGTTTTCCACTTTTGCTACCCCCCTAGATACCCCAGACTCACCTGAAAATCTCCAAAAACTAGGGATTGTCTTTAAAAAATCTAAATATCTGAAAAATGAAACAAGAAATTAGTCTCTCTGCAGGCAATGGGATTAATAAAGCTTGGCTTTCTAAAGGTTTGTCTTCTTTCCTTTTGAGCTCTTTGCTTCCATCAACAATTTGGGTTCCCAGATCTCCGTTACGTGACTGCTACAGCACAGGGGAAGCCTGACCACACTCACCAGCTGGGCGCTGAGAGCAGGTGCTTTGCTACCTGCACCAGGAGCTCCAATTCAATTTCTATGCCAGACAAGCCATGTCTCTGTTTTCAGCCATTTCTTCACAAGCACCAGGGCTAGAAATACATCTTTAATAAACACCAGAACCGTGATTCCTGCACTTCTAACGACTTCCTGCTTGCTCCCACCTACCTCTAATGACTGCAATATCAAAAGGGTCAGGAAATAACTGCAAAACTTAGAAATCCTGCATCTGAGCTCTCCTTTTTCAAGCAGAAGAAGGGTTAGTCAGACCTGACACTACTCCAGGCACTCTCTCCTTCTCCCTCTCTCACCTTCACTGCCATATTTTGGAAGCCCTTCTCCACCTGCAAGCAGCTTTGCCACTGCTGAACTGTGGGCCTAGAAGTCAGTTCCTGTGACCTCGGCTCAGCAGCTGCAGGCCAGGGTGGTGTCCTCCCCACATCCCTGCGTGAGGTGAAACGTTAAGGTTCATTCACCTGTCTCGCTACCTAGTGCTCTAATGTAATTGTTTGGTCCTGAAAGTTGCTTACCAAAGACACAGAAGGAATCGTGTAGAAGAAAAGAGGAAGCTGAAGGCTATTTCCAGCCGATGTAAGCAGTTAGCTTTTGTAGAGGCTCACAATGAGAGAAAAAAAAAATTCTTGGAGTAAGCCTTATGCATCAGGCACTTAGCAGAACAAAGACCACTAAAACACTGAGTTTTCCCGCAACTAACGGAAGTTAGTGCTCTTGGAAGACCAGCGGCTTAACTGCGAGGTGCACCTGACAGTAAATGCTCCTGACTGCCTGGAGAAGCCCCACAAGAGTCTGGCAGGAGCTGAGGTTAGAACTGCTGGGGCTGATGGGCCTGTCGCGCCTAAGCACTGGGGGAGAAGGAGGTCATCAGGAGCAGCCAACATGGATCCACCAAGGGGAAACCACGCCTGACCCAGCTAACAGCCTTCTGTGAGGGAACGATGGCTGGGTAGAGGGGAGAGCGGCGGACGCTGCCTGCCCTGACCCCAGCGAGGCTCCTGTCGCTGCCCCGTCCCACGCTGGCAGTGAGCGCAGGGGCTGGGCGAGGCGAGGGGACAGCGCGGGGGGCTGGGGCCTGGCTGCAGGCAGAGCTCAGGGGCTGCCACCAGCGGCGCAGGGCCTGGCTGGGGGCTGGAGCTCGCGGGGTTCCCAGGGGCACGGCTGGGTCCCGTCCTGCTCGGCTGATCCACCGCTGGCCTGGGGGAGGGGACGGGGCCCCCAGCACGTGGGCTGGTGGCACAGGCTGGGGGGAGCGGCCGGTGGCCCAAGGGGTGCCGGGGGGGTGCCAGCTGCCCGCGGGCCAGCAGTGTGTCCCGGGGGCCAAGGGGCCCGTGGGACCCTGGGAGGCACGAGGAGGAGCGTGGCCGGCAGGGCGAGGGAGGGGACCCTGCCCCTCTGCTCTGCCCTGGGGAGGGCACGTCTGGGGTGCTGGGCTCCCCAGTTCAGGGGAGACAGGGAACTACTGGGGAGGGTCCAGCAGAGGCTGTGAAGATGATGAGGGGCTGGAGCGTCTCCCTGATGGGGACAGGCTGAGGGAGCTGGGGCTGCTCAGCCTGGAGAGGAGAAGGCTGAGAGGGGACCTTTCCAGTGTCTACAGACACCTTAAGGGCGGGTGCCAAGAGGACGGGGCCGGGCTCCTTTCTGCGGTGCCCAGGGACAGGACACGGGGCGATGGGCACACACTGCAGCACAGGGGGTTCCTTCTGAATATGAGGAAGAACTTCTTTACCTTGAGGGTGACGGAGCCCTGGGACAGGCTGCCCAGGGAGGCTGTGGGGTCTCCTTCTCCAGAGATATTCAAACCCACCTGGGTGCGATCCCGTGCAACCTGCTCTGGGAGACCCTGCTCTAGCAGGGGTTGGACTGGGTGGTCTCCAGAGGTCCATTCTGACCCTGACCAGTCTGGGATTCTGTGATGTGTGAAAAACTGAAGAGTGGGTGTTTCCTTCTCTCTGCTGGCAAATGCTATCTTTAAAAGTCTTTAAATTTCTTCTAACAGTCAGCCTGGTGCAATAGGGACAGGTTCTGTGTCAAGTTCCATCAGTGCAGTGCAATGAACCTGGCCTATTTTGGAAGTTTTCTTTTCATAATTTTTTTTTTCATTTTGTGGCCTCCAGCCAGATGCTTGCAGCTCTGACATCTTCCTGCCACCTCCACCACTTCCATGTGCATTAGATCTGTGCTTTTTGATGTGCTATCTATTTCCTGTAAGTGTTCCAGTACGTTTGCTCCTTCTAATGACTTGCTTTTCTCCTTTGAACAACTTCTTCCTCATGTTGATTTCCTGGAGCACTTATCATTTATTGATGGATAGTTAATTATCACCAGGCAATAGATCTTGCTCAGCTCCCTGAAAGCAGCAGCTGACATTTCATGTGCCTCACTACCAATAATCTTTCACAGTCACAGATATTCTTTGCAGCAGATAATACATGAACCTGCATTTAATCACACCGAACGAGTCAAGGGCTCTTCCTTGTCTTTGGTTAAATCTCTGCCTATCTGTAAAAAGTCCTGATCACTTTCCAGGCTTGTCTATGTTTATTGAGTGATTGATTGCAGGCACCAGCTCTCCTTTACCAACAAAAGATTTTACCATACCATCAAATTACTGATCACAGTTTAGTTTTTCTGTGTGGGTTACAACTACCCATCAAAATTATCTATTGCCCCTGCCTGGAGGCATGCACATCAAATTATCTTGCTCTTCTCCTTTAATGTTCTTGCTCATAATACATGGCACATCTGTCCCTTCTCCACATGGGAACCCGTGCCCAGTGCCGAGCCCCGGCTCTGTGCGCAGCCCAGGCAAACTGAGCTGTGGCAACTAGAGGCTGGGGGGGCAGCGGGAAACTCAGGGTCTTTTTCAAACTGTCGAAGCAGCCCTGCAGCCGTGGGGCATTTTTCCTGCCCCTGCTCCCCGCCTGCACGACCCAGGCCACCCCCTCCAGGCTCGCTTGGTGTTTCCCAGCAGATGTGCGTTTCCCAGATTTCCTCACCATGCAGCATCTCCCCGAGGTCTGGGGGGGCTGCCCTGACCCTCGCTGTGAAGCAGAGCCCTCTGACCCTCCAGCGGGCTCTCTTCAGCCTGGGTGTCTCCTTGCGCAAAACCACAGACAGATCTGAGCCACCCCAAGCAGAGCCATGCTTGGTGAGGTGGAGTTGGCTTCTTAGCAGAGACAAACACACACAGACAACCACACGGCGCCCCAGCCCAGCCCCACTACCTATGCCACAAAGGCACGTGCAAGTCACATACCATGAAGCTGTGTTTGCTGCTGTTAAGACTTACTTGGAACCTTTAGCAGAGGACCTCACTCTCCTACCAAAATGCAGGATAAGGTGTTTAACTCACAGATTCCAAAATAGTAGAAGTTGAACACCTTCCAAAGCTGGACGCAAGCTGTTGTTAAAATGTATTTCACAGCTAAAGATGATTACCATCGATTTATGGATCCTATTGTGAGCAACAGAAACAAGATGGGAATATTGACGCTGTATTCAGGTCTGGCTGCCATTCCGCAATCGCTGCATGTGATGGAAGATGTTATCAAACAAAATCTGAGGTCATCAGGAGAAACGCCATTGCTCTGGTACCAGCTGGGATAGCCATTATGGTTTTAAAATACAGTGAAAGTTCCCTGAGTGAATCAACTCGTAACAGGTAGCACATTACTCTTCCTTCTACACTTGGCAATTGAACTGGTGTGTTTTAGTCACTCCTCTTTGCTGGTGTCCTGACTAAATTCAGAGCACAGGACATTTCTTTTTTTAAAAAATAAGGATTTCTCCTATGACTTTGCAGCACTGTGTCCTTCCTAAGCAAGATGGATCTTACCAGGGGAAGCATACACGCTGCTTCGGATTGATGGCTGTAGGCCTATTGCATCGAGAAAGCTGTGGTAGATGTACAAAACTCTGGCTGTTAATGAATGGGAAAAGCCTGTTTAATCCTAAGAACATCTTGTTTGGACTTAATTATTTACATTTTTGTTTTAAACACATCTCTGATTTTTTCTTTGCCATGGCATTGATATGGCACAGCTACTTCACTTGATATTAAGGTCTCTCACTGGGACTCTACAGCTCCATGTTTTATGTATGCATTTGTACTTGCAGCAGCAAGGTGTGAAGCACTACCATATGATATTAGTCCTTTATTTTGCCTTTGTGACCATCAAGTCACACATTAAGGTTTTATCCCTCAACACATGGCCTCAACCTGCTCCCATTGAACCTGGAGGGTGATTTGCCTTCTGCTGGATCAAAAGGCTTTGCTTAAGAGTGATAGCACTGGAGCCGGCCTCTAACTTATGAAAGCTCCATCAAGCTGCAGCAACGTATCTCTCCCAGGTTTGGGGATGCCCTTCACTTCTTTGTTGTCAATTCTTCCCCCTCTCTCAATTAAAGTGTTTGTTATATATGTCACACCTTAGGTTTCATGCGTTAGCAGATGTTAAGGAGATTGGTTCAAGCTTTTGCTCTCTGTTTCATCTTTAACCCAGCTCTCTCCTTTGATCTGCATATCCACCTGGAGCCTCGATCTTTATGGCTTTATCTGTTTGACTCTGTACCTAATCTGTCCCCCTTTCCCACTCTGCCAATGCTTTTGTCCAGACCTTTTCAGCCCTTCACCTTACCACAGCCAACATCTCCTCTGACTTCCACAGCAATAATCCAGGCTCCCTGAGGTTCACTTGCCATGCTGTTAAGATTCTCCTAGGACTTGCTCCTGTGACGATGTCCCTGCTTTGGTTCCCACTCTTCCAACACAGTCATCAAAGAGGAGCCTTAAAAGACTGCCCAAATTCTTTCTGCCGTGGACAAGTCCACACCTGCCCTCAGCCACATTGCTCTGCCGCCTTCAGCGCCTCCCTCGCCTGTGCCCAGCATCAGATCCTTAACATCTTATCTCCTGCCTCCCCTACAGTTCTGGCAGTACCTACCGTTGCCACCTCATGCCCTTCAGCTCCTTAAAAACATACACGTACCTTAAATAGACAGTGAAAAACATTGCTTGTCTACCAGGAAGGTGCTTGGAAGGGTGTCAAGCTGTAGACAGAGCATGACTATGTACCCTCGCCAGCCAGTCGCACTCCAGGCTCGGCCCCAGCTAGTGGGGAGGCAGACGTGCTGACTTCTTGTTGGAAATATTTCTTTTAGGCACTTGTCTGAGAATGGTGGGATGAATCACCCTCCACAGACTGTGATGGTTACAGCCAGCCGAAGCTAAACACGTAGCTTTTATAGGTCTGAAACTGCAGCTCATCTTCAGCCTACCGCCTTGCCCACGTGCCCTACACAGCCATACTGGTTTTTAGAGGCTCCCCCTGGAGTGAGCACCGCCACCCACCTCTCTTCACTTGACCGCTGGGGTCAGGGGTGTCAGCAGGAGGAGAGCCACTGGCTGCTCCCCTCTGCCTGTGGATGGGGACTGAGGTCCTGGACCAGCTCCTGCCTGCAAACGTGGTAAGAGCAGGACCCTTGGCACACGGCAGTGAGCACCAGGTAAACAAGCAGGGTCCTTTTACCCTTTGCTCCAAACCCCATGCCCTAAATCCCACCCCAGTGAGGTGAAATTACCTTCTGCAGGAAAGCAGGGAAAAGAGTGCCCCCCCCCCCCCCCCCCCACATTCCCAGGGGTAGCAGGAGGAATATCACAGGAGGAACCGTGCCTTTCTGACACACAGCTGCTCCTCCGGCTCACTCCCCCGACCCACACTAGCTAAGTGGAGCCGGTTGTGCAACGGCAGCATAACCTACAGGGTACATACATTTGACTCCACACCGCTGCATCTTGTCAATGGTGAATTTAAAGCAAGCACAATTTTCTGGTTTTTCCCTCCAGATTGAAAGGTGCTGACCTCATTGAAGGGAAGCAAAATTAGTTCATGCCATAGTTCCAGATGAAGGGATAAAAATAACTTGAGAGGGGCTTTTCATCAATTCCACTACAGTATTTTATACACATTATGGCTTTTTTCCCCCCCCCACAAACCAAAGGATAACTCTCTAGTCAGAGAGAGAAAATTCTTGCAAAAAAAAAACCAAACCCAACCCACCAGAAAAGATCACTCATGAAAAACAGTTCTGAGGCTTTAGAAGAAAATAACTTCACATCCAGCCCTTCAATAAGCAATAGGGAGACCACAAAGTTGCTAGAGAGGATTTCTTCTGTCATGCATTTTGTCAGTCAGACCATATGTAGTATCACTTGTGATCAAAAGACTTCTGGACAAACCAAACTCTTGGGTTTGTCTGGAATTTTCGATGGACAGTAAATAATAGGGTTTTGTAATAAAATAAATATATATATGCAGAGGCATATACAAACCAAATCTATAAAAATGTACACACATTTATCTCTGAAATCCAGACTAAATCCCATCTGAAGGTTTGTAATTTATTTTACAGAGGAAATGAATCACAAAAAGTAAGCTCATGCATAGAATATGATATTTGCAAAGAACACGAAAGCTGCAGTCCTTATCTAGCTAAACAGTTAAAGATGTGCTTAAATGCCACATGGAATGGGGACCTCTGTAAGGATCAGCATAGACGTGGAAGTTTTTTGCCCACTTTTAAAATTTTAGGTAGAGCTTTCTCAGGAGAAAATTTTCAAGCTTTAAAAAAAATTGACTTTTTCATCATTCAGTGCCACATGCAGATGATGCACAGGTTTGCTGCATGGCCTGTGGGAGACAGTCCCACTACAGTAGCCTTCATGGCAGGACAGGGCATTTGTCCTCCAGGCCCTTTGCATCGGTATAATTTTTTTTTTCTTTTTAATCACTGCAATAGAAAAGATAGCCTTTACTTAGAAAAATAAGGTAGTGAAAATTGGAAATGTTTCACAGCCTGCTGTGCTAACAGCTTCTCCTCTCCCCTAAGAGATCATATTCTCCGAGTTTCTTCACCTACTCAGAGTCCTTCCAGGTATCCTGCACATACACCCCTTTACCCTTGGACTGTCATCCACTGAAAAATTATCTTCCTTAGAAGTGTCAAGAGTATATGAACAACATAACAATGAACAGATGCCTTTAAAATACAGTTCAAATTTTCCATCTACTCCAACATAAAGCATCTGTCAGTCTTAAGCATTTCTTATTTCCACAAATAATTTTAAATGTTGAGCTCAAAGTAGGAAGAGACTCACTGGATTTCAGAGAGCTCCCATCCACAGATGTGACTGGGTCCTTGTTAACCAGACCCCTCACTAAGCAGTTTGCAGATTTGTGGGACCTTGTTTCAGTAATTTGAGAGCAGTTTGAGTTGCCAGGCCCTCTTTGCCCACCTCCACTGCTCTGTTTCTTTCATGGATATCAGTCTCCACTTTTTTCACTGTCCAAAAAACTTGTGTGGGTGCTTCCAGGTACACGGTTGTCCAAGTAATGTTTAAATTAAATCCAGTTATCCTGGCTAGGCAATGCTTTTCAATGGTGTGCACCGTTCCCAGTAATACGAAATTGAGATCTGAGGAGTGGGGAAAAGTTCACTAAGGATGTGTCCCTTGTGAGGTTTGGGGAAAATGTTTGCTTCTAGGCTATTCCTCACACCAAGGTGGGGACCATGCACATTTTCACCTCATAATACCGTCCTGAAGAACCACACTCATACTCATCAAAAGATGAGACAGGTACATATGATCTATCGGACAAACCAGCAACGTGACTGATAAGCCGATCCTGCCTGCCCATTTTTATCACCCTGCTTCTATCACACTTTCTGCTACAGGAAAAAAGCTGTTTCAATAATAAATCAGAACAAATAAAACTCTTCAGCCATGAAAACCAGACTGGGCCCTTGTGCTAAAATTTACTAGGGATGATTTAGGTATAACAAAATTCAGTCTCGTACTGACGCAGGAGTCATGGGTAAGACAATCCAGTATAGATCCTTCCAAACAAGCTGAGACCAAGATTTATGCATCAAGTTTTGAGGGTTCCTGTCTTGAGATATTAAAGGATGATCCCCTCCCCAGCTTAGAAATTACTCCTTTACGTGACAGCAAGAGCTGTCCCTGAAATTTCAATCTTCATTCCAAAAATGGCCCCTTCCAAATGCATGCAGCACACCAGAAAGTTATCAATTTATTTGAAATCCAAGTTGCAGATGAAAAAACAAGATCCTGCCCCTCACAGCTAGTAATGAAAGCATGATACACTTTTTCAGAGGCAGACAGTTATCCTCAATGTCCTGCCTAAATAAGTAATTATTTAAATTCTGTCCACCTGTCTTCCCTGTCAGGCTTGGAATTAAAACAATCCTTAATCTCCTCCAAGGTGTGAGGCGGTACACCCGAGTTCCAGCCAGAAGACTTTACATTTCTGCAGTAGATGAACTAATTACATTATCCCCAGTGCCTGCATAATATCAAGCAAAAATATCTCTGCTTCTCCTGTGCCTGCTCCTTCTGGGGTCCCAGAAGGGAACTATTTCTTAACTCTAAAAAAGTCCTTCAGGTTCCTACCACGGTGATATTCTCTTTCACTTTTCCCTCACTCCTAGTTTTCAGGCAGAGCTTTCTGAATATTATATTATTTATTTGATAGAAGGAAGACACCTTAAAAGCCTGAGCGCTGGCAGAATGGCTTTGTGATCCCCTGGTTGCCTCCAGCAGCCGTGCCGATGGGCTACTGCCACTCTCATACCCTCAAGAAGCAAGGGGGAGAAGGTACCTGTGGCCATTGATGGCCTGTGACCTCGAGCCACACAAACAGGAGGTGAGGGCTGATGTTAGCTCAGCACAGCTGTGGGCCAAATGTTCTTGCTTTAAAAGGGCTAACTGCTTACAAAACTCCAAAGACAACGCTGTTGTTTTGTTCCAGAATCCTATGGAGAGGGTCAGGAGAATAACTCAGCCATCAGAAGAACTCCCTTACAGGAATTAATGTCCCTCCATATCACAGCTGTAGGATTAGTTACCCTTGTTTTCTGGTCTCTGCATGTGCACTCTCAGGAACAGCCTTACATTTGTGCTAGCCATGCCTAATTGCATAATTCCCTTCTCTTAAATGGGGATCCAATTACAGCTTTCCACGTATGCCAACTGCTCTCACGCCTTGGCAAGTTTGGCTGTTTCCCTTGGAGAATCAGCAGCCACTAGTACATAGCGGGCAGCCAAAATTATCGATACAGCAGTATTTATTATTCATACAGCATCAGGAACACAACACCAAAGGAAAAAGTAATTTGAAGTAGCAGCAGTTTACATGCAAGCATAACTCAGCCAAAGCCTGGACATCAGTGATGGCAACCAAAAGTCCCAGCTTAACCAGCTACCCCACGCTGCCTCTGACCTTCAGGGGGACTGATTGTACCTGAGCATCCACAAAACTCTTGAACACAGGACTCGAGCATACCTGAACCACCAAGAAATACTCTGCCCACCTGCAAGCCAGATCAATGACTCATGCTTTCAAGGAAAGCAGAGTATGTGCAAACATATGTGTTTCCCTCCACTTGTTCTGCCTGATCAAAGCTAACAAAGTTCAGATAGCTTTGTCCTCTTTTACTTAACGGTTTCCTACACGATTGGGTGCTTCCAGGCTGAAGTTTGCTCTTTCAAAACAGACTGACCTACCAAGCTCTGAGTCAGCTGTCCAGGCTTCTTCCTTGTTAACAGAAAAGAGATTCTTGTCCCCATGAATGATGCAGTTTTGTCCCAGAAGACACCACTTTGACACTGTGTTGACCAAAGCTTCCCAATGCAGCTTTACAACTGTTCGCAACCCCTGGCTGTGGGCATGACGCTGCCAGAAGAGCTGTCTTTCTGTCAATCATTTTTCTACCACCCTAGTGGCAGCACAGTTCTTCCCCTGGTATTGCAGATTGCTGAACATTTAAAAATTAATTGCATATCCACTAGTGATCACTTCCATGGATGAGGCCTAAGGCAAAACACACAGGCAAAATACTACGCATCTTCTGCTGACATTTTCTGGCAAATGCTATCCATGAAATTACAAATAAAATCACCCGGACCAGCTGCTCGTTTTATCTGTGCCCTTCCAATCAGACCAGCTATTAAAGTGTCCTTGCTTAAAAGTTTTCCCAGTTCAGACAGAATGTCTGCAGAGCAGAGTTATTGATACAATATTAACAATTTATTCCACGCCTGTTATATATAGCATATACCTCTCTCTATGTATAAATATGCACACACCGAGACCTGTGATATACATGTATATTATCCAGTGTAATTATTATATAGACTTTCTAATACACAATAAATATTTTTGACATACTTATTATATACAGCTACATCACATATTGTATAGAAGTACATCATTTATAGTATATTTATTATATACCTGTATATAATCTATTCTTCCTTTTTGCTGCTCAACCACCACTACATTTGTGTTTCCTGGGCTTTGGTTTTCATGCACCCACCCTCAAAAGATGCAGAAACATTTGCAAACAGTAGAAGCTTGAGCGGTACCTCTGTGTGCCACAGACATTCTCTCCACCTTCCAACTCGGATGCAGGATGGGTGCACCTCTGGGTACATGAAGCACCTCTGTTGCCATTGGAAAAGAAAGTAAAGAGCCATGGGCATGAGGATACAGGGAATACAAGGAGAATGGCTTTTAACTCCAGTAGACTTCAGTATCAGAAACTTCTCTTTATTCATAATGAAACTGTTCTCCTGAAGAATAATTCAAACTACAGGTAGATCTGATATCTGACCTGTCAGCATTGAACAAGAATTGATACTTAGGGAAGAAAGTAAATATCTCACCCTAATAAAGAGTAGAGCAAACTCTTAACCTAGACATCCTCCCCTGCCAGGTGCTAGCCTCATACCTCAAAATACAAAATTTAATTCATCACCTTGCATGATATCGGACTCATAATGCATAATAAGGGATCTAAGTCTTTTAGATATATTTTTTCTCCTAAATCCATATATTATTCATCAATACTGACGGTATGAAGGTTCATCAGAAGAGATGGATTCTGTGTGAAGGAAAAATTGTCATAGTCTTTCTGTAGCAGCAAGCTGTGTTCATATCTCACTGCTCCCCACTAAAATAACATTCACTGAAAACCCAAGTGTAAAGGTCTTTATGAAATGTTTATTGAGAAAGAACATATCCTACTTGAAATTTCTAAAGCAAAATGAGTAGGCTGGTTTAAAGCATTTTGAAAATAAGTATGGGAAGTTAACCTCACATGCCACGTCTGAGCTGTTCCTGTGTTATTCCAGTTGAGATCATTTACAAAACAAGTATTTGCAATGGGAGACTGCAGCACGCTATTAGCTCATGTGAATGCATTATAATAGTCAAGTATTTAATCACTTTTCAATTCTTGTGAAACAAAGAACATTTTCCAGCATTGTCTGAACTGTGTTCACTGTAGTCAATGGGTGTTCAACTCCTTTACACAAGAGAATTGAGTTCACCACCCTGGATAATGAAGACCTACTGTATTTTAGACTATAACTCAGCAGGTGATTGAATATTATCTGCTTCACAGAAAAATACAAGTAAAATGAGCTCTTCAGCTGTAAATAATTTGGTCATAAAAGAAAAAGTTAATGTATTTCTTAGGTAGCAGTCTCAGCTCTGCTGCACAGATTCTCCCTAGCCAGTTACGGATTTCATACCCTCAGCCACCCCAGGAAGGCAATGTTAGTGAGGATTTTTGTGAAAAGTCTTTCTACTAAACAGAGCATGGAAATTCACATGAAGAGTCTGGTGCAGAGAGTGTCCTGGCTGCATTTTCTGCTCCCCAGTGCAATGGAAGGAAAGGGAGTACTGGAAAAAAAATCTTCTCTGTCATCTAGAAATAGCTCTTCCTTCCTTCTCTCCCCTACCTCCCAAAGTTAATCCGTACCGGATGGCAGCCCTGCAAATGTTCTCACAGGCTTTAGCAGGCTTTGGTTTATATTTATAATGCAAAATAAAGGTTTAGATTATGTTTTGGTATTAGAATATCCATAATATAAAAAAAGCACTGGACATCAAAGTAATCAACTAATCCCTTTATCCAGAGCCATTCAGATCAATCATTAAAACACCATGAGGTTCTGACAGATGCCACCATGACAGATTCTTTCCCCCATGTTGTTTTCATTGCCACAGATTTTTTGATTTGGGTTATAATTGCATCTGAGCTTTCAATGGCATATAGTCAAACTACCTCATTTTGAATGTTAATTTCCTGAAAATAATTGAAACCCCATCTATATTTTTAATTTGTGGCAGGTGCTTGGCTACAACAGCCCCCTTTTGTTGTTGCTGCCACCATCGACAGACAATGTGTGATCCAGGAACATGTCTGGTTCCCATGGCTATCAGCACACTGCTGGCTTCGTTGAATAACTGGTTTCACCTAGCCAGGTTCTGAATGTTTGCAAGTATTTACTTGTTAGTGCTGCTCGTTGCCTCCCACCATTTGATAAGGCAGCTCTTCGGCGTTTTCAGCCTCCCCTCGGTCTGTGGACAGCCCACCCCGTGGTGGATGGTATCCTGACGAGGGTTCCCCAAAACTTTTCATAAAGCCTGTCAAGTAGCAGGGGCAACCGCCGTGCCCGAAGCACTGCCATAACACAGCTTCTGCTTGAGCTGTCATAGCGGTAGTGGCAAAATACATCAGATGAGGCAGCATTTCAATCGGTGGAACCATAGCAGGCGCATCCGTTCATGAAAATTCCATGACATATGTATAAATAAAAATACCTCCTATATTTTATTTGTATATTAAAAATATATTGGGTATTACACATTTTTATATATGCATGGGTAATTATTCTAATTTCCTTTCCTTTTTTTACAGTTTGGGTTATTTCCATATTATGCAGGGGGAGACAAGGTTTGTGGGAAGAATAGTGGGGTTTTATGAAACCAAGACAGTTTCTCAGAAAAGCCTTCCTGTACACAGGCCCTCCTTCAGGTCTGAAGCTGAGATGTTCATACAAGGTGATTTTCAAATGTGGCCACAAGAACTTAGTCTTCAAGAGTGACACGTAGTATTTAATTGCTCTACAACCAGCTAGACTACTAGAAGAAGAACATGGGGGCCCTTCTCATGAAATACCAGGGTATAAAATAGAATAAGCCTGCATAGAAAATGCTGCGTACTTATGTCTACACAGCATACAGCCATCCCAGGCAAAGGTAATGTTTAGTTTAGAAAGTAGAATTAGTTAGCTTTTCCATAGTGTATTGACAACTTTTCTGCAGCAAGCCTGCATCTGCACCACTGAGTAAGTAGTACAGATGTGCCCTGTAGAGTCCAGTGCCGCTGCACCCTGGCTTCAGGTTTGCTGTGTACTTAAATGCTTTCCTGACCAATTTAAAACACTCTCATTGCACCTTACATGGTCAAAGCAGACCACAAGAATCCTGGAAATGGGAGAAGATGCTGTTTAAAAATACTTCAAAAAACACTCTACCTGCCAGAAATTTTGAAATTATTGCTGTCAGTTTCATACAGGTGAGGAGTGAAAATGCTTTTGCTTAGCATCTTTCTCCTCTTTTTCTGGCCCATCTCCGCATGATTTCTCACTCATTGCTAATAGGCAGCTGCAATTAAAGCCCTTTTAAACAACCTGCTTTCATAGCAGTGGACCACAAGCTCTACAGCAGTGTCACAACCTCTCATTTTTGTTCCAAAGGACATGCAATTTTTCAAACAGTTTGAATATATTTGATCTCTTCAGTTTTTAAAAGGCCGTCAGGAAGACTGATTGTTCCCAGATAATTGCAGAGAGAGAAAGGAGGAAGGGAAGTTGGCTGTTAACAACAGAAAATGCCCTGATGTCTAGACAGACTTCAGTCATGCTAATGCACAAGGTTTTTTGGGGTCCGATTTGGCAAATTTGGCCCAGTACCAAGACACTCTACAAACTGAGCCCAACTTGGGCATGACCATATCAGCAAAGCCTTGGTTCAGGCATCTTTGGAGGCTGTTCAAAAAAGGCAGATCCAGTTCTCCAAGTACGCTCCTAGCTTTCCCCAGAGTGGGAGTCACCACTGCTGGAGACCACAGGGACCCTCCTGTGGGTATGCTCAGAACATAGCTCTGCCAGAAGCCACAGAATGGCCACCAGTTGTACCAGTGGCCAGGCTTTCCCCACACAGGGTGGCAACCTTGCATGTCTCCTCCACTTGCTCCGTCAGCACAAAGCACATGGCCCTGGGAGGGGATGCCATGCTCCCATTGGGGATGGGACAGACACAACTTTCTGTTCAGAGCCAACAGGACGGTCCTACGTGTCAGAGCAGAGGATTTCTTTGCCATACTTTCAGGTTTGCCATCCAGAGCAGGGAAGGGAAGAGGGCTACCTAAGAGGTGTAAGATGCAGTGGCTACCTCTCTCCTTCCACCTCTGCTTCACCAGGTATGCGGAGCAGCTTCTCTGACCGGGTAAGGCTGCATTTAAAGGCAAGAAATTCCAAGCAAGGAAACACCTTGAGTCATGTGTTGTGTGCACACACACCTCCCCTCCCACACCCCAGCATGGTCACAGAAGTCCTCACCTCCTTGAACTGATTCTTGAGCTGAAAGAGAAAAGGTGCTGATTGTTGCAGTTCAAGTTCAGATCAGTTCATGCCTCACACAGGGCACCAACGGTCACAGCACATGCAAAACTAGCAAGCTGCAGCAAGGTTTTACTGTGGGTCAGACTCTACCGTCCACACTGTTTCTCCACCCAGAAGTCAGACCACACTGCTCCGTGCCTCTGCTATATCCAGGCTCTTCCTCCTCATAGCCCCTCCCCCATCCAACCTCCTTCTCCCACACTCCTCAGGGCTATTTAACCACTTTGCAGGGACGAGCTACAGCTGCACATCATCCATGTCAATCAACCCACTGCCGCCAAAGCAAGGCCACAGCTGCTTATTATCAATGTCAATCAACCCACTGCCTTCATTCCTATACAGCTGATGTGCATTTAACATACAAATATTAATGTGTAAATATTTAAATATTGTAAATATAAAATAATCAGTGTGTAATAGCCGACAAGAGGTTATTCTTTCCCTCTATGCATGTACAGATCTGACTTAGGGGAGCGCCGTGGGGAAGATGGATGAGAACCACACCATAAGTCCTGATGAGCTGCTGCAAGCACATGGTTGTGAGGCAACGTGTGAACTGTTAGTTTAGGGGAATCTACACAGCAGCAAGGAAGACACAAGGTTTTCTCAGGGACTGCAGCCTAGAACTGAAAAAAAGAGCCAAAGAGCTTCTAAAGGGAGCTTTCCCTAAAATGCCATGGGACAAACTATTTGAGTTCATGGTACCAACCTTGTCAGCCCAGCTGCAGGGCTGAGAGGCAGCTCAAACCCCTCAGGAGCTCCCTGCTACCTGGTTAAAACCCAAACCAGAACAAAACTCCCATCTCATAAAAAATTTTGCATATTTCTTAGTTTATAAGTACAACACATTTCCTTTGTAGTTTCAAGGTCTGTAGGGTGGGAAGCTGTGGACCAGGCTTTGGCCAGCAGTGAAAGGAGGGATTCCTTCCCTAGGCTTGGGACACCCATCGGAGCCCAGGGTCTGGCCAGGGCTTACCTGGGAGCAGCACTGGCTTCTGTAGCAGTGCTGTCTTGCAGCCTTGCTGTGCTGTCTGTTAGAGACTTCTAAATTACACACACCAAGGATGAAACTAATGAGAGGAGAGAGGAAAACAGATTTGGAAAAAAGCCCATGTTACCTATGCATTTCCTTTGCCACTTGGAGAAAATTTGAGCTTATTGCTTTTCTTTTTTTCAAGGCTTCTTTAGACCATAAAAGTTTATCTTAAGCAAAGAATAGAACTGTCCACCGGACTATAACATTATTAAATTGCTAAAAGGTATAGCTTTAGCTAAGCAAGGCCTTGGGATAGATTTTCTTCTGAGCTGGTCTTGTTGGAATGTTTTATAATGGGTTTATTTTAAAGGAACTCTGTATGTCTGAGCACAGGAGAGGAGAGAGACTGTCAAACTTCTCTGCAGTTCTGAGCCTGGCAAAATGTGTTTGTGATCTGCAGATGTTCATTCTCTATCTCTTCCAGCATCTTAATGATGCGGCTCACTGAGCTCTGCCACTTGCCCCTGAATTTTCCTCTCATGCTTCCCCTCAGCTTATTTTCACCTCATTCAATAACTATTAACATAATGCTGCTGTTAGAAGCCAGTAGGGGCTCATTGCTGCTCTCCTACAGCCGCTCTCTACCCTGATGCACTCACCTATCTGCGTAAATTGAGCTAGTAAAGAGAAGGCAATTTCTAGGACACAAAGATTTTAACGGCCATATTTGTGCCTGATGTAAATCAGCATCACTCTGTGCTACAGAGTTTCTCCAGCAGTGAATGGTGAGGAGGTGCTGGGTAGATTAGAAAACCTATAGGCAATTATTCTTTATTTCTTTTTGCCTTTCCTTGCAGCATCTCCAGAGCTGGCATCCATGCAAACATCTGGGCACAGACCTACCACAAAATGACAACCTTGTCCAGCTGTGCCCAGTTTTCTTCAGTGCTACAGGCTGGGCTCTGGCTGCCAGGAGTGCCTCTTCTTGAACTTGCAAAGTAGCCTTGACCCTGAGGGGCTGTGTTGGGCCATGATGTGACCCTGATATTAAATGTCTTTCGGAGCATTAGCTATTCAAACCCCAGCTTGAGCCCCAGTTCAGCAGATGACAAATGCATATGATTCATTTTTAAACACAATGATTCAGCAGAGCTGCAGCAAAACCCACATTAGGGTGTTTCTTTTGCTTTTAATTCCTGCTTTAGTGAGCCAAAAGTTCTTGCACAGGGTAAAAAAAAAAGGAAACCAAAGGAAACATCCGTGTTAAACTCAGCAGGGTCCAGATTCCAGGTTTTGCTCTTCTGGGCTGTGACACTGCAAGTTACGGTGACTGGGACTACAGACAGGTACCAAATGATTGTCATAGGGAGGTGATGCTGTGGTACAAGCCCGTGATCCAGCACCACGTGCCGGAGCCAACTGCATTACGTTAGCGGGGTAGGTGGGCCAAATTCTTCCGCTGTACAATTCATGGCCCTTTTGTCTCCAGATTTTCCATTTATTTTTTATATCTGCCAAGAGGGTAGTTTAGAGAACATTACACTGTCATAACATTGTATTCCACTGGCAATATTCCTTAATTGTAGTAATAATACATAATCAGCCATATACATATGCATTAATATATTAGCTACGTAGCTTCAGCACTAACTCCTGTTACACCCAGCAAGCGCCATGCTTGGCTGCCTCATTACCTGAGTTCCAAGATAGGAATTTATTTCCGTTACATGCCCAGGGTATATGTTATTTTTATAATAGGAGCCAACGATGTTTCTGTCAGAAAGCCAGGGGGGGTGGTTGATTATGGAGTCTATAATTTTTGCACAATGAGATTTTCAGGGGACCGAACAGCACAGCATGGCAGCGCGTTGATGGGCTGGCAAAGGGTGAACTCTTGGCATGCTCACCAGCTCAGAGGAGCTTAGGGACATCTACCCCCGTCTCTGCCTCTAGCTGCATCTGCTCAAGGTGTCAGAGAATAAGCCCTTGCTTTCGGTGTGGCCAGTCTGCTGAAGGTTTTGCTGTGGCATCTTTTCCCAAGGGCACTTGTTGCTCCCTAAGCAGAGGGGAGCAGCTACTGAGTGCGAAGGACGGACACAAAGAAGAGTCAGAAATCGTTGTGGGTTGGTTTTTTTCTTTTTTTTAATATAAAGCCATTTGTCTGCAGTAATGCTTAAACAACAATTAAAACCGGAGGGAGGGAGCTTCTCAGCTGGTCCCGGTGGAGAGGACAGCTTCAGCTGGTCCCAGCTGCTGACTGGAAGGTGTGTGGTTTAAAGCAGTGCTCCACATGCCACTGTTCATCTTACTGTCCCCTACCCAGATCCAGACAGGCAGCTGAGCATAGACCTACGGGAGCTAAACCACACGCCACGGTCCCACCTATCAGAGTCACGAACTCGCCTTTGGAGCCACCGTGAGCCAGCTAAAGAAAGGCCAGTGGGGTCTGTGAAGGCTAAAAAATGGCCCGAAGAAAGGCATGCTGCAATGCGTGCTTTTGCTGGAAGGGTACACCACCAGGGGAGGCAACGATGATGCTAGAGGAAAGTAAATCAGACGACAGAGAAGACCAACTATTTTTGTTTGTCTCTGTGAAAGCTTTGAATGACGTCTGCTGAATGGCAGTGCAACTTAATCTGCAAAATCTTATTTTTAATTGAAAAAATAGCTACAAATGACACGCAGAATAAATGGATGGCTTCTTGCTGTATTTTGCAAAGGTGAAACAGGGGACTGTGGAAGGGGGTGACATTGGTGAAGGGACTAACTTTGAAATTATAAAGAAAAATGAACAGAGAAGGAAAAGAGAGGGAATTGGAAGAAATGGAGCAAGAAGAACATTATTTTGTGTAAATTAAATTTAAATAAAAAAGGATGACACTGGCTCTGATCTTGTCATACTGAAGAGTTTTAAGGCCAACAGTAATAAGAGAATTATATCTAACAGGAGTACCCCATGAGTGCCAGGTCCGCCTTTTTTCTTTTCTAATAATGAAGCTGCTGATGCACATTTGTCAAGAAGACAAATAAACAGCCTTTATATTGACCAAAAAATTGCAGCCTGAGCCACTTAACATCCTCAGAGTTCACCTGCATCAAGGTGAGGAACAATGAAATCTACTGAAAAAAAAGTAAGAAAACGCCTTGGAATGTCATCTGACCTGTCTTTTAAGTCTCGTTAAATATCTAGGCACAGCAGAGGGTCCTTTTCTGTGCCTTGCTGTTTTCAGACTGCTGTGGAAGTTGATTTCTTCCACTCCAATCCAATCAGCTCAACAAGAGTTGCAAAGAAACTCCCATCTGAACATGGAGAGATGTAAAGGAAAACTGCGAGCCCCCTCTGCCTAGCATGGTGTGGTGGGTTTGCTGGAGGGTGGGTTCCTCCTAAGGGCCAGCAGACCTTGCCACTTCAGGGAAGAAGGGAATATTCAGTCACCTGCATAAAATCCGGCAGCTTTTAAAAGAGGGATTCCTGCTATCTCCAGAGAAACACTGCACAGTAATGCTGTTATTTGGCCTGGCTCCAGCTTTGTCTGATATTGCCACATGCCAGGACCTACCTTGGCAAAGATGTTTACCTACCCCAGGCCACTGCGTGGAGGTGTAGGGGTTGAGGGGGCCACTGATGCAGGCGGTCACAGGGCAGACGCGAGGCAAGACGGGCAGCAGCCACAGAGGCAACTGGTTGGTAGAACAGAAGATGGGCAAAATCTTGCCTCTGGTCTCAGAGGCTTCAAGGGAAAAACAGCAATAAATTATTAGCTTTCTGGAATAAGAGAATAGCAGTTAAAAGATGGCTTGTGACTCTAAGAAAAATGGTACAGCAGCTCACTGCCACAGGGTGTTGAACTCAATGGCATATATTTGTTCAAAAATAGTTAGACTCATTCATTCACATTCAGTTATTATTAGACACAACAGCCTGGATGTAACTGCCTCGTCAGAAAGTGCCTGACCATTTTCAGGCGTCCGTTGTCAGATGTGACTCATTTCGCGCTGGCCCCTTCCCTTGCACACCTTCCCCGCGAGTTGTCTATCGGACAGCAGCAGAGCCGGGGCTCTGGGTAGGTGAAGCTCTGGTCCGACCTCCTCTGGCCTTTCTCCTGTTCTTATGAGGGCAAACCCACCTGGCATACTAAGGGCAGGAGATGGCTGCGTGGCAGCATATGCTCACGGCAGCAAACGCCATGCTAACGCGCCTGCCCAGATGCTGAGAGCTGCCCTTCAGCTCTCCTGGTCTCTGAACAGAGAAAAGCTGTCAGCCCTGAAGACCACATAGGCACAACTTTAGACAAACAGATCCTTATCGCAGAGGCAGTTATCACTTGTTCCCTCGTCTGCCCTTGAGGGAGCACAGTTATAGCCCATCGCTTACTGTGCGAGCCCCCAGCCCCTCAAAGCCTTCCCTGCCTGCTTAGCTTCATGCAGCGCAAACAGCCCGACTGAACTTCAATCAGGCAATTCACAGTGCGTAACATTAACAGAACAAGATTTTCTACATCCAGGGCTTGAAGCTGCAGCCGAGCTCCAAAAAGTGCTTATTTGTACTGTACCATTTCTAACATCAGATTTTCCTATAGAAGCAGTACTGACTTTTGAGTAGTGTGTGCAATGAGAGGGCAGGTATACTCACAATTGATTTTCCCATTCCAGAGAGGCAGTTGTGCATATAATCGTAGAATCACAGAATGGTTTGGGCTGGAAGTGATGTTAAAGACCATCTAGTCCCACCTCCCTGCCACGGGCAGGGACCCCTTCCCCCAGCCCCGGCTGCTCCCAGCCCCGTCCAGCCTGGCCTTGGGCACTGCCAGGGATGGGGCACCCACAGCTGCTCCGGGCAGCCTGTCCCATGCCTCACCACCCTCACAGTAAAGAATTTCTTCCCAATATCTAATCTAAGTCTCCCCTCTGTCAGCTTAAAGGCATCACCCCTTGTCCTATCACTACCGGCCCTTGTAAAAACTCAGACCATACTCATAAGATCTCCCTGGAGCCTTCTCTTCTCCAGGCTGAGCAACCCAACCCTCCCGGCTTGTGTCTCAGCCCATGTCCCTCTTGTGCTGGGTCCCCAGAGCTGGACGCGGCACTGCAGGGGGGGTCTCACCAGGGTGTAGCAGAGGGGCAGAGCCCCCTCCCTCGCCCTGCGGGCCACGCTGCTGGTGATGCAGCCCTGGGCATGGTTGGCTTTCTGGGCTGCAGGCGCACACGGCCGGGTCATGTTGAGATTCTCATCCACCAACACCCCCAAGTCCTTCTCCTCAGGGCTGCTCTCAACCCATTCTCCACGCAGCCCGTATTTGTGCTTGGGATGGCACTGGCCCACGTGTAGGACTCTGTGCTTGGTGTTGCAAACACTTTTTGAACACGACCCAGAAGGAAGAAAATTTACATTTATATGACAAACCACTTCTAGACCAAGGTAGGTATTTGACTGAATATTAAATAGAAGCAGCAATCTTCAGCAGGGGTTAAACCTCAGAGAACTCCTCTCAATCTTTTTCTTGTTCTGGGAGTCCTATGTATTTTTCAGTGGATGGATTGAATCTAAGCCTACTGGCAATCAGCTTGCTGGGTTTAATTACCTTCCACGGACGCCCAGATGTATTCTTTGCACCACTGACCCATGACCACAGGTTTCGGAGTCACTGCTGTAACTGTTCAAAAATCTGGGAGCACATTGCTGTGCAGAGTGTGTGTCGGTATGATGCTGCACTACGAGCCTCCTCCTCAATTCACCCCTCAGACCTGGTGCCTTGTGCAAGCCTTTCCCTGCCCACAGCGTGAGGAGGGACTGACGAAGTGGAGTCCTCCTTTGCTGGGCAAGGGGGGAAGGTGGGATGCAGAGAGTGGCCTCATTTCAAGACAGTGTGCAAACCTGGACCAGACGGTCACCTTGCTCCCCAGCGACATACAAAACAAACAGAGATCCTGACTGAAAAAAGGGTTTGCTAAGAAGCCCAGGGAAAGGAGGACACGCTGACAAAACCCCGCACCACCCGTATGAGAAGAGCTTATTGCAAAATCGGGTCCGTCCCCCCCGCGAGGCAAACAGCCCCCAGCCCAGGTCCATTCAGAGGGGCTGCTGCCTGCCTGCCCACAGCATTGCTCCCAGGGTGCAGAGCAGGACATGATGCAACTTTTGCTCTGAAACCTACCCATCACCCACCACCAGGCCATAGACAGTCCCACCAGGGACAGACCTGCCAATAAAGACTTCCCATGGACAGGCCTACCACAGACTGACCCACCAGGGACAGGGACAAACCCACCAGGGACAGACCCGCTACAGAAAGATCCCCCATGGACAGACCCACCATGGACAGATCCATGGGGCTGCAAGAGAGACCTGAGGACAGTGTGGTGGGGTCACCCTTAGCATCTGCCCCACCTTTGAGGGTCTCAAACCAGGAATCTCATCCAGAAGGATGCCCAAGGCTCTTGCTTCCTTTATGTTTTTTGTGCTTAGTTCTTCCTCCCCCCATCTCTCTGCTGGCTAAACTGCAGCGAGGACCCACAGGAGGGAGGGTGGCTGGGTGGCCCAGCCCCTGTCCAGGCATGTGTGCCTTGCAGCAGGAATGCCGAGCACCAGAGCCAGCCTACAGCGGTACTTCCCCAGGAGATTTTTCTCAGCCTCCAGCAAGTCGCAGCTCGAGGGCTCTCACAGGGAAAATGGGTGGGTTTGATTTTAGCAGCCCTCCATTGTCATTTGTGGAATCGCTGAGTCCATGTCAACATTTAGCACCTTCGCTGCCCTGGGGCACAGAGGAGCTCTTTGACAGAGCAGTCTGCCAGGCAGTGGGTAAAGCAGGACTCTCCTTGGGGTGTTTTCCACCTGCCACCAACTAGTTGCACCTGATGATCCCACTACCTGCCAGGCAAATATTACAGGCTTTCCTGGGCTGCTTTTTGCTATTCAATCGCTTTCAGGCAAGGATTTTGAGAGAGACAGCTATTGTTGTGCCCTCGGTGACTGCAGGAGGAGAATCCTCCCTTACTGATCGAAGGCGCAAGATTGGAAGCAGGAGAAGCAGAACTTGGATGCAGATGTTGGATGCGGACACTTAAAGGAGAAGGGAAAGAGGAGCAGGAAGGGGGAGGAAAGCAAAGCCCGAGCGAGATGCTATCGCCCTCTGTCAGTACATCCACTGCGTAACTGCACCGGGAAGGCAGGAAAGCTGTGACAGGCAGCGGACAAAGCCGGTGAAAGCAGGCGCACCCTGCCGAAGAATGAATGTGGGCTGCAAATCAGGAAAAGATTTCCACTCATGAGAAGAGTGAAGCTGGGGAACAGCCTTTGGAAGGAAGAGCAGGGACAATGCTTACTACAGTCAAGGCGGAGACCGATGGGTTTATGCAGTGCATACCGTGGTAGCCAGCAGTCACAGGAGACGCTTTTTTGGTACCTGTACACAAGACCTTTTACAAACTCCTGTGCTGTTATAAAACAGATGAATGCACAAACCTGGCTACAGCCGAAGGATTACAGTCGAGCAGAGCAGAAGCTCCCATCAAAAACATGTAGTCAAGAAAACATCTGCTGCTGCGAGACAAGTTCTTTGATGGCATGTCATATCAGATATAAGGAGCTTCAAGATGTCTGAGGGGAACCCAGAACCTGGCAGCATCTCCAAAATGAGATGCAGTCTTACTGGCATAAGTGTCTGTTCCACCGCTGAATCTCTGATGCTGAAAAAAGCTTGTGGCAAAACAGCACAAATGTAATATGGGTCAGCGGTATAGGTGTTGCTTTTGTTTATTGGAATGTGAAATGAGTTGAATAATTTTGTGTCTGTTGTGATTATTTATGTGCGTGGGTGTAAACAAGTAGTTGTTTGAGCTTTCTGATTAGGCTGTTACAGCTGCAGCCTAGCCACGCCGCCGGCAAACTGAGCACACAAGGTCAACAGCAAGTGGGCAGGTAAAGGGGAGGTCAAAGTGTGTCTCCAGTTACGTTACAAGTAAGAAGGCACCACACGAGGTGGTGAGCCTTGCCCAAGCTGCAGCTGGAGCGAGACTGCGGGCAGGGAGCTGGGACGCCAGAACAGACCTGCCACCTGGCCGGGAGGGTGACCAGCCCCAGGGGCAACTGCCACCAAGTGCACCTGGATGTGGTTGCACAGGTCAGGTCTGTTAAGAAGGTAACAAACTTAAAAGCTGACAGGGCTGATAAGTGGGCTGCTGTCTGGACTTTCTGGAATCTGAAAGGCTTGTGCTTGAACTTATAATTAAGGGTAACAGGGACTGGTGCCCAAATTATCCAACCTACTCAATAATTCTTATTCACATGTAGCGCTATGTGGAGGGGTGGTCCCCGTCACGGTCTGAATGCTGCCCTCTCTCAGGAGCCCAGATCCACCGGCTGCCGCAGAGGGAACTGGGGGCTGCGGTCTGGCCGTGACGCTTTCAATCCTGCAGGTAAATTCTTGCAGCTTCCTCGTGCAAAGTGTGACAGGAAGGCATCACGATGGGGAACAGCTTCAAGCTGTCCCATGCGAAGCCATCATTTTCCTTTTTCACTGTGCTTTAGCATTTTTGTTCTGTAGTGTATCTACTGTAGTTGCACATTTTTAATCATTCACCCTCTCTCCTCCATGCTTCCAGGCAGCCTATTTCCCCCGCTCCCCCCCCCAGTCTAGCAGCTCTCTTGGGCTACATACTCATTCAGCAAGTATTGGGAATAGGTTCTCAAACCATTTGACAGAGCATTGTTATCACTCAGGAAACACTTCAGAAACAATTTTTAGAAGCTTATTTCACAAGATGAAAAGCCAAGGAGTGAGCTACTTATCCGTGACTCCTTCAGTCATTTTAGTAATTTCTCATTGTAATACGATTTGAGTGAGGTGGTAGGAGATTAGCAAAGGCCAACAGCTATACTCAAAGAGTTAAAAAAAATACTCCAAGTAATAAACTGTATTATAGGTATATCCAAGTCTGATCACAATATAGGGGCAAGGGCAGCTGTTAAAAGAGACAGCATCCTTCGCGGTTAAAACACTAAGCAGCAGCTAAATTTTCATATCTCTGGCCACATCTACACCATCCCTTGGCGGGAACAGGGGTGAGGGGCAGCTGTGTTTGCAGCTGCCCTGAAGACACATGTGTCTCAGCCTCCATCCCCAGCAAGCAGGAGCAGTCCTTCCTACGCCCTCCCGCCCTGCCCTGTTTGGGGGAAGTACCTGGGCTGTGCTTTGCCAGGGATGGGCTCCCAGGGCAGGTTTTAGTGGGAAATGTGGTGTTAAATAGCAGCAGGTAGATACCTCCATGCCTTGGAAAGGCTCTGGCTGTGCAAGTCTTCAAGGGGGGGGCTTTCCGCTGAAGTAGCCGGCTGTGCCATGGGCTTGGTGCCTCCTGACAAGCCCTGGGGCTGAGAGGAGCATGAGTAGGTTCCTCAGCATCTTTTGGGGCTGGAGGTGATCCCCTCCAGCTGAATGGTGAGCAAAGGCATCCCTAGGGAGCAGAGGATCTCCTGCCAGCCAGGCAAGTTGCCAAGCTGTGGCCGAGCACCCACAGCCCTGGCAGGGTGGTTTCTGGTCCCTGATTTTAAGCCCTGGTGCCTCACACTGCCCCACCAGCCCTGAGGGCTCTGCCCTGCCATCGCCTCTCCTTCCCCCTCTGCCTCAGCTAGCCACCACAGTGGGCACCACGCGGATTTGGGAATTATGGGGCTGTGCAGCTTACTGGGCTCCTTAGGACAGGTGATAAAAATGTGCAGAAAAACATCCCCTTGCTATAGTGCGCTCTGGGTTGGTGCCAGTGATTGCAGCTGACAGGGTCTCCCCAGGTCCCCTCTCCTGTATGTGCCCATCCAAAGGCTGCTGTTTCTTTTTCACCTTCTCTTCGCTTGCAGTTTGGGTTCCTCTTCCATTAGAGAGGGGGCAGAGATGCATGAAAAATTAAAATGTGTTATTACTTACACCCCTTTTGAACCATTTCCCTCCCTGAGGGTTATCTGCTTCTTAACTCTACCTGGTGACAGGGGCACATTGTGCATTGCCTTCATTAATCCCCATCCCACACAAACCTCGCTGCTTGGGGAGGTTATCAAAATTAAAATATCAGACTTTTGTCTGAAAACGTTTCCTTACCCATTATCACACCAAGGATTATGAGAGTTGAAAGAAAGGGGGAGATTGGTGAGGGGTAGGAGAGGGAGAGGTAAGAATTTTTATGCAGGGAAGGGGGAAGAGTTTGGGTTTTTTTTAATTGGAAAATGTGGTGATACAATCACAAAATTAATGAAGTGAGAGAGCTCAAGGTTAGTGCAGTACCTGAAGATACTTTAAGCACATTTTCTAGCTTGGTTTCTTATGACAACAAGCTCGTCTGTGCACATCTGTTTGCTTTGCCATTCCTCTCTCCATGATTTTCAGTCAAATCTGACAGAAGAATGGAGGCATCCTAAATAAATTCGTTTCTCCCCTTTTCATAAAACAGCCACTGGCAGAGATACGGGACCAGGCTCAAACAATCCTATCATTTCCCAACCAATTTCTGATGCTCTTAGCTCTGACCCTGAAACGGTGCACAGCACCCTGCATGTTACCACCAAACCCTTTGTGGGAAGAGTGCTGCAAGGGACGACCGGGCATTAGTGGTAACTACTGGGGGTAGCTGTAACTAAAGGAGCAATCAATAGCCAAAGGGGAGCTACTGCCTTGCAGTTCAGTTTAAAACATCGCTCAAGCAACAGAAACAAACCCGACAGAAAGTCAGATTCATTACTTCTGCAGCTCGTAGAGCTCTTTGGCTTTTCTAACACACCAAGCTAACAACAGCCTTGGAAAATGGGGAGTTCCTGCCCTGCAAAGGGCTCCAGGAAAATGAAGCCTTGTCCGTGTGTTTGCTCCGTGGCTTTGCTTGCAGGTGGATTGGCACTGGAGGGGAGATGCATGGGGCTGGAAACCTCCCAGCAGCCGGGGGGCACGCTGGGCTGGCTGCATGCTGCCCTGCTCCGCTCCTGGCAGCACGCCGGGAGCTGCGGGGGTCGCTGTCAGGTCCCCAGGCTACTGCGAGTGCAAAGCCAAAGGCACACGCTTTCCCGGGGGGAACAACCGCGCCTCCAAACAGTGCCTTTGCAGGGGCAAGGCCACCTCTTCGCAAGAGCAAGCACATGCATGATGGATTATGAGTAATTGATTCTGGTGACAGAGATTCACAGATGTGACATCATTGTTGGGTGTATTAGGAAGTTGAGCATCCTTTGGGGGCTATTAGGAGTTAGATGACCCAAGGAACTCGAAGATATTAATGCATAATTTATTTTACAGGGGAAACAAGAAACAAGAGCATTTGGTAAAATTCTGATCGCATCCCATTTCTTTTGTTGTGTCTCCCTCAAAAGGGTGTTCCAGTGGAGACATTATATTCTTATATAAAAAATATCAACTTTCCACAGGGAACATTTTTCTCTGTGAGCAAAATCCAAAGTCATTGTACCTTAAATTAAAAGCTAAGTCTTTTTTAATTATTATAGCTCGCTGAAGCAGGAGTCCAAAAATAACAGGTAAATCAAAAAAGAGAAACCCAAAAGGCAAAACAGGCCACTGAGCTTTGTGCAGCAACTGGAAAACTGCTTGAATCCTGGTGCTCAAAGAATCCCTGTGAAGTTCAGTCTTGTAAAATCACACTTTCTCTCCTAACCCCTACACCAGTAGCATGTCCTGCAAGAGTATCTCTCTGTCTACAGAGGGGATTTGGTGGTGATATCACCTGCAGTGCCTGGCTGCTGGATGCTTTCTGAGGCTGAAAACCTCTTTTGATGCCAACCTTCCTCTCGTCTTTAACAGATATTCTTTGCTCTCCTGGTTTTTGAGTGAGTTTCTTTTGTTCTTCCTTTTTTCCCCTCTGGTTTTGCTCTTCTCCTTTCTCCCCTAAATTGCACAGCTTTCTATCAGCTTTTATCCTCCCTTTCCTTTTTTTTTCTTTTTTTTCTTTTTTTTTTACATATTTTGAGTGAAAATTAAGAATGCACCTCTTAAGGGAGCAGGTTGTGTCAAAAGTTTTCATTTTGCAATTGCATTAACTCTTTGATTGTCAGATATCCCTGTATCTATCCACCTGGGGTAATAGGAATTCCACACTCCGTTCACCTTTACTAAGGACCATCTACTTTGGTAGACACACTTCAAAGTTCCTTCTTGCCGTCATTACAGACAATTTTCCTGACGACACATCCACGGAAGTCTTTACGTATTGATCATATATAATAAGGTTCTTCTGGAATTACTCAGGACTTCAGGAGTTTTATTGTTTGATGCTGGTCAAGTAGAAGAGTCAGTGCCTGAAGCTCCTTCCTGATAACAGCCCTTTGGGACTGTCCTTGTGTTTGCCTTCAGTAAACTGTAGAACTGACACTTAAGCCTTCATCCGAAGCAAACTTCTGCCAAACCAGAAACACTGCGCACGGAAACCTTTGGCAGTCTTGCTCAACGTGGACCTTCATTTCATGGGCAGCACTTGAAAACTCCCTCCTCCAGCCCCTGCCCAAAGGAGGGCTATTCCACTGGCAGCTTCATCAGGCAGGGAAGGTTGGCTGCGTCACCTAAACTCAACCCTCCCATCCGTCCTGCTGCGGTCACTGAGGCCGCGGTCACCTGCGGGGCTGTGGGAATAAGCAGGCACCAAATGGGTAACTGCGCGGTCAGGGGGTTGCAGCAGAAGCTGCAGAAGCCCCAGAGATCAGGCCTGTGACCAAAAGGTCAAGGAAGGACAGTCTAGCTGAAGCTGTTTACACTGCTGCCGTGGTGTAATTGTGTAATTGCTATGCAATTTCAGATACATATCTGCTCCTATCGGTGGAGCATCAGCTACCATGTAGTGAGAAGAAGAGGGTGGCTGTATTTCTTAGCCCTGAGAGCATGTCTGTTCGGCTCATGGGCTTTTTTTTATTTCCTGAAATACAACTCACAAAGATGGTGAGCCAACAGAAGCACAATCCATAGGGATATAGCTGTGTACACATTATTAAGCATTAAAGGTGAAGGTAGATTACCAATAACCCAAATAAAATGCATTGTGATTGAATCATTAATTTTAATAATAATAATAACCTGTACAATAATTTTGATTCCTTTTTCCTTTCACCAAGCTCTTATTATTCCACGTGAGAATGATCAGAGAACTAGAAAACATGACCTGCAACAAAAGATTGAACTAATTGGTTCTGTGCAATCTATGGGAGGGAAAATGAAGCAGAGACAGAGTAATAGTTTTCAGATACATAAAAGGCCGTTGCAAAGAAGGGAGCCTCCCTTTTCCCGCATCCATGATGGGTAAGACAAAAACCAGCAGGCTTTATCTGCGGCAAAAAAAAAAAGGCTCTGGCAAGGCCTCGGGAAGCACGTTGGCTCAGTTAAGGGCAGTAAAGCCGGTGGACAGCCCGCTTGGGGAAGGTCCATCTGTAGGGTGCTTAAACGGAGAGGTTAGAGAAGAGTCCAGCAGGCTGGCCGGCCTGCTGTGGGTGACATTTTAAGGTCCTCTCCAGCTCTCTTTTCTATGATCCCACATTTATTTATGGAGACTGGTGATGTGATAGAAAGCCTCCTGTCTCCCAGCACTGCGCTTAATGACAATTCTGTCATTGGCATCTCTCAGAAAAGGATCGGGCTGATCAGGCCTTTCAAGAACTGCGTACAATGCAGCATTTAACACTGCTGAATGTTTTTTTTCTTCTTCGTATGTGTCAGGCCTTGCTTCAGCTTAAACTCACGGGATAATAATGTGGGTGAGTGACGGGTAGTAGACACATCATGTACAGTGGCCTCACAAACCAGAGCCTGAAATAAGAAAGCACAATAATAACGCGTCAAGCAACTCAGGAGTATGCAACAATTCAGGTGCTTGCTGACAGAGGCATTTTGTATGAACCTGGTGCCGTATGTCCAACTGGGAACATCAGGGATCAAATGTGCAATCATATTTTGTAAATACCCTATTACGTGCATTTAGCAAGGTTCCCCCATTACCGCAGGATGACCGAAGGGGACCAGGCAAAGCAGTCTCCCATACTGTGGGGTGCAATAGGAGTCTAGCAGGCCTCTGCAGGATCACACAACAGCTTTATACAAGCAGGCTGTGAGAAATGTCATGACTAGTTAGAGTGCAAGGGGAATTACAAACCATGGAGGACAGTTGGTATGTTCACATCAGCTATTTTAAAACTCTCCTAGGTATTTAATTTTGAAGCTTTGAGTTCTCCCTTAAGGGAAAGTTTCTTTACAGACTCTCTAAGTGACTTGGGTACCTAAATTAGCTCCAAAGTTATATGGTAAGAGAACCTCCCCATGTAATTATCCTGGTATTTGTCTGCAAAGCTATGTTTAACATCCCAGCTGATGAGCAATAATTTACTGAATCCAGAACTGATGATCCTTGAACTCCAGACAAAGTTGCATCAGCAGCTGGATTTCAGTGACGTGGCTCACAGCCAGTTGCTGGCCAGATAAGTGCAGCTCCCAGCTGAAATACCTAGAGGCACGGTCTTAGCATCTTCAGTCCAGTGATGGTTTGCTCATGGGAGAAGCTTGAAAAAAATAATAACTACTTAGAAAACCTGACTCTTTCTGCCCAGTCTTGATTGTCTTGATTCACCTGCAATTTGCGATTTCTCATATGCCTGGGTTATGTGATATATAACTGTGATATACAAAGCATTTGAGCTACCTGCTATATAGCATGCACCCAGGTTGTGACAAACAGGTAGTTTTTGTAACTGCAAGCTGATTAGGGACTGAGGAATGGCCAGTTGACTTGCAGGCTGCTTGGCTGTATTTGTTTCTCAAAAGAAAGCAACTGAAGAAGGAAGAGGCGCTTCTGACTTTCACACGACTCCTACCTAGAAAAGCCATAGGTAAGCTTGATAAACTGGGAAATCTGGAAGCAGAGTGAGCCCTTGCAATGATTCAAATCTCTTTTAACATGATGTGGAATGAAATGCCATGGTGGGACAACAGTCCAAGGGCCTGTTTGGAGCAAAACTCATTTGGCAGTGATTCTTCGCAGAGTCAACACTGTGTTAAGAGCCCAACAGGCAGAAATCAGTGCGTGAGATGTGCATATTATCCTCTCATCTCTTGCTGATTTACAGCACTTCACAGTCGTTCTAGCAGAGACACCCACAGCTTCAATTTCTTAAATATTTAGGCAGGAAAACTTCCCAGGCAGAAACTTCCACCCCAAGGTTTAAAGCACATCATAAACCCATGCCTGCTCCACATGGATGCGAGAGTGAGGTTCCCTCAGACGAAGGTTTTGGGAAGCTAGTAAAAAAATCCCACTTTTAGCCAGAAAATAAGCTGGTGTTCAAAGTATTTAAGTGCATACGTCAAAGGCATTAGTATATGCTTAAAGGTAACCCCTTTCCTGGCCTTAATTTGTGCCTTTTCCTTCATAATTTTTTTTTTCTTTTTTGAGCTACATCAAGGCCTGCACCACAGGCCTGCAAGGTAAATGGAAGACTCCTACTGATCTCACTAGGGTTTTGATGGCAGCCTCACTTGCTTTATCTCGAGGCATGGCAACATTAGTTTTAATATCTTTAAATAGTATGTGTGCCAAGCCTTACTTTCATTTTCTGCTACCTCTGATTGATCTAAATGGGGATTTGTTGTCATCTGTGGGTAACTGATGGACCTTACAAAAAATTATATTCCTTGGCTCTTAACTGTCAAGAAGCTTTATTCCCCCCCTCATTATTTGAAGGGTTTCCAATTCAGGCAACAAAGTAATTAAGGGCACTAGATTTAACATTGACTGTAACAGGACTATCCATCCAAATTTTGACTTACATTACCTAATTCTGATTTTTCCCTGCAGAACATTTACAAGGCCAGGCAGGTGTATTATCTCTGCATACCATTCATTATCAGGCATGACTGGAACAGGTGGCGACATACTGATGTGTGTTTAATGGAACAGACGTTCAAATACATATTTCAAAACTGGGCAAATGATTTCCTTTGTAACGCTGTCAAATCATGAGCAGTGACAATTTCAGGAATATACTACCTCATCTCAAACTGTGTCTCACTTTCATGTCTAGCATCTGCCAACTGGTATTTTGTTTTTCAGTTTTTTGCAGTCTTCACTGATGCCTGCTGTCCATGCTAGGGAAAAGGACATGAGGAGCCCAGGTATGTAACTTACTTGTTTTCAATCAACAGCATGTGGCCCTGCCTGGACTGAATGACCCTGGCGTGACTGTCACCTCAGCCTTCTGGACCTTTCAGCCCACCAGCACTGGAAGACAGCGGTAGCTGTACCTATCTCCTGTGCTCAGCCCCTGACCTGGAAGTCAGCCTTTTACCAATGTGCTTCTGCATGCCTGGGGGCCATCCTGGTTCCAGAGGCAGTCCCGATGGCTGCAGCTGTCTATGGGAGCACTGTTGTGTCATTTCCCCTAATTGGGGACCTGCTCAGTTTGTGTGGCCTCTTCAGAAAGGTGTCATGCTCCTGCCTGCCTGCCTTCCTTCTCCTAGGACAAACACGGAAAAGATTGGAGGTTTAGGCAAGAAGTGGAGGCTTATTAACGCTGTTGATAGTGGGGGTGTTTAGATATTTTAGTTTAGCCCATGTGCTGGCAGCCCAGTTCTCCACATAATCAAAGAGAAGCGGTGTGCCATCAAACTGAAATGCCCAAAGCACTCTTTGGTATATGGTATAAATGCTCCTTCAAGGTTTCCACAGTTACAGCTTTTTAGCTTTCACTCCATGCTAGTGATGCCTGAATCTCTAATCCTTCAGACCTGGATCCAATTTTCAGTTCCTTCAGCTGCAGAAAGCTAAAACCCTCGGAGAGTCCCAGTGGTTCCAGCAGAATTATTCAAGCCTGTGTAACGCAAACGTTGAGCTCCTTGCTTAAAACAAGCACAACACACTTTGGTCCACTTAAATTCTGAGTCCTTTGTGGGTCTGCAAGTCGAAAGAAAAAAGGCTCTTCAGAGGAGCCTGCTTTCCCAGGGAGGGATGTGCAACAGCCTGCATGCCTGATGGAGATCACACCATAGTCAATGACCACCTGTCTGCCTTAACGTTACAGCCAACTGCAAGGCTCTGGCTGACCTGGAACCACAAATAAAGTGTTTTATTTTATTATCACCATATTAGAGGCATAAAGAATTTTTTATTTAACTGAAAACCAAAAATAGGTGAAATTATACATATTATATAAGTCAGTTTTCATAATGGCAATATTCAGAACTGTTTAAATGAGCCAAGGTATTTGTAGTAACTGACCTAATTCTTGAAACCAGGGGATAGTTTTAAAAAGAAATGTAATTAAATGTAGCTAGAAGGTGTATATTTAACCAATATCAGATATTTAAAAAATTGAGTTATTTGTAATTCTACGTTTTAAGTACTTCTTGATTCCTTTGAACTTTACCGTCAAATACATAGGACTTTATCAAGAGATTTCCTTCAGAATCAGGTCACAGAGTGAGTTAAAACAATAGCCACTGACATAAACTCCTCACAGCTCTGAAATCTTTAGTGCCATAGAATATTGGCAACACTTTTAGCTATATCTAATCCTTCCTTTCCCTTGTGACTTTTCTTTTGCCTAACCATGCTCCCACCCTACCAGCACAGTCACTAGATGTATTGACAAGCTGGCAGGTGTCAAAAAAAAAAAGTCAAAACATGGTACAAATTGATTTCAGCCCACCTGAAACTGATAGAGGGAGTGGGAACATTAGGCATTTTGAGCAGTATGGGTGAATAAAAGAAACTCAAGAAGAGTCAGGTAAGTTGGGTAAGTCATGGATCAACCACTCCAAATATATAAGGAAAAGGCGCCAACTGACGGAGATTTTATTAAACAGTAATGGAGGCAGCGCCGCCCCCCCCCCTTTTTTTTTTTTCTTTCATAAGCTAGAATTAAGTAAAGACAAAAGATATTTTTCTGTTTCATCCAGGTGCACTGTTTTTCTGTCTCTAGCTAGCTATCTACCTGAAAGAGCCTGATCTGGGCAGGCTGACAGCATTTAGCACCTATTTCGTCTACAGCTGTCACTCATCAAACTTTCTATCTTTAACTTCATGTCTAAACACAAGTGCTGTCAGCTGGTTCAAGACGTTCAGCTCTCATGTTTTGGAGTAGTTTCAAAAATGGTCATAAATAGACAAAGAATCAAAGAAATGCAGCAGAACACTAACCTAGAAAGAGAAATGCTTGGTCAGATCCCCTTTTTTACACACTGCATGTCCAACAGCTGCTTCCTTGAATTTCTTCTGGATTTAGGAATGATGCAGAGATGATGACACTATGAGAAGTAAATGGCTAATGAGGTTTGGAGGCATGTGGAAAAAAAAGCCCCAAACTTTGTAGAATTGATTATACCATTTTCAATATTAATAAAGAAATTGACTTATTAATAAATGCTGATCAACTTTAATCAGTAGACTGGTGACTTAAGTTATCTGGTTATTTGCAGATCTGATGAAGAAAAAGCTTCTTGATAATATTTGGAAACTCAGAAGCAATTGGGAGAAAAAACTTTTCATTTGTACCTTTCTCTTTACAGTTACTTGGCGATGCTCCAGACACATTCAGTATTTGGATGATGTCCTCACGTCAAGCTGCATGCAGACCATATGGCCCCTCCTTAGAGAACTGCTCTATCTTTTAGACACTTGTCTTTCCATTAGCTTTCATGGGCTTCTCTCAAGGAAAAGCCTCCATTTTGCCTAACGAAGACTGGACTGATTACCATCAATTACTGGAAATTTATTCAGCAACCAAATTATGTCAGTAAACATCAATGCAATAATTCTTTAATCCTGACTCAGTCATTTTATTCTGCAGGAAGGTCATGATTATATGCAGTTGACTGTAATTTGTGCGCTTTATTTTCTCCACAGCTAACTCATTAGCTAAAATGTCCACCTTTATTTACTACACTCGAAACAAACTGGGGATTAGTTGGCTCCTGGGGAAGCGCAGGTCTGACCCCATGTGCTGAACATGAGGCTCACACAGGTTAGTTGCTGCAGCCCAAACGCTGCTGGCAGCTTGCTTGTCTCAGTTACTCAATCACTACGTGCCTGCCAGGTGATAAGCAGATTTAAATGGGTATACTGCATGACTCTGCAATATTCACAAGAGTCCCTTCAGAAAAATATGAGTACATAGCACACAACCTCTTACCCTCAAGAAAAAGACCCAACTAGACCCAGAAGACCCAAAGAGCCAAAAGGCAAAGTCAACCATGAAGGACCCAGCCAAAAAAAGCAGAAGATGAGAGCTGTTGACCTACCTCAAGCTCAAAATACCCAGGCGAGGATGTATCATACTGACAGTATGCCATAAATTTCACTGCCCATATGGCACAGCAAGGAAACTTTGTGCTTATTTTCAAGCAAATAGTATACAGGAGCACTCAAACAGTTCTGTAAACCAAGTAACCTATAAAGTGGGGTAGGAGTAAACACTGATCAAATGAATCCGGCTTATGCACAATGGGGAGGAGAGTCTGGACTGTCTGGTCCAGATCAGACATATAAAGCAAAAATCTTGGTTCTCCATGGCAGTGTAACTGTGTAGTATTGTCACTTGGTCTCCAAGATCACTCTTAGGTTCTCTCAGAAACATTGTCTTCATAGGGGTCATGTTTGGTGCGAGGTACGAGCGGGTGTTTTGGGGGAAGGGTACCAGTGCGATACTGAATGGTGGCTGGACCCTCCCCTGCACTGCCTTGTGTTCCACCAAAAGCTGGGCTGTCCAGCTGGACCCTCTGTTAACACAACCACTTCTCCCCAGCTTTGCTGCTTCCCTTACAAACAAGGGCCATAAATACTGCGAGCATTCAGCTCACATAGATAAAACTTAAATTCAAAGAGCAGAGTCTGTCAGACTGAATAAAACCGGAGGCTGTCTCAGCGCGTAAGTGCAGCTGTACCTTTGCCCAATTTACAGTACATTTTGAAACGTATTTAAATAACAGTCTCTTTCACTGCAGTCAGTTATAATGGTCATTAGGGTACTCTGCATCAGCTTTCCTTGATGCTCTCATGAGCCTGAATAGTAGCAATTTATTACCCACGGGGCCATGCAGCTTCAATCTCAGTGGCATGATGAGTTTTCTTTCATTACTATAGAGACATTTCGGTATGTTCATTCACCTTCCCCAAAGACAGTGAGACTGCCCTGGTGCAAATTAAGTACACATATGTTCCACACTGTATGATACACCTACCAAATTTTCCCCTGCTATTTTGCAGGATTTAGAAACAGACCAAATCATTTTCTGAAACCCAACAGTTTTTGCTGAAGGGCTGATCTGCACCTTCGCTACACCTTTGTGCCCCCACCAAGCTGGGGAACCCAAAGGGTCCTGTTACGTCCTCCCTAGTGGATGCAAATCCAAAAAGGACACCTTGGAAAGCAAACACCTCTTCAGTTCTCTGAGTGAGATAAGGGTGACCGATGCAGCAGAGCAATTTCTTACCCGAGTGATACATGTCTTTTAACATTGTTGGTGACTCCTTAAAAGCAATGCTAAATGGTCTCTGCAGCCTCACGGGCATACCAAGCATACCCAGTGCTGTAGGATAGGTTTTTCTGAGTCATCCGCTTTTCTTTGAAAGCTCTCCCTACATTCGGGCTATTTATTTAGGATGTACCCTGACTGTAGACAAGTTGTAAAGTGATTTATTTTTCTTTAGTCAGTCTGTTCCACTATCAAAATGATATTGCTCCATTTCTAAGCCTTTCAAGCAAAATAGAGAGACTACAACATGAGGTTTGCCGCCAGGATTCCCAGATTCTTCCCACAATTCAGTGAATACCCGAGTGATTTATAAAAATGGAAAGCACTGTTTTTAAACCATTGCAACTCTTTGGAGTTTTATTCTTCAGAACTGAGAGGTGACTGAATAATGAGTCAGTCGTAAAGTTTGTGGCCTGTGCTAAAATCAGACAGGGATGAGTTGCCTGTTCTAATGTACTCATTAGGGACAGAGTAAGTACATCCCGATATGCCTGAATAGAACGATTATTTTCTGCTGCAATTGAAATGAATTATCAAATGCCAAGTGAAAAGCTCTGTTCTGAGTCATCATTCATCAGGAAAGATTTGTTCACAGCATTATAAAAGTTTGCAAGATCAAACGTTTATATAGGAATGCATTCTTCATGCCAGCAATCAACACTTACAGCTCTTTCACACACCTGAATGAAGCTTGCTTTCATCTTCCCTACCAGCACTTGGAATATACTTTATATTATCGTTATCAAGATATAAGTACAGTACTGTTGCGTTCACTGGCATTTACTTGACCTTTTTCAAATTTTCCTGAGTGGCGACATTATGCAAAACCAGTGGACTTTGCAGTGTGTAGCTGCTGGGAATCTCAGCTAGGGCATCTTGAGGAACCCAGAAGGGAACGCTTCATGGGAAAGATCCTTCCACAGCCAACTGCAGACCTGGCTGTGGTAGGCTAGGAAATCCCGAGGGACCAAAACCCATCTACTTCTGTTCAAAAGCTAAAGGGACCTTGCCCAGCCAAATGGCAGTGAGGTCTCTGCTCCTCCCTTAAAGGTCACAGTGCAAGCTGCGGCATGTGTGGTGTCGGAAAACAAAATGAAACTCACCCTACTACAGGACCCTTGTTTTCAAAAGACAAAAAGAAACAGCAAAAGCAGGCTAAAAATGAATCATACCAAATTTATCATAGTTCAACTTGGTTCCTTCTTATTTAGCTAAAGACAAAGTTGATATTACTGCTGAACTTATAAGCTGTATTAAGTAAATTACACTAAAAGATAAGAAGCTACGGGAAGTAAAATTTAAAAAAAAGAAAGACTGATACATTATACTAGTATAATTAATCCTGGGATTTAACATGTACAGTTAAAAATTTTATCAAGTACAAATAATCAAACTTGTTAATTCATTTCTTCTAGTCACAAAATGGCAGTTTTACCAAAATGATCTCCTTGGTACGTACCAGAACTCTGCACTACCAGAAGGCAAATGGTGGATCACTTCGCACCATTTCTAGCACGCACACATGCATGTCTCGGTCGCAGGTTTGTATGCCCTAGAAGACAGATTTGACTGAGAGATCTTTCAACGCCAAGCAAATAAACCTCCTATTAAAAGCACATACACGTCCTTCAGTTCTGCTACTAATGCTCTCACGTCACATACCCAGTAGTTAACTGCTTCAGGTACGACCAGGTAGGTTACCCAAGAACTTTCTAGTCAATCTGGCCCACAGCTTCAGTGGCTTTTCTGTACCTCCCACATCTTGGCACCTCATGGTCATCCCATTAGCCTCAACCCCTCCTGTGAGCCTGATGGGACCCTTCACCTTCAGCTCTGGCACTGCCCTGAGCATCTTCACCTTGCTGTCTCAGGCTCCTCCTGGATTCCCCACCCCACAACGTGGGCACCTTTGGCCATGCTTCGCTTCACCCACCTCAAGGGCTGCTTTGGTGGCTGGTTCAAACTCACTTTTGCAGTGCCCTTCTTGCCCCAGAATGTGTCTTTGAAATGGAAGACTCAACAGCTGGGCATTGCTTGGTTGCTACAAATCTTCATTTAGAAAACAGTTTGAGGGCAAAGGGTTCAGTCTGTTCCCCACAGCTGTGGGTGCCCCACTCAGCACGCTGGTGTGCTCCCCCCACGGAGCTCTCAGCTCTGCTCTAACATGATGAAACCAGGGGGAGAAGAAAACAAAAGCATCAGGTTTCCCTCCTTGTTTTGTAATCATTTTCCTGACTGCCTCTCATTCTAGTAAGGACTAGTTCTCATCAGAAAAGTTGAATCCTTGAAAATGCCCTGGAATTTAAAGAAAATAATGAATAAAGAAATACATAAAAATAGTAAAGGTGCAAAGGCAGTTTCAGAAATTTCAGGGAGAAAATGAAAGGGAGTAAGGGGGTAAAGGGTCAAGGAAGCATTTCCCCTAAAACCACTTCCCTGTCATGCTTATTCCTCTGATTGCCGTTTGTAGGAATGAGAATCACACATGGCTTAAAATGGTCGTGATCCTTATGTAATGCCAGGCTTTTGTGGTTGAAAACTGAAGCTATAATTCAAACTGGGGATTAATACCTCAACAACTGATAAACTAATAAATGACACATTCAAAAGAAAGCTGCTCTATGCAGCTTCAAAGCAATCCTGATCAGATTCAGGGCAGTTATGCAGTACCAAAAGCCAGAATAATTTCCTTGGAATTTTCTTTTAACTCTGTATAGGACAGTGCAGAGCATTTGAATAAGAAAAGCTCCCTCCTTCAGGCTGCCTGAATAAAAGCTGAGCCCATATGTAAGTTAATGTTACCATCTACCGGATTCGGGGAGGAATGCAGCAGATCCGGGTGAACCCTGCCAGCTTTGGCTTTAGAGAGAAGGAGTCACCCACCTCGCTGTCACCAGCCTTGCTGTCACCCGCCAGCGTCCCTTGCTGTCACCCACCAGCATGGCTTGCTGTCACCCCCCCGGCATCCCTTGATCTCACCCGCCAGCATCCCTTGCTGCCACCGGTGCCTCTCCAGGAGCATGGACAGGTGGCTCAGTCCTCAGTGGTCCCCCTGCAATGGCCATGCACTGGTGACACACATCCCAGCCATAGTGTCACATAGTCTTTTGGATGCTAGGATTGAGAGCTGGCCTTGAAGTCAGAGGCATTTGCTGGAGACTTACTGGGGAGCCCGCAGGGGATAACCCTGATAGGAAAAAGAGCCAAGGTCGTGTCCTCCACATTCCCCAAAAGGGGGTCTCTGTCACCATCTCCCCTGCCCAGCTACACTCTTTTTTATGAGCAAAGGAAATTCTCATTAAAATCAAACAGCAAAACCAGCCTGGTCACTGCTTTGTCCATCCCTAAGTCCTCGGCTCCATCTCTGACCACCTGTAGAAGGGGTCATGGGTGGCTGGGGACAGTGAGTGCCCACAGCCCACCCACCCCGGCCATGAGGAGACCTCACAAGCTGCCAGCGCACTCTGCAGGGATGTGCCTGAGAGGTGGCCGGTGGCATGTGGGGTTTCCAAACCACCTTCAGCACATGAAGCCTGCCCAGGGACAGGGTGCTGGCTTAGGGAAGTGTGTAGTAAAAGGGAGAAAGACTTCAGCATGTGCTTAAAGCGTAGCAAATGCTCGAGTGCCCTCTCTGGATCAACAGTACCACCAGCATCAGTTCCTGGTGCCTAAAAACTCTTACTGCTCCCTGTACTGTTCACAGCAGGAACTGGGTTTTTGCTTGGGATCTTCTACATTTAGGAAAAATTGAGATGAGCATTTAACACATTTTCTGTTTCCAATTAGAATTAAAAAATGACAGAGTAATTGCTAGTTGGAATGAATGACAACTTTGTAATCTCTCCCAGTTGTCGGAGGAAGAAGAGCAATACAACACTGCTCAACGATTTTAGAGCTGGAAGAAACATTAAGAAGTTACTTTAAGCTGATAGGAGAAGTACTGTGCACGGCGAGTCGTTACATTTCAGTTAGGTGGCTTGTACCCCTGTGCACCAAAATTGCTTTGAGAAACAATGTTTCTTGGGAACTGACTGTGATATATCTCACCTCATCAAAATCACTAGCACATCCATCGGTACTTCGCTGAACAAGTATCAAAGCTCAAGGACTGTATATTATGTTAAGCAGTTTAATATTGGATGTAAAACAGTGGCGCTGGTGCTGGGAGAAAAACTGCAGCCTATTTGAAGAGTAATACCAGCTAGGGGAGGTCACAGGCAATCAAGGAGTGGGATGGAATTTAATATTTAACTTTCTCGCCCATCTGCAGTATTTAATCACTTGATATAATACAGAAGTCCTTGATCTTTGATATTTGGAGTGCCACAGGAATTGTTAGATTTTCTGAAGCATACTTTCCCATCCAAAGGAACACTAGGTAGAAAGGATCAGTCAGTAATTCTCCGGCTGAGTGAAATGCTAGAGAAAAAAAATCAAATAAAATAATGTAACTACACCACAAGGTAGAGCTGCTGTCTAATTTGCAGACCCCATGCACTTACGTGCACTTATACCACTACTGATAGTCCATTCAAGGTGAATCTGACAATAAAGCCATGACATTCAAGACCAGCATCCTCTGTGCCTTTGCTATGGATGCTAAGTCTCATAGCCATCTGCAGTGCTGGTATCTAACTAAGCCCTGCAAGATCTGTGTTCTCATCAGTTTGTTGAGTTAGCATGCGATATGTTTTCATGGCAGATACAGATTTCTTTAGAGGAAATGGACACCTGAATTGTCAGGATATTTATAAACCTTGCTCTTTTCTAAGTGCTATTTAGCTTATTTATTTTTTTTTTTCCCCCAGAGCATTTCTTGCACTAAACAAGCCTCTGTATTCCTCACTTCCACCTAGGGTTGAGATACAGATCAATCACAAACCCTCAGCCTCAGCAGTTACATGCATCTATGAACCCCAAGGCAGTCAAAAATACACGAGAGTGTTTGGAAGACTCATGCCTTGTTCTCCAGCCTGTGCTGGGACATACCTGAAGAGAGGGACGAGTGACACTAATGAAAAATTGTGGTAGGTGGCACAAGCCTGGTCCTCTCATCCTGTGACACAACCCAGCCAAGGCGCGGCGCGCAGGGCTGCCGTTCCTGCCCTTCCTGAGACACGGACCCCTGAGGAGGAGTTGATGGGTACTCTCTGACCTAAGGGCTAGAAAAGGAGAGCTACTTCTCATTCAACCAAAAGTCTAAGAGGATTAGATAAATGGTGAAAATAAGTCTCTTACACCCAGTTCCTAGTCACATCCAAGCTCATCAGCATTGCCACTCCTGAGGGCCAGCAGCAGCACCTGGGACAGGACAGGCTCTCTGGCTGCAGTTATAAAGAACAAATGATCATAGTGTCTGTCTGTCCCCAGTTTAAAACCTATGAACACGGTGCAGGCCAGAGGGCTAAAAATGCCATAAGCATCAGTGTGACAGGCAGAAGGACAAGCAGAGCTCAACTTGGGCCATCCTACTGCCTAGAAATAAGTGCCTGATTAATTCTGTTGCACTTGGTTTAGGCATGAAGGCACCCCCCCACCCCCTTACCACTCTTCTGACATTTTCTTTCCCGTATAATTTTTGGCTCTCTACTTGTGCCTCAGTGACTTCTTTAAACTCTTTATAGATATCTTTCCCACAGTCACTGATCAGTCTTGTTGCTCAGCATTGGGATTAGCAGAGGACATGTAAAAGTTGTTGTGTGTCTTCTGGTCCATTCCGATAGAGTTGAACCTGCCCAAGGGTAGGAAAATGAACAGTGGGTTTGTAGTACTCCGTGTCCCACCTGTCTTTGCAGCAGTCACACAACCACATCTCTTTTAGGTGAAAAACACTAAGCCCTTCCCTGCAGAAGACAAACCGCGGCTCATAGAGATGCTGGGTGCCTGGTCAAAGAGCTGCAGAACCAGAACCTGTCGCGCTTCAAAGGAGAAATCTGTAAAACCAATTTTCCAAGAATTGCAAGAAATCCTGCACCCCAGCGCCACACCGTTTCTCAGCCTTTTCACCCATGGCTTGATTTGCTTCAGCTTAGTCATATGTGGGGTACATACATCTGAACGCCTTTCCAGGAAGAGAATGAAATGTGCAAACTCATAACTACAACAATAAGAATGCCTAGCTCAACTATTGTGCAGATAAGAAAGCAGGCATCAGTGAAAGTGCATTTCATTCAGATAATTAGATCCTGCTGACATTTTCTGTGGGAGTAAGTTGAGGAAAGCCAGTGATTCTAGCTGTTGTTCAGATACCAAGGAGGAATATGAAGTAATTGCAGCTTACCATAAATAAAGCTGACATGGAGCAATGATTATTTCAGTCATGACTTTATTTTCACAAAGACTGCAAAGATTAACTTTATCACCAGGAAAAATCACTCTTTAAGTTAACCTTATGACTTTCTGGGGCCATACCATTGTGCTAGCAAATCAAGCCACATGAAACACCAGGGCCAGTTCCTAACAAAACTCAGTAAGCTAGAGGGAAACGGGGAGCCCTGGTGAGCCATCGCAGTGGTTATGAGGGGTACGTTAGGCTGTCTGGAAGAATGGTGCGTTTCCAGAGGAGTGCTGGGGATGTCTGCCAGCAGACCACATCTTCATGATTCCATAGATTCCCCCTGTAAACTTTGCAAAGACCTTTCTGCAACCAGAGCTTTGCTACAACTTTCGATTAGTGCATTTGCTCCAGTGGGCAAAATGATACTGGGGAAGTTGCTCTTACAGTATTGGCTTTCTGGACAATGGGCGTATTGACTAGTGGTTACTGCATACAACTGATTGCAAGACTCCTAGACTCCGGGCTCATCCTCTGCTCACTAGCTTGCCACACAGCTTGCTCACTTCTCTGCTTCTTTTCTACAAGTTCTACAAAAAGTTGCAAAACTTGGTATTTGTAAGATACTCAAGATCTATGCAAAGGCCCTCTGCAGAGGCAAGGTTTTTGTTGTTCAAAACCTTAAGATATTGTGCAGGACCTTTTTTTTTTTTTTCTTTTTTTTTCATGAAGCCATCAAAACATACACTGTATACACTAAACTATTCCTCCAAACACCTTAGATGGTTTATGTTAAATGCCTTTGGAGTAGGAGCTTTCATCAGAAGGAATCTGCTGGGAGTCTTTGCAAATCTGTGTAAGTACAATGCACAGACTGTGGCTGGTAAATTAGGAAACAGACATGTTTTTTTTTAAATGCAGATCCTAACAAAAGTGTGCCCTCGCTTTCCCAGATGCAACACCATTCGTATTGGTAATGTATTCCAATAGCACAGTTGTAGCACAAATCTTATTCTCTTTTCTGTCTACAGATTAGAGAGCTGGCAAGAAACCAAAGTGCTGAGATGACGATATGCAGCTTCACACAAAGACCCAGGAAACATATGGCAGGAGAGAGGAAGAGGAGACTGGCAAGGCTGCTCGGACTTTTGCAAGCCAGAGATGCTACTGGCCAGCCTCAAGCCCAGCCACAGAGATCAGGAACAGACCCCGGTCACCCCAGAAGGATCCTGGGCACTCCCATAATAACTAATCTTCAGCACAAAGAGTGCTCCAAGGTGGTGAGAAAACTGGGGCAGAAATAGTTTCATGCTTTATTGTTCTTCTCTATTTTCTTCATTGTGCTGCTAAGTAAAGAACAACGGCGATTTAAGAGACTCAACCCCTTCTCAATGAGAATAAAATATAAACTATCCAGCATAATCTGGGAACAAGTTGAAATTGCACCTAATCCCTTTTTATGTCTCAAGTCCTGGGTACTGAGTTTGCAACGCTTCCCAGCTGTCTTAAATGAAGTACATGCAAATAAAAGAACTTCTTAAAAACTTAAGAGTATTCTTGCTCTTTAATTCTTTGCAGAGATCTCTTCATTATAGTGCCAGTTCTTTTATATGAGAACGCTGACTGTGCTTGTGGAAGATCTCTAACTGGTTTTATTTGCAATGTTAAATCACTGAAGGGGAAGTTAGATGGTGGGGGGAATCTGTGTATGCAGCATTCTAAAGCATGTCTGCAACAACCTCTGGGTTTATTTCAGGTCCAGCTGCCTGTAAATTTTTGGAGAAGGCATAGGCCTCTGAAAACCTGTATGTTTCAATATTTTACTTCCACAGATGCAAAAAATTGTCTCTAGAAGATTCACCAGCCCCCACACATCAACTCATCACCTTGAATAATAAAGTTCACAAACAAAATTTCATCTTTTCCGTGCTAAGTTGCCTGAATAAAATACGAGTACATCACATTCCTTTGATTTTCAGCTTGTATACTTTGTAAACAGTTTTTTTCCACAATCTGACAACATTAAGGTAATGGGACATTCTTTTTAAAGTCCCCATGCTTACAGTCCTTGTTATTATTTACAGGTATCACCTCTGAAATATTGCAATTAGTGGGATGAAGTTTGGAGGAATGCATCCAGAGGAACAATCAAGGCTGATTGTCTCCAAAGATGCAGAAGCTATTAGTGATCCCATGAAGTATTAGGAATGTTGATCCTGCTCCGCTAAACAGCTTGGCATTTCCAGCTCTTGCTTTTTACTGACAAGGTTATCAGAAATGGCACATTTGTCACATATAATTGAAAAACGGCTATCTGCCTTCTCAGAACTTCCTTTCATTTAGGTTTGCTGTGAGATATGCAAAGCATATTTATGCCTGGCACATTGGCACGTTAAATTCAATTTACTAATGTCTGCCACTAGCTGGGGGGAAAATAACACACAGGTTCTTTCATGTACCCTGGGGACCATCAAGGAAAAACAACAGTCCCAGAAACCACCTGTGCTGCTGTGTTTTCAGGGTACTGAGGTTAAGAAGAATCTATACCAGAAAAAAACAATTACTAATACATTTTGAGACAGATCCTGTAAATGTTTTAAAAGACAGTTCCATGAATTTTCAAAGGTAGTTGTACCCAGATATTTTACTTGCCCATCCTCAGGTGTGAGTCATGGCCACACAGTTCAGCATAGCTTCTGATGTGCTGCATTAGATCAGTACATGCAAATACAGGCATCCATAAGGGATGTTAAAATTGTGAGACTCTGCCTCCCTGTAATCAGCAGGGCCCCAAACCCCCATCCCAAGCTGGCACAAGCCATTTGCGGGAAGGACCAGTTTTATTTCCATCACTCACCACTTCACCCTACCACATCAGTGGACTGGTTGCAAATTCAGGCCAAAAAGGAAAGAGAGCTGAAGCCCCATGGAAATAACCACATTTATGATCCCAGTGCCAAGCTGATTCATCAGCTTGAACAGATGCTCAAATTGTGGGGTTTTTTACAACATGCTCTTGAAGGTAACTTTGACTTGGTTGTGACAGAGCACTATGGCACTGAGCCACACAGATCCCAGTCATTGTTCTTCATCATCCCTCCAGAAGGGCTTTCACATCTCTCTAGGTGGAGATGAGCTTTCTGTCTCCAAGAACAGCATCTTCCCTAAACATTCAGGCAGAGGAGTCAGCATCCGTTGTTGTGCTTGAGATGGTGATTCACCGCAGGGGGAAGGCAGGAGATGTTGCCAGTTCAGCATTGCAGGCTTGTTGCAGGACATGGGAAGGAAGGGAAAACAGGGATGAGAAGGGGGAAAATAAAGCAAATTTCCTGCATGCAAAGATTAATTCATCCCCTCTGTCCCAATCTACCATCACAATGTATAGCCATCCCAGACTCATGGCCATCCCTTCCACCACACAGTAGGGTTGAAGCAGCACATGAAGACCCCAAAGCAGTTTCAGCAGGGCAGCAGTGAGCAGTGTGGGCGAGAAGGCAGCTACATGTGTCTCTGTGCTCTGAGAGGCCTTGGGGACACATGGATGTCCTTGCCTTCAGCCCTCACCTGCTTGTCTCTCCCCTCCCAGCCCATGCCTTGATGGCAGTTAGCAGCTGGGAAACAGCACTGGGGGGTGACTGAAGTCAGTCGTTGTGACAGACCCCTTAAAATGAGGATATTGAGAAGAAAATATTCTTCTGCTTTCTGGAAACCTTTTTCCAGATGCCAGGGCAATTTGTCGATGTAGTTGCCAGTCTTTGAGGATGAGAAATTTAGGAAATCAGCTGCTTCTTACTCTTATAAATGACAACAAACCTCTGTGGATGAAAACAGCACACCAGTTAGGCTCACTAATGGGGCAAACTCATCAAGTACTAGGCTTTTGGGGAACGTTTTATTTCTCTGAGCCATTCTGCTTTAATGAATGGCAAGCCATGACACCATCTCAGACACACCTATCTCCCACTTTACCTCATTTCTTTCTGTGCTCCCTCTTTGCTGCATGCCTTCAAACTCTTTCATGTACATAAATCCAAAGAGAGCCATAGGAGCTATGCAGCCAGCCCATTAGGCACTCAGGTGGCCTGATCTCTGACCCAGCTGTGAAACAGCCTCCATGGAGCCCTGAAGGATGTGTCTTCAAGGCCAGACCAATTATCTGCAAGAACTGTCACAACATAGCCATAACACTAGTCCCTGCAGAACTAGACATTGCTGTGCACATACAGACAATATGATTGTGGGGCAGAAAGTTGTAAAGCCTCTCAGGTGTGACATGCATCTAGCCCTTGGCTTTTCCACTGCACCCTTTTTTCCCGTATTGCATGGTACATACTGCAGAAGAATCAATCAAGGTGTGAAAAACTGTAGCTAAGTGGAGTGCAGATCTGATGATCTGCATCATCAGATGCTGAGATACCTTAAAAAAAATAATCATGCTTTTAAGGTTCTTTAGAACTTACAGTAGACTTTTTTCTGGTTATTATGCTGATACAAAAATGACGTGAAATAGCTTGTTGCTTCACTGTGATTAGAGAGGATCCTGCCTGTACCCCAGAGCATCCTCAGTGGAGACAGAAAAAAGCAGCACAAAGGCAAATGTGACTTTTCAACCTAGCATAACTCCTATTCAGATATTTATGGATATTCAGATGAGCAGGTAGAGGACTGCTTGCTTGGTTTTGCTCCCAAAATAGTCTCTGTAGTTTACACAAGTATTGAATAAATGCAAAAGACATTTCTGGAGCCTGGGTCATACAACTGTCAAGAGAGTAAAACATCACAGTCCTTCTTGGGCGTCCTCCTGTAAAGCCTGGACTCTTCCTACACAGTTGGACCCATGCATCTTCTTCCACCACTATCTTCATAGCTGCTGCTTGAAAGGGAGTGAGTCCCATGTGATCCCAGCTGCCTGTGACTTGATACCCCCAAACTCACGTGCTGACCTTTTAAACAGGTTTCCTTATTTTTCTTTAACAGACCCTCCCCTTAAAATTTTCTTTCAAGGGGAGGGTCTGGTCTATCAAGCTTGATTGGGAAATGAGTTAACCCTGCAGTCACACCACCCAATCAAGGCAGAAGCCAAACTGGGTTGCCCCAGTTAATGGTGATAAAAGGGAAGTTATTATAAAAAGGAGTGGTGATGGTTAGGGGTGTTTCCTTGGGTGGGATGAAGTGTAGCTAAAGATAGAGTAAACTATAGCTAACAAGAATTTAGGTTTCTCTTTTCTCTTCTCCTCAAATGCTTTCAGGTATTTAAAGTAGTGTTTAGGTAATATAACTTAAGAGCAAAAGTAATAAAGTGGGGATGGGGATCCTTAAACAGAGAAGAAGTTTGAGGTTGCAAGCAAACAGTGTAGTGGCACACAGCACCAGCTGCAGGGTGGGAAGAAGCTGCCTGGTTGCAGGCACTGTTCTGCACTTAAGATCATCCCTGCTGCTTCAGAAATGGGTCGTGTGGGAGCACTACCTCTGGGTTTGCAAGTCTAAGGATTTCCTCTCTTCCTTTAGTTTAAGTGGTCACTCTACCTGTCAAACTGAAATCTCCACCTCATCTGACTCATTGCACACCATCATCTCCCTTCTGTGAAATACAAACCTGCTTACAGATGGTGCTTTTGGTTTAAAAAGCAGTTAAGACTCTCTTCTTTTTTACCTTACACATAGCTAATGACTGAGCTAGCCTAATTCTACTATAATGTTACCATCTGATGATCTTCTACATCACTAAAAACATATACGTGGTCCCCTCTGAATGGGCACAATGGCACTTTAAAGAAGATCTTGATTATTTTGCTCCCCTGTGATCTCAAGTCCTATTCACAGGTTTACCTTCTGTACTCCTGTACGCCCCTCCTCAAATCCAGCAATGAAGCAGAATCTGCGCGTGCCTCCCTTCCTCTAGCACCCAGATCAGCTTGCCAGGCCTAATGCTAAACAAGAGATGGGAGAGGCACCTTCCCTCGAGGGATCCAGCCTCCCATTTATTGAACGAGAGCTCCCTCTTTTGCAGGGAAGGAGAGCAAAAGTGTCATCTCAAACAACGTGGGAGGATAACATTGCCTTAGCAGGGCCACAGTAACCTTCAGTAATTTATCTGCCACCTGACACTGACTTCTCACACTAGTACAGGAAAGCTGTTGCAGGATATAAAGAAAATTGCTTGCCTATACCAAGGCCTTTTGCTGTATCAAGATAACCCACTGGGCCTCTGCAAGCCTTGATGGCATCACAAAAGTCTCGTCTGTGTGCAGAACTGACTTAATGACCTTAGCTGGTTTAATGATCCCTCAGAAAAGGAAGGGCTTTAGCTAATAAAGGTAGGGAAAAAATACTTTGAAGTTATTGAAGAAGAAGAATGTAGCAGGGGTTGCTCTTGGCTCCTGTGAGAGAAATATGCCCTTTATCAAAAACACTCAGTAAAGGATTTCTTCCACAAATGATGAGGACACAGAAGTTTCTACTTGACATTTTTCACCCAGAATGTAAATATTTGCATGAAAGTACATGTACACGCAATGTATGAGCTACCCCAATAAAAGGAAAAGTATTGTTCAGCTTAATGAAAAACAAGCATAAATAAAATAAAAGAACAAACAGCTGCTCACTCACAGTTCCCTGCCCTGGAGAGGCCATGGCTGCAGCCTGTTCCCCTGCTGTCTATGGCATATTTTAAAAGGAGTGATTTGCAACCTAGAAACGAATACTCTGAGTGAAGAGACAAAGTACACTGAAAAGCTGAGGCTGGACTTTAGTTTCTTTGGCTGCAAGGCTTTTGAAATGGGCTCTTTCTGCTTTGCACCGCCGGGTGAAGAGCTGAAGAGCTTTTGTGCCAAGCTGTGAAAAAGTTTCCTACTAAAAAGCAAGGAAGAATATAAGGAATCTTGTATGAATCATACAGCTGAAGCATGCTGTATCAATTAGCAGTACCACTGTCAAACCAAGGCCACAGAGGTAGCGTGTGTTACAACTATTTACCTGTGTCACAGCTGTGGTGGGAACTGGTTTCCAAACACAAGAGCACTCTTCAAGTCCCTCTGCTACATTTCTTCCCTCCCTTTCTCCTCCCAAAAGACACAGCACCATCAACTAGCAGGTGTGTTACCTGAGGAGAGAGTATTTTCTGGAAAGGTGGGATTGGAGAGAAGCAGCCAGGAATAAAGGAACTGTAAGTTTACAAGACATTTCTCTCATTTTTTCATTTTATTTGGGAGTTTTAATTTTAATTAAAAATTACCTACCTACCTTGCCTGCTTATAAAGATGTATTGAATATTGATTTGTGGGGAGAGAGAACTTCTAAACTTACAGAGGTACCCATAGAAAGGGCTTTTATATGCACCTGATGAAAAAACAGTGTGTTACGACAATGTGGCGTCTCACCACCTTGACACCAGACCTCCCAGGGATGAACAAGCACAAATCTCCGCTGGACATTTTGGCCTGTCTGGGGAGTGCTCATGCAGAGCCCATGGCTACCATACCAAGTCCTTCAGACATTCATACCATGGCCAGTTTAACCAAACACTTGGGATCAGCCACAAAGGTTCGACTGACTCCTGTGACAGCCCCAGAGTTAATGCACCTTATGGATGCAGCCTTCAGGCCAACCCCACCACAGCTGCCTGCTGGGGATGAAGCAGCACAGCCCACAGCTTACAAACAGAAACAAAACACTTACTTAAGCTGAAAAATACAAATGCTAGCTCTGGCACAAGAAACATTTTCTTTTCTCCTCAAGGAAATAACATCATTAGGAAATGAACAAGGATTCCTTCAGGACACATGTAGCAGCTCCCAGAAGGCAAGGTAGCATCTCTCACCAGTTATTCGATCTTCCAAATGGTTGTTCTTCATAAAGTATTGGGCAGCTCATACACAAGCACTTCTTTCAAATGGGATATTCACTGCCAGACCTGAACGACTGGTTTCTGTTTTGCTCCTGTCTGCCAAGTCTTCATTCAGTAATCATGAGAAGAATCTCTCAATATTTGGGGGGAGGAATATTTTTGTTTGTTTGTTTAGGGGAGTTGCTAGGAGCTAAACTAGTTCTTTATATGAAGGACTATGCATACAGCCCATCAATCTTCCAAAAAAAAGCTTTTCAGTTTTGGGCTGAGGTTTTCCTAGTCACTCATTTCAGTCTGTCTTTGCCAGCAGTGGTTTGATACTATCAGTCTCTGTCATGTTTCTGGACAGGCTGACTCAGCTTCCTCAGTGGAAATAAGCAATTTAAGAAAAGAGGGAAGGAGGACCATCTACTCTGTCTCCGCCTGTCCATCTGAAGATTCAGAACAGACTCTGCAGTTCTTCGCTGATACCAGTTTCTGATGTTGCGGCGCATTTTTCAGATGGGCTGGTAATAAATTCTGTAGTCAGATCTCATTTCTTAGCATTAGAAGTAATTATCCTCTCACCATTATCCTCTCGAGCTTTACTCTCACTTTTAGCTGGTGTTGACCACCATCAGAAACAGGACGCAAGATGAAAAGGATTGTCATCTAAATCCAGGGGAATATTTGTTACACTGAGGCAGGAAAAATAAATCAAGAACAACTAATGACTATACCTCAACAGCGTTGTTTTTCCACACAGAGCTTTTATTCATCCAGGGATATTTGCAAATAGCAAAGAGAGATTTGCATTTCACTTTTCAACCCTGCCCATTAGCTACTAGTCCCATGCACCCATCACCCTCCACACCTGTGGTTTCCATGCACGCTTAACACTGAGCCTGTGAGGAGGCTGAGCTGGCGTGCCCTGCTCTCTCTGCTTTCATCCCAGGTTTGGTGGTTACGCTTTTGGTAGGAAAGCATCTGATGCATCTGAGATGCTGCCCTTGCTCATCCATTCATCTCTGATAGCTTCAGCATCATTTGGGTCCCTGGGTCCATGTTTCCAATTTATCTTAGTTTCCAGAGCAACCAAGTCCTGTTCCTAGTGCTTCTTCTCAGCTCATTTGGTTATATCTCTGCTTTCTGCATATTCTGTGCTTGAATCCTTTTCTTTTTTCCTTTTTTTGTTTTTTTTTTTTTTTAAGTCGATATTACATTTGTGGCATTTCTTCCTCCAATGTATGCCACATTTGATGGTGTGTTGAAGGACCAGTGCTGCATTTTTTCTATTTGAACTCCCCTTTAATAGGGTCCCTCCAATCTTATTGCACTCTCCAGTGGAACAACCTCTTTTACTGACATTTGGGGATCATACTAATACAAAGATACCACTAGTGGAAGTGGCATTTTACATATCTTTTCGTTTTCTGACACCAATGTTTCTGTTGCTGCCATTTCCTTTTCTTGTGCATGTAAAAACCTCACAGGATTTTTTCAGAAATGTTGATTTTCTGGCTATCCAGTCCTATGCATCTCCCCGTGAAGCAAATCACACTGGGTAACTGCTCCCCTGCTCCATGCACATGTTTGTCCCTCCCTTCCTTTGATCCTCTCTGCACTAGCTTTTTCATGCATTTTGCAGTAAAGTCGAAGCCATCAGACACCCGAAGTTATCCATACAGCATGAGGATCCCAGGAGTGATAGGTGTGTATCCAGGCCGCATGGTATGCAATGCATCCATCATTAGGGACTCGGCTTCAGGGAAACACAAGATCAGCTTGCTCAGAGGTGATTCAGCATAATGTTGTGTTCACCATCTTGGCTCTTACACATTCCTTTTCTGAAAGCTCAGACTGTGGACTCCAAACCAGATTTAAACCCTAAACTCTTTTTAATGCTTAACATGTTCAGCTCTCAGCATCCACACAGATCAACTGTGAAATGGCCAAAGAGTCTGTAAAAAACATCTGTAGTTATAAAAAAATAAGCATAAAGCCAAAGTGCTTTCAAACAATTTTCCTGCAGCCTTACAGTAAATCTGCATTACAAGTCTGTCAACAAAATATGTTCATTTTATTTTTTTTTTACCCTAAATTCATTCTTTCCTAAACAGCTAAATTTTGAACAGTATTTCACTGGAGTCTAAAGCTCTCCCCTCTGCTCTCCTCCCCATGTCCTTTAAAATAAATCTCCACCTTTAAAAATCCAATGGCAAATGCATGGACACCAGGAAAAATACTTGCCCACTGTGCTGCTGCAGGTAACACTCCCTCATACTTCTCTAAGGTTATTTTCTCCCACACTGGCTCTATTCACAGAATCACAGAATGTTTGGGACTGGAAGGGACCTCTGGATATCACCTAGCCCAACACTCCACTAGAGCAGGTTCTCCCAGAGCAGGTTGCACGGGATCACATCCAGGTGGGTTTGAATGTCTCCAGAGAAGGAGACCCCACAGCCTCCCTGGGCAGCCTGTCCCAGGGCTCCATCACCCTCAAGGTAAAGAAGTTCTTCCTCATATTCAGAAGGAACCCCCTGTGCTGCAGTGTGTGCCCATCGCCCCATGTCCTGTCCCTGGGCACCGCTGAAAGGAGCCCGGCCCCGTCCTCTTGGCACCCGCCCTTAAGGTGTCTGTAGACACTGGAAAGGTCCCCTCTCAGCCTTCTCCTCTCCAGGCTGAGCAGCCCCAGCTCCCTCAGCCTGTCCCCATCAGGGAGACGCTCCAGCCCCTCATCATCTTCATAGTCTCTGCTGGCCTCTCTCCAGTAGTTCCCTGTCTCCCTTGAACTGAGGAGCCCACAACTGGACACAGTTCAGGCAGCAGATAAGTCTGCCTATCTTCTCTTTCATTCTTTTTTCCAATCTCATCTTTCCATAGAGTAGCAACCTCATTTTATAGGCAGGGAAAAATTAACACAGGGTAATTAGATGAATTGCACAGGAAGGTGTAGTTGAGCTGGCAAAGCACTGCCACCCCAAGCTCGGGGCTGCTGCCACACCAGCATCCTGCAGATCCCACGTACCATCCAGACTATGCACGAACCACCTCATTGCTGTTTGACACCTTCAGCTGGTCAGGTATCGGCTTCCCATTTCCTTTCTAGTTCACTCCACTCTTCCTGGCTTTGACATGTATTAATTTTCCAACCAGGTCACCAACCCAGCTTGCTGCAGCTCCAACCACCACCAACCCACATCGTCCCAGGCACCCGCTGTGTCCCCCTGCCAGCAAAATCCCTTTCTGCAAGCTGGGGGAGTGCCGGCAGGTTGAATTTGGTTCATTTGGGGTTAGGGGTCCCAGCAGGTGAGGTGGTGGGGTCAGCCACCTGCCTGGGGCACTGCACCCCATGGCTATTCTTCCTTCTCATTTCCAGGGGGGTCTCAGGAAGCCCCTCACCTGTAAAAAGCTGGTTTGGTGTCAGGTGAGTAGTGGTTAAATTCTGCTTTGCTTTGGAAAGGAAGCGATAAATCCCCTGTGAATCAATGGCACGTGTCCCTGGGCTGCTGAGGGATGTTTGTACTGAGGGGGCAAATACATTCTGAGGTATGTCCCATTAGCAAGGCCAGGCTGTCCAAAGCACCAAGGTTTGATGTAAAAGAGGCGAAGTTTGCAATTAATAGAGCAGTCCAAACCACCTGAGAAGGAGCATGAGGTGCCTTTGAAATTCAGGGTGAGTACTTTATAAACAGCTTGATGGTGGCTAGAAAGCTGAGTGGAAAAGAGACAAAGAGCTTAAATCCCTTAAGGATCAGGTGACTTTTTTCTGGAAGTGTGAGGCAAAACTTTTCTTGCCAAGGTCAGGCAGAAATACAAGGCCGGAAAGGGCACTGAGCAACATGGTGAGCAGCCTGGGGACACCCAAGTTTTGCTTCTGAAGAACCTCATAAGGAAAAATACATCAGCTAGACACCTCACTTGGAAATAAAACCCAAATTCAGCTAGAAAAGCAAAGCTGTCTAATAGTTTGTCCCCTGTTAGATTCCACGAAAATGCCTTGTCTACACCAGCAGAAAGGGTGTTTCCTGAAAGCGGGGAAATGCAAACAATAAAAGTTAAATGCATTGGTGAAGGTGGGTGAAGCAGTGAATTGAGCTCTGAACGTGTTATCCAATGTATAAATATATTTCTGTGTATAATAAGAACAGAATTAAGATGGGATTAGATTTTTTTTTTACTTTCCCTGGCTTTTTTTTTTTTTTTTGACAGATGAGATGAGCCTAATGATTCACCTTACAAGTTGTTTACAAAGTTACACATCCCCTTAAGTCAGGATCCACACCTGATCTCGGGACGCCACACACCCATGCCCGAGAAGACCTTACATCTGAAACTTTTTTTCTTTTCAATGCAGTAAATTTCTGCCACAAAGCCAGCAAATCGCTGCGGGCAGCACAGCAATTTGGTACAGGCCGGGTCCCTCACCCGCGCCCCGCTGAGGGGAGCACGGCCCTGCCTCCATTTTGGCCTGCCGCTCGCTGTGCCTCCACCCCGCTCCTGCCAGGTAACCTGAGCCCAGCTCTGGGCCCGCTGGTCTGGCTGAGGGCGCTAAGCCACCTTTTAGCACGGGGCGGTTTTGCTGTTTTTAATTTTGTAGCTAATTGCTTTCTTGGTGAGGCACTGAGGGGCTGCCCCCACCCCGCACGGCCCGGCGCGGCGCAGGCCCCGCTGCGCGAGTCTGACAGCAGGGGGCAAGAGCGCACCACGAACGCTCAGCGGGGCCGGGCAGCGGCCGGGGACCGGCGGCACCTCCCCGCCGCCCGGCCCTCGTCCTGCGCGGCACCGCGGCCGTGCCCTCCGCCCTGCGGGGCCGGCGGCATCTCCCCGCCGCCCGGCCCTCGCTCCGCCCGGCCGTGCCCTCCGCCCCGCCGCCTTGCAGCGGCCGGGGCCCGGCGGGGCCTGAACGCCTCGATGCGGCGTGAGGCGAGGGGAGCGGCGCGGCTGGCGGGCCCAGCGCGCAAATGCAGGGCAGGGCCGGCAGGGCTGGGCGGGGAGAGCGCCGCTTCGGTTTTGCGCCCGCTTTCGTGCAGTGTGCCTGCATGCCATGTTGTCGCTTAGTTCTTGTCATGCAGGCCTCCTGGAGCGGTGCGTGACAATAGTGGCTGCGGGTGTGTGATGCCGGGCGGTCTGACCTGGCCTCTCTGAGGTGCTGGCAGCCCGAGGGCCCCTGGGCCAGTACGTGTAATCTTAAGACTGTAGATGGGCTCATTCCCCTCCAAAAGCAGAAAAATCAACCCCTGCCTGAAGTATCCACCCTCGGGGTGTGTGCTGCTGGGGTCAGCTGGGCAGATGTTCATTATAAAGCAGATCTTTTTCTCAGTTACTGCAATGCACCTGCTGTGAAAGCACAGCCTGTCTCTCAATGAGGGAGACTTTATTTCCATTCTGTAAATTACTGGGATGTTGCCTTCACTTTTCGTTAGTTACCTGATTGTCATTTAGTTTGAAAATCCCCTCAACGTTTTTTCCTAGCAAGACTTTTCAGCAAGAAATTATCTTTCAATATTTTTTGCCTACAAAACGTCTGTAATGGAGGAAATTTGGGAAGGGGAACAGAACAATTATTTTTTTTTTTCACTTGAAGCGAGGAAGAACCTTGCTTTGTTTGGGTTTGTAAACTGGAATCTTCACAGCTATGTCCCATTTTCTAATGCATCTTCATTTAGGAAATAAATATTCAGGGAATTCAGGAAAATGTTTGGGGATAAAACAGGAAGAGGGGAGGGCACTACCCTGGTTCTTCCAGACTTAAGTATTGATGAAGAGAGAATAATTCCCCATTTATTAAATGTTTACACATTGTTTACTTCAAGGACATGGAAATTCATATTTATCATATACATGACTTGTTAGTGTTCTTACTGACTGGATGACTGAAGAAGGAAATTAGGCTGTGCTGAATGACATATGTTACCAATAGCTCAGAAGAAGAAAAAACTTCCCAGAAAGAGCCTAAACCATTACAGGCCTGTGTTGCTTGAAGTTAACCAGTTATTGCTGGTAGAGATGTTGCTTTAGTGATGCCAAAAGTCTCGGGATACAAAAAAAGGCATGGTTGGTAAGGAGAGGCGATATGTTTTCTTACAACTGGACAACAACTGGGTCTCACAGGTACTTCGACTCCATTCAGAGAGTCAATAAGCATGTATTTCCTTTATTTTTACTATGGGAGGTGTCATGTATGGACCACATCCTTTGGAAAGGAGTTTGCTTTCTGTGCTATTAATGCTTCAACGTCACAGCTACTGTTGGTGTAACTCACATGGAGTCCCACTGCAGCGGAAAGTGGGAGCTCCCAGGTTACTGCATGTCCTGGTTTAGGCTGGGATAGAGTTAATTTTCTTTTCAGTAGCTGGTACAATGCTGTGTTTTGGATTTAGTATGAAAATAATGTGAGTAACACACCAATGTTTTTAGCTGTTGCTAAGTAATGTTTATACTAAGTCAAAGACTTTTCAGTTTCTCAGGCCCTGCCACCAAGAAGGCTGTAGGGGCTGGAAGGGGACACTTTCAGAACAGCTGTCTGGAACTAGCCAAAGGGATATTCCATAGCATAGAATGTCATGCTGAGGATATAAACTGGGGGGGAAGTTGGCCGGGCCTTGGGATCGCTGCTCGGGGACTGTCTGGGCATCGGTCAGTGGGCAGTGAGTGATAGTATTGTGCATCACTTGTTTGTGTTTTTTTTTCCTTTGGGATTTTATTCGTCTTCCTTCTCTCTCTTTTTCATTACAATTGTTGTTGTTATTATATTTCATTTTATTTCAATTATTAAATTGTTCTTAACCCACCAGTTTTACCTTTTTCCCCGATTCTCCTCCCCATCCCACCAGGGGAGTGGCTGCATGGTGCTTAGTTGCTGGCTGGAGTTAAACCATGACACTGCAGCTTACTGGAGATCTTTCTGCAGCTGGGTTTAGCCAGCTGCACGCTTTCCCCACCTCAGCCTGGACACATGCACCTCCCAACATTCTAACAAGACTCCAGGGTCTTTCCCTTCTATCAGTACTGCTCGTAGCAAGGCCTGAAGGCAATTCACTCTCCAACGCCTGCTTCCAGCTTGGGTTCCCCTGCTGAAGGATTGAGAGCTGCAGTTATGCCTTCCTGGTTTGGGGCTTTTATAAATATTGTCTGTTAAATTTTTTACAGCTACAGCGTTACCATCCATTTGAATTTGGATTTATGTTACCGGGAAGTTGGGTTTGCTTTTTGTGCACCAATGCACAAACCTATTTTTGGCAGATTCATTAAACTGATTGAGGAGAGAAAAGGGAGGGAAGACACTTAGGCATCATCCAATACTCAGAGAGGACAACTGCATATTTTTATTTGAAGAATTTGTGTAATTCTTCTTTTATGGTCCCTGTTCAGTGGTCTTTGATGTCAACAGTGTTTTTTGAATCAAACTCCTATGGCTGTATAGGCTTTTAGAAAGAAACCCCACACAACAGTGTAATCCAGGTTGGGGACTCTCCTTTCCCAGGTCAATGTGCTGAATGTATCATCTCCTCTTTACATTAATAAAGGCATATGGGAAGAGGAAAGCAGCCCCCTTGTTCCATGCTAGGAGTTGTGACACTTGGAGGCTGCACATGCAAACAGCTAGCTCCTCTAGGAAGCCTGCTGTTGCTTCTCCTAGCTGTGGAAAAAAAATCAGAGACCATAAGTTGATTCTGGTTTTGCCCAAGCAGCTTGTGGAAGGCAAAATAGTTTTCTGGGACAACATGCTGCTTCCAAAGCTACCTGAGCCTGCTGGTGACGATGGTGCAGTGTCACACAGCCTGTCTGCCTCACCAGTGGCACGTGCATGGTTATCAGGCAAGGGCAGCAAGGGTGTGCAAAGGCTCTCGTGGGCAAGCCGATGTTTTTCTTGTGAGACTTTGCATAGGTGAATAGTGCTGTTACTCCTGAGGGACCTGTTTGTCATGGTAAGGACAGCTCGTAGGCACAGGGGTGACATTTATAGCTTGGTGTGTCAGCAGGAAGGCAATGGGGAGAAGGTTGTGGTCGTGGTGCCTATGCCTGTTGCTGCATGCTTGCTGCTTATCAGTCAGCAGATGTTCCCTAAACAAAATCGTTCAGATATGTCTCAGTAAAATGCTTCCCCCTAAAATGGCCACAGTTTGTTGCCAGGGTGTTCTTGTAGCCTCAGTGTAATCCCGGAGTCCCCCAGAGCCTACAAACCCTTTCAGACCAAGAAACAGCTAAAAGAACCCCTCATTTTCAGTCAGAGTTGTAGAGCAGAGACAATTGTATTTAAGTTTCCCAGGCTTAAATTCGCAGGCTGCCCTTTACCTGTCAAGGTGAGATTTTGAGCTACTAATTGTCCTGGCTCAGAACACACATAGGAGCAAGACCCAGCAACTGCAGTCTAAGAGGGTGGACATTTGTCCAGCTATCCTGAGAGGTTATGCAAACCGATGTGCTGACCATGCTTTGGGGTGTCGTTGCTTGACACCTTCTTTCACTTTAAGCACTTTCCTGCTTCTCTAAATGTAAGATTCCCAGGAACAGCAGACCATAATTTTGCTTCTGTCCTTCTGGCACCTGCTCGTAAGACCTCAGCAGCACACGATCAAAATGAGAATGATCTCACAGGGCAAATACACGCAGTGCTTCAAACTAACACTTCCCTCCTTCACTCACCAGTTTGCTTCTCTGTGTTACAAGACCCAGCCATACCGCAGAAAGTCTCAGTTTTCTTGTAGGAGCTCGGAAGTCTGTGTCATTTTTTCAGTCATCACCATCTTTTTCAAACGAAGCTGTAACATTTCAGCATGCCACAGAGAATTAGTAGCAAAGGGGAGCGCAGCCCCTTGCAGTTATGGGCAACAAACCCTGTAATGCCTTTCCCAGAGTATCACAGTGTGTCTTCACAGTAGCTGGCAGCAGAGAGCAAAGTTAGGTGTCTTCCCGTTCCTTGTCTAGGCATAGCTATGGATCGCAGATCCCTAGTTGTGCTCATCCCAGCATTGCTCCTCAGCTTAAATGGCTCTTTTCCTTTTTCCTTCCTCTGTGTTACAGACAGCAGTCATGCTCTCCACCTTCACTTTGCTGAAGTGGCCAGATCCTTCCATGCCCCTTCATATCTTAACACAAACATCATTGTTCTCTGGGACAGTGGCTGCAAATGATATTTTGGATCCATCTTTCCCAAGACTCTGAGTTTCAGAGCCAGAAGGTCTTATCAAAGGTACACCTGCAGCTGACTTGGGGACAGCACTTCCTGACCAGAGACAGTTAATCATCAACAGTATCCAGATGGTTTCTGACTGGGCCTGGTGATGATGCATATACTTGGGGAATTTCCAGGTTTTGTTCATGATTCATTCAGCTTTGACTTCCCCAAGTGAAAAGGGAAATCTCACAAAACATAGTAATAGTTTGCATTATAGAGCACTTCACATACATACTTTGCCCCAGTTGAACTGGAGATTTGGAGGCGCCTCCTTCATGGGGATGTCGTGGTGTTACATCATGAGGCTGGATCTGTATCAGTTTTCCTCTTCTGTTGTGTACAAGCCCAGGCTCACAGGAACCTTTTATAAGATTTGGTTTATTTCTCTCCAAGGCCATTTTACTGCTGCAGCAGGAGAGGGCTTAGCTTCCCTTCCAGCCTGCCGTTCTGCTTGTACCCCCACTCTAATAATGACAGTAATGCAAACTGTCATTTTCTCTTTATACCAAAGGCAGCTGACTTTTTACAACCTGACACCAGGTTTGCATCTTAGAATACAACTGCAGTCATTCAAATGAGTGATAAGAAATGCAGCAGAGCATCCTTTTGGTATCGAGAACATATGCCTTTACTGTTGGCACTTCAGTGATAATGAGGTGCACCTTATCAGTGTGTTATGTGAGCATCTGCAACATCTTTAAGATATCGGTCCCACTTCAGCTAACCTTCAAGTCCCACTGCAGCTAATTGCCAGGAGTATGCTATAGTCAGAGGATGCGGTGGCAGTTTCAAGGTCAAATTGTGCATATTGCTCACAGTCACTGTGTTTGATATATTCTGAAGAAAATTGATGTAATAGGTTGGGTTTTGTTCTTTTTCTTATGGAGCAGAAACTTGCAGGAACTTACAAGATGTTTCTTATTGTGAATGTGTTCAGCTAACCTGAACCTTGCAGCACTGCTCACCGCCACGCGCAGTTAGCACGGGCTGGTACCCCCCTGTGCTTTCTTCTCCTGGTGCAATCACCGCACTCATACTCCCTGCCTTTCACTGTGGGCTGATGGCTGCTTTACACCCCCACAAGCCCCTGCCCCTCAGGGCACACTGTGCTTTCACCTCGGGCTGCCGGGGACATGGCACACAGTCACCAGTGGCCCCAATGTGGCGTGTCCCTCCTGGCACCTGCAAACATCCCAGCTGCAGGCTGCACCCCCTGCTCTTCATCTGCGCCTGCAAGCATGCTCAGCACGTAGGACCCTGCACCTCCAGGGCGGCAGGGAGGTCTCCTGGGAGCTGAAATGCAGCCTGTTTTCCTCCTAATGATCATACTCTGTTGCACGTCCTTTCTGTGGAAAGCCCGATAAACAGTGAATATTATTCCCCATCATTTACTCTCTCCTGCAATAATCTGCTGGAAAGGCAGAGTCCTCGAGGCTCCTCAGCTGATATTGTTTCCTCTGCCCACTGCATCCTTTACTCCTCCAGCCCCACTCACGCCCCATCTGACAGTGCCTGTGGCTTGCCCCATGCTGTCACAGGCAAAGGGGAGACCCATTTCTCCACCGTGCCGTTCCCCTCCCTTTGCCAATGACTCATCCTTGCTGTGATTCCTTCAAGAAGCAAGTTAATACCATCAATTAAAAGAGGAAAAAAAGAAAAAAAAAAAAAAAAGGAAACAAAACATTCAGTCCTTTCAGCTTCTCAGCTGCTTCTTTTTATTTCGATCTGCAGGCTCTCTGAGGCATCTCATTTTGTGTACTGAACCACACCAAGCACTGATACGGCCTTCCCAATGACATAATTGCTCTGTTCTACTGGCCAGCACTGCCTGTCTGCATGGGGACATAAAATACTCTGCAGGATACTTTACCTGTGTCCCTAGAGGCTCCAGGGAAGAAGACTCAGCCAGGTATGCTAGGGTGGCAGTGCCACAATGTTATCGGTCATCCCTGCGCCACGGCCCAGGCAAAAGCCCACCTCTCACCCCCTCAGCATTCCCCGACTCAACAGCAGAGGCAGGGAACAAGGAGGGCAGAGGAACTGCCCCACCTCGGGGGACCAGTGCAACCCATCAGTGTTTTTGATAAAGTGGTTTTCAGCTGTTTGAGCTATTTCATCATTTATGTCTCTTCCCCTTTTCTCTGGGAAAAAAAAACACCAAAAACCAACAAAACACCAACAACAACAAAGAAAACAACAACAAAACACAAACAAATGGCAAAAGAATGGAGGGAGCCTAGAGCAGAAGTGCTCTTTCTTTTCCAGAATGATAATGTGCTCTACTGTGCCCTGTTCCTCTAGCATAGCCTTCCCAAAAATACCACTATAGAGGACAGTCTGCAATTTGAAAGGGCCCCCTCTCCCAATTCAGTGCACACTCAGACCTCAGAGGTACAAGCTGGCAGAGATCCTCCAAACCCAGCACTCGCCAAGGTCCAGGCAGGGCAGTGACCGAGCCCAAGGCCTGGGGCTTTGCTCCATGTGCTTATGATCTGCCCAAGGTGCCCCAGCTATGCTTGTTGTGTGTTCTTGAGTAGTGGCCTATCACATGTCTAAGAAAGGCCATTTACTTCTTCAGCCCAACAACTGAATCCAATACTTTTCTTCTTGAAAATAAAGCAGGTTAATGTTGGTATTTTTTGGCCACTGTTGGTATATTTAGGCCACGACCATGCCTGTTTTATTCCACGTCCTTCTGATTACAGCAGAGGAATGTATCTTCCTGTTACCACATTAATTTCATTTTTTACTATACTTGTGTAAACTTTAACTTCTGTGATACACAATTCAATTTCTTTTGGGTTTGAGAAACAGTGACAAAGGGAAGAAGGAAGAACATCTGAAAACATCCCTCGCTCTATTACTGTTCCTGGTGTGCCACCACCCCACCCTCATTTTGGCTGTCGGATGAAACCAACAGCCGTCCTTTAGGCTTCTCTGTTCAGCAAACAGAGGTTGTACAGCACTGGAAAGGCCTCCTGGAGGAGAAGGCTCGTGATTTCAGTTGTACCCTGTGGGCTAGCGCAGGGCAATGATGCTTTACTGGATTGGCTTCTCATCATTCCCAAATATCTAAAGGCAGCACGGGCAGGAAAAGAAGCAAGCCCATGCTCTCACAGCATCTTGACATGACGGGACACTAACATTTAAACAAATCTAACACATCAAGTGACAGGCTAACATATACCATTATACGTACAGTTGGCCGGTTACATTGCTCCCAGTTTCACTCTGGATTTTGCATGAGTTCTCAGTACTTTGAAGCCCTCAGCAGCTGGTGCATCTCCATGGGACCTCCACCCTCAGCCGCTCTCCTGGTCTGAAGAGCAGCTGGCCCAGTCTTACCACCCAGGTTCAGTGCTTCCATTGCCTCTCTTGTGATAGTCTCAAACCCAGGCTGCAAAGCCACATCTGCGGTATTTTCATGGTGCCAGATGACTGCCCAAATTTTTCACGTGCTACCACTTCCCTGCCCTCTCCTTCCCTTGCCTCCCCTCCCCTCACTTGCCCACTGTTGTCTTCTGTTCTGAAATAAATTTCTATTGCAGAATGTCTTTAAATCTGTGGTGGGCACTTTTTTTCACCTTTACCTTTCTAGAGCTGCTGTGCCTTCATTGCCACCCTTTGTAACTTGGAACGGCAGACAGCTCAATAATGTATGAGATTATTATAGTCTAAATACTTAAAAGAAACTTTTGTTTTAAACTCAAAGATCCAATTTTAAGTCCAATATTTCATTATCACTGCTAAAATCACTGCTTCGCCTTGGAAAAGAAATAACACTTGAGAACGGATTCTCCTCTTGCTGCAGAGGATTTGATTCTCCCCTGGCCTATATGTGATATAGGTACTTATCCCTGTGTAGCCCAAAAAGAAAATGGGTGGTATGCAATGCTTATGAATGATAGAGTATCATAATTCTAAGAACTATAGGAAGACCATCTTTATTTCTGCATGGTATTAGTCTTTAACACAAACAATTGATTTCTTTACACCATGTTTATGCATTTATATTAAAATTACTTCTGAACAGACAGCTGTGAGATCAAACTAAGGTGTTGAGTTTTCACGCAGAAATGCAAAAGTGATGACTCTGAAGAGAGCAGTTCCTCACCTGAATGTAGCCCTTAGCATTAAATCAGCACAACTCCCACCGAGAGCTCTTGGGACCGAGCTCAGCTGCAGTGAAGAAATGCGTCGAGGCAGGGGCACGTACACAGCAGTGCATGAGCACGCGGATGCAGTAAGAGCAGCCAGGCATGGTGCCGTGGATTTGCTGCACAACTCTGAGTGCAGCCATGCAGACCCTGATGCTCGGGGGGTCAGCGAGCACCAGAGCGCAGCCCGGCGAGATCCACCAGTGGCTGCTGCTGGCCCTGCCACAGCCTCTCGCCCCGGCACAGGGACAAGCGCAGTGCTCGGGACCTGGCCAAGGCAGCCCCACCGCCAGGGCTGAGAGCCTGGAATTCCCCTCGGTTCCTGTGGCAGTAAGATACCAACATACATGCAGTGATAATAATCTCTGTCCTCCGGGAGGCAAGGCAAGAATTGGTTTTATGAAGGAGTGTCAGACTCTCAGATACTGGCAAAATATACACTTGATGCATGCAACGAGATAAGGACTGTATGTAGATTGTATGTAAATCTATCTTTTTTTAGACTAAGTAATGCAAATGGGGTAAAAATGAGTGAGCAGTCAGGCATGCGAGCACACCTTCCTTCTCCATAAACCCACAAACTTGTTCTTGCTGACAATTTTAGACCATCCCTGCTGCAATTCTACCACCGATCTATACAGAAATTAATTTGAATCAGTGCGGTATTCTGCAGATGACTACAACTTAAATTCCAAATACACGTATGACAGTAAGGATAGAGCTGTGGTTTAAGCACTCTAGAGATGCAGGTTTCTTTCTTTACAGCATCCTGTGTGCCACAGGGCATGCTGCTGAGTGATGCAGCTTTCCATCTCCTAAGATAAAGATGCTCTTTCTGAGACATGGTGTTGGAATTGTGGTGATTTAACATTTTGTGAGTTTTAAAAATATGTCCTTGGATTTATACAATACAGCATTCTCTATATTGATACCAAACCATGGACCTAGATAAGAAAGAGACTTGAGGGAAGAAAAAAAAGATGGAGTGTATCAGAAGCTGAGACCAATTCACACAAGCCTTATAAAACTTAGAGGGAGAAGGTAAAAATACCGATCCCATATTTCCTAGAATTTTGTGATAAATCTGTGAAGATTTGTAAGCCATAAAGGACTCACTGTCAATCTTCTGACACTTTAGAGATTTCTTTTCAGGAAGTGGCAAACTTTTTGTACAGCCTGCTTACAGTATCACAGTGAGGGCACATTCAAGTAGAGGGAGATAGAAAAGCTGGAACTTTGACTTTGGAGTCTTCCTAAAGTTCCTGAGGATTCAAAGAAAGCAGATGACCAAGCACTTCAGTCTACTGGAGTAGCCTTAGCCATATGGAATATATCCCTTAACAGTATGACATTGCTCTGGGTTACTTTGGGAATCCAATAAATATGAATTCAACCCTGGGGAAATAGAACTGTGCAAAAATGTAATTATAGGCTTATAAAAATCATACTTTCCTAATATTGCATTGCTTTCCCAAGAGAAATATATTACCCTGGGGACAGAAATGGGTGTGTATTTGCTACATCCATCATTATAATACATGAAATCTAATGCCACTTCTACCTACAAGTGCAAGATGCTGGAGTCTGAGATCCTCTTACTGTAGCAACTCCGGTGAAATCAGAGTATTTGTGTCAAACAAAATCCGGATGGGTTTAGATCAGAATCAGACTCATCAAAAAAGTTTTATTTTAGTATTATTCCTGCTCTCTACCTCACACATAGCTCCACACCATCTTTTCACAGAGACGTTTCGGCTGCGGTGGACCTGCACTAATTTACACTAGTTACGGAACAGAATACGTGGGTTTAAAACTGCAAAAAAGTCCTTGAATGGAATATGTCAGCAGCAACATGCTTTCATGCGGTAAGGGCTGTTCTTCACCCTTCCAGAAAAACAATGCAAGTCAAAATTATTCACTCACCCTGAAAAGCCTTAACAAAATGCTTGCCATCATCCCTGTTGCTTGTAGGCAGACTCTGAGAAACTCTTGTTTCACAATGGTGTTCACTTGCCCTGTCCTTCAGTGGTGGAAGTAGATCAGCAACTTTCCCCTATGGTCATTGCTATGGAGGTTCCTCCAAAACCACGCTTGGATGGAAAATGGATCTGGATTTTGCCACAGAACTGTTTTTCTTTGGGAAGTGCAGATATTTTAGCATTGATGACCCATAGTCTAAAGAAGAAAACCATTCCTGTCTCCACCACCTTTTTCTGCCCCAGCAACCCAAGTTTAGGTAGTTCTCAAGTTAAGACACTTTTTGAGAATTGAGACACTCACCTGAGCATCTCAACCTCGGCCAGTGTCGGGTCCGTCTTGGTGCCAGCTGGCTTCGGCTCCGTCAGGCATGGGGGAAGCCTCTAGCATCTCCTCACAGAATCCACCCCTGTAGCCTCCCAGCTACCAAAACCTTGCCACACATGCCCAATACACCACCACAGCACACAGCTGAGCCCCTCAGCCAAGATGGTGGCACCTTTGAACTGACCAGATGAGTCTGTGGTGCTTCTGTGAAAAAGTATTTAATAAAGGGCTGTAAAAGCTGAGAAAGAGGCAACAACAAGGCCAGAGCAGTAGGAGGCATGGCAGAGCTGGTAACACCCCCCAGAGGGACTGTGGCACATGGATAACCCATGCCAGAGAGGGTACCCCCCCTAAAAGGGACTGCAGCCCATGGAGGACCCATGTTGGAGGATAGAAAAAGAGTGAGAAGGAAGGAGACGCAGAAGAAAAGATTGAGAAAAAAATTAGTGGCAGAAAGAAACCATTTTGCCCTGACCCTCATCACCCTACCCAAGGGAGCAAGTGCAACCTGCAGCTGTAACATGGGGAGCAGAGACCAGGAAGGGGAAAGGAGAAGTGTCTGGAGTGAAGCTGAGCCTGGCAAAGGCAGAGGAAAAGTCTTTTCCATAGGGATAGAAATGTCTCTCATCTTTGTTTCCCAATACCTGAATTATCAGTTACTTACTTCCATTAATTGGCAATAAATAAAGATAAATCCCCAAGCCCTGCCTGTTTTGCCCATAACTGTAACTGCAGGCAAGGATAAGGGATCTTCTTGTCTTCACCTCAACCCACACGCTGAGGTGTGAACACTCTTATTCTTGCTATTCTCTCCCCTTCCTGCTGAGGAGGGTGAGTAAGCGGCTGGCTGTGTGTTTGGTCAGGGTCAACCCACCACATCCCCAAAACATTTGTGGCATGAGAAAACCATTTGCTGTCCTCTCTGACTGTTGGAGTAACCGTGGGGACCATGAAGGATTTGAGCAGACTGCCTGAAACAGCCACGAAGTCTCACCATCAGGTTTTTAAGGATCCGTGAGTGAGCTATCAGCTAGGAATGGCATCGTAACCTGGGTGAGGGGAACAGACATGGGGATCCTATTTCCTATGACCATATGGCTTAAGCTCCTGTATTTCTAATGCTCCAGCTGCCACAGATACGATCACTCAAAAATGGCAAATGAAAGCGGTTTATCTTCATATTTACGAATACCAACAAATGGGTAGGTTTTGTTTTATCATGAAGAAACTCCTTCAAAAATTGGTTTTCAAATAATGTCACATTTATTTCATTCTGCTTCATATAAGGAGAATTCAAGGGTGCTTTTTCACAGTATTAAATAGCAGTGGAACAAAACAATCTCTCGGGAATATTGGTGCACATCTTATCTCACCGCTCCATCAGCAGCGATGCAGACACGTGGGTGAGTGCTTCCTGGAGTGCCAGCAGGAGTTAACCGGAGTAGGAGGATTCAGGCAGAAGTCCAAGGATGATACTGAGGAAAGGAAAACTACAACTTTATTGGTTGGGTTGTTTTCTTGTGTTTTTTTTTTTTTTTTTAAAATTTGGTTTGTTTGTTTTGATCATTCCTGCAAAAGGTAAATTGGCCATCCAAGAGAAGAAGATTGTTAATTGTTATTCCCGTGTTGGCCAGCACGAATATTCCGGACTTTTCCTCCAAGAAGATACAGAAGAGGCAACTTAGCTTCTAAAAAACTCTTAACCAGATGTGGCCTCCTGGCATAGTCTGTTGCTCTTTGTAGCTTGGACCACGCTGTTGCAGTGAGGTCGCTCCAGACCTAATGTGCCGTGGTCCTGATGTATGAGTGTAACTGTATGATGCTAAAAACAAGTACGAATAATCTTGAAAGAGGACTAACTTGTTGCCTTTTTCCAAATAAGAAAAGAAAAAAAAAAAAAAAGAAAAAAAAATCAGTGCAAAATGAAAATTACTATGTTTTCCTGTAAGCAACAGTTCCCAAAAATATCTACTGGAGGAGGTAGGAGGATAGGAAGCATTCAGTAATTTTTTTGGTTTACCATATTTTTTATCACCATACTATCACGCACGTCTGTCAGTGGTGTATCCTTGCGCAGAGAGCATCAGCCAGTCATTGATAACTCATGCTGCTTCTTGGAGCCCTGAAGACATGGGGGTTTGCATCTGGGGAACTGAGGCTACCTCTGTCACAGATGAACCTATCTGTCATCTTATTGACAGCATTTCTCCATACTGTGCAAGTTCTTAAGCCACTTCAAGTTGGTTTGGGTTTTTTTTGCTTGGGCTTTTTCCCCCACAAAAATTATTTTAAAATGTTCCTGTCTCATTTAACAGCAATTACTGCTAATACACTTCCATGGCGTAATATTGTAATGTAAAGTTAGCTTGACTGCATGAGGATGCAGGGATTTGCAAGTGTTGTTGAAAGTGTTGCCCTGGGAATCCACATTAAGCTGTGAAAAGTAAGATCCTATACTTTGTCTATAATGAAGCAAAAGGGCTCCTGAGACCTTTCACTTTATCCTCCAGCCCTGCCCAGCCTCGTAAACGCTGGGTAAACTGCAGCATGTCACTGAATCGGTCAAAAATGGGATTCCTGCTGCCAAGCAGTGGCAGGACTGTTGGAGGCAGACCTTCATTCTTGTCAAAAAGATCCCATGTATAAAGTAGAGAGAAATTACTGGAGTCCAGCAAGTACCATGCTGACCCTCTGTCCCTTTAAGATATTTGCAGACTAAGAAAGCCCAGCACAAATTTCAAAAAAAAATGTATCTTTGGTACTATTTCAGCTCACAACTCAACATTTTCTTTCTGCCATCCTGACAGCCTCCCCACACCCTGTCCTGGGACTGTGAGAGCCCCAGGGGAGATGGGATGTGAACTTAACATCATAGAGTCACAGAATGGTTTGGGTTGGAAGGACATTAAAGACCATCTAGTCCCACCCCCCTGCAGGGACCCCTTCCCCCAGCCCCGGCTGCTCCCAGCCCCGTCCAGCCTGGGCTTGGGCACTGCCAGGGATGGGGCACCCACAGCTGCTCCGGGCAGCCTGTGTCTCACCAACCTCACAGTAAAGAATTTCCTCCCAATATCTAATCTAAATCTCTCCTCTGTCAGCTTAAAGCCATCACCCCTTTCTTTATCACGACATGCCCTTGCAAAAAGCCCCTCCCCAGCTTTCCTGCCAGCCCCGTTGGGTGCTGGAAGCTGCTCTAAGGTCCCCCAGGAGCCTTCTCCAGGCTGAGCAACCCCAGCTCTCCCAGCCTGTCCCCACAGCAGGGGTGCTCCAGCCCCCTCAGCATCCTCGTGGCCTCCTCTGGACTCCCTCCAACAGGTCCACATCCTTCTGTTGGTGGCCCCAGAGCTGAACGCAACACTCAAGCCCATTCAGCCCAACATGTCTCGCTGCAGTGCAGTGTGACCACTACACACGCAGGCCGGTGACAAGCACAACCACGAGGGGTGGCCGAGCCCTACAGCTGGCAGAGGTGCCAGGCTGGCACCAGGTGCCCCTGCCCTGTGCTGGGACAGGGCTGGCCAAGCTCGATGAGCTCCCAGCAGAGGGGTGCCCTGGCTTTGTCCCTCCCCTCGAATGCACCAGCAGGGAGGGAGGCTCTACATGTTTCCTTTTTGAAAGGAGAATTGCTGCAAAAAGCGTGACATGAGAGGTGAAGGTGGCGGGGAGAGGGGAGTGTCTGTATCACTCTGCTTTCACCCATGAGATTAGGGAACTGCTGTTTCACCTTTTACTCCCTAAAGAGCGTTTTGCCGTTGCCCAGGTGTGCTTTAAGGAAAGGGGCTGAAGCAGCGGCAAGGCAAGGCGTCAGCACCAGGCAGGCTGCAAGGTACGGTAAACCCGATCCAAGTGAAGGGAGGCCTCTCGCCGTGTCACTGAGATCTATAGCGCCCACCGTTAGGTCACCCTGGTCTCTCTTAAGAAAAAGCAAGTGTTCAAGGAAAGCAGATTGTCTTGGCTGTCAGTTCCCGATTTAGTCCCTCTTCAGTATTCTCTATTTGAATTTGGCTACCCTAGCCAAACCCTGCTTGGATGATTGACATTTTTATAAGAGACTAGCAAATAGCAGATGACAAATGATTTACATCTCCTGCAGATTTTGAAGCTTTGAATTTATAAACATTTTCATGACTATGCCGCAGCTATCTAAATGTTTCCAAACAAAAGAGAAACAGAAGCTCCCACAGAGTGCAGACCTCAGTATTGGTCCGTTATTCCAGAACCTGGAGTTATGGTATGGAATCAGCTCCAACACTTGACCTCTCTTTTACCCATTGCTCCATCCCTTCTTGCTTTCATTGCCCACTTCTCATTGTTTATCCTCTTGCTTGCCCATGTGCTTTTACCCTTATGAGTTTTAGTCCGAGTGTGCAGAAACTTTTCATGTCATGCTGATTTCTCAGACATTCTGAAAGCTTAAGAATACTGGGGTTTAAGAGCCGTGGGTATGAAAGCGACTGATGCATTCACAGGCTGGGTCTTCCAATGAAATGCAAGTGTTTCACTTACCCTGGGACAGCCTTTTGCACCCATTCCCTCCTCCCAGTGCTTTACCAATAAACATGTGTTCATGCAGCAAAAAAACCCAAAAAATACATTTACTCAGACACCGAGCTGCACCAGCATGGCAGTATTGCTCGGTATCTGCAACCCAGAGAACACCTTCCCACAGCCACCTCTTGAACACTGGCAGACTTTGTAAAGTCCCCACCCCCACCCCCAAGCTCTCCCATCACACAGCTCAATACTGCTATAAAATACCCTTGGCCGGCCAGTTCCAAGTCTTGGGCAAACAGGTATGCTCGGTGTGGTGGCACAAAAGGTGCCGGCTGAATGTAAAGCCTTAAGCGTGGTGCTGCAGCAGTAGTCATGACCTATTTCCATTTAAACATCAACCTCCCATAACCTTCCTTTCTTAAGTTCCTTGTTCACTTCATTTAACTGTAAGCCTCTCTTTTCATATTGCCTTGTCCCTCTGCTAATCTAATTCACTGCAACCTCCTCGAGACAAGGTGGTTGGCTTCACCGCTGAAGTTCATGAGTGAACTTTAAATCTCATTTAGTGGTCAAAATGGGAGGGCAGAGGTGCCAGCATGGAAATTCTCAAGTCCTGATGTCACGTTCTTGCAGCCTGCTGCTCAGCTGCAGAGGGTGTCAGGGTGTTTTACGAGGCGCCCCTGAGGCATACCAGCCTTTCCTGCCCCAGGACTGTGCCCTCGCTAAGCTCCTGATGTTCTAGTCCAGCAGAGACTCTGCTCCCAGTACACATACTGGGACTGGGTCTTTTTATTGGCTTCATTGTAGGACCCTGTGGTTATAGCCACTAAAATCTGAGGAAAATCTCAGATTAACATCTGGTGGACCCTCTTGCACCATGCTGACTTCTTGGGAATACATATCCACCCAAAGCAAATACGTCCCCCCTGAGACAGCTGCAGGGCTTTCTGTGAACGCCCTGCTTGGAAGCAGGCTGTCAGATGAAGAAGGGGTGGGAATTGTTGGGCATCATTTTATTCTGGTTGCTCAATTCTGTAACGCCTTCTCTCATGCTGGCCTGGCTGCTGCTGGCAACCACCTTCTTGCTCAGACATGGGAGCCAAAGCCTGGAGAGCGTTGCTGCAAGAAAGGTAAAGGATACATCCCACTACAAGTGAAAAGAAATCACCAGGGACCTTGCTTCTGGAGCCTGATCTGCCCACCGCTGTGTTTTAGAGTTTCCCTGTTCAGCTGTGAGCCATCATCCTGGTGCTGAGGATATACACATCCAGGCACGTCACTGAATGCCACCTCAGCAACAATTCCTGCTCAGAGCTCCCCGTCGTCTCCTCAATCAAAAATTTAGATCAGTACCAACTAAAATAAGCTTTTCAAAAGGTCTTCTCTGGAGAGAGGAACACCTGTCTTTCGGAACTATTCTCTTACATATATACACACTAGGAGCAAGCCGTTACTGAAGTGCATTTGTGTACGCGCACATACACGTACACATGCAGCATAAAGAGATTTTGTTTTGAAACAGCAGAAAGGCACATTTTCCAACACATAAAATAAAGGCAAGGAGCTATATTAGGCAGGAGAGCCAGAACAGAGACCTGCAGGGAAACATCGGTCTCTCATTTGAGTAAGAGCCGGCTGATTGCTGAAAGCAGCTTTCTCGCTCTTTCTCTTCTAACACAAATTTTTCTGTCTTTAAAGGCAAGCTGTTCCCCACAAGGATTTGTTAAAAAGGTGAAAACGAGAGGGGAGCGTTCCTCTGCAGCAATGCTGCTGGAGCCTAATAACCTTAACTGACCTTAGGTGGCTCCATGCTCCAGCCCTGTATCTCCTCTTAGCTCATTCTGCAAGAGCTACTTAACCTAATTACAGAGGAGAAGACACCTCAAGACTGTGGCAGGCGAGGAAGAGGGGGAGGGCAGATGACGTACGGCTTTGTCATGTGTCCTCACGCGTGATTTGTAACAGAGCGAGAAAAATTCCCTCTTGCCTTTAAAAAGGGTAAGCTCCATCCACACCAGCACGGGAGAGACAAGCCGGGAACGCCGCGGCCCCTCGTGCAGCTGGGCTAGGCTGCCTGGTGGCTGGGCTCCCGCATCGCCCAGGGCTCCGGCACTGCCGCGTCCTGCGCTGGGGACAAACGCTGGGCACAAACGCTGGGGACAAATGCTGGGGACAAATGCTGGGGACAAATGCTGGGGACAAATGCTGGGGCACATGCAGGGCTCCCCCTGCAAGGACCGCAGCGTCCCCTGCTCTCCCAAAGGCAAGCCGTGAACGTGAGCATCGCATCGCTGTGGATTTCCCACATGGAGAGCTTGGTGGCAATAGGGCTGTTGAGCTGGGGGCAACGTGACAGCTGTGGAAAACAGTAAATGGTTATGAGAAGAGCCAGCAGTTTTGTCTATGATTCTTGGAACAGCAAAAACGAGAGGGCTTCTGTGAAATGAGCCTGGCAAAGTTTTCTTTTCTCATTTTTTTTGAGTTGCCTGTGGAACATCTTGAGAGCTGGAGACAGGAGGAAATAAAGTGTTTCAGTAGTGCTTTAGAAAACTTTGCTGTATAAGAAAAGAAAAAAAAGTACATAAAAAGAGGCAAATCCCTCTTTATGTCATATACACACCCCTAACTTTCAGTGATTGAAAAATAACTTCTTCAAATGGCAACTTAAGCAAGAGGAAAAATTCTCCACAATAGATTTTTTACTGAAAAGCTTATGTTAGTCATTCAGGGAAAAATATCATAAGCGGAGGGGCAGTAAGTGTCAGCACGATAATAGCATTATTCCAGATATTTCTGAAAGCAGATCATCGATGAATGGTACCAAACACGATCACCAAGGTCTAAGCCAGGCTGCCAGGCTGTTCTCCGACAAGGCGCCCGTGTGTAATTTGCATTCCTGCCTTTTGCAGAAGCGTGCCGAGCTACTTCAGCCATTGCTGCCTGTGGTTTTGAGGGTTACAGGAAAGGAGAAGGATCTTTTATCTGTTGGAAGATGAAGAGGCTCCTCCCACAGGCTTCTTCCCAGTCCTTGTGTGAAGAATGCTGCAAACAGTTTTTCGCGGCGACACACGGAGCGGTTCGGCAGCAGGAATCACGGCGTTTTGCCGGGCTGAGGGGAGCTGTGCGGTGCTCAGTGGGACTGGCAGTGCTGCTCAATCAGCCTTTTGTGGTGCTGCCTCAGGTCGCTAGTGTGGCGGGGAGGGCAGGCTTGCCCTTCTTCTGCCCTGCTCCTGGTCTAACAGACTCCAGAGAGCCATGAGGACAGGCTAAGGACATGACAGCTCTCCAGATCTGCTCGCATTCCCACTTGGTTGGAGCCGAACCAAGCCTCCCAAGCGTTTCCTTGTGAAATGGACATTTTTCAGTCGGGTTGTTTTCAGAGCAAACAGCTCTGCTCTGCAGCTGAAATGCCGGGTGCCACCTCACGCAGCCTCCTTTCGCCCCAGGCAGTCCTGCCCAGGGACCCCGGGTCACGGTACACCCCTTCCCGCTGAACCCTGGGTGACACCACACCATGGCTTCAATAAACCTGCAAGCTGTGACACATTCCATTTCACCAAACAAGTCCTGGCTAGCTGTAACCCTGAACCGAGGTGTGACCTTCGGGCATGGTCCAGTACAATCAATGAGAACCACAGCACGGCCGATTATTACATAGCAGAGTGGAAAGGACGGCAAGGGTGTATGAGTGAATAGCACGAGTCCTGACGACGCCACAGAGTGCCTAACGAGGAAATGTGACTGCATTCCTGAAAAATTACAAAGCGATGCCTATAGGAAGCTTTATAGTCATTCCCCTGGGATAGCATCTCATCCACAACATCTGCTTTTCAGATCTGGCTCATCCCCGACAAAGTGTGTAAATCACCAAATATGCAGAACGGGATTTTTGAAGCAAGCGGTAAGCAACGGGCTTGGGTGGGTGGGGGTGAACTTCATCCTAGTTTAATGCTTCCGAGCTGATAGGATCCGCAGAACCCTACAGGCGTGACAGCAGATCTGGGAGGAGCCCGACGTCTTGGCACAGCACTTTTGTCACTGCAATCAGCAGCCCCAAGGACGCGGGGACATCTCTGCAGGGCTGGAGGTCAGGAAGAGAAGTGGACTCTGAAATGACATATAAGCCGGAGAAAGACTGAAATAAAGGGAAAAGTCTATTTCATCCTTAGTTGGTCAGTGTAAATGATGCAGAATCAATGCAACCACAAACACCGTTGAGGGAACCAGCACCAATCATGTAAGATTTCCTACTGCTGTATTCCACCATCCATACTCCTTCAGAAAACACAGAGACCCATTCACACAGCCCAGATTTCAAATCCTGACTTCTGTGGCTCCGGGAGTGCCCCAGCATTTAACCCACTTTTTGTCTGAGGGTTTTATTGAAATTCTGTAAAACCCTGGCTGCTGTCTCAGCATGCCCGCTTCAGGGCAGGATTTGAGAAAGCCCCCATCACATTTATGAGCGGGAGTTTGATACAGCTCACAGAGGGAATTTTCTGGGTGGGTGTGTTGAAAGGTATCGCCCTGCCAAAGCTGCCCCCATACCCCCACGTGTGCCCTGACTTTTCCTGGCAGCAGAAACAGCAGCTACAGAGGGTCTTCTGGTGGGCAGGGGTTTAAAAGACCAGGAACAGAAAAGCGTACTGGTACCTGTATAAGCATCAAGTGTGAGTGTAGGGAGAAAAAAAAATCAGAGCAGTTGAGTGAATGAGCTGCCTGAATAACTCTTTTTTTTCTTTTTTTAGAAATATTTTTCCTGTGAACTCAAAAGGGAAGTATTTGGGTACCCTTTTGGTCCCAAACCAAATTGAGATAACATAAATTTTAAAAAACCAATATTTTTTTTAAAAAAGAAAACAACAAAGCAAAAACAAACAACACAATTTTCCTTGGTTTTGAACTCCTTTTTAGTTATTTTATGGGTAATTATTTGAAAGGCTAATCTGAGCTTTTCCTGATCTTGCTGAGGAACTATTTGATCGTGACTGGAAATGCCCTAAATGATTCCATTACATACACTTTCAAAAATTCACTTTTGTCCAAAAAACCTGCACCAGCTTTCAGAAAACAACCCTGAAAATATGCTTTAAATAATCAAGTGTTGGTTAGGCAGGCAGAGCTTCACAGGGCAGCTTATTAATATTGTTGTATAGAGAAAAGCATCCCCAGAAGTAGCAAGCTCTGCCTGGCCAGCACACTCCCTCTCTGATTGCATTCAATATTATATTTGGGGTGAAATTACCAAGCATAATAGACCGAAGATTAACTAAATGTAGTTAAAAAAAAATAAAATTAAAAAATGAGGGGTATGGAGACCTAAGGATAAGGGGAATATGCTTAACATTTCCTGAGAGAGTTGCTTCAGGGGCACGGCACTGGAAAGGGAGAGGACCTCTGTGGGGAGAAGTGTACTTGTCCTTCCTAAAGGAAAACAGCCTTTTCCATGATCTAGAGATCATCATAAATGCTGTTAAATTATCCTGAGCTCTGGTCTCAACAATATCCACACGCCAGGCTGTTCTGCAGGTTGCCAATGTCAATATGTACGAGGATTCCCTCTGACTGAATGAGCTGTCTCTTAATTTGATGGAGCAGACCAGCCTTGTTGCACTGAAACAGTTATGCATGGCAGGCTGATGAGAAACAGCTGAAATTTCGCTATTGTGTCTAGTGGACCCAAAAGTAGGTTTCTGTGAGAGTTTCTAGAGATTTTCAAGCAATTTAACTGATTACACTGTATTAAAATTAATAACCAAAATTTTCTCCTTATCAAAACTGCAAAGTAAAAATGTTTTTAGACACTATCTCAATTTTAGAATCGATCTGGGAGGAGAATTTTTGTGGCACTGTTACAAAACATTGAAAAAGCCAAATGCAGCAACTTCTTTTTGTGCCAAGTCCTGCAATTTATAAAGCGGCGTCATTTTTCACTGGAAAGCATCAATTGCCTCTTAATAAATAGAAGATGCTCCCCACACTCACTGTCTCCATATCATTTGGTAGCATACCTAATTATATATCAATTACATATTATATACCTTTGGCATATCTCCTTTTGTTCAGCTAAACTAAAGATCTCTATGAGTTTCAAACTATTGGGATGTTATTTATGGAAATGTGAACAACAGAAAGCTTTGCAGGAATGACTGGGATGCTGTGGAGAGCCGCAGCTCTCAGCTGCTGGCTTACCTGTGGAAGCATTCCCTGACTTCTCTGAACCGCTGGAAATTCTGCCAAGCCTGTCCAGGCCAAATGGCCATAGAAATGCCTAATTGATAAACCAGTGCCCGGCGTGTTGTCACACTTGGGACTGCAGGAATACACCCTCGGCTTCTGAGGAGTCTGTTGGACCATGCTCGGCTGTGCCGAGGAAACCCAGCAAAGACTGCGTCTATTATATGCAGTTTCCTTGAATAAATGTATTATTATTTTTCTTCAGAAGGAAGAACAAAACCTGGGTAAGAGGCAAGTGGAGGTGCTTCCTTAACAATCAAGCCCTCCTTTTGTCCTTGTCAGCAGTTTTATTTGGAAATGCCCGTTCTGCACGAGCTTTAAAAGGCTGGGCTCCTAACAATGCTGTGTCCTCATTGAGGCTGACCTGGAGCAGACCTCTATTTACCAAATATAAAGATGCTAATTATTTCATGTATAGGCCTTAACACGATTACAGTGAGCATGGACACTGGTTGTTGTTATAGCAATCTGAATTAAATTATGCTTGTGTCAGCATAATTAGGGTCCCCCCGTGAGCTTATTGGGCTGGTATTTTAATGTGGCATTGCAGCAGCTTGGTAAAAACAGTGACAATCTCACTTTTGTGTTGGCTGAGAGATTGAAAAAAAAATATTTCTTGAGCAAAACCTGAGGAGGGAGGTCCGGGCTTTATGCAAAGCCCAGAGATGGCTTTCTTGCCCCTTGGAGCATTTCAATAAATGCTCATTAAAAAAAAAAACAAAAACAAACAAAAACAAAAAAACCAACAACAACAAAAAACAAAAAAAAAAACAAAAAACCTAGAGTTATAAAAACCAAACTTAGGCCAGGTCTTCCTTGTTAAACGGGTGCCTTTGCACAGTGGAAACAACCGGAGTATTCAAGCCCTGCAAGGCAAACGAGGGGATGGAGTCACAACGCCAGGGCCCAGTGTGCATACCTAATTATGTATATATTATGTATTATATACCTTTGATATATCCCCTTTTGCTCAGCCGTGTGACTGTCCCTTTGTCTCCATCCTGGGAAGCCACATGGCACTGCCTGCAGCTGCGTGACACAGCTTGGGGAACAGCTGAAGGTGAAAGAGCATCTTCCACCTCCCTTCCTGCTCTTTTGGAGGACACGGCATCCAAAGCTTCGCGAGGGCCAGGCACTTGATGTTTCCGACAGGGGAGCTGCATCTGCACACTGCTTGTGGCTGGCTCTGCTCCCAGTGAGCCATCCCCGAGGACCAGAGCAAGGCGGGCATCCCTGGGGCATCCCTGCCCAAGAGGTGGGATGGCAGGGAGGGATGTGCAGAGCTGCAATGGACCGCACGTGCCTGTCCAAATTGTAAACACTGTCAGCACAGTCCGGAGGGAGCAGGTGTGGGTTTCGCCAGCATCCCCAGCGTGAGTAACTCTGACATGCAGTTCGGCTTCTTAAAAAGGTGTTAATCCGTCAGAGGTGTGAGTCTTGTGGTGGCAGCAGAGAAGCAAGCAATGTGTTTCAAGCCTGCGTGGTCAGTACCACAGGGATCTCAGCACAGCAGAAAATCGCTGTGTCAGATACTTGGTGGGATGCTTAGCTTCCGGAAGCACACAAAAAACGAGCTGCAATCTAGGCAAATGCATGGCAGCCGATGGGGTGACATGCACATTTTGAATTATGCAGGTGCTTAAGGAATTTGTGAAACCGGGGGCTGTAATTTACTTACATTTCCAGCCCTTTTGCATAGTTTGATTTTCTGTATATATTGTGAAGTCGGAAACAAGGAATCAGGTCCTGTCTGTCATACAGACAAGAATCGTGCATTTACCACATGCTTTCCAGGAACTCAGTCAGAAAGTTTCTGAGTATGTGACCTCATTAGGCTTGTGTTCTCCAGGACCATGGTAACCCACAAATGTGGAAGAGGCCAGGAGGGAGCCTGCTCACAGCAGAGACCACCGATGCTCCAAGACACCGGCTTCAAAACTGTGGAGGACCATGGTAACAGCAGAGCAGCAAAGAGCTTCCCTGGCGCTCAGTATATCCCACCCCCCTCGTAGGCAGTAAAATGAAGAAGGAAATGTTACCTTAAAGGCTGGTACTTCCAAGCATTTATTTACACCATACGGTTGCCAGCATTAATTGCCCTAAGAATCAAATACTGTGGTAGGAAAAGTTTGCGATCAATAACTAATGTTTGCCGTTAGGCTTGTTAGGGGTGAGGGGTAGGTAGGCTTAATCGAGTCTTGTCGTAACTGACCTCCTGATGGCTCGTGGCAGATTTTCTCCCACCCCAGAGCAGTGGTGGGACAGCGCCGGCGGGGTAATGTAATGCTCGAAGGCTGGATTCAAATCCTGTGTGGCTTCATTGTTTATTGACAAGAGCTGGGGAAGACTTTTTGTTGGAAATGGGATCGCCACCCAATGCATTCATCATTCGGCTGTCATTAAGCACCTTCCTCTGTCCTGCTGTATCTGTTTCTCCATGGGGATCGGTCCCTGTATGGATACAGGGCACATCCATTGCCAGCGGGAGGGCCAGACCTGCTCATGAGGGGCTGCCCCACCGTGCGGAAGCCCACACACCCTAGCAGAGACCCAGCAGCATCAACAAAAATTATTTCACCCTTCCAGGGATGACACCACCAACTCTGATGCCTCCCACTGCCCTGTGTGAGTGGCATTAATCCTCCTCGCAGTCCAAGGAAAGCTCCTCCTGGGCCCAGACAGGTCAAACATCCAGACTGCCAGGGCTTTACCTTCCCTGGGTGATGGGTCCTCTCCAGCTCCAGGCAACACCATCTCTTGCCCCCCTGGCTCCTGTGCTTGAAGGAGCCAGCCCAGGGATGCTGCCCAGCCTCCTGCCCAGGGGCGAGGAGGAAGAAGGGTGACGGAGGTGGGAGGATGCACACTGTGGGGCTGGATTGACACTGGCAGCAAAGCCACAGCTGCCCCTTTTTAAGGCAACAGTCTCAGCTTGTGGCCAAAGCCAGCCCTATACTCCAACAGCAGGACCCAGCCATGAAAGCTGACAAAGCATCTGATCACAGCAGCTGGAGGGGAAAGAGCAATTATTCACGCAAATACATGTTGGTAAGGTGTTTTTCCATGTGGCACCTGACACAGAAGCACCTTCCCTCCCTCCCTCCCAGCAGCGGTGTTTCTCCCGTACGGCTGCTTTCAAGGCGATGCGGTTGGGTCATGGATTCATCTGCAATGGGTGTCTCAGCACAGCGAGGCAGGGGGGAACCTTCCTGCTGTCAGCAGTCACGGTGGCTGCATTTTATCCAGGTTCAGTCTATGGGTCTTAATATAGATCTTTGTTATGCGAGATTAAGTACTCTTCGTGTGAAAGCACTGCTTTTTGGAACAACATTTCAATGAGTTTATTATAAGAGCACTCAACAAATCGTGGGGGAGACAACAGGCTATTTCGGGAATTGAAAATTAACTCATCATATTAGCATGGAGCTATTATAGGCACCTTCAGAATTAAAAAAAAAAAAGTTATAAAATTAAAGAATCAGGCTTCAATAAAAACAAATGGCAAATCTTTATGGGATGTGTGTCAGTTCCCTGTGGCCCATAAAGGTAACTCAGTGTAAACCCAACTGTACGAACTTATGAAACAGCTCTTATAAGCTAAGCTGACACTGTAGGGCATGGGCTAAATGCAATTGAATAGTTTCACAAAGTAATGCGACACAGATATCAAGAGGACGCACATAATAGCCTGCCTTCATCGTCACATCAGCAGAGCCCTTCGTCTGAAGCGAAGGCGCAAAACCGGTTCATTATTCCTGCGAAGGACTCCTGGTACTAGTGCAGCCTGAGCACCATTAACGTTGGTACTGCTGGACGTTTTATACCGACTGGACTTTTGCTGTTCCTTCCTGCATTTGAGAAGAATTATTCACCTGTAGCTCTTGTGCCGTGGGCAGACGCAGCGGCTGTACCAGGCAGGCAGCGGGACGGGACCAGAAACGAGAGCTTTGCTCAGCTGTTCTTCTGTCCCCATGGCCGGCATCTCTGCCCGTGAGCCGCGGAGAGAGAGATTTCTTCCCCATATGTAACTCTGCTCTACAGAGCGATCCCACAGCAGCAGGCAGGCTGACAGCCTGGCACGGGGACCCCAGCCCCCCGCTGCCCCATCCCTGGCATGGCTGGGGGCTCTGTTTTCAAAATCTCATCCTCTGTGTCTAGGTAGAGAGCAACGGCTCCAGAGCCCGGCTAAACTTGCCATTTCATGTACAACTATCCACTGGAGAACCATTGCCAATTCTGATGGTGTTTTTCCAGAAAACTGTATTTGGAAACTCGTACCCTGAATTTAAAGGCGACTCCCCTCTTTTTACAGCATGCAGGTATTTTGCCCGCACGTTGGTATTCCTCTACCCGCTGCACAGAGGCATTTACACAGCGTGAAGCAGGTCTGACAGCGGCAACAGAAAGCAGGGTGCAGCCCTTTCTGTATCTACGTACACACTCTTAGGTGCCTAACAGTGCTCCACACTAAAGAGGAAAAAACTACACCACCACCACCACCACACCTCCCCACTCCCCAAAAAAATGTCCAGCCACATTAATCTGTAAAGATAAAACCAAATTCCTCTTTGTACCCCATTCAGGACAGGAAAAAAAACCAGACCATTGTAAACATATTTACTTACAGTTACGGAGCAGGAAGGGCTGGCATGTTTCAGACAAAAACTGAGATCTGTTCAGCAGCGAGGACCTCATATAAAAATGGGAACAAACCAGCACGGCAGCAAAATCAACATTTGTTTTAGCTTGAGGAACTGGGATCCGGGTAAATTAGAAAACCTCACATTCCCACTCCAGAACCAGACTTCACGCTAAGAAAGGAATCAAACGCACAGCCAGGGAAAAACTCTTCTGTCACAGATTTTATGAGAGGGCCATCTCCTTCCGTTACATCTGCACCACTCTCGACGATATGTCAAAATCATATAGCCTGAGGAACCCATGTCCTTATGGTGGAGGCATAAAATATACATACGCATTATTAAAATTCCATTTGTTTTGTTCAGTCTGCAACACAAGACCTTGGAGGCGTTGTTGCCTTGAAGAGCAAAGACCAGTTTTGTTAGTTAAGGAGCGTAAATGCTAATTCGTGCTCTGATATTCACCTCCCTGGAAACTTCAGCTCTGGCACTTACGCTGCAGTTTCCATACCCGTGCGGTACGGAGCTGAGGAAACGGCACCGTGTGTCCTTGCAGGGCTGTCCTGAGCTGTTGAGGGTTGAACCCCGCTCTGTGTTTTTAAAACCTGCTTCTTTCTCAAGAAGCCAGAGGTCTTTTCAGGGAGTCATCTGGTCTTCCCCGGTCCCCCTCGCGACGGGCTTTGAAGCTGTTCCTGGAGGAGAGAAGGAAGGGGGATGGAAAGGCAGGGCACGGGCGCAGGGCACGCTGCCTTTCAGAAGGATGCTGCAGCTTCATGCGGGGAGCAGCCGGGTGATGCAGCGAGCCCAGCGCACGTCGCCCACGGTGGCCCCCGCGGTGTGCTCCAGGTGGAACAGCAGGCACCCCCCACAGTCAGCCTGCCAGGTGTCAATATTATGCTACAGGACAAGTCATGCATTCCAAACCTCCGCTGTCACTCATGCCGTGGAAGAGGATTAATGACCTGTGTAAGGACCAGATAGAGCTGGTACTAACAAGTATCAATCTCCCTCCTTTCTGTACTATTCAGATTTGCACCTTAGCACAGACCAAGCCGGCTTCTGAAACTTCCCAGAGGTCCTAGCCAAAAGCACCCAGAGCCTCACGCCAGGCTGTGCTGGCGACATAACGTGCTCCTGTCTCCCCTCTGGAAAGCTCTGTTTGCCCCTCTTCTTGGGATGGTCAATATGCCTGCGCCTCACCTGCCTCGTGCGTCCTGACAGACCCACATTACCGTACTTCACTGACCCTCAGGGAAGAAGTAAAACCATCCCCAACCACCACACATCCATAGCAATTTACCCTGGCCACTGCTATAGAGTCTCTCAAGCCGCTGAAGACATGAACATCTCGGGTCTGTCCAAGACAGGCAACCATAAGGCTGATGTGTCCAGCCATGGCTAGTCTAGGCTTGAGATCCTTGGATCTTAGGAATAAAGAGTTGTGCCAATTTGATAGGCAACAATACACAATGTGTAATGTGTGAGCAGTCTGCTGCTGACCAGAGCATGGGGCACCCCAATGAAAGGTGTAAGCTCAGTGGAGCTGGTGTGGGACTGCAGCCTTCCTCCCTCTCCACCGCAGGTTTCTTCTGCAGTGACTGGGAGTGAGGCCGCAGAATAAAAAACAATTGGTATGATACAGCTGCAGTACTGATGTCAGCTGTGCATAACCCAGAGCATGGAGAAAGAAAGCGAGAGCACATTGCGTATGAATAATAGCAGGTCTCTGCGAAGTCATGTGACCAGTCAGCTGGTGGATTAACAATTTTAGCAGCTGTTCCCACCAAACTGACTCTCCTGAGGGAAAGCATAAAAGAAAAGCCTTTTTTTTTTTTTTTTTTTTTTTTTTTTCCCTGAGAAAGAAACCCTCTTAATGGAGTCCTCAGTATCAAATAAAGCATTGAACTATAGCTGTAATATTGATTTTCGTGATGTGTCCCAGACAGCGAGAAATCCTTTGAGCCACCATAGTTTGGCCACTGGAGAAATGCAGTCTAAGATGATACAGACGTATGCATCAGGGTGGATGACTGACACAATCGATTCCCACATTCCCATGACACTTGGCTCTTGAAATTTGGTATACACATACATCAGGGATGGAGCTGCATGCAAGTACTTGGAGGAGAAGCAAAATTCATTTTTGATCTTTCTTTCTGAGATTACCAGGAGGTCACCTTTTTTGTTAAGGCTGGTCTCAAAAACTAATGTTCCCTTTAAGTTGAGATTTTGAAATTCATTCTGGTCCTCCAATTATGAAAAAAACCCCACACAACTTCAAAATCCAGTATTTCTTCACAAAAAGGTCATCACTCTAATATTCTATCTTTCTATTTCATTTTCCATCTGTGGGACATGTAGGACATAGAACTTCCAATTTGGAGAAATTAAGGTCATTTGAGGTCACTTGTTTGGGTTTTTTTAAGCTTTAGGCAGGACACCTTGGAAAGGGGAGCAAGCACATTGTAGATGTTGGTGCTGACTGTCACTGTGAGCTACCAGCTCAGCTGCAGTCCCTTAATAAAGCTTTGAGGTCTGTACAAAGAAGATCTTCTTTCTGGATGAATCCGAGCACACATACGCAGGAGCTTCCGCAGTAAATAACAGTTTGACAGTTACGTTATTGTTTCACGATGCTCCTCCTTACTAACACTAACTCAGCGATGTGCTAAGATCCAGAACCTGAAAATTATTTAGCTGTCTAACGAAGAGTAAAATCATTGGAAGAGAAGTGTCTTAAAGCACCGTGGAAGGTGCTTTAGGTGTCTCGTTTCCATAGAAATGTCAGCTGGCTGAGCATCACATTATTGACACCTCTTGCTCTCTGAAGAGCATGCCATGATCTTTTCCAATCCTTCTAAGATGAGTTTCCACATTCAGAAGCAGGAACCCTGTGGAGTTCGTGAGGAATTTTGCTGTTGCTAAGAACTTTCCAGGACAAGTGCTCAGAGCCTGTGTTGGGCAGTCAGGAGTCTGCACTTGGGCATGAGTACTGACGTCCTTGCTGTGGTGCAGTCTTGTCCTAAATAACCCTGAGATTTGCCAACCAGAGGACAGGTCAGAGCTGGCGAAACATCTCTGCAATGCTGAGGAACAGCACAGTGATGGTGGAGGCAGTTTAGGTCAATGATTATGAAATTCTGCACCCAAAATGACATACAGATAATCTATATAAATCTTTAAAGCCCTCACAGGATTAAATTTAAAATGATCTAATATCAGGCTAATGCTTTCCTCGCGCAGAACACACTGCTGCTGAGCAGGAGCTGTAGGCAAGCCTCAAACCATTCCTTTCCAGCCAGCCACCATGGGGTGGGTCACTAATCACAGCTTGTCTCCCCCTTCCCCAAGTGTCCACCTAACAAAAGGCTATTTCCAGGACCAAGAAACTGAAACACCAGAGGAATGTGAGTGTTCAACATCTCCCATGTTCTCTGCAGCTTCCCGGGCAGAATCAAAAAGTCACAGACGTGCCTAAACCCTTCGAAGAAACTAGTACTTGATTCAAAAGCCTGAGACACCTCGAAATGTAACCCAGGTGAACTACCCCTAGCACAAGGCGACAGAAAGTTGTCACTTCTCTCTTACCTACAACATTAATTCTGAGCAGGACTGGATTGGCATGGGTTGGAAGAGCAACAGGTGTTGAAGAAAAAGTTGGGAGGTCAAACATCCTTTTTGTCAGAAACTATGAAGTTCATTTTTAATCCTAGTGGACATCTCTGTAGGCTTCCTAAAATATTCCCCCTCAAAAGATATTATGCATTTGCTCTTGCAGCAGCTACTCCACAAAGGATAACATAATGCCTGGCTTTCCTCGAAATTCTCTCTACATGTCTGTCCTTTGACTGGGAGCTCGTCTGATCAGACAGTGCTTGGCACATTTCTAGCATGGACTTGTGATGAATTAATTGTAGTCAAAGAGAGACCTCTAGGTACAGACAGATTGCTCACCTCCTTGGAGGAGACATCGCTTTCTTGTGTCCCGTATCTGCAAATGTTAAACAAGAACCCCAACACCACCCTTCCTCATCGGTCTGTTGGAAAATTTATGTTCAGGGGCTGAACAATGGGAAAGGCAGCAGCACATCCCACCCAAGAGCTCTGAGCAAACCCCCATCTCCTTCTGTTTCCAACCAGGAGTAGGCATGAGGCCATTGGGATGTGGAGAAGACATCCATCTCTGAGCTACTGGAGATGAACCCTGGAGTGTTCCCTGCCGTCTGTGGGCACCACAAACCCAGCACTCCCCAGGAGGAGCCAAGAGCCCTACAACAGCAATTTCTGCCTCCTGAGCAACCTCTGCAAGCAAAACACTCCTTTCCCTAAACACCTCTCAGCATGAAAAGCAAATGGCAAACTCAGCGAGAAAGGAACAAAAGGAAGGAGGTTGAGGGTACGAGTCTCCTCCACATACCCATTTCCACACCTATGTTAGCGCAACACATGCCCCAGGGGGGAATGAAAGTCACCGAACACTCTCTTGGGAGGTTTTTGGTGCAAAGGCACAACCTAACCAAATCACAGAATCACTGAACTACAGAACGGCCCAGGTTGGAAGGGACCTCAAAAAATCATCTGGTCCAACCTGTTGAGCCTAAGCAAGGTTATCTAGCACCCTGCATCTCGAGAACATCCAGTGGTGGGGACTCTACTATGTTCCTGAAGAGGCTGTTCCTCTTAGATGTTTGTGTTCCCTAGAAGCTGTCTGGTTCTGAGGCACAACAAACCAACACAAAAAAGAGCCATCCTCCTGCCCATGGCAGCAAAGACTCTGACAAGGCAGCAGGTATAAGTAGCTACTCATGGGAAAACAAGAACAACTGATCTGTGACCAAAACCAGCCTGCATGACTTGGCTGTGCAGGACACTGAAGCATCTTAATATGACACACTCAGATGTGTGCTTTTTCTGCCCTTTGTCAGCGCCGAGTGTAACAGAGGATATTTTCAACCAAAAAAATCCAGTTTCTTCCAGAAGAAGCAGTATTAGCATGTGGAAAAGGTGATGAGTAATGCTGGACAAATTAATTTTGTTGCAACATTTGTTTTATGAAAAGCCTCCAATGAACCTGTTTAGTTTATTTCCAGAAAGCGATGCTCTTTACTGATGACTGACTTTTACCGACGGCTGTCTTAGAAACCCCCAAATGATCAGTCTGGGGGTTGTCAATGTGGTTATTTGCAGGTGATGAAGAAAGGAAGTAAATAAAAATATGATTTGACATTTCATTAGTAATGCTAGAGATGGCTGTGCACAGAGCAGAGGCAATGAATATTGCACCTGCTGGAGTGCAAGCAATAAAGGCAAATGCATAGCCTGCTCTGACCTCTGGCCTTCATTACGCAGAACAATATGCCATTCCCTGTATCCGAAATCATTCCATGCTTGTGAAAGCAGCAACCAGTGGCTGGATTTACATCCACCCAGCCGGAGTTAAATTGCTCTGATTCAGCTACCTCCTTCCTTTCTCTCTTGAACATAACCTGTCTTCTAGCTCAACTGCTGCCTTTCCAGTTGGGAATAAGCCACTGTTTTAAAGAAAAAGAACCGTGTGGGCGGAATGAAATGCTTGGAGGATATATGCTCTGCCATTTAGGTTTTTTTTTTGGTTTTTTTTTACCCTAATAAAGAAAGGGTGCAAAAAAGATGCCAGAATCCAAAGCACAAACCCAAGTGTGCAACTGCCTCTTTGAGCTTCTTTCTCGATCATTTAGATAACCAGGTAACAAAGGCAGAACACTAGGTTCTAATTTCCAGACTAACTCCAAGCAATCAGCGGTGACTAGTCCAAATACTGTAATGGTAACAAAGATTAACATTAAAGTGATATTCCTCTACAAAGAATGTAGCAATTCACGCAGTTTACAGTGGTATAAATAAGCTCAGACTTTGACCCTGTAGGAACATACAATCAGTCAGTGAGCTACCCTGTGAACAAAAAGCCATTGCCTTGTATTTGATACTTGACGAGATTATGAGAAAATTATATGTTTTGTGTAAAACATAGTGCACAGGCTTGTGCCACTGCAGCCTGAAGGAAAGGTTACATCCACAACCCATTATTAACAAGAACCTTATTTTTCTCCTGGTCATCTAGTTCTTAACTTAAGAAGAAGAGCATCTAGAAAACACCGTGTTGCTTTCCCATCTAGTGGGGGTGGTAAGAATTATTTCCCAGCTCCAGCCTTTCACACAGTGCCCACGTTTGGCTCGTGAGCAGCCCAGCAGCCAGTCCCAGAGAGATGTGCCTGGGGAAAAGCTGGATTTGGAGCCCACGAACACCCAACCTCCCTGGCAGCTTCTGCCAGAGGGAGCGAAACTCAGCCGAGCACCACGACCTCCCTGCCCCCCTCACGCTGCTGGCCCAGCGCACACCCCACCGCTGGGTGCGTCATGGGAGAAGGTCTAAAGGTGTTCGTGGTAGAGCTGGGTCCTCCTAATGGATCTGAGCTTATCTTGACTAAGGAAATTAGCTTCACGTGTGTGTAAATCTAGAGAGAGAGACACGTAGTGAAAGATATATGTTTATCTATGTGTAAATATACACAAGGACATAGATAGATAGGAAGTACATAGCAATATGATATATCCCTCTTTACAGATAGGCAACAAAATATTTTTTGTGGCCAGTGATTCCCGTCTCCCTTTGGAGAGCTGGTCAGTCTCTGCCAGGCTCTGCTTGCTGGGTTAGCCCTCTGCCTCTTCCTCTGTTGGTCATCTCTCTCCAAAGAATGACTGATTTATACTGCTTTATGCCTGAATTAATTAATGTCACATTGCAGCGTGGATTCCCTCGTTGACTTGGCTGCTCACATGCACGCACACCTTTCCAGGAAGCAATTCAATGGCACCCAGGAAACTTGTATTAAGGCATGAGCTGATGGTGAGAAAACTAAATTCCTCACTGGAAGCTAGTGAGGAGTAACTATGGTGGTGGCAACACCGTCTAGGTGCTGCACAAATAGCAGAGCCCTTGCTAGAGACGCAGGAGATACACAAAGCATTAGGCACAAGCTTTTCTACCTGGCCATGAATTCAGATGTGAAGCTGTTCTGTCGGGAGCTTGCTTTCGGCTTTACCTTGCTCTCTGATTTGGAGGAGTATTGCGGGCAGCAAGGGACAGAGCTACCCATAGTTCTCAACAAAGCTGCATCGTAGCACCCGCTAGTACAGCATCTACGGCATCCATCATGGGTGGGAGACACCAGCAGAGCCACTTGGGCACAAAGCGGAGCTGAACCGATGTCCCTGTAGGTGGGTACAAGCTGTGCCCGCAGAGCTCCAAGGGGTACAGCGAGTGTCCCACCTCACCTCCCACCTCTCACCTGCAGGGCAAATGGTCAGTGAGAGACGAAGTAAATAAAGCCCACCTGCGGGAAAACAGCGCTCAGCTCTGCTCCCGCATCACCGAGCCATTTGTGAGAGCATTGGCCTAACCCAAGTGACACCGTCAGCAGGTTCCAGCATCAAACAGAAAAAAGAAAGTAAATAAAGAAAATGAAACCTTTCCGATAGCATAATGATTTATTGTTTGCTTTTCGAGTGCAAAGGGCAGGTGGGGCGTCTGACCCTGGTGGGGATTCAGGGGAAGTCAGCATTTCTGTGCCTTTTAAAAATTTCCCTCATCATTTCTAACAAAGAGGCAGTGAGAAAGGAGGAGGTGTCACGATCATCTGGATGAGTGAACTAAATGGTCCGTCTTACTGCGGCACCTGCACAGAAATTAGTGGGAGAAGGCTGGTTTCTGAGCCCTGGTGGATCACACCTTCACTCTACGTGGCAGTAACAGAGACAGCACCTGGTCTTACGTAGGGCTTACCATCTGTAGCACTCGAAGTACAGGACTAATCCTTTGAATGACTTGATCAAATACGGAGTCAGGAGTTGGCAATTCATTCTCAGAAGAGGGCAAGGGCAGTCGCAGCCATGCTCTCGTTTTGTCCTGTTAACATCAAACCTTTCTGTGACACTGAACGAACCAAGAAGCGTAGGGCCAGGCTGCAACGTCGATCAAAACATAGCCAAGATGCCAAGCCCAGACTCTGGGCACTGTACGTGAGCACATGTTTAAAACCAAGAATGCACCCTCCGCTGCTACGGCCACCGAAGGCGAACGTCCAGCATCCTTGAAACGCTGCTTTGAACCACGGTCTCTGGATCTGGGCCAAGAGAGAAAAAAATTCCTGGCTCCGGTGATCTTTGCAACCTGCCCTCAGGTATATAAATCTCAAGGCACCTCATCTAATTACAGTTTCAAGAGCAAAATATTGGAGGAAGTAGTTTTTAAAAAAATGTTGCCATCACTTCTGCTGCATAGATATTTATGATCTCATCTCTGTCTGCAGGGTCAATACTTCCACCTAGAGGTGGTTCTCCATAAGAATGTCAAATTTATGTTGACGCTTTTGTAGAGCCATTCTGCAGAAATGAATGGGCTGGAGACTGGGGAAAGCTCATGTCTGCAGTCAATTATTCCTGTTTGGCAGGACTCCTTCCTTCAGTTTTTAAGTTGTAGCCGATCATTTTCCTGTGATGATGCACAGACCTGGTGCAAAGCATGGGCGCAGGCAGGAGCTGCAGCGGGTTAGCTGCGGAGCCAGTGAGCAGCTCAGAGGAGCTGGAACTCTGACCTGGCTACTTTTAAAATCAAACCTCGTCTTTCCTGGCTGGCTGGAGGGCTAGAGACAATGTAAAGGGAGCTTTCTCACCCTGTCATTGATGATGGCGCCTGAAGTCTCTGCTTGGAGGGGATGAAATCCTCCCTCCAGCTGGGCAGAAGGCATCTGCAGAACTTCATCCTTAGCACACGCAGCAGCAGCACTCAGGCCCTCGGCAGAGGTGTGCCTCACCGATTTGCTTTCATGGGCATATCTTGTACCCTACAGCCTTAATATATGTGTGTGTGTGTGTGTGTGTGTGTGTGTGTGTGTGTGTAACTTCAAGCATACTCAGATACAGTTGCTCTTATTTCTGACAGCAGCAGACTAAAACAGGTCACATGTATTTCATAATTGTGACCTCATACAGAGGCAAACGGTGAGTGTATTCGTTTTAAAGTATCATATTATTTTCAGCTTTAAATTTTCCTTTTGATTTTGGAATGCAATCAGCATTACATTATTCTGCATTGTGAAAACCCTCAACAATTACACTGTTCTTGGAACACCAGAAAAGTTAAGTCTGTCAAAACCAAGGATGCCGCCTTGCAGGCTATGAATTAAATCCTGATCGCATTGAAATCAGTTGTACAATTTAATTCAGTTTCAGGGAAGCCAAAAATTTATTGCCAACCATAATCACTCAGAAACTGGATGCACCACCTTCACAGGGGCTTTTTACAGAGCTTCGTGTCTGGGTTTTGCAGAATTTAGCTGAATATAAGATTTCTGAAAAATCTTGATGGGAAACGTCCCACTTTGATGTCTCCATGTTTAAATCAAAGTTCTTCTTTAGCTGAAAGTATTTCATAAAACAAGTTGAGTTCCTAAAATTCTGTTTGTGCATTTGATATAAAGAGCTTGTTGGGTCTTTGAGTGTGGGGTTTTTTATTTGTTTTGCTTTTTTCACAAATGCTGCTCTGCCGGCAGCTTTGTGCTGAAGGGGTAGGAGAGCAGCAGCATGCAAAGCTCTGCCCTGCAAGCTGCTCAGTCATGCCCGGCACAGCACAGACGCTTTTTCCATGTCAGGACGTGGAGCAGCATGGTTTAAGATCTCTCTCCGTGTGCTGCTCCTTGCAGGTGACTGCATCATCCCTGGCCAGCATCCCGCCGCCAACCACAGAGCATCGCACCTGGGGCTCACAGAAGCTCCCCCTCAGTCTTCCCGTGCTTCAAGACGGGAGTACAAATCTTGCTTTTTCTTCTGTTTTCCTGAAGGAGCAGGCACAAAGAACGCAACTGCTTAGCATCCTGATGTCTTAGCTGTAAAATGGGAATAACGCGCTGCTTCTACCTTACAGAAACCCCATGAGGATACACCAGGGCTGGTAAGGTCTGGCTGAGGTCTGAAACTCCCTGGCATGCAGCATCCCGAAATGCCTTGTTTGCTCCCCTCCTGACCCCCATGCATCTCCTGACAAGAGAAACAGATGGCACGCAGGACTGTGGGGTCCCTCACGGTTTTTGATAGGCTTCACCTAGGGGAAAGAAAAAAAAAATCTGTTCCTTTTTATTACTATTATTTTATAGTTTGGGAAAAGAGAACACAGGTGATATGTCTGAAAACCTTTTCTGCATAATTTCCTTGGTTATACTATCTCAATAACTATCGTGATTAAAGTAAAGCAGCTCCATCAAGTGTGGACCTTTAACTTGGCCCAATGGTATTTAAAGACGGTTCCTTAGAGGGAAAGGGAAGAACTGTATGATGAAACCTTGTCTTTACTGTCCCACCTTCTCAGTTACCAGTACAACCACACTGAAATCTACATTCTAAGGCAGTGCTTGGACCACAGACATGTATCAGTAGAAAAGGATGGTGAACCTGAGTGTGCAGAGTCCTTCTGCACATACAAAGATACTTCGCTATTTTGTCAGTACTAACCAGCACTAATCAAACCTATCCATTAAAACACCAGACCAGTAATGCCCAACCTTTTTTTGCCCAACCTGGAAAAGCCATTGGGCTTTTCCAGCAGCAGCTAAGTCCTTCTGCTCTACCCTTGTCACGCTACTGCTGCAAGATGCTGTCAGCAGCAAAGCTGCTCACCGTACCCAAAATCAACGCAGCGCGCTCCCAAGTGGCTGCTGGAAGGAGGCTGAAGGCCTGACACATTTGGGCAGCCTGTAGCTGGTTGACAGGCCATTGACCGAACATCCCAGCATCAGACAAAATTCATCAAAATCAGTCCCACCCCCTCAGCAAGCTAACTTGCCACCGCTGAGTGCGGCAACAGCAAAAAAAGCTCTCCATGCTAACTCCAGGTGAAATCCAGAGGAAAAATCCAGAAAAACTCTAAAGCATGGCAAATACTACCTTCTGAACCTGCAGGCGGTTTGTCATTCCTCACCCATTACACCTTGCCCCAAACCAGTTAACGGCACCGAACACCAGTGGCTATGGCAGGGGAGCGCACTGCTCCCCGTGCGGGACGCTGACGGGTACCACAGCCAGGTGGAACCTTAGAGGTAACAGGAGTGGATCTAAGCACTACACAGAAACCAGCAAGATTGGCATCCAAAAAACGAAGCCTTGACGTTGCTCTCCGAGTCCATGAGGGCTGTGCTCTGCCAACTTCGCAGAGATGGAACCGCCACCCAGGACGTAGTTTTCTATAGGAGTGGAGAGAGGAACCTCCTTACTCGAGATATATAACTGGGTAATCCATCTCACGAAGAAAAGCGGGATCACACAGGGAAAAGGTTGCTACTATGCGGGGGTTTTTAATATTCTGTTCTGCACAGAGGAAGTTAATAGTTAACCAGCCAGGTCCACATGGTAGGTTTGATAGTAGGGAGGGTGTGAATGAGGAAGATTAAGGGTTGTAGAAACGCGGTTGTGCAGCTATTCAGCTGATTTGTATGAATGTCCTAGCGGTTTTACCCATGCTTCTTCCTTTTTTCCTTTTTTAAAAACACACATTGGATGCAATCCTGATGCCTCTGAGATGAATGGAAAAGAACATTGACTCACTTTGTGTGGGCACCGTGGAAGAAAGTGGTGGTTTGTTTTTTTTTTTTCAGGGGGAACTTAAATAACAGGCTGGATGGACCAGCGTAGTGAAAGACGACCGAGACTGCTGTGCAAAAGTGGTTGGCGGTGTTGTGATTTTATTTTTTTTTATAAAAAAGAAACTAGGGCAGAAAAAAGATCGTAGGTGGCTTGCTATTTCATTGAGGGGTGGGGGGTGGTGGGGTGAGCACAGCCATTTTGGAAAGCTGAGCAAATAGAGTGCCGTTGGGTAGTCACGGTGCTGAGCTGGGAACATGGGGAGCTACATTTTATCCCTGATTTTAACAGCAATCAAAAATTCATGCCAAGCAAACCATTTTCCCTGTGCTGCCTCCTCCAGGCCCCTTCCCCACAGCTGTCCCCCAGGGCTGCCCTGCAGCACGAAGCAACGCTTCTGACTCCATGTTTCTCCAAGGATGGTTTAGCTAGAAAGCCCTAAATTGTTTTAGACCCACTTTTCCTCTTCTTGGCAACCATACGGGTGAGCTTGTGCCTGCTGGACCCCACCATGCAGCAGCAGGTCTGTGGCTACCCCGATGCTGGGGCTTTCAGCTCTTTGCTCAGCGGCGCGGCTCCATCCCTGGCAGCACAACGTGCACACAGGGTCCTGGGCTTCGCTCCTGGTGGCCTTGACTTGAAGAAGACCTCAGCAATCATCTGGAGCAAGGCTTGGTGCTTGCACTTTTGGCAAAGTCATCTGATGTATTAGCTGTCCGCTTCTCACACCTCCCATTGTAATAATACAAACAGTAAATAACAAATCGTAGTGGCAGGCATTCGCTATGAGTAAGCGTTACCCAGACCATAAAACTCAAACAGAAACAACAAAGAAATGTTCTGCCGCGTAATTACAGCTGGAAATATTTCACGCATTTAGTAGCGTGAAGTAACATCAATAAAAAGAGAAAGTGCACTCAGGATTCTAAAAATAAATAAATATTTATTTGACAATTGGTAACTGAATAAATTACGTTCACAGTCTCTTCAAACGAGGCTGAATATTTACTGGGTGAGCCAGAGACCCGTGACTTGGCTGAGCCGTAAGCAAAGCTGCTGAGCTGGGGATGCGCTGCCGGCAGGTTACGTTTTGCTCTTAGCCCCAGTTTTAGGGCACGCTGCTGCCTGCAAGCCATTGCCTGAGAACTTACTTCGTGCCAACATCATCCAAACTTTTGGACAGACGGACTGTACCCACCTCCTCCAGCAAAGAAGCAGAAATTCCTGCCTTTTGCTCCTGATCCCACGGTTTCCCAGCGCTCGAGGAATGTGTCAGGCAGCCCCATCAGAGAGCTCGACACACCTCCACAGTCAACCGCAGGGTAAGGGGACACCCACCTCTGTTTTGGTCACTTAGCATCTTGTTAGTGCAGTCAGACAGCGTAAGGTCCCAAGAAAGAGAGTAGCAAGAAGCAAGCTGAGCGAAAAGCTCTGAGCTGGGAACGTTATTTGCTCCCTCTCCACATTTGAAAGGCTTCAGGAAAAACAAGGAGCAAGCAGTGGACTGGATTACATCTTGTGAAGGGGCTAAAATCTGCCTACTGGAATTTATTACATCTTTTACAATATACACTGTGGCAATTTATTGGTACCCTGTATTGGATCCTTGTGTTTTGCATGACCACAATAATAGTAACAAACTCCTATTTTTATTTTTATTTTTTTATCAGCACATAAAAAAACCAACACTATCCACCCCCGAGCCTTGCTAGCTTACTGCATTAACATCACAGACCTCTTTCGTTAGGTCATCTATCGCATCTCTCCAACGCCTAGCACAGAGTACAGTATGCACAATTTATCCCGGTTCCAGCAAGGCATCTTCCCAGGAATAATAGATTTTTATCATCACAACTAGAAGAAATCATAAAAGATAGGCAGACCTGTGTCTTAGAGATTACTGCTGTGATGAACTCTACACTTTAATATGAATGAAGATATTATATCCATTCTAAAAATATATAAATAAAATGTAGGGAAAGATCCTTATCCGTTTTGGAGCGTTGTGGCTCTGTTGATTTTGGTGGAGCTATATTAATTTACATGAAATTTAGGGCCATCCCTGCATTTCCAGTGCACCCTTCTCAGCTGAAGAGTAGAAAAAAAGTATAGAAAACACAAGAGGAGGTTAATACTGTAGATCTACTCCTTCAACCTGAGTATAAGTCAAGATTACAGAAAGTAAAATCTTGATCTTATTTCTAATGGTGTATATTCTTTCCTTGGGATTATTTCTGATTTTCCAAGTTTGGGTCAGGCACAGGTGCACAGGATCTAGATCACATCCTTAAGGCTCCCTCTGATTCAACACCTAATAGTGCTTATCAGTCGCTGATTTAAAAGGGGCAGCAGTCGTCGAGTAATTGATGCCTTATCTGCAAGAAATAATTCTCTTGACAGAAGTCTCTGAGCAACACAAACCCAATTATTATTTCCAGAAACTTTTAACTACAGAAAAATGCATCCTTGAAAAAGAGCAATCTAATTCCTAGTGGTAAAACCTCATAATTCAACTGTTTCATTCACTTTTAATAATTTACAGCCTTTCCCCTGGAGAAGGCTATGTGAGGTGATCGGAGTGGCCATCAATGAGATGAGGTGAACTTGCTGATACTCTTAATTAATTGTCCTGTGTCTGTTGGTCTCTGCCCAATAAGAGCTTGTGGTGGCTTCATCAACTAGAGTGTTGAAAAATATTTTAAAAAAAAACAAACCCTGTTATCTACAGCTGATAAACCTAGCCTGTTCTTTAAAGCTATTCTTCCTCCTTCTCTGAAGAGTCAGACCCAATTTTCTTTCTTGCAGCTAGAGATCTGAGGCCGAGCAACAAAAGGGAGGACCATTGTGGGCACCAAAGCCCATCCACTGCAACCACAGGCAGCCACCCAGCTGCTGCCACTGCCTGCTTGTCCTATGTCCTCCGTACATCTGGCATCCCCACCTTACCCATTGGAATTATTTGATTTACAGATGCTCTAGAAGATGCCCAAGGTTTGACAGTGTTCTGCTGTAGTTCAGTGGTGAATCAGAGAAAAGGCCGGTAAGAAATAATTTTTAATTAAAGGATATGGCATCATGTTTTGAAGAAGCTTTGGGAAGATAACCTGGAGGGTGGTTGCCATTGCCCGTCTTCCCTGAGTCCTCAAGAGTGACAACTGTAGATCAGAAAGAGCAGTGCCAGTGTGCTACCCTTTCTCCTCTTTCCCTCCTTGGGAGCAAGAAACGCCAGGTCTGACTCGCCTTTTCTTAGAGAGGTGAGTGGGATGAATTAATGTGTAAATGAGGAAACAGTGGCAGTCTAAATGAAAGTTATAGGAGTTAATGTCTGAGAAAGTCAACCAAATGGACTAGTCTCACTGTCAATAAAAATAAATGGTCTAAACCAGTAGCTAAATCATGAAGAAAAGAGTACTCTGACCAAATGGGTCTCAATAAAAAGAGCTGTTCTGGAAATATGAAATTCCTCAAGTGGTTTTGTAGACAAGAACAGACAGCAAACACAGCCATCAGTCCAAGCAGAAACATGAGTTAAGACTGGGTTAATTATTTTCTGAAAGAAAATCTATTGTCAGTACATTTACTTCTTGGTGAAAAACAAGTCTCCTAAGACAAATCCAAGCTCCCCTGTACGTTATGTTATATGACACCTGTGCAGATTGTCTGAAGGCATTTAAAAAACAGTAGTTTGCATTAATATTTTCAAAGTTCTGCTAAGGTTGTTTTCTATGAGACAGTAAGTCGTGGGATAGTTTCCTAATAAATAGCCTATTTCTTTTTGCAGACTCTGGGCCAAATTTAGTGGTGAACTCTGCAGTTGTCAACAGCTTCACTCGGGTGTCCCTTACGGAGGTCGCTCTCCTGTGTCACCACCCTCAGAGAAGCAGAACCACTTCTGGAGAATAAAAGACAAGAAAAGTGAACCAACGACCAGGCAAAAACTGCCCATGGGAGATCCACACGGGGAGAAGATGCACTTCCACTGACACCAGAGCATTTCGCGTTCCTCTGCACGTGGGGTGGTTTAACTGGCAGTGGATCAGCTGAAAACACTGTGTGGATTCAGTGGAGCTGCAAAAATTGGATCCAAAAGATCACATTCAGACTTGAGTTAATTCTTGCCGAAACCACTAAGAACAAGGTAAACGTATGGCTTCAGGGATGTGTGGGCATGCATTATATCAGAGAGATTTGTCATCTTCTACTAGCACTGCTCTTCTGTCTCTTCAGTGCTTCCATCACATTCATTTTGTATGGTCTCTTGCCTCTATTTGATTGCTTTTCTTGGCCCCAGAGTTTCTCTCTGAAACTTCTTACATCAGATCAGAGCGTCAGTCTGAGCTGACATCCATTTCACGCATCTTCAGAAGCCTAAAAGGTGTAGATACCCACACCTAGGCTAGTTTCTCTTTACAGACACTGGAAGGAATCAGGCCCTCAGAGGATGAGATGCGTACAGCCTGGTTTAGACCTACTTTAAGTGGAATGAATTACAGCCTAGACGTGCCTATTTTTCCTTCCTTGGACTCAAAGGCAGCCCGGAGTGACTTGTCCAGCTGTGGATATCTGCAGTCAAGATGCCAACACCATAGGTATCCATGTATCGTTAGATGGATCCTACCCCTGAATGACAGCCTTGTGGCAACAGCAGCTTCACTTTCCAGAAACATCACACTTACTGTCTGGTGAAGGCATTAGTTCTGTTGAATTTGGCTGTCTTTGGTATTCATCCCCAAATATTCTTTGCTGTTAAAAGGAAAGCAACTGTATCTTTTGATGGGGGTTTTTTTGGTGAAACTGCTTCTTACATGTGCTTTTCCTTTTTTTCCTTTTCCATTCTTCCTCTTAGCAATGCTGCTGATAATAAGCACTGAGTTGAAAAGAAAGAACGAAAGCAAACCTTCGTCTTCTACCATGGTACTGATGATGGGTAAGTCGGGGAGCTGCTGGCTTGGATTTGTATATTAGGTATTTCTTATTACATTAGGTATATTTGTATATAAGATGGAGTGTTGGGTTTCTCTCCTAAAACACAATTGCTCCTTAACAGTCCCTAGTGTGTTGAGAACAAGAGGGCAGGGCTATCCACATTTTCTTACCGTTCATCATTTTCTGAATCCTGGACTTCTCATTAGGATGAGGCATAGCTCCACGTAGGGAAATTTCCTCTCTTACCTATAGGCTCAGAACAGTTTGTCGAGCCGAGTTCACGTAGTCATGGACATAAACACTCTGCAGTTCCATACTTGTGTTTCACAACATCTAAACCGCACTGACGATGGAGCCCAACGGGTCTGCCATGGGGACGGGAGGAGAGCGCAGCGGCACAGCGAGGTGAGTAGCCAGCGCTTCCAAAGAGCCGGCTGAGACACCTTCCCTTCTGCTCAGGCATGCCATTAGAAGGCAGAAGGAACACAAGAACTAAATCAAATCATCAGCATTGTAATGCCAAGGAAATGTCCAGAGGAATACAAAATAAGGGAGTTATATTCATCTGCTTAAATAGGATTTGGTCAGATAAAGTCTACAGATTTCAAATGCAAAACTACAGATGCCCAGCGCCAAAGGTACCTCTACCTCAGTGCGTGACAGTGAGAGCCAGAAATCCACCAAAGGCATAGACAGACATCAAATACCTTCAAAAGCAAATTTCTCAGAGAAAATACTGTGTGTTGGATACACTAAATTTTGTAACGAATGCCTTGGCAGAGAGCTACGCAGGCTCTTAGGTCATCCAGAGAAAAAGAAGAGGGAAATAACTGAACAGTGCACTCCGAATAAATCTGGAGCATCTCTCCAGGCAGCAGGATCTCAAGCTGGCTGCAGAAGCCCTTGATCAAACAGCCCATAAAGGGAACTGTAGCAATTAACCACTCCAAGGACACACAGAGGGCAACCCAGGGCAGACAGGGATGATGGATCCATGCTTGTGGCATGGTGGTGGAGGAAGAACACTGATTCAGCCTGAGAAAATCACTATCAGAGAGCAGGATGCCAATCAAGGAAATTCCAAACTCCTGCAACATCTCTCTTTTCCCATCTCCCATGGACGTCCAAGCAGCCTGTGCATAGCACGACAGAGCTGCCCGGGCAGCTTGTAAAAACCTGTTACGGAAGACTACAACTGCAATTTGGTGGGTTTTTGTCTTCTTATCTTTTCTTCTTATCAAATTTTCTGTGCATCATCCTCAGTCTTGTTTGAAGTTCTGTTGGGAATTCACTTCTCGATGTGCTTTTCCCCCCCTCACCACTCCTACTTGCAGGAGTATTGCTAATAATACACATTGTTAACACTGCCAATATTAATCATAGATTCAAACTTCTTAGCAAATTTTAAATAATTAGCGCAGGCTAAAACCTCTGTCCAAGCACAGGTGTAGTCTCATTCACTACCATAGACCTACACCTGACCGAAGGTGAGGGACAGAATCAGGAGCAGAACTAGGGGGGAACAGAAATTCTAGTCTGTGAAAGCATTCAGCATTTAAGGACTATTCATGAAAAAACAGAATGAACTCAAAGGAACTTGACATCTTGTGCAAAAACAGAATTTCCCAGGAAGGGAATGTTACTGGGTGAAAGGGAGGGTTTCATTCAAAATTCCCTAACAATTGCTCCAAAATTGGTATTTTTTAAAACAAAAGGTGGTTTCAAAATGTATTTTGACAATGAAACATTAAAAGGCAAGATATTGTCTCAATGAACACCTGGGTTGTTGGTATGGTTTTGGTTTTTTTTTTTAAATAGTCATGTGTCTGATAAAAACCTTTTACTGAAAAAATACTCAAACAGGTCCATTGAAGAGAATTTTTTGTAACTGTGAAACAGACTTGAATGAATTAAAATTTTGCCAAGAGTCACTACGCAGTTTATACCTCACTTAAGCCATCTAAATAGTATTTAGCTAGAGGTGAGGGAAGTAGAAGGAGGTTGGGGGGTTTCCCCCTGCCCATTGGATTAATGTATTACATAGCCTCTCGCCCAGGACAGCAAACACAGGCTTGCAGAGGTATGCACTCTGAGACATGTAACACTCAGGAGCATGTTTAACCTCCAGGGCAATGCTGGTGCAGGTACCGATGGTCCAGAACTGTGAACAAGTTGACAACAGACAGTTTCTACCTCCTGCATCAGAGGCTCATGAGCCACCTTCCTGGAGGAAGATAAGGGAAGGAAACCTACCTGGTAAAGTGATGGTGTGACCTGATTGCCTGTGTTAGAAGAGAGCTGGATGCAAGGATTTTTATGCAAAGCAAGGTGATGAATACATCAGTTAAACCCGAAGGATGGCTTTTGTTTATTACAGCCTTTGGAGTACCATCCCATTATCTATCACTGCTTGCAGCAAATCCTTGCAAAAAAAAATAAAATAAAAAAAAATAGCTCAGACGTATTAAATGTGGGAGGAGAGGAAAAGACAGCACGGAAGAAAATGTGCATGCACTCTGACAGAATGCGGCACTCAGTTCCAAACCACCTGCAGTAAAAGGAAAAATAAAATATCCAGCTGTTAAGGTGGCACCTGATGGACGGGACAGTGCTGGCCTGGCTGCAAGGAGCACAGGGTGCAGCTCTGCTCCTGGCGTGCCCAGCAACCTCCACCACATCCTTCTGTCTCCTGAGGGTCCCCACCAGCAGCGATTGCCAGTGTTGATGATTACAACCCCTTTCCTCGGGGGCTTTGAGATCTACGCATTTAAATTGCTGTATGAAATAGATATATTTTCTTTGCCACAGATTTATTGACAGGATTGTTCATTGTGAACTTTATCCAGTACAAAACTGTATACGCTTATTCCTGTATGGACAACAGGACCTTCGGTTATGTTTTTTTAAAAGTGTTTAAGAAGTAAACACTTAAAATGCCTTTTTAAATACCTGCCATAGCAATTAAAACAAAAAAAAATGTAATATAAATTAGAGCAAAATTGCTCAGGAATTCTGAAATGTAAGTGCAAATGGATAATCACAGAAAAATAACAAAACAGTTTGTCTTCGATTTTTAGGTTGCTACAGATCTGCTACAAGAAGTTGTGAGGATGTGCTGGGCCAGCACTGGTGGTAAGACCCGCCAGCACCCTCTGAATAAAGGAAGCTTTAGTTGGGGTGGATTTCGCACCCAAGAGAAGACTCACGGTGGCAGCTCACGTTCTCCTTTGATAGGCCGGCAAGAGCACGCGGCTCGCACCAAGGCAGAGGTTAAGATTTCTAGATTGACATTAGCTGTCACGCTGCGTAGACTAGGTGCTGCAATTTCTATCTCTGGGCACTTGCTTTGTGTATTTTCTCTCTTAATCTTGTCCAAATCCCCTCACCCCGGTCAGGGAGCAAGATGGAGCTGCCTGACAGCATTAGAGGTGCTCGCACAGGGAGCGGTGGGGTGGCTCGCGCTTTCCAGGGGAAGCAGATCCACAAAACCCACCTCATCTTCCAATCTTCGGTGGCTGGGGTGGCCGCTCGGCACGTGGCTCACCCTCCCACCAGCCCCACCTTCACCTACCACCCCAGCGCAGGGCTGAGCCGCGACAGGCCCTGTGCAGGAGGCGAGGGCTGCCTCACCCCTCAAAATCAAGCTGGCCTGGCACCCCCGGGGAGCGTATTAACCGCCAAAATTTGTTTTGGCAGCTACCTCGCTTTTGGGACAAGGAAAAGATGCTGTGAGCTTGACTTTCCTTCACTGAATGGCTGCATTTCTTTTGGTAGGCTTTATTTCAACCAAATTCTTTTATCCAAACTGGTGGTGATTTCAAGGTGCTTTCTTTTTATTGAAGGAACAATAAAACAATTAAAAGAAACTCTCCAACCTGGAATAAAATGTTTTGATATATATTTTTATATTATATATTAATATATTATAAAATATATTTTTCATATAGTCCTCTTTGAGTGTTTTTTTCATTTTTTGGGCTGACCGATGCACCCAGCAGCGCTCAGCGGCCAGGCTCCCCGCCCACGCTCTGCAGGGCACTGCGGACCAGCGCTACCCCACCTGTGCGCTTCGTACCCGCTTCTCTTCAAAAAAATTCAATTATAAGGCAAAGGCAGACTCAAGGCAATGGTGTGTCAGGCCTTCTGTCTTTAGGGGTGGTATCCATGGGCTGCCTGTACGATTTGGGCAGGAGGCCAGCAGGCCGGGCTGACACAGCTCTGGGAGGTTGTCTCGCTTGTCCGTAGCATATATGATAAAGCCTCTATAGCTAAACCTACGTGGAGAGCTGTAACAGATTAGCACAGACTATCTGGGAATTATAACCAACATCGGTGCCATTTTGCTGCGCTGAGTAGATTTAGGTACAGCCGAGAACACAGCTCAGTTATTATTTCCTACCTGGGAATTTCCTATTTGTTTGTCTCTTCATGCCCTCACAGGGAGCCTAGAGCGTATTCAGAGCTTTAATAGATACCGGCAATAACAGGTTACATTTATAACAGTTTACAGGTTCTAAACGAGTTTCTGCCAATAAATTCCATCAATTGGTCCTAACATCCTAAAGCAAAATTCACTGCCTAAAACACAATGTTTACTTCTTTTCCTATGCTCTTAGTGGACTTGTTTCAAGTTCTGGCCCTGGCTTTTAAAACAGAGAAGGGGTGTGTGGTGGAAAATCCACCAGAGGACTTCGGTTGACATGAAAGACCTACATCATCTTGAGCTGCAGACATGCAACTTCATTCGTAAAATGCATGAATAATTATGTGGCATAATTACATGGTCTATCCAGGTAATTGCATGTGAAATTGAGCGTGGTGTCATGTGCTAATGAGGTTTACAGCTACACTTAAATTTTTGCGTGTATGATTGCATTCATTAAGATACTTTAAATCTGCTCTTAACAGTAAGGGTTTTTCAATTGTCTGGTCTAAACTACTCCCAGCAGGGTGAGAGCCTACCATAGAAGTTTTGCACAAGGCCTTTTCACCTCTGACGATTTTCCAGCAGGAATGAAATGTGAGCTCTTTCTCCTTCCACTGCTGGTCCAGTTACTCTGTAAACAGCTGCCTAGCAATGATCCATTTCTCTTGTGCCAGTGGAAATCAGGAATAAACAGGAGAAATCAGGAAAATCGCTGAGGTCCTGCTACTGCTGTCATGTGTCAATAGGCTGTGTACAGAACAGTAGATAAAGCGTGTCATGTACAAGCTGGGTGTTTAGTGCTGACATATCAGAGCGGTACACAGATGGTTATCCTGTTGCCTCAGGGAGGGAGCAGGAGGAAAGCCTGGTAGACCTGCCCTGGTATGGTTTTGCTCCTCAGGGTGGTGGAGGGTATGCCCAGAACCTCTCAGAAAGCTGCTGCCCACCTTATTTTGGTAAATTGTGGAGCCCCAAGGGTCAGTTGAAGGCTAGGTAAGCTGCATAAATCCTGCAGAGGCCACCGTCCCCAAAGAACCTGCAGCACACCCTGCTTCCCAGTGGTTGGACCTACTTGCACTGACCACCAGATCTTGGGGGGCTTCCCTGCTATGGAAGCCCCCAGGCATGAGCTGCATCACCACGCAGATGGAACAGCAGCTCTCCTCCATGCTTGTCCTCCCTCCTGTCTTCCATACACTCTGTTATCAAGTACTGGAAAGCAACGGCGATCGACCCTTCTTGCGCCCTGGGCATCACTCGCGATCCCATTGCCATCGCCACGTGTGGGTATGGTGAGGCTGAATAGTCTGGGAGAGCAGTCGGAGGGAGGTGTGCCTCACCCAGGGAATTAAAGACCTATTAAATGCTCATTTACAAAGGAAGGTGTGATTGTACTGGACCACAGCACCTGGCCTTTCTTGCAAGTTTATAATACTGACACCTGCAAACATTACAAAAATACCCCATAAGGAAAATTATTTCGCTCAGACTGTCTCACAGCTGTCCTTCCTTTCACTGGAAAGGTACAGTAGCTCCAAAATCTGCTGCTGCTGCTTTCCCACTGGCTACAGTAATACTGGAATCAAACCTAAATGTGCACATAATTCAGAAGTCTTTTGAATAAAATTATCTCCATCAAACGTACTGTTTCGAGGAAGTCAGGCTAATGCCATCATTGCAGCAGGAGTCTAGAAGTCCAGGACTGCTTACTTCTACCTCTGATTTGCCTACTGACTTGTTTTATGACTTTAGAAACAACTTAACTTTTCTGTGATTCATCTCCTTTGGCTGGAAGATGGATATGATAATGTTTGTTTATTTCAATTAAGTCTGGAGTAGTTTAAAAGGGATTAATTAACCTCTGTCAGACAACTGTGAAAGGTACTAATGCATAGTGTTAATACTGCTGTAATAACCCTAAAAATGAGGAGGGGGGAGTACATTTTAGAAGAAGTTGCAGAGCTTTAAGCCTAAAGGCAGTGTAAATAGGAAGAACAGGCAGTATTTTCATGAGTGGGAGTAGAGAAGCTTCCGAGCCTCCTAGTCCATTCTTGAGCAAGACAAGTTAGATTTTGTGTATTTATTTTTCAGTGAACCATGTGTCTTCTAATTCCTCTTTGGCTGCTAATTAATTCCACTTAGTTAGGGAATGTTTACATCTGTTCTCATAAAATCACATTCATACCTCTCACTTTTACAAATTAATTAGGCTGGCTCAAACTTGGGTATACCTGCCAGAGTTAATCCTTTCAAGGGTATCGTACACTGTTAGTACATCCAACGCGCCGTGCCTGTGATTGCAGCACCTCGCCCAAAAAGAGCATCAGATTCACAGGCTGCTCCCAGCCAGCACGGTTTTTCCTCCAGCACAAATTTGCATTTTGGGGGCTAACCCCCCAAGCTGATATTCCAAGTGACCTGAACTAAATCACTACGATTTTTCTGAAGACAATTGAAACACATTGATCCACAGTAGCTGAGGCTCTAACCCTGACATAATTAAAAGCTGTGTCAGTGTTGAAAAAAAAAAAGCCTGAATCTGTACTTATTTGTGTATTTCTGACCAAAGAATTTAGTGCTAAACTCAGTCCTCGAGTACAACTGTGAATAAGTACCTGAGGGCAGAGCTGATTCTTGCTGTCATAAATATCATCGGTCTTCCTCTGTGGCTTCCAGGGGCAAGCACAAATGTGAGGACCTTTAGGCTATGAGATCCATCTCTTTCCATGAGTAGGTTGGGAGCAAACTGTGCTCCAAAGGTAGAGTTTGTGAGTACTGGTGTGTGTTGCCAAATTATCATTTAAGTTCGTTAAGTGTTTTCCAAGGACATTAAGGCAATTATGTCATTGCGTTTACAGGTTATATCTATAATGAACAGAGCCTTGAATTAGTCCTGTTTGGAACACTTGCAAACACACATATAAAGTAGGAATGACCATCGTTCTCTATGCAGTTGACCACTTTCACCCCATGTCATCATTAAGTTAAATAATAGTGGAACCAAAGTATTCCTGAGAGATAGCTCGCTTACCAGTCCTCTTCCATGGAAAGATCGTTTGCCTCTGTCACAGGGTTGAACGCCTTCTATACAATAGCTCCTTCCTCTGTGGAGGAGCGATTCCTCTCCAAATATTAGTTGATTTTAATTAGGCTCTACCAGTCCCCCAATACACCGCTTGGTCTCATCCGTACGCAGCTTCCACAGCCTTCCTCGGTGGATTTATTACAAATGCAGTATTAGTGGTATTTTAGGTTTTGTGGGCAAGCGACTGTTTCTAAGTATTGCTCCTAGGGAACCTGTGGTACGGTGACTCAAAATCACCTAAGAGCCCCAGTTCCACCTCCCCTGGCGAGTGGTGGCCCTGGCCCAAGCAGCATGCCGGCAGCCGTGCGGCCATTTCAGCCCGGGCTACCAAGCTGCAGCAGCCCCGCATCCCCACGGGGCAGAAATCGCCCTTCTTTCGGTCACACTGGGCTGCTGAAGAGAAACTTGTGCTCATAGAGCCTTCTGGATATCTCCTACCTCATCTGCATTCATTCAGTATCCCTATGGCAACTGCAGCAATTGCTCACTTGGAATAGTCATCTTAGGACAGTGTTATATCATTTCTTCTTTTAAGTGATTTAGCAATCAAAAATAAAAGAAAACAGTAAAACAGCAACAGTGACCCAATAGCTCTACGGAGACAACATACAGCTCCTTAACAGGACCAGGAGATGTCCAAAGACTGCTGCTGGAGAGGAACAAGTGGACTCAGCAAAAAGCTACAGCCTTCCTCTCGGGCAGCTCAGCACTTTTCCCTGGCACTAATTAGAACGGGGAGAAGGGGAAATAGCCCTTAAATCAGAAAGAAACCTCAAAAGTTACATTTAGGGAAGGAGTAGCTTTTATGTAGGTCAGTGCTGCTGAGGTCTCTAATTTCTAGCATCGCTCTCTTGAAAGGGTTTTGCATCTGCAAACTGAAATTCTTTATCAGGGGCTCTAAATGGCAACAAAAATTAAGCAGTGAAGGGCTCAGTCTGTAATGGCGTGCGTTCCTCTTCTCCATCTGATTATTGCTTAGAATCCATGTCAATGTGGTGGGACTGGTTTCATCCAGCTGCTGCAGAAGCAGTATACAAACTGTATACCAATAAAGCTTTGATTGGCATCAGGGTGCTTTTCTTGCCTCCATCTGCAGCCATTTCATGGAAAACGTCTGTTAACATTCCCAGGTCTTCATGGTTCGCAGGGTTTTATGATGTTGCACTTTGCAAATCCATAGCTCCATCCCCAGTGTCAACAAAGGGGAAGTCAATGAGACCACCCCAAGGCCGCTACACCACCTTAAATCCAATCTAATCACGTCAAGACATTTTAGTGATGTAGAATAGTTTTGTTGGGCCTTTTTTTGTTCTTTGAGAACAGATACAAAAACCATACCTACATTTTCAAGGTCCCTTCCAACCTGGGTTATTCTATCATTCCATTATTTTGATTATTTTTTTAAAAAAATGCAATTTTCCAAATTGGTCTCGCTTGGATTGGCACATTTGGATTGCACTCACCCCCAGTCTGCTCAGCCTTTGAGCTCATTAATGCAACGTGTGAATGGGCAACAGGTCCCAGAACTGCAAGCTTAGCTCAAAGGTTGGAAGATTTTTAAATAGTAATACGTTTATGCTTGAGAAGCTGGGGCTTTATGCAACACAATGATCTTTGCGACACTTCCTATGAAATTTGGTCCTATGTTTGTAAAATCCTGACCGCTGTAGGACTAAGAAATGAATTCAAGTTTCTGTGCTTACTTCCTATCAGAGGTTTATGGGAAAACATAACACCACACATGAGCGTGGCAGTGGTCCTGATGAGAGTCAGAGACAAGCTGATAAAACTCCTCTTTGTTTCATGAGAAAGAAGTCTTTTTTTGTCTGGGTGAGAGCAAAAAAAGAGAAAATTTCACTTCAAGTTATTTCTGTATTAAAAAGAAAATAAAATTACACATCTTCATGCACTTTCATTTTGAGCGTATCATGTTCTCCCATATCAAACGTGAGTGAGAGGAACCTCTGTGTGTGTGTGTGTGTGTGTGTTTGTATACAACTAGCCTCACAAATATTTTAAAGTATTTTAAAACTTGTTAAAAAAAAGAGTTTGAGGGTGAAACGTGTCCCCTTTGAAGCCAATGGCTAGCCACCAACCTCAGCATGTCCATCCTTATCTCTATTTATGTCTTGAGACTGAAACCCCTAACTTCAGTGAACTGACTGGAAAACCTTTGTTTGCTCTCGATGGAACCACCTCTCCCCTTCCAGTTTATTATGGATGGTTCTTCCCATTAAATTAAGAGCAAGAGGAATTGTAAAAGGCAGGAATAGAAACCAGATTTTCCACTGATACATGGGAAATCTGAATGGCAACAACATTCAGGTATACCGAGATGAAAATCTCAAGATACCAACTTGGACTGAAATTATTGGAAATGTAAAGTTTTCTTAGTTCACAACTGATAAATCTTGGCAATTTTAGCTATTGCACATATTAACTTCCATTACTTCTTTAGCTACATGTAAACATTAAAAGTTATGAAATGGAAATACACGTTTTTGCAAGTTTATTCTTTAAAATGTATGACTTCTAATGAATTTCCTTTTTCCTGTATTTTTGAATGTTGGATTTCCATATGAGTCACAAAAATAAATCAGACAAGAGAAAAGAAACATATATAGATATGTACATACTTTTAAAATCAACATATGCTCAATTAAATTGTATTTTGCAATGAGGTCAGCCTCCTGCTTCAGAAGCTTTCCTGAAAAATATATTTGTGTGGATGAATCATTTAAAGATTCAACAGTCAGTGGAAGTTGACAGAGGCTTTTCATATGAAATATTACACAACCTTATGAACATCAAATTATATGGCAGGAACTGTTCTGTTGAGCACTACAGTCACTTTCCCAGGATCAGATCAATACATTTTCTGTCAAAGAACAAAATCTGCTAAAACAACCAGAAAATTTTTGCAAGAATGTGTTACTTTTAATAACACGAACCGTGTAGTTCTGCAGCAGTACAGGTAGGCTTTCCACCACGCTTTCTTACCGCAGCAAACCGAGGCGGCACTACGCAGGTCCCCTGGTGCCTTTTCCCGAACTCAGCCCCACCTTGCCAAAGCTTATGGATGTGTCTCACTTTTCACAGAGGTGCATGTATTTCAACAGGAGAGGTCTCTGCCTGCAAAGTAAGCGCATACGTTAAATCTTTACAAAATCAGGGTCTTTGGATCTGATCATACAGGCAAGCGCACGAGCTCATCCCTGCGCCTTGGCTAAATCCTGCTCTTGGCATGCGCAAGGGTTGTCTTCGCAAGGGGCTCTCGGGGTGTAGCCAGACTCTGGGAACGTTCTGCATGTGCATAGCTTTCCAGGGGAGGTATAATTAAAGGCTACCTTAGTCAATCCTGGTGGATCTAGCCACGGTTGCGGGATTGTTTTTAAGAACTTTTCATGTGTCAGCTGCAGCTCTTTACGCACGCCTCATGTGGAAGCTTCTGAGTCGCTTTCAAGGAGTGTCAAGACCTCTTTCTGTATGATACAAGACACAAAGATAAAAGAAGGGTTTGATATTTCTTTGCTTTTTAAGAGATTAGAGTTATCATTTAAAGGACCAGCCATCGTTCAGTCTCTTTGGTTTGATATTCCCATTCTCTAGCAGTCAGTATCTCACTGGAGGCAAAGAGTTAATCAGTAAAAATGTTCTGGTGTTGCATTAAAAATAATGGCATCATATTGGTGGTCGCAATGATTGTAACAGGGTGGAGAAATAAAATAGTTGTAAAAATGGGTCTTTTGCTTGTGTTGAAGAATGTGTTAGAAGTGAACAGACTTGATTATTTGAGGCAAGGGTCCCTGGCTGCTTAATTTCAATCGGGTGGTTGGGAAATAAGCATTTTTTTACCTTCTCTGTTCTTCTAAATATTCGTATGGGAAAGCTAAGTGGAATTGTGACACCACCGAACATCAGGCACCTAAGCACCTCTGCCAAAAGACAATCTCCTCACATTCTGCTTAGACAGTGAGGGGAGCTGAGCAACCACCAAAAGAAGTCCAGGGTGAGCCTAGGTCCAAGGGAGCCTGGATGTCCTGTCACCTCTCACAGGAGGAGCCTGCGGAGATCTAGCCTAAACTGAATCCCCACCTGATTTTCCTTCCCCTAGGCCTCAGAAACTATTGCTTACATATTCAAAGGACCCAATCACTTAACAAAGAGGCAGCTACAATAGAACTTAATCTCCCCATTCACAAACCCTTTGGTCATGAGCTTGTGCACAAGCCCAGTTAGTCATTCATAGATTCTCCTCAGAAAACTCGCCCCAAGTTTTGCTTGTTTCTCGGCATTAAAGCACATTAGCTGGATAACAATGGCTTTGTTTGTTCTTCACCTCTTGTAAAGGGCTTAAGATGCCCCAAGGCTGCCTCTCCGAGCTGAAGTTCAGGGCAAGAACCGAGTGAGAGCTGCAGGACTCCTTGTGAAGAACCAGAGAAGAGGGCAGCAGCTGCAGTGCCTGGTGTCTCCAGGGGGATTCTCCCACAGAGCTAAGGCCTGAGCTCCCGATGCCCACCTCCACGTTGGTGGTGCTTGCATGAACAACGAGGTTCTGAGAAGATGCCTCGCTGTTTCCTGATGAGCTGGCATCAACCGTATCTCTTCCCACCAGGTAAACCCAACGCAAGTCTGCTCTTGCTGGTACCTGAACACCGCCTTGCTCCCCTGGCCAGGAGTAAATCTCCCCAACAGAAAGGACCAGCTATGTGGAACCAAGGCTGCTTTTTGAACTTCTGCTAGTGCCAGACATTTCTTCAGTTTCTTAGCTACCATGCAGACTCCCTGGAGGCTGGGAAAGGTACGTTCACTTTTCTTGTCAGAGGTGTAGTGGTACATTCCTTCACTGATGTCAAGGTCATCTACAAAACCCATTTTAGCATCTGGGTGACGCAGGCCACAGTGTAAGAGGCTCAGTCCTCCACTGGCTCACACTTCTTCTCCTTGGATTATTATTGCAAGAGAGAAGAAAAGCAACCAAGCCCTGGGACGTGCCCCCCTCTGGGGACATCAGGAAAGCCATAGTTCACCTCAAGCATCCCTGGACAAGTTGCACCCATCAGTCTGCATTTCCATTTAGTTTCAGCCCACCTACAAGTCCAGACCAGCTCTGGTAGAGACAACTAACTCTAACCTGAGGATTTAAGTGGTCCTGTGTTTGGTTCTGGAGTGCCAGCAACAGTGTATGTGCTGAATTTTAATTCAAATTCTCTTCCAGCATTAATTTATTTTTTTCCAGAACTGTGAGGCATCTAGTTTTCATTGTCTCTTGCCTAAAGAAAATATAAAATGGCCCTAACAGGTGCAGCACAGAAGCACTTGGGAATCCACTCATGACTCAACAGACACAAAGTAAATGTATTCAATAAATATTTTATTTTGACACGAAGTACATATTCGTACTTTAAGCAAATACTATAGCCAAAGGGATGCTTACAAAGGGATTGACACAAAAGAAATAGCAAAGCATAAAATTATCATTTTCCCAAACAGAGAGATTTTTGTACTTAGAAGAATTTTTCTATTATTCGCTGAGTACCATGCATGTGCTCTGTACTGCTGAGAATGTATAGCCAGCTCTGGGATAAATCTTTTCAGAGTCATCCAAGGGATGTCAAGACTAAGACCCATTGACTGTCAGTAGTTATTAGGTGCTTTTTGACGGCGTTACCTGCAAGGTCCTGTAAATTCTCTACAAGGAGACGGGAACCTTTCTGGAACAACAGATAGCTCTGGACTGAGACAAGTCGCTTACTGAGGATAATACAAAGTATTTTTAAGTAGGTGGCACTCACTGCTAAACTGCAAACAGCTGAGGGAGTGGCACTAGGATAGCACTGCACGTGCATTTTATCCTTTCCAGTGAATTAAGAAGAAAACCTGCAAAAACAACACCTCAGTTTGCTTCAAACTGCTGCCGTCTTCCCGCACACCTTAGCCAGGGAAAACTCAAGTTGTCTTTGGCAAGCCTGCAGCATCCCATCAAGATTAGCAAGGCAAAAAAATGACTCACCTGGCTCTCTTCGGTCTACTCGAATTTAAAAGAATCAGGGCCGCCTTTTGTTATGAAACCCAACCTTGTGTGGATTCCAAGCTGATGAGCACGGGTGCCTGAAAATATCAGAAAACTGTGGTTTAGAAAGAGAAATAGGGAGCGAGTGGAGGAGCCATCCTGTTGATTTTGGAAGGAGTGGCAAAAGTTCCACTGACTTCAGCTGGGCAAGAGCCAGGCCCACTGGGCATAAAGCTCCACTTGGCATCTCTTCCATCTTCCACACACAATACTGACAGGGGTCCTACAGACAAAATTTAATTGATTGTGGCACTCAGACATCACCCAGAAATTGTTTCTTTGTGGTAGAGTTTACCCGTGTGTAAAGAGTCAGTACAAACAGGACTATGAGGGACTTGGATGGTGCATAGACCTTGTTTTGTTCCTCTGCATAGCTGAATTCCACCCTTGGAGAATAAGCAAGGAAGTCTGCTTCTTAATGGCTAGTTTTCTGTTACAACACATGATGGATGACTGTTTTTAAAATATTTGTAAAGGCATGTATGCATTATGCTAAAGAAAGGTGTTAGTTTGATGGTGCTGGGGAATGAAACCTTGGATTTAGTCAGAGATAAGAAATAACCCTTTAATACTTTCATAAAGTCTGTGGTTGAAGTGAAGATACACAAATATCCTGTGGCTTCATCGGTCCCCAGCACCACAACTGTTTCCTAACAGCCTTTCACAGAGCTTAATACAGAGGACAAAGATCAACGGGATGCTATTATCAGGCACCATGTGCTGGAAAAGGGTAAATGCTGAAACAGTCTGTGTTGGCATCCTTGTTGTATTATCTCTGCATCCACAGACAGTGAGAAAATGAGGGCTTCTAAAAGTTAATTCATCTGAAGAATTCGACCTTCATCTTATTATTATGCTAAAATACTACTTCACCATACATAAAGGAGTCCCAGAGTGGACTAGGAGCATCCTCATACTGAAACCTTTGAATTTGGTAGGATGTTCTCCTTCTCGTTTCACACATAGACATACACACACGCCCGTTCAGAGTGAAAACTGACTAGCTAGTGATCCACAAAATTTCTCCAAGAGCCCAAAAGTTTGGAAAAAGAAAGCAATGGGTTCCAGTGGCAATGTACGTGCTCAGTTACTGCCACAAGACAGCAGGCTGCCCTCACAGGGCCCGGTGTGGGGGTGGCAACCTGACAGAATCACACCTGGACTTCCTTCAGTGACACTGGAAAAGCTCTGGACAAAGCTGGAGAACAAAAGAGGTCAAAACTATATATTATATATATATTTTAAATAACAGTTGGCATTCCAACAATAACAGCACCGAGACTTCACCAGCTGCGTCTTTTCTCAGGAAGATCCTGAACGGTCTTAACAGGGAAGGTAGCAACCACACCATTTTCTTGGTGTTGCAGATTAGCCAAAATCAAGTAATACCCTTGGAGAAAGTGCATTATTATTATGGTAACAGAAAAGTGCCTAAAAGTATTTCAGTCCTTTCATTAAATGACTGCAGTTCATTACATAAAAATTGTTTTTGAGGAAGGATTCTATACCTATTACTGGCCCTAAATCATAAAGGAGTATAGATGTGAACAAACTCATTTTTCCTTGATTAAAAGTGCTACTGAAAAGGTTCTGAAAAGTTGTGTTCAGCGCAAGGGTAGATCATGAAATAAGAAAAGCAATAAAATAAACTAGTGGGAAAAACAATGAGGGCAGCACCCACCCAAGCGAAAGCAGAGTGAGAAACCAACACAGACAAAAGACAGAAGGAGAAGCCAAAGTGGTGGAGAAAATACATTAGAGTGTGCCCTGTATTCCTACTTGAATCTGTCTTGGAGGACAAGGGGTGTTCCAGCCTTTCCTACCATGACGGAACGACTTAGCTGAAAACACAACGCAGAAACAGTCAGCAAGAGTTTTTCCCTCGGGGGGCAATGCTGATAATCAGGAATCAAACCAAGTTAATACACAGGCAACACCAACAAAAGGACTGCAAAAAATCCCTAGCGTAGAACCACCTATTTCAATAACAGAGTTTCGATGCATCCTGGCATCCTTACCTTGCTCTCCTTTGCCTAGAAGATACCTTCCTATAGAGGACCTTCCTGTAGGACTACGGATATACTAGACCTAACGTCAGCGCTGGAGGAGAGGTGCTCTCCAGCTGTTCTGCCAGTAAGAGCCATGCAAGTTCAGAGCCTCCCGGACACACACTGTGTCCAGCTGTGGGATGACGTGGAGGCACTGACATTCCAAGCAGCTCAGGCACCTGAGAAACCAGGCTCCTCCATCTAGCACCATGTTGAGGCCATTGCTGCTACTTCATCTGGACTGGCAATGCTTCACTCGGAGAAGTCAATGTTGTAAAACATCTCTAATTACTGGACTAGCTAAAGTGATTCTTGCCCTAGCTCCTAGTAAGTTTTTTCCAGCCGCAACTGATATCCAATAGTTCCAGTCCACATTTCATGTTTCTGTACATCATATCTGAACGGTGTCTTGAATGTGTTTTCCCTGCCCCATTTCAGAAACAGGATAAAACATTCTAGAAATGGGCTTGCCAGGTAAATGTTGAAATCCATAGGGATATATGTTGTATTACCCATGCTGTTTCTGGTGCTGAAAGGCACCGTTTTAGAAAAACTGTTGTATTCTGGGCATGATCATCCCTGCATGCATGGGATGAACCTCACAAACATACTAGGTGAACATACATTTTGTGTAAGTGAACTTATCCCTGACATTCAGGGGATGTTCAGGGGACAATCAACCTCTATCCAGACTTGCATGCTTACCCTGTTTCCATGTATTTTGCTCTTTCTGCTCGTAAACTTCTGTGCCTAATGAAGCTTAGTCCAATATTCGATCTCTAAGTATATTAGCAGGCAGGTGGAACTGTGAAGACCTTATTTGTGTTGGTGGGCATTTACTTAGGTCGTTGTACCCGCTGGGAAGATGCTTGCCAACACGTATTACAGCTCCACAATCTCACCTCACACAATCAGGTTCTCCTGTGTGCGGCTAGAGGCCTCCACAATGAAGCATCTCCATTCCCTGAAAAGAAGAGCTGCATGCGGAATCAAGCAAGCAGATATTTTTACCCATACGATTTTCCTCTTGCCAGGAAGCTGGATGGGTTCTACTTGGGTTTTGTTTGTTTGCTGATTTGTTTCGTTTTATGAGAACTTCCATGGGGAAATGTCATTTCCACTTCAACTTTTTTAAAAAATGTTGATAGTAAATGTAAACAATTCAACGAAGGTAAATGTTCTGCTTGGTGTATGTTGCGCAAGACATACGAAAAATTTCTAATCAAACATATTGATTTGAAATGGGAAGGTGAATTGTCAACTATAATGTGAAAGACTAGGAGGATTTGTCCTTAAGAAAATAACACTTCCCACATCAGTTAACACTCTCTGTGGTAAGGAAAGGGAACAGAAGAGGGTGCATGGTCACAGCTTCTCCTCCACTCATCCACGCATGCCTGTTACACCTGCATGTGTAGATGCAAAGATGCTGAGCTCCAAATTACACCAATGCCATCAGAACAGCAGAGCAGAACCACGCCGCGCCGACTGGCACGGGTGTGATCCTTTCCAGTAACCTGGACGGGGTTTGGTACAGGACCCTTCTTAGAATGGGTTCACACAACGTCACTAACTTTGTGTATCTGTTTGTGAGTGCAGCCAGGGAGAGACTTCACTTTTTTTGGACAAGTCAGCATCTTATTTCATGATTATTCATGAAATAATGCATGCACGGAGTGCCTTAAAGGTATATTTTAAATGAATCGTTTTCAACTGCTTCCAGCTGAGGGGCTGCACTGGTGCAGGACTGTGAGCGTGAACGTACAGGACCAAAAAGCAGTTTGAGCGCAGATTCAGTGTGACAACAGTGACAAAAGGCCAGAAAATTGAAAGCCATGTGAAGATTAAAAAATGAGTCACGGCTGGCTTGGGGGATCCCTGAGACGGCTCACAGGGCGCCACAGGCACAGGGGCGGTTCTGGGTGTATGTCTGTAACTTCAGGCTGGAGAAAACTCAGTTTAATCTCTGGCTTGGCCACCATCTTGCACTGTAGCTTGGAAAGAGGCATTGTTCCTCTTTGTGCCTCAGTTTTCTACCTGTAGAACAGACACAGGAATACCTTCTTCCTTACCATTTGGAAGCAAGGTGAACATACAATGCCTACAGTTCGGAGTGCAGTCACCTATAGGTAAGCGCCATGGACAGAAGAACAGACACAGGACCGGGATCTGGTCTGAACCTTAGCCGCTGCTGCGGTAAAGCCGCACACTGCTCTACCTCTTCAGTGACTCAAGCCTACAAGGGCTTGCTGAGACCTTTAGGTTCCCTCACAGCCCACTAAAGCTAATGCCGACTCCCTCTGCCAGGCTGCTACGAGCCCTTTGTGCCAGCTATTTTCTGCAGAAAGCCCAGCACGTAGATGTGTGCGGTGTTGCTGTTAGCATGCAGAGGGACCACCATTACCTGCCACTTCAGCTGCTCGAGATACTTAACCTATCCCCTATGCCAGATTTCCCCCCAAACCCTCAGGGCCACATTCTGCTGTCTTCAGACACTTGGAGGGTGAGGGCCCAGGCTGATTTGTCTGCTTCCTTATCTGCTTTTATAATCCATATTTAATGCCAGGGGCCTCTGGAGCAGCAGCAGGCAGAGAAGAGGAGCCGAGTGAGCGCAGTGGCGTTCCCTGCCCTAGAGCTGGCATGCTGTGTGTGAGCCTCCACGTGCCACCCTGCATGGTGGCCAGCACCATCACCTCGCCTTGGAATGAGTTATCTGCCAGCGCTGCTGTGATGGCTTTGTCCCTAAGGAAACATTAGCTCCAGCCCCATTAGCAAACATCATACACATTTCATCCTCAGATAAAAATGGCTTCGTACCCCAGAAGTATGAATATGAGGAGTATTTTCTTGTTAGCAAAGCACACGGAGCCCGGCTTTGAGAGGCAGCTTTGGTTTGGCTTTCGGTATTTCGCATACCCACTCAGAAGCACAATGAGAAAATAAATAAATAAAAATAACCATAAACCTCAATGCTATACAAGCAAATGTGCTTGTACCAACCAATTCCAGTAACAGAAGTCTGGGATGCAGCGCTGGCTGAACGAGAAATCTCAGACCAGGTCTTCAGTCTAGCTGTTGCCATCGGTGTTGCAAAATGAGAGATCCAGGCACGTGCTTCCGAACTGATGATAGCAGGAGAATATCCCGCTCTAGTCAACAAGAGCAGCATCACCGCTTTTGATGCTGTCAGGATTTCACTCGCTGATTGTATAGTTTTGGAGCAAGAAATGTGTCTTCACACTAAGCTCCAGCTTCACAAAGAAGATGGAGGAGCAACAGACCTTTGAAGCCGTAGCTACTTGTCTCTAGGTGGGTCTTCCTGGGAAAACCAAGATCGTGCAGAGGCTTAAACTTACAAGTATGAACAGCTCCCTCAAAGTCAATCGATGAGCATATAAACCTCCCTCTGACCAGGACCTAGGTTTGGATGTAAGGCACTCTAGTACTTTTCAAAATAAGGTTTTTACATGTGCAGGTAAAGTGGAGTGGAAGCAGCACGTCAGCCTGGAAATTTAAGAATGAAGGGGGAAATAATTATTAACTTAATCTGAGCGCTGCTGAGCATGCAGGCCTTCAGTTCTTCTCAGCAGGACTTCAGCAGATTTAAGGTTTCTTTATGAAAACCCAGTTCATCACAGACCGTAAATCTCACCGTAGATCTCTGCATGCCTTCCACAACTTCCATTTGAAAAAAACACAGACAGGGCTATGCAAACCACCAATTTTTCACATTGCTGGAAGTTTGAAAAAAAACCCCGATGAGACAACAGATCACTTGTGTTAACTTGGATTGATTATTTTTCGAAAACTTACAATGAAGCAAATTGACATTGAAGGCCAGGAAAGTGAATTAAAAATGCTACGTTTCAGGTTTGAGCATTTTTAGGGATTTTTTTAAATTGAAACATGAGATGTTTAATTTAGAAAGTGTTTGGAAATTTAAACTTTTGCATACAAATACAGGTACTTCCACCTCCCCTGCCTGCCACATACATGAATATAATCCCCAAACCAGCAACTGACAAAACTTGTCATTTGAAAAAAGTGGCCTGGTATTATCAAACTGATTTTTTTTCTGGTAAGGTTAAAACCTAAAATATGGATCAGCCCTACTGCTTACCTTTTACAAAATTATAAGGAGAGGCAGCATTACAGATGGGGAAGGCTGTAGCTTTTAACGATGCAGAGATCTCGACACAAACAAACACTTCAGCTAGAGCTGCAGGCAGAATAGGGAAAACGCACACCCACCGCCGGTGTTAGAGGGCTAAACCAAGCAGAGCTGGCAGACAGACTCCAGCGTGGAATTTGTCTACTTTATCGAGTAAAATGTCTTCCTTGCAATAGCACCGGCACTGGGGAAAGCCACAAGAACCTGCCGACTTCGGGGAAAAGCCACGTTAGGAGGGCTCGCAGGAGGACACACGGGGTATCTGTAAAAGGGCTAGCTCTCAGAGGCTGGCCTGCCAGCAGTTCTCCTGCTGGAGCAGGGAGGAGCAGCAGAAAGTGCCCTTCTTAAGTTTCACCTTCTTCTCCATTTTAACCCAGTGGGACAGAAACAATCCAATATTCTGACTTAATTTCCTCTCACGAGGCCTCTCACCTGGATGCACCGAAGCAGTGCACAGCCTTGCTCCTGCAAGAATATTTATAGTTGGTTGCATTAGTCCAAGACATGAATTGTTTTCTCCTTCCCTTTTTTTTTTTTTTTTTTCTCATCTGGAAGGCCTGAAGAGCCATCCAGTTTTGTTCCCCGCCCTACGCCATTCTTCAAAGCTGATGATTTGAATTCCAAAAGCAATTCCTTAAAAAGAGAAGGCTATATGGGGTGCCCTGCCTCTGGGTTCCACTGGAGTGGATGCTGCTTCTCTCTTTGCCAGGAGCTGAGACAGGGCTCCTTCGCTGCATCCCCACAGGACTGCCACCTGAAAGAACAAAATTCTCACCTCTGCCTCTTTGGAGCCTCTCCCTTGAAGAGATGAACCAGATCACTAAATCTGCAGTGCTCCATACTTCTCTGGATATAACGAGTCAAACAGCCTGTCTTTGAGTTGTTCAGTGAGTAATGCAGACTCGTGTTATTTAGGGTCAAATGGTCACTTGCTTTGTTTACTTTACAAATGGTAGCAGCACTGTGTGGCCAAAGACGTGTGCTGTGGTCTCAGAATGGACATGACTAGAGGCATGGCAGCGGGGCAATGAAATGTTCACCTGGGAAGCTCACCAAGCTGTAAGAATCCATGCTCGGACCTAATGGGCGCTGCTTTTTCATTCGAGCCACTGCAGGAACTTGCCACTTGTCAAGCTCAGGTGCAATGACAACCTCTTCAGTTAAGCTGTGGACGTAGCAGGCTAAAAACTTTTTGCTCCTTAATTGTCCTTGTTCTTCTAGGCAGGAGTAAATATATATTCGTGAGGTAGCTCTGAAGCCTCTGGTGGTACATTGCAGGTTGGAGGAGGACGCTACAACAGAGCTGCAGTTTCTTTAAAGCAAATATTTCTTTAATTTCTTTATAGTATTTATATTTCTCATTTAAAATTCTTTATTTTTCTAATTTATATTTCTAATTTAAATTTATTTAATTCTTTACATTTCTATAAATGAACATTTATAGAAAAGGGAAAAGAAGCAAACAAATAAGTGCTTGAATAACGGCAGAAATGGAGATAGGAAAAAGAAGCCCTTGGGTGGAGGCAGGAGAAAGCTACCTGATAGCACTAAACCAGGGTATGGGGCAAGCAATCTAAAATTTAAAAATTAGTTTCAGTTACCTTTTATGCTTAAAGCAGTTAAATATTATTGCAGTTTACATGAGAGTTAGAGCAGCAACTGTAAAACCCAAAAGTTTTTACAGGTGGAGGGAAAGCTGTTATCCTTTGGCCCAGATTTTAATGGGGACCGTCGGTAAGTCTCAAGGAATCCCAAGTTACTGGCTGCGAACGACTGACCCGCTCCCTCTTGTGCCTCGCTGGCTCTGGAAACTCATTTGCTTGCACTAGGCTAACGCAATGGGCAATACAACCTCAGGTGAGCAGGTCTGACCCCATTTACATATTTTTTGTAATGCAGTATACTTGTCTAAGGACAAGGAAAACCTACTGAGTTTAGAGCTTAGCAGACAATTGCTTCACTATTATAGGCATTGTATGTTTCACATACGCTAGTATGTTAAAGAGTGAATATATATTAGTTTAACATATGCCTAAATGTCTTGCAGAATCAGAAGGAGTTTTTGCAGAGGTGATAGACTCAAACGGATCTGGATGCTCTGGTTAACCTATTAGTCAATTCTTCTGAAACAGGAAAAAAATGGCAAACAGCTCCTCAAGGTGCAGTAATATTTCTCTGAAAAAGCGAGGCGCTATGAAAGAGAAATCTCAGAGCAACAGAGAAAGAAATGTATGGAGCAACGCACTGCAAGTTAGAAGCCCAGATATGATTCCTGACTTAGCTGTTTCTGGCAAATCATTTCACCTGTCTGTTCCCCTTCCTACTCTCCTGCCTAACTTGTCAAATCAAACAGCTCAGGCCAGAGGCTGGATCTAATGCTTTTAGTGGCTGGTTCATTTAGAGAGTTGCAAGCTGTTAATGCTCCAATAATAAAGAAAGGCATACAAAAATTAGAAAAAGTGTTCATAGGAGACAGCGGGAATTAGATGCACAGGTATTGGAAGAGAACATTCAGAAGCGGCATCTCAAAATTACGAAGAAGAAAACATCCCCATGATTTGAATGCTGCGAAACAGCAGGAGTAAGGAAATGGCTCAAAGAAATACAAGGTTTAACTGTGCCCTCCTACAGAGAAAGCTACAGAACAAGGTGGCCCTTTCTTTGACTTCTACACACTCCTGTTGAATTCTGAAGGAACTGAAAGTGTTCCTAAAAGGGCTGAGGTGGGAACAATAACTTCCTAAAACTGTGGTTCTTGAAGAATGGCAGTCCGGCACTGATCCTGTGGCTCTGTTCGTACTCCAAAGTGGATATTCTGCAGCTTCAGTTCAGATAAAATGCCTCCTCCCTTCAGTGCTTGCACATAAATTGCTATTAATGTTACCATGTTATACAAGTGCATTGGGGAGGAAAATAGGCCCACTAATGCATTGTCCTGCTCCAGTGTTTTTTAACCTGGAGGATGCCACACTGTTCCATGGACTGTGGGTGGGCACAAGCCACAGGAAAAAAGCAACAGAGGTGGGACAGGCTCCATAAGGCTGCATCTGCCTCACCCTTTCTTCCCCATGCTTCTCCCCAGGCTGTGTGCAAAGCTTAACGCAGATAAAACATATGCTCCCAGAGTTGCCTTATGGCCTTCCTTCCCTGCTCACATGACAACCGTCACTTGTAGTCAGCCATGGTTGCAGCTCAAAGGGACCCGGGGCCTGCAGGCTCAGGCTGCAGCTGGCTAGTCCAAGCTTCCTTTTTATTATCTGAATACATTTAAAATGGCCATGGAAGCACGCATCTATCTCAGCCCAGAAGAGCTACCAGCGGTCAGCTCAGTTCCACAGGCAGCAGGTAGCTTCCGCCCTGGGCAGGAGGAGGAGGAGGAGGAGGAGGAAGAGAGAAAATGGTAATCAAGGGCCAAACTCAGTGCCCCCCACCCCACCCCAACGTTAGTGAGCTCCACAGCAGGGCCCAAAAGAAGGGAACAGAACAAACCCTGATTGCCATTATTTATATCGCTGCTACTATTTTTCCTGTTGTTATTAAATAACAACAAAGTTAAGGAAAATATATATATTATTTTTTCCTTTTGACAGAGCATAGAAACTTGTCTACTTATGTCTTTTATGTTGTGCCACGGATTAATTAAAAGCGGGCACCTGGCTGGGAGATACTTCACTGTCAGCTGAGCGCAAAGCAGGCAAACCCAGATGAACTCATACAAATGCCACAAACATGCAACTTCGAAGCCCCAAATCCTGCTGCGCATGCATCTGAGCAAACTGCTTTATCGGCGCTGAACTGCATGGACTCTGGCGGAGCACTGGCTGTACACAGGAGTACACATGAACGGCCCACAAGGTAGGGTCGGGGCATCATTCTTTTAAAAACTGATACCACAAGTGAGCCATCTAACATTAGGAGTTTCTGCAGAAAAATCTGGAAATGCAACTTGAGCGGAGTTTTAAAACAACTAGTAATCAGTAAGCAATTTTAAAAATTTCAGCACTGACTGCCCCTCAAAGAATTCCTCACAGGCTCTGGCTAGCACCTTATAACTCTTGATAGCAGTGACTGACTAAAGCCAGAAATACCTGCAAGTGGGCCTGCAAAGAGATGAATTTGCTTAGAATCATAAATAGAAATGGAAACCCAGAAATATTCCCTACTCTCTCCCTCTCCCCCTCATGACCTCAGTGTTTGCAGGTGGTCTTGGATTGATAGCCCCGAAAAATAGCCCTCTCTTTCACTGCAGACAACAAATCAAAGGCAGTGGAAACTCAAGCATTTTATTTTCTGATCATACCAGCGTACCTTAGCTTACTCATCTCTCTTAAAGGGTGACAAAATACTTCTGCTTCCACAGGCCTAATAGGTGGCTGCCTTGCAACTCATAAGCCATTTCTAACTGTACGAAGTGGACACAAAACACAATTGTTCTGCTTAGTGGCACTGTATATCCATTTCATATAGCTGTGAACTACATTACATGCAAGGTGCCCCTATCTTGACCTCTTTTCTGAAACGGCCAGTAAAGGCATCAAGTATACTAGAGCGTCCTGTTAGCAACAAAATGAAACATCCTTTAAAATGAACTTCATGTATACTACCATGCATTTACATCGCTTGTGTTGCTCTGTGATTACCAGCTTTGGCAGGATTTTAGCAGTGGAGAGTTATGAGGGCTCTGTGATGTGCTACTACTAATATGGGTAAAAGAAACCAAGAAACGAGGCAGCAATACTGACAAGTAAGAAACTATCCCATGCAAGTTTGAACTGTCTGGCTTAGGCCTCTTACTCTTGCTGGCAACTGCATATACACACTGAAAAGAATGCTGCTTACCTACAACAGCAAAGCACTTCACAATCTAGAAATGACAGGAGGGAGCTCTGCCTAAAAATTAGGCCAACATTTTCATATGTGACTACTGAAATGTGCGTGCCTTCACTTGCCAGTGTCCCAGCCTGTGACACCTGACATGCACCTGACTTCCGGCAGACAGATGGTCAGCTCTGATTTCTTAGCACTACAAATGAAAAAACGAGGTAGAATGCATTAATTACAAAATATGTTTGTTCTGTTGTTTTCATATTATTCAGGCACTGACTAACCCACCCCTGCTTACAACAAGCAAGTGGGTGGGGCATTTACAACACTTTCCTCACATCTTAACAAAACATGCACTGGCTAATTTAAAATGATTTTTCAGAAACATGGATACAATTTAATTTTCTAAAATCAGCTTGTAATTTACCCCACTGTTTTATTCAGACATAAGAAACAGTATTTTACAGTTACTTAACATAATTCTGCCAAAAAGAAAAATGGTGGGGATGGGGATGAAAGAAGCGTAGGCAAGCCATGGGAAGATGCTGAAATCGACCGTCCACAATGGAAAAAAAACCCGCAGGACAGAGAACATACAGAATAAACTCCCTTCAGCATCCTTGAACCGTTGGACAGGTAAACCCGCTAGGAAGTGCAAACATCGTTCTCTTATTGGAAAAAACGTGTGTGCTTCAGTTTCCATTGTTATTGTAACTATTATTACTTTTGACCAGTTTGTTGGGTTTTGGTGTTGGTTTTGGGGTTTTTTGGTTTTGTTGTTTTTTGTTTTTTTTTTTTTAATATGCCAACTGCTGAGTGAAAGGCAGAGTCCCACCTGGAGACAGTGCCGCACCACAATAAGTGTTTTCCTAACTGTAAGAATAAATGTCCCGTGTTTTCTCCTTAAAAAACACAAAGGTCTTGCACCGCACCTATTTGAACCCTTGCAAACATTACTGTGTTGGATCAGTGTATGCAGCAGGCTTTCACGTTGCATTTGGTTCCCGCAGGAAAAAGGAGCTTTTCCAAAAAAAGTTCGACTACACTTCTGCAGGGCTTTTCCAACACCGGTCAGCACAATCGCCACGCAGTCACCCAAAAGCTGCTGGCCTCACACAGTCGCTTTGTCCGCACCAGCCTGCGAGCGCAGAGATCCTCAGCTGCATTTCGCATCCCTGTGGCTGGGAGCGGCCGGGAGGCGCAGGGCAGCGACCCGGGCAGGACCCGCGGCGTGGCACGGGGCCGGCCTTCTACTTGACTCGCTGTGCCCAGCAAGCGCCCGCTGTCCCTACGGGAAGCCGATGTGCCGCCGTGCTGTCGGTGCTGGGCCGGTGAGGGCCTCTCCGCCACGTTTGGGCGAGGATTAGCGAGGCGGCAGGCACCAGCCGGCGCCCCGCCGCATCCCCGGGCGGCACCGCTGCCCGCAGCTCCCCCGCCCGGTCAGGGGGCGACCGCCGGCCTGGGCCCGGGCTCGGGCCCCGCCGCGGGGCTGCCTTCCCCGTGTTTACTCCCCGAGCAGGGGCTGTGCGGATGCACTGCTGCCGCCCTCAACTTCTCCGCTCGCCGTGGTTTGGCCTCTGAATGAAACCCACCGAACTCGACAGAGTTCAGTCGCCGGGGGACTGCGCGGCTGGGCGGCCGGGGCCGTGCGGGGCCAGGCCGTGCCGTGCCCGCCGCCCGCACCCCGCCGCGGCCGTTACCCCGCGGCGCTGCCCAGGGCAGGCGTAGTTTACTCTCGCAGCCCTCCCCGAGCGGCCAACGGGCAGCGGCTGCCGGCGCGGGTGCCGGCACGGCTCGGCGCTCCCCTCGGCGCCGGGGGCCCGGCGGGCGGCGGCCCCCGCTACCTGCCCCGCTCCGCCGCCGCCGCCGGCTCCTCAAACACTGCGAAGAGCAGCGCGACGATCTTTGTGTGAGTGTGTGCGCCAGCAGCTCCCTCGCGGGCCGCGGGTGTAACGGCGCCGCTGAATGGCTGGCGAGCCCGTCCCTCAACGCAGCGGCCAATAGCGGTCCGCCTTATATCCCGGGGAGTGTTGTGGCGCTGCCCGGGTTGCATGGCTCTGTGTGGAGCCGCGTTCCGCGGGCGCCGAGGCGGAGGGGCTCCGCTGCGCGCCGCGCCTCGCTTCGGCCCAGCGGCGAGCCGCCCGCCCGCCCGCCGGCCCCGCCGAGGTGAGTGCGAGCCGCCCGCCGCCCCTCGCCGGGCGGCAGGGAGACGGGCAGCGGCGGCCGGGGAGCTGGGTGCCCTCGCCCCACACTTTCCCCTCCGCGCCTCAGCGGCAGGGCAGCCCCCCCCCGCCCCCCCTCACCTCTCCGCGGCGTTAGCGGCCGGGAGGGAGGCGCGGAGCTTCCCCTGCCCGGCGCGGCGGCTGCCGCGGCTCCCAGTCACTTTTCCTGCCTGTCGTCAGCCCTGCCTGGCTTGGAAAGTTTGGGCAGGGGAGAACGGGTGGGTTGGTGCCGCCTGCCCTCTGCCCGGCCGGGAGGGCAGGGCTGCCCGGGGGTGCTTTACCGTGGTGGGGGGGTGTTTGTGAGGTGAATTGCAATAGAGCGCAGTGCATTTAGAAAAAAAAAAAACAAAACCCCAACAAACCACCACCAGAAGAAGAAGGCGGCGGGGGTAGGCCAGCCAGTGCCAGGCTGCGTTTGAAACCAGGCACCTCTCGCCGCCACAGAGAGAGAGGCAAGAGCAGCGGCGGCCGCGGCGGAGGGAGGAAGGGGAAGGAGGGCGAGGAGGAGGAGGAGGAAGGCTGGCCATCGGCCGCCGCTCGGTGTGTGCCTGCGGGGGGGACTTGACAGGGAAAATCGCGGCAGGCAGAAACGAAACTTCATCCCGAGGGGCGGCGAGGCGAGGCGCGGGGGAGAGTGCGCGGATCGGTATGGGCTGCCGCCGGCCTGGGGGGCTGCGAGCCGCCGCCGCCGGGAGGAAGGCGGGGGGTGGGGTGGGGGGGATATACCAGCGGAGAGGGCGAGGGAGCCGATTCGGCGGCCGCACGGGGCCGGGGTGGGGGGGGAGAGGAATGGGAGGAAAAAAACCCGGCGCCGACCCCGACAACAACAGCGGCCGGGCTCGGCCGGAGAGTTGGGCTGCGCGTTTTCCGGTAGTCATCGGCGATGCACCCGGGGCGGCGGCGGCGGCCCCGGTGGGCAGCTGGGGGGGGGCTGCCGGAGTTTCGCGTGGATGTGGGATTATGTTGTGTCAATAAGTTTAAGGTGGAGAGGGAGAAAGGGAGGCGGGCGGGGGCCCGGAGGGAGCGGGGGGGGGGGGAGGCGGCGGCAGGCCTCGGCCGCGCGAAGTCCTATTTCTGAAGGTAAGTTGTGACATTGGGTGGTCGCGATGACAGAAAACTTGGCGAGGGGCGCCCCGGGGAGGGGGCGGCTGCCTCGGGGGGGCTCTCCCCGCCGCCGGGAGCCGGATGGGTGCTCGGCTGTTATTTGCTGCTGCGAGATCGGGTCGCTGGTAAATTACAGAAAGCAGCCCTCCCCCTCCTCCTCCTCCTCCTCCCCCGCCCCCCCCAACCCCCTCCCCCGCTTCGCTCTTCCTCCTCTCGGGTTTATTTGCAATGTATGAAACTTGCATGGCTGTGAGGAGAGCCGATCCTGTGTAGGTTTGCGAGGAGGAGGAGGAGGAGGAGGACGGGGAAGGAAGGGTTGGAGGCAGGGGAAGGGAAGGCAATCGCGTTAATCCCGGGCGCCGCACGGCAGCAGGTTTGCGTTAGAAATATCGGTGGCAGCCCGCCGCCGCTGAATGAGGAAGGTAAAACCGAAGCGAAGCGAGAGCCGCCGAGGCGACATGTACGGCGGCGGGGCGAGAGGCACCGGCAGGCGGCTGCCCGCCCCCTCCCTGCCTGCCTGCCTGCCTGCCTCCTCCCTCCCTCCCCGCCGGGGCGGGGAAGGACCGTGCCCGGGTCTCCCCCGCTCGCCGCCAGCCGAGCCGGGGGGCCGCGGGGCTTTAACCGTGTGCCGGGCGGATTCGCCACTTTTTTCCGGGGAAGGGCCGTGGCTAAAAGTTTTTTTCCGGAGGTGAGTGTGTGCGGGGAGGCCGGGGCCAGGCCGGCGGTGGTCACTCGGGCCTGGGGCGCCGAAACCATTGCCCGTCCTGCTGGTGACACGTCCAAGTCCCGCAGCCCGGTGGGGCGGCGGAGGGGCCCGGCCCGGGCGCCGGGGCAGGGACGGGGTGCCGGTCTCCATGTGGCTCTCCCGGCGGCGGCGGCACCTCCTCCCCGGTGGCAGCGGCGGCGGCGGCAGCAGCGGGATCATCGCCCGGGCCCGCGGGGAGGAGGAGGGGAGCAGCAGGGAGGTGTTTGCTGCCAGCCTGCCTCGCCAGATCCCGCCGGGGAGGGCAGCTGGGAGGGCCGGGGAGCCCCCCGCGCCCCCTCCCCGCGCCGCCGCCCCTTCCCTGCCCGCCCGCCCGCCCCCAAAGGTGTTGTGCAGAGTTTTCCCCCGGGAGGGTGAGATTTATGCGCTGCATTATTGCTCCTCTCCTCCCCCCTCAAAGCAAGATGGACTCTCTCTTCTCTCTCTCACTCACTCACTCTCTCTCTCTTTCTCTCCCCCTCTCCCTGTGTCTTGTCAGCCTTCAAGATCGACATTTTGTAACTAAGATGCAAACTTGATGGTGACCGGGGGCGCGGGGGGGAGACGGGAAAACCCTGGGTCGCGGCGGTCTTTCTCCATATTTAATACCTTTTCTTTCCACCCCACCCCGGAGCCCGGATTCCGGTGGCCCTACACTTTGCACGGGCGGGGGTGGGCGGCGGGCGGGCGGCGGCCGCACACGCCGCCCTGCCCCCTCCCGCGGCGGCCGGGGGTCTGGCCGCTCTCCCCGCGGGCGGCGGTGGTGGAGGGGCCGGCTGGGCGGCCGCAGGACTCCGGGCGGCTCGGCTGGGCTCTGCCGGGGGGGAACGGGCATTACCTGAAACTGTGTTACAGCCTTGCAGCCTGCCGTCCGTCCCTCTGCCTGTCTGCCTGTCTCTCTCCCCGGGTGGATCTCGTACCTGCAGTCTGGCGGCTTGTTCTTGTTAATTTTGCCTTGTTTGGCTTCCCCACGCGCGGGGATTGATCGCTCACTTGTGTAAGTTCCCGGGGGTTATTGTTATGTATGCCTCCTTGCAGATGGTGGTCAACTTTCTGCCTTTTATTTTGATAACGCCCGCCTGCTTCGCTGGGTGTGCGTGTAAATAATAATGTACGTGGTGCATCCCTGCGTGTACCTGTGGATGGCTGTGTGCACGCATAAACATGCATCCGTGTACGAGAGAGACACAGGAAAAATAACCCACCGTGCTGATGCACACTCAGATGATTTGCTCCATTTGCCCAGTCCTAATGCCCTTTAAAGACATGGTACATCTTTTGTTTGCTCCTTACGGTTTCCTGCGACTGTCATCTTGGTTTAATGATAACTTATCTGGGGTGGGGGTGAGGAGGAAGCAAGTTTCAAGTTTTGGGATCTCTCTTCTTGCTGGCGTTGTGGTGAGTTGCAATATTGTAAATATCATGGGGTGCTGATGATGTGCCTTTATTTGATACCTTATAGGTCACTATCACATGACAAAGGCTTTGAGACACCTTCATCTTCGTCTGTCTGTAATTTCCATTTGCCTTCCTGGGTAAGTATGTAAACTGTATGCACAGAAAAAAGAACTCGGTTGTTGTTGATAAGATACAGGTTCTTGTGTTGCTACTTTTCACGTGGAAGATGCTTGTCCAGGTTTTAGCACCTCAGAAAACATGTCTTCTCCCAGTACTTAAGCAACTGCTAGATTACAAAGTTTCTATGTAGGGGTGGGTCAGAATAACCTGAGAATTAAAAAGCTGTCTGTATTCTGATATCTCTTCTTCCCTTTTCCCCCTTCTTTTTTCTTAAACCTTGTTTTTTAAAGGTGATCAGCTGATTGACTTAGGGTAAAAGTTTTAAGCCAGAGCAACATTAGAATATGCAAAGTGAAACACACAGGTTGAAAACTTAATGAGGATGTAAAGTCCTTTTAAAATTCAGTGCTAGGAAAAATATGAAAATGGAAATGGAATGGGCAATTAGAAATCTCTGGAGGTCAAGAATCAGTGGGAGGTTCAGCAGAACCGTAATACTACTGCAACAGGAGTTGGTTCAGTTTTAACATGTAAACTGAGAGCTAATTAGAATTCCATCCATGCTCTTTCGGTATTACTGTTTTTTTTCTTTTGGCATTGATTAATGCAGGTACCTATCAATTTGAAAGATGAATCTTAGTGACTAATTCACTAGTATTCCTAAATGTTCAGGTACACAACCTTTTTTTTTTTTTTTTTTTTTTTTTTAATCTGTGTGTTGGGAAGAGCTCTAACACCTTTTGTAGCGTTTGACATCTTTTAGGCTGAAGTAGAAGTGGTAGTTCAAAGAAGAGGTTCTAAATTTATGGGATCAAATTCATAGATGACATAAAACGAGTGGCACTCAGAGTGATTCTCACACAATCACCCATGGTGGCACTGAACTGCATTTGGCCCAAAATGGGGAAGTGTTGGGTATTTTTATTTTTTTTTTAATGGTACTATTGTGTATGTAATTGAAAACAAGACGAGACATGTATTTGGGGTAAGCTTAGTACTCATAAATGCGAATGATTAATAACATACCCTTGACCTTTTCCAGGCAGTGTATAGCAGACATAGGATAAGTGATGGTCCCAAACATGCTGTCTCGAAGGGAGCTGTTGGGAGCAGCTGTTCTGGTGTGATATTATGACCACAACGCTAGTCTTAAGATTGGGATAGCCGCTGACGGGAGGTGGTTCAAAGGGAGGATTCTGCCTGTTCTCCAGTTGCTGTAGAATTACACCCTAATTTCAGTTTTTCAGATTTTGTGGGCAGTGAGGTTGGTATGTGTAGGTCTGAGAGTGTAAACACAAAATGAAATTACTGAAATTCTTTATGGCAGATGTTGCATAGGAGAGTATTCTTTCAGTTTTATAGCATTGCTGACAAGGATCATGTTCTGTGTAGAGTAATTGGTGCAAGAGTTTTTTACGAAGTAAAAATGTATTGGGAAATTCAAAACCTGGCAGATAGGCTTCAGACTGTTGTTCAGAGCTGAATACAAATGCATTGATTTCTTAACTTAATTTTCTGTGTTTTCAGGTAAGAGTCAGAGTAGAGTGCTGTAAGTGCCAAGGATTTTTTTCTTTATTTGGGGTAATATGAAAGGGTACTGAACAAGAATAGCACAGGGACCTTGCTTCAGGTAGTATCTTCAGTCATTATCTGATTTTAGTTTTGTGTGCTGAAGTCTTTTGGATGCATGGAATTTTGATCCTAGAAATGACGTGGTGATCATAATCTGCCCACAGCTTTTGAGGAGTGGACCTCGATTTTGTGGACAGAACTACATGTAGGTCTCACCCAGTGTTGAACTGGCACGAACAAATTACGAAGAAAAGAAGGGTAGGGTATCTTTTTGACAAAAAAAGGTGTAAAACTAGCTTTGGAGAAACTGAGAAATACATTTCCTCATGGCCTAAAAAAAAAAGATAATAAAAGTAATGTGCCTTATTAAGGGGACAATAGAGATTTCATTAGGTTTGTCCATGAGTAGAAACTTCCATTTACTTTAGGGAGCTTTTATTTTGGTAAAAGGGATGTTTTATCTTACTATACAGTTCTCGGTAAAGTAACTGTTCATGCCTGAAGTTTAGTAATTCAGTCTTGACCTACAGGAGAGACACCTGGGTTCTGGTCTTGGTTAACAAGTGCTGGGTGAGTGCTGGTGTGTCACAAGCCAAAAGGGGATGAGCTGCTTAGCAAGGGGCCTTGTGAATGCTTCAAAAATTGCCCCGTGGTCTCAAAAGTTCGTTGCATACTGCTGTCCCTCTTGGCACAGCAAGCTGATAAATTGTTTCAGACAGACACATAATTTAGGAGAAACATGACTGGTTTCTGTGTTGAGGTGAACTCAACATTTTATTTAAGAAGCTTGCCCTCGATGCTTTCGAGTGTTTGGGGCGCTGCTTTCCATAAACCCATCGCCTGAAAAACTTCCATTGGTTTCAGCAGGAGGGTAATTTCAGAAAGGAGTGTGGGAGTGATGGCGAGAGGAATTAGTCCATGTTTGTTTTCCCATTCAAGGAAGAAAACCTTTCTCTTTCATAGCTGTTTTGTGAATAATTAAAGATATTAAATGTCAGGTGTCCACATAAAATATCAGAGGTAATTGTGCAGTTATTTTATAGCTAACATTTTTCCTTTTCATCCACAATGATCTTAATGTACTTTGTAAATTAGTGATTCCATAGCTTGCAATCCTGTAAGCATGTGAATATCTTTAAGCAGATGACAAGTCTTGTTAAATTCAGTGATACGATTGCTCGCATTCAGAGCTCAAAGTTATTCCAGGTTGCTGCCTCCCGTGGTCTGCGGGCTGAGGATGCGCAACATCTCTGAAGCTCAGTTAATATGGCATTAGGCAGGGCAGTCTTCTGGCATAGAGCTGGTAGCAGAGTGGTGTGAAGAAAGGAAATTTAAAGGAAGTGAGCTGGGGAGAGTTACTCTTCCACCACATGTAGTGGTGGGGAAGATGCAGGTAAGGTAGACGCGACCTGCAGTCTGCAAGGCTCTGCTGTAATGTGAAGGTTTTAAATGCACCTGCTGTGAAATCGGGACACCTGGGAAGTGAAACTGCCTCTTTTTTGACGGTACGTGGTATATGTAGCGTTCAGGCCTCCCCCTTTATCTGAAGGTAGTCCCTTGGTAGAGGAAGGTACTACAAATTAAAGTTGGAACTGAACCTAAACTCTTGTTTTAATTTCTGAGTGTGTCACAGGCTGTCTCCGTGAGCTTTGGCAGGTGATGTAGTCAAAACCAGAGGCCGCTTTGCAAATCTCGCACCCAAGTCAGGCTTCTGTGCCCTGCCATGGGGGTGACCTGTCGCAGCCACTGGTGGAGTCAGCAGTGCTGCTGTGGCCCACTGGTGGCTTCCAGGGCCAGCGTTTACTTGTGGAAGCACAGCCCTTTGCCACCTGCAAACGGAAACTAATGATACTTCCCTGTATCATTAAATCATATGGCACCCATATATTGGGACAGTTTTCCTGAGTGAATTAGTTCTAAAGCAGTATGGATGCTCTTTTACTGTAACCTTAATAATTTGTTTTCTTTATTACTTAGGAGTTTATAAAGCTGGATTGAAGTAATAGTCATATGTATTTCAAAATATTCCTGAGAAGAAACAGGAAAAAGTCAACTTTCTAACTTCTATGGTATTAACTTTTTTCTTTTCCATCTACCATGTTTCCCCCCTTCCCTGGAGTATCACTGTCAGAAGCTTTTTCATTCTGTTTTACTTCAAAAGATTATTGCTTATAGTGATTTTTTTTTTTTTTTTTTTTAAGATCAGTGATGATACAAAGTTTCTATCTGAGAGCAATATGATGAGCCTGGTACTAGTGGACCTGTGAATTTCGTAAGACTCAGGCAGCTGTCACCCACCCTTCTTGACAGTTTCAGAAGGGATAAGACCTGTACCACCATAAGGATGGCTCAAGGGTCTGCTGTTAGATTTCATTGCTTGGAAAAGGAAAAAAAAAAAAAAAAGCACAGGTTATTATCTCAATAATAATGATACTCGTATTTGGCAGTTGTAGGCATTGCCTTATTCATGTGTTTATGTCCTGTCTGGTGAAGTACATAAGCTGTACTGTAATCGCACACCTTAAACCAGGGAACAATCGTTTTTATCCCTGTTTTAGGCACCTGAGGTACAAAGCAGTAAAGGAGCGTAGGCTTGCATGCTGTCACTTAGCAGGTTAGCATTAGCAGGGAATGGAACAAAATCTGCCTCTGATTCCTTGGTTTTGTGTGCCTTCCTTTGGTGTATGTGACCACTCTGAAGCTTTCCTCATAAATGCCTGTCTTGACATGTGAGTAGTCTTACTGAATTCTGTGCTGGTTGGGCATATTTTTCTAATACTCAACTTTCATTCATAATGCTGCTTAAAAAAACCCACACACACACACCAAAAACACCCCACCTTCAGAATAGTATGAAGTTACTGACTTTCAGTTTGGTTATATTTATTGACAGGAGAGGCTAAAGTAGGAGGAGAGCTTACTGAGGAGTTTTTGCCACTAAACATGGTATTTAAGCTGTGGTGTGTATCACTATTTGTTAGATTATACTATGTAATACTAACTTCCTTGTGTTACCTTTATGAACTAAGATAATAAGTTTTCATAGCAAAGTTTTAAAAATACACATTCATATGGAATAGTTCTTTACAAAGAATGATTTTTCATATTCATAATGTAGTGTAAACTAATTTTCTCATGAAACGTGGAATTGGCAGAAGTGGCTACTTTGGCACTCCGGTAGTATGGTGATAACGAGGGTAACTTACTAATTTGAACTTTTATTTCTAAACTCACTAAACATTTAATCCTGTAAGATTTTCAGATTTGCTCATTACTACTGTTTTGTTACCGAGAATATGAGTTAACTTTAATTTTAAAATAGGAGTTGTATTTGAGGAGTACTATACTTAATGTTTGAGTGTGGACCTAATTGTAATATTCTCACCATGATAGCAGCATTTTATTATTTTTAATATTTATAAATTCAATTACATAGAAGATGAATCAACAAAGAGGAAAGGCATGGATTTGACACTTTCCAGTGGCTGTACCTCTTCCTTTATAGCACACTAATGCATAATATAATAGCAAGTCCTTATGAGCGTGGACAATTCAGCATGTGAAAATAAACTAGCTTCAGGCATATCTGAGTACAAAGAAAGCTAGTACAACAAAATTTCAATTTTTAGCAAGGGGGAGGAAAGTTAACAGGATTTTACGAGACTACACAAAAAAATCAGTTGCTTAGGAAGCATGGAATTTTTATTGTCAGAAATCTTCCATGTGGGTGTTTTGATAGAAGAGATGTTATAAAGGGTAGCAATCACTGAAAGTAAGAAACAGCATTTTATTGACCCTTAATGTCACAGCCTCATTTGGCAAAGATAAAGTAATTCAGTGGACTTGCACGGCATGGGACCTATGGAACTTGATACAAGTGGAAGCTCTTGACAAGACTCTTAAGTCCTGTCTACGCCTTCCCTTGCTGAGGGGAAGTAGGAAGGTGGGTCTTCCTCTGCCTATTTGGGGTGTTTTGTTTGGGTTTTTTTAATTCTTTTTTTCTTTCTGAAAGGCCATATGTATGTAGCAAATTGTTGAGGAGTCTGCTTTGAGAGGCTGTGAAACCAGAATAACTGTGCCTGGCTGAGGGGTTACTCTCCTCTTACGCAGGTGTAGCAACAGGAAGATTTCTGCTATCCATACTCCCAGGAGGGGCTTCATCCCGCTCTTCCGAAACCCAGAGTTCCCTGTGGCAGGGCCAAGCGTGCATATTAAAGCCCTGCTCCTTTGCGCTGTTGATGAGAGCTGAACTGGTCCATGGCAGGATTCAAGTGAGGAAAGCTTAAACCTGGTCCTGGGCCTCTGGTGCAGTGGGTCGTGGATTGGTGACTACACCACACTGCTGAGTGTGCCAGGCAGTAGTTTGCTCCCATTGGGTTGATGGCTTTCAGCCTTTACCTCTCAGTTCTTTCTCAGTATGTTTTTTCTGCCAGCTACGTAAGGACTTTTAAACTTATCCCTTGTCAGAAGTTGTCTGTCTTTCTGGCTTTGATTTTTTTTGGTTTTTGTTTGTACCCATGTTCTTCACGATCAGGAGTTACCCAGCAATGGCAGTGGGTAAAGCATGCCACACGATAATGGATAGGATTATATCTCTTGCAGTAGAATAGTAAGTCTTCACTCTTCAGCCTGTGTGTTCTTTTATGAAGCAAATAATCCTAGGTTTTTGTTTGTGTATGTGAGAGAATGCATTATTTTGTGGTTGTCAAAGCAATATTTAAGAGAAAGACATCATGTGAGATTTGGAGATGAAGCTGGATAAAGAAAACCTTGTGAGAGAATGGAAAGAGTGAGGGAGAACTTGACTTCTTACCTTATTTCAGCCACTTCAGTGTGAAGTAGCTCCACAAAAGGCAGTGGAGCTGAAACATTGTGATGTTCTGCATTAAAATCTGTCCGTGAAAGTTGGGAGGAAGTTGCTCTTTTTGCCAGGTTGATAAGAAACGCATTTTTGTGGTTGGCCATGTTATGATTTGCTTTCCACAAGTGGTCTTTGAGCCACATCATGCCTACAGTGGTCTGCAGTTAGCAACATCATGCTGTTCCTCCTCCCCACCCCCTTATGGGGTGAAGTACAGGAACATAAATGTATCTTGTTCTAACTACTGAAGAGCTCAGTCCTCCAGCTGCAACTGTGCAATTGGATTCCTAAACAAAAAGCCAAAACCAGAGCTGCATCAGCAATGTGCACCCCTTCGCAGATCTGCTGCGTGAAGTTTCTGGTGGCCTGTGATTCCTCACGAAAGCTGCAGATTTCACATTATTCTTAATTATTGATGTGCAGATAGGTCTGCCAGGGTCATGCACCAGTTGTACTCTGTGATCAGTGCACAAGCTTATAGGCAGTCCCTGACCTGATGACGAGCAACACAGGAAGGGCTAGGAATAGAGATGCTGCTGAAACGCGCAGAGTTCCCATAACTAAGAGGAGGGTGGAAGAGGATAAAGTGTGAGAATGCGGTTTGGTAGGTGTTACCTCTTTTGGCATCTGTGCCGTTTTGTTCAAGTACGTTTGCTTCCCAGGTTGGTTATATGGCTAGGCAAAAAAAAAAAAAAAAAAAAAAAGGCATTCTGATGTACTGCAGATCAATGGTTGGAGATGATAGAATTGGAAACTAGTAGCATTGTCACCTCCATTTCATTGGTAAGTCTAACTTCAGATGTTCGTTCCTTTCGCAAAAGGTTTCTTTATACCCAGATTTCGTGTTGAATAGTGCAGGCTTTCTGCCTGGCTCAGCTCTTATCAGTGAGTGCCCCGTGACACAAACTTGGGAGCTTCAGAGTTTACCTCTTGTTTGAAAATGTCAGTAATTTTTTTTCTGATTTAAGTGAAAATGTCTTTATTTGTATTTCTTCCCTCTAATTTGTTTGAGATACTCTTTCATACATTGTGTTAAACATCAGTCATCAAGTGCTCATAATATATTTTGAAACAAGTATGCAAAATTGCAGCATGATCCAGCACTGATTACAGAGCTATGGCATACGAATTAATAAGAAAATAAAAATAGCATCATTAATTTCCAGCTGCTTTTGGAGAAGCAGAGGTGTTTATAGGGGGAAATCTGGTGCCTGCAAAATGAAGAATGACAAAAGTGGTAGCAGATATGTTAATGCACGTAACTATTCACAATTTACTTCCTCTGTTCCTCTGTTCTTTTGATTAAAAATGGGTTTCAGTATCAAAAGAGTAAGCTTGAGGCTCCAGTACCGTTCTTTTAAAACTGTTGTACTAAATAAAGAGCACAAGTGTCAGAACGAGAGCAAAGCAAGGAAGTTTTTAACTTTTTTTTTTTTTTTTTAGAATAGAAAACCTTCAATAAGGGAGGTAAATTATGGATAGCCAAGTGTAATGGTTGGTTGAATGTGTCTGTTTCCTATTAAAATGAGAGCTCATTGCCTCTGCGTATGTGAGGGGAAAATTATCTTCTAAGTGTTCCCCTTGGTAGTAAATCAGTGTTTTCCTTGGCATCTCCTGTATACGCTTGTTTGTGCTTAGGAGTCTCACCTCAGCATTGTGTACCAAAGCAGCAGAAGGTAAATGAAGTCTACAGTGAAAAGTGACCCAGGCAAAATTTTACACTGTGAGGGTCCTCACCACGGTTCGGACAGTCCGTCTCCTTCGGAGGACGCTGTGGATGGGATCTGGGTGCTCAGTCGCAGGTTTTGACATCTCCGCTTAGTTTGCTGTTACCTGGGGCTGGCCCGTTGTTCAGGTGGGAGCTCCAAACGAAGCTTTGAGCCTGCGTGCCTGCAAAGTCTTCCTGGTTTTTAATCAGCAAAGGAAGATCCTGCCCTCCTGAGAGACATGTCTAAAGGAAGCAGATTATTTATTTATATAGTGAAGTGGACTCTAGAGGATGTCCCTGTCGAGCTTTCTGTTTCGCTGCACCATGTGGTGATGGGGCCGAAGTGAGTGAGAGGATGCTGGGAGCACAGGGAGGGAAGCACCTGAGAAAACTGGCCAGATGCTGTGTTTTGTCTAAGAATTGTCCTGCTGGTTTCTGGGCCACCGGTGATGTAGTTCCTGTGTGCGCGGTCTTGCTTTCCTGGATGGACTCACAGGGCTGCATTTGAAGTTTACCGTTATTTTTCACGTAGGAAGGCAGGGCGGGAGAAGTCAGAGCGGGAGGTGAGGCAGTCATCTCAGGCATTCCCGTGCAGTCAGTTGCAGGAGAGAAGGGCACGGCTCAGGTCTTCCAGTGAGGACAGTATGTGTTCTCTTATTCAAGGATCCTAGAGGGGGAAAAAAATATCTTTGTGAGTGGGGGTTGGTGTTTTGCGGAGTGCTAACAGGCTTTGCAGAGATTGAGCCGGGCTGAAGGGGAGAGTGGGGGCAGGCGCAGCGAGAGCACCTCATATTCCTGGCCCTGATGAGCCCCTCTGCACCTGAGCTTACGTGTGCGCTGCCTTGACATTCCAGTTTGACCTATTGAACTGATTTAAATAATTATTCTGGTCAATAAACACTTGGTTTAAATTGGTGCTTTTAATCTCATTTTGCTTTGGTATTTTTGTATTTGTTTTCTCAGAAGCAATCTCTATTGGTAGATGACCGTTAAAATATGTTGCTAAATATAGCCTTTACACTACATTTGGCACCACTTTTTGTTAGTTCAGAGGATGCAGTGTATGCCTGCACACTTTTCAGTGGTTACATGGCTTGCGTACATTTATTTAGATTGCAATTGTTAAGAAAATTTTGATTTAGGACGTGACAAATTATGCTTTTTTTAATCGTGGCCTTCAGAACTGTCCAATTTATTAAAGCCACACTCATGCATGAACACACACGTATATACAAGTTAATGCAAATAGTTTGCACTTAAAGTGTAAGTAAAGTATTATCCCTAATAAGTTAACTAATTCAGTTGTAACAGAAAGTAAGCTTTTAGAACTAGTAGAATTCAAACTTCTCTGCTTTGCTTTCTCAGATGAGGAGGAAAACAAGTGATCTTGCTTTTTCAATTCCCAGTTAATTTCTCACCTTTACACCAAACTTCACCAAGTTGCTTATGGAGCAAAGACATTTTCTCTGCAAATGCAGTGGAAGTTGCTATTTTCAGGTAACTTAGTTCTAAATGTAATACATGTTCTTGGTCCTTTGAAGACCTGCCTCTTCAGTATTTGAACTTTGTTTACAGTTTTCACATCAAACATTTGCAATTTATTTTAATTTAATATAAATTGAGTTATGTATTATAACAGTGGAATTGAACATTGGTTTGTAATAATTTAAAGGTGAATTACAATTAGGTGTTTTTTTAATTAAAATACATTTAGCACCGATAACATCTGATTGAAATTCGGATATGCTGTCTTTGTTCAGAAAGGATTCATTTGTAATGGTATCTATTTCTGTTAAGCTGAATATATTTTCTCAGACAACTTCAGTACCCATTATCCAAAGTTTCTATTTGTAATAACAGATGCCTTGAGCAGTATCTTCCACCATTAGGGAGTGCAGAGTAGCTCACTAGCTGACACTATGGATGTTTTTTTTTTTGGTGGGAGCTAGATCCGACTGTATCTTCTAGGAGATACACATCACACATCAACAGATACCTGTCTGTTTACACGAACGCATAGTTAACATAAAAAAAAAATGTGGAATGATTATTTTAAAATTAATGTTGCAAACTTTCCTCTTGACCACTTGATGTGTAATTGTGACTTTAATGATTGAGGGGGGACTCTGCAACTTCCAGGAATTAATCTAGCACCACTGGGGTCCAGAAACCAAAAAGTAAACCCAAGTTGTTTACTTAGATGCTGAATGTATTAGATGAAGAAAGAGTAAGGGGCGGGGTGGGGGGGTTGGGGGGGGAAGAATCGGTAAATATGTCATGGCAGCTCCGTGGGCTAACATGGGTAAAGAATTCTAACCCCCACCCTACCAAAATATTAATAGCATCTGGGCAGAGTCGGAGAGCTTGATAACAGGTATTGACTCTGCAGCTGCACGCAGTGTTTCTGCAGCAGGGGGACTGTGTGGCAGCACCTGTGACCATGATGGAATGCAGAGCTGGACCTCAGGTAGTAGAAGGGTTGTGCTTCAGAAGCGGAGAGTGTGCCTGAGGCTGGTGGCATAGTTATACAAACTACTCATATATTGCAGTTGTGCCCCTGCCCCCCATCCCTGAAGGAGGAGTTACACACTTTGAGAAGTGTTTTTATTGCCTTCTTTTCCCAGTGCAAGCATAGGTTTCATGATCCTGTCCTTGTCCTGGATTTCCATATTCTTTCGTATCAGTGTATAGGGCATTCAAAGTCTCAACAGTTATTGCGGTCTTGTATAACTAAATATAAAAACATAAGATTAGAAAGCTAAATAGAAATTAGAAGAAAACTGAAGCAAAGGTCAAAATGCTATTGTAGGTCACATGTTTAGAACAGTCAATTTTTAAAAAGCAAGAAAAAAGGAAAACCTTCCTTAAAAATTTGAAATGGGAAAATTACTGAGTATTACCGATTCATTTTCTTAAGTAGAGAACAAACCAAAGTAAGATGAATCACTTATCCTGAAAGGGTCATAATTTTCATTTTCACATGCATTTGGTACAAGATCAGTAAGAAAATAAACTAGTTGCATATTTAGGGAACTTTTCTGATGCAAACTGTTTATTGCTGAAGCAGTCATGTTTTATGAAGCTGCCCTAAAACAATTAGCTCTTGTTTAGCCTAAGTGTTTAAGCAGAATGCTTTACTAATGTGGCTGATTTTATAGTTACTGCGTTTCCATAGGATTGAACCATTCTTGTTCTAACTTGCTTCCCCCCCCCCCCCCCCCCGCCATGTGAAATGTTGAGGCTTTTTTCCCTTTCAGAAAATAAGTATTTGAGCCAATGTTTTCCCAGGAGAATTGGTATCTTTGAGGGTGTTCTGTCTGAGATGTCTCAGAGAGCGTGTGCTTAGCAGTGTTTTCCTGCCAGGTTACACTAAAATGGGCTACTGGTCAGGCTAAAAAATCTGGATATAAAATTCACTTTGGTCTGAATTTAGGGTTGGTGTGAGCTTGTGCAATTCCACCGAGGCTGCTGAACTGAATTTGGCAGCGTTGGTCACGGGGATTGTGGCAAAACCAGCTAGGAGCAGCGCGTGTTTAAAATATTGCTGTAACTACATCACTAACACTTGATCGGAAGAATGAGACACCCTCACTTCTTTTTGTTTTTTATTTATGGGGGAGGGGTTGGGTTCTGTCTCTGCAATTAAAGCTCACCTTTTTCCCCTTGGCTTTGGAGAGTTGGTGGGATGGATCGACTTAGTGAAATAATCCCACCAACAGTCCATATTTAGATGACAGGCCACTCTTTTTCTTGGAACAGTTTTATACTTGGGAACTTCAAGAAAATTGTATCTTCACAACCAGAAGCATTTCTGCTAGTGCTGAACCAAAGTAATGTTGCTGCCAAGCAGTCTGCTTTCATGGCAGCTCTAGCCAAGCATAGGAGGAGTGGAGAGGCAGGTGCGCTATCTTAGCCTGAGCACTCCAAATTTGTATAAGGTAAGGTGCAGGATATTCATCCTTTGCAAGGTGCATGTGTATTATTCACTGTCTGCAAAATAAATTCTGTTAGTTTCCCAGGTACTTCTCCTCTCACACCCTCAAAAGTGACAGGGGCAACTAACTGTAGTGTCATTTGCCCACCCCCTGTCCAAAAAGGGGCTATGTTGTTACCCGGGAGCTGTGCCCCGTTAGGTGTAATCACTGTCATGCTGAGTTCAGTAAGAACTTTGCTATTGACTTCAGTGGAAATAAATTCTGACTTGTAAGAAAATGTTCATGAATCTCATTGAGGATTCATTAGGGATCATCTCTATTTCACCAATATAATGATACTGGTGATTGATGTGAATTTTGCTGTTGTACAAATGTGAGTGAAAGTATAAGCATGGATGCAGTAATCTTAGAATAAAGGTACAGTATGCCACTGCAACTTTTTTCAGCTACAGAGACCAAAAAAAAGCAGTAAAATCTCTTTCACAAGGGTGTGCTTGTATTTCTGTAAATTTAGGGGCTTTTCCCATTCAAGGTATGCCGGTGACATTAACTGGTGTAGAACTGAAGCGCACTCACATGAATCACTTGCTAGATGTAGACTCGTGTCCTGGTGCCACAGTACTTGTACTGATTGTGTTCTGATACAGCTGAAATGACTTATTTTCTGAGGTAGACAAGCTCATAGGATAATGCATAAATTATACCCTGGTGGTGCTAGGAGTGATCCTGGAGTGAGTTTGTAGTAAAATGTGTCCCAATCACTGAATGAACTTCTAGAAATAAGACTGCAGTGCTGTATCTGGTACTCAAATATATTTGGAGGGATGGGTGAAAATATGTTCCAACTCTGTACTTACATTTTAGCAAGCAAATGGAAGGTTAGCACTTCCTTCTAGGATTCTGGTAAAGGCTGGAAATTGAGCCGGATGGAACAGAGAAAAAAAAACCCAGCTGGCTGGTGCTGCAGTTTTTACCATTAACTTGCTTCATGATCTCAGGCAGATTGCTTCCTCTTTCGTTCTCTTTCTCCATTTACAAACTTGGGATGGTGATGGCTTCTTCCTTTGTAAAGTGTTGTGCAATCTCTGGTGGAAAAACTTCATACTGAGTAGCAGGGCAGAAAGTTGAGAAGAGTTATCCAGATATAATTATTACTATTTTTTTAATTACTGTGTGTTGACTCATAGAGTAAAATAACAGTTACATTAATTGTGGTGGTACAATACTTGGGGGAAATTCTACACTGAGGCTTAGTTCTGTTTCATGTTGGGGAAGATCTAGAAGGGATGCCTGCTTCTTTGGAGAAATGGGCTTCAGGTTGACTTCTAAAATTTCATCCTACCAGAGTCCCAAAACAATTCATTTTCTAAACAGGTATATAAACAAAGTTTTAGAGTGTGTACTGTAGAACACAGGTGGTGGTGTCATTTGTTACATATTTTGTTAAAACAGCACATTATTAGGGTGTAATAACACTTTGCTCTCCTATTATATACTTTTACAGGGATCAACTAACTACATTTTACAAACATTTCAGAACCAGTGTTAACACCCCCATTTTGCAGTTAGCAGAGTAGACCCAGGGATGTTCAGGTAAGAGCAAATGGTTGGTGGCAGAGCCAAGTACAGAACTCCTGAACTTTCTGCAAGTTTCTACCTCACTGTTAAATTTGTTACACTACTTATCTCTTTGTTGCTACAACATCTGCCCTATATATGTGCACATATTACTTTTCTGTGTTGGTATGTGAAAAAAATGATGGTGAACTGTCATCTATCGATTTGAGGCTTACAGGTTAAATATTTGTGGACTTACTGAATCTGTTGGTCAAGTTCAATTCAGAATTCCTCTTCTGCATTTAAGAGCTTGTGCTGCATGATAGAAATATAAACTTTGTAGGTCAGAGCTTTTGGACCTGGTGTTTTGTTCTTCCAACCCAGGGTCTCTTCTTAATTCAGTGCAGTATGAATATTGCTCTTGTTCTTCTTACTTGTCTGAAAGTGACTTTTGTAAGGATGCATAAGCGTGTTCTGTTTGTTGTCCAAGATGTGTGAAAATGATAGAAACGTGTTTATGCTGGTTCCAGGCATGAGCTAAAATGTCCTACTCCTCAAAAGGGGTTTTTAGGCCAGGCTTGATCTGTACTTATGTATTTCAGAGTGTTCAGTTCAGCTCTCTGTCCTGAGCTGCTGGCTCTAAGGTTCGGCCCAGGTGGTCTGGAAGGAAGTCAGCATTGTGGCAGTGTGGGGTTTTGTGGGGCGCTTTGTAGTTCAGGTCCTAGATTTAAACTTGCGGTTTCATAGTAGGTCAGTAACAAGGAAGCCTAATGACTGTCTTTTAAAGCAGTTTAGACTGAGAATCCATGGATCTTGTGCTTTCTTTTCTTAGGCTAGTACTGTTCAGACCTGTGGACTTCTGTGCCAGCCTGGGGTTTTAAACATGTTCCACTTTCTCAGTTGGTACACAGTCTTGAGCATACCAGAACTCAATTTCATAGAAAATTCTTAATACCTTGTTCACCTTCTGATTTAAAATCCAGCCATCTGTGTGCTATATCGTGAAATAAAATGATAGAAAGCTAAGAAGATAATCGGTAAAAATCTGTAGATACCAAGGGAGTTATCCCCCATCCTTGCTCTACAGTTCCAACCAGCACTGTCAGTTTTTTGGGTTTTTTTTAACTGTTGACCTTTTTTTAAAATCCTGCCAAACTTGCTTCTTTTGGACTGACTTTTTCCTGTGTTGGTCTTATCTTTAAGACAAGGGCCATGTGGGATTTTCATCTGAGGGAGATGGAAAAGAGTTACTAGAATAAAAATATTTGTCTTCAAGGAAAAAAACACCTGAAAACCAATTTCTAAATAAACCAACAAAACAACAAATGGGGACCCAGCCTGTAGATCTTAAAGAACTTGGCCTGAAGAATGCTGGTCCTGCTTGCTTTTTCAGAATTGTGCTTCAGTTGTGGAGAGGACAAAGATCTTTATATACTTGGATTATTTTAGGGCCCAGTCCTGCGTTGTGTCTGTCATAGCAGTCTCCCTGAGCTACTGCAGTGGCAGGATTGAAGCCCTACATGCAGCTAATCTTACAGGGACCTGATCCTGCTCTGAGACATTTTGGCACAGATACTTGGGCACGTGCATGGTTCTGGGTAAGCTGTTGTGGCTTGGCATCGATGAAACAGTTGGTGAAGATGGATCTGATTGTGGATTCTGGTTTATGAAGCAGTGAGGTTCCTCTTGGAAATCTGATAAGACTTGTTACATACAGAAGTTTGTAAATTCTGTAACTGGAGTGATTTTTTTAATGTGTTTCTCAAGAAATGGAGACAGTTACATTCAGAACTTCCCTCTCTTTAAAGTGTAAGGCTAAACAGTTGACAGCAAAAGGACGTCAATGTGGGTATAGATAAAATAAAAACAGAAGGGGTAAGTGGCCCAGTAGTGGGGTGGTCTTGGTTATTTTTTAAATTACGCCTTCCTCCAGTTAATACATGAACAAAGTAATTTATTCTAATGGCTTGGAAAGTTCCCTCAACAAAAGTTTGCAGAAGTCAAATAATGTTTTTGAGGAAAAATAAATGTTCTGAGGAAAAAGTGAAACAAACCTTACTTTGACAGCTAGGGAGTAGTGTTTCAGATGGGAACCAGGCTGAAGCCATGCCATGATGCTTCCTTGACCAGATGCTCCTGACTCCTTGGAGAACTCACAACTTCAAGCACAGCTCATAATGCTGGTCAGTTTTTGCTGCTGGTGTGCAGAATGCTGTGGGCAACAGCAAGAACTGAAAATCATCAGGTACTTTTCAGTCTGCTGCTACTTGGGAGTTCTGTGATTATCAGGTCCAGCTAAGTTGCAGTCACCAAGAAGAGGACTTCTGGTCAGGGTACGAGAAGTCTCTGTGCTGCCGCTGGTTTCAAACCATCCTGAAGAGTAGGTTAGTAGCTCAACTCCCTGGTACTGCAGCTGGACTGCTGTGGGAGTGTAGGCAAGCAGAAAGTTAGCACAGGGACCTTCTGGCTGCATTGGTAATACTGCAGAATGTAGGACTAGTAGAGAAATAAAATGGGAATTAGAGGATATGGCAGGGTATGACTCACATCAAAGTGGAATTTCTTGTAGGGTCCTAGTTTTTTCCTCTCATGCTTTACGGTATTTGTGAGGCCTGCAGTAGGTGTTAGATTTCATCCGTTCTGGTGCTAGAGCATGCTATTTCTTTTTCTCTGTAGCCAGAATCTTACTTTTAGATACATGTCTGCAGTTACAGTGAGACTGACTTAACATCATGGTACACCAGAACAGGGAAAAGGCTGAACCAAACAGCTCGTGACGAGGCCATGCCTATATTCCCAATACCCGGAGTGAGGTGAGAGCATAGTGGTACGTGGGCTGTCCTTGCAAGGTGTTAGCTGTATGTTGGGCAGGGTATGCCCTGCAGTTGTGATTCCCTGATCATCCAGATTGAAGGCTTCTCTTCCCTGCCTGTTTGTCTGTCTGGGTTTCCTGTAGTGGAGATGGAAATGGGTAAGAACAACGGTGAGGAACAGTTTAGTATCTTCCAGACAATCAGGATGAAGGCACAACTCAGTCTGGGAGGTCTCCTCAGTATTGGAGCTGAGGTGTGATCAGAAGTTGTCACAGACACCTCTGAACTTTGGCTTCTAAGTTAACTGTATGGCTGCTAGAGGACTACAGGAGTATATAGGAGGAGATAACGCAGGGGAGGAACGGGACAGCTATTGGAGACAACCCCACTTATGAAGTGGCCAGGGAAGCTTGTGAGATTGTAAAACTTCTTATTCAAGAACACAGAATTTCTGTGCCAGCTTGATTCATTGCCTGCCATTTTGTCATTGTTCACTGTTTAGCAAAAATACATTCTGCTTATGGATGAAAGAGGACATTCCTTGTGTTATTTCCTTTGGCTGTGGATCTGTAATTATTGTTCTTGAGTTTATTTATGAGCTACTAAGGCCTTTATTAGAGATGGCTTGCTTGTGAGATCAGGAAGAGCTGTTCCTGTTTTGAGTCTGTTGACAAGTTTTCATTTACCAGAAGGAGGTTCCAAGGAGTTAAGTTTGCTACAGTTGGCATCGAGTACACAGCACGGTAGATCTCCACCAGGTTCAGTGAAGCAGTTCTGGTTGATGGTGGGGAAGAAGTGCTCCCTAGCAGTTCTTGCATTTCTGTGCATCTGTAACAAATCACTTAGCTCGGAGAATAGAAAGGAGCAGGTTCATTGAGGCTGTTGGTACAGTTCATGGAGTCACATCATCTGCACCCTCTGTGCTTTTTCATTTTAGAGATCTGGAGCAGCAGAAATTTTGCTTAAATAAGAGAACCTCATCTAATCTCTCTTCTTTTATTTGCAGCTACTGTTGTCTTTTGCACCTCCACAAAGTAGGTGTGACATGTTACCTGTCTGAGGGGACTAGACAGACATGTAAGACGTGAGAACAGAGATCCATGAATCTTCAGCTGCATGTTACTGTGTTGAAGAAAAAGTTCTTCCGTTGAACTGTGTCATTCTTCTTTGGAGAACTTCACTCATTAAGTGCCATGTATGATGGGGATGAGGAGGAACATAAAATAGAAAGTCAAATTGCAGTTAAAAAGTAATCATGAAGAATGAGATCTTTTGGAAGAACTGGGCACGTGTTATCACCATATTAAAAGTTAAGCACATGTTTAATCCCTTATAAGACTGAAATTATTTGGTTTCAAAATTGCACCTGACTGCAAGGATTGTCAACCTAAATTTGTATTATTTCTACATGGAATCTATTTCAAATATGTGAAATTTACTACTAGTGACAAATATTTGATCACAGTGTTACTTTAAACTTAGATGGATCAGCTTCCAAAATTTAGGATTCTTGACAGGTGCTTAAATACTTAAAACACCCTCCGTAAGATTATTAAATCCAGCAGTTCAACTATGTAAACAAAGCTAGGAATAATGAACCAGAAGAATACTCTGAACAGCATACCCTTTCCATAGACATGTCTCTCTTTATTTTAGCATTCACCATGTTGAAACAGAAGGAAAGTAACTCCTGAATGTTATTTTAACTGGCTAGCTTGCTGCTGAAACAAGCTTTCAGGGAAATCCATGGAGTCCCACAAGGTGGCAGGAGCTAACTGTTCTATGCTGGAGTTGTGATCTGAAGGAAAGTGAAAGTAATAAACTGATTTTGCTAGTTGCACATGTTCAAATCATGAGCAAGTTAGACCAGAATTTCCAAAACCTACCTTGTATAGGTGTTCCTTGGACTTCTGAATAATTCAGGCCAACGAACGAGATTCTATCCTCAAGAGTCGTACTTCAAAAGAGAAATTTCAAGCATTCTTACTTTGTCAACAAAAGGGATCTTTATTTTCACTTTGTGGTGGCAATTTGCTTGTAATGTGCCTCCTTGCTGTGAATGGAGAGCAAGGATGAAGCCACGCGGGGACTTGCTAGCATATGAGGTTCACAGTTTAACGACTTGGCAGCGAGCATCTCTTAACTTGAAAACTCCCCCTGATGTTGCGGGAATGCTGATCGGGAGGTGGGACACAGCAGCTGGGGCTGGGGGGCTGCGGAAGTGAAGGAGCTCTCTGCTGCTGCAGTGAGGCCGTAGGGATGTTTTTCTTTGGAAATGCTGAAGACTCAAAATGGCATTAAAAGTATCCAAGTTTGGGGATTATTGGAAGTAATCAAAACAGCTCATCATAACTAGGGACATGGTATTGGCTAGTATATAGAGCACGAGGCTGAAATTTATTTCTTTCTCTTCCCAACACCCTGATCTTTCTTGAGGCTGTTGAAGCTCTTGTTTCACTTTCTTGCTTTTGTTCCCACTTACCTGCTGATGGTCAGCGCTCTCCTGAAACATCGCGTCATCAGGAGGTAAAGCACTGCAGAAGAGCAAGGGGGATCATCAAGGATGTCTCATCAAAGGCATGATTTGAGACCTGTTGTTACATGTTCATGCTTGCTTAGCCTTGCACTTCGAGTTCGAAGTCTCTCATTTTTGTAAAATCTCTTGGGCCTACCCAAGAAGAAATCTGTGGACTAGGGTTTTAGTTGGCAGAAGTAACAGCAGACAAAACAGTAGTAAGATAAAGTGGTTGGTCCTGATTCGGTGGACCACAAGTGTTGCTTTTGAGACTTGTGAAGCTCTTGATTTGTGTTAAGAGATTTTATTTTAGATCAGTAAATGTCTGTTTTTATTTTTTTGAATGAGAGGATGGATCAGTGTATTAGCCAAGTATCTTCAGGAATTTGGACAACCCTGTTTATGTGAACAGACAATGCAATTCAGTAAGACTTAAGGTGAAATTGTGAATAGGTAGCTTTCTTAACCAGTAGACGGATATTAAGAGTAAAAATAAGTCAACTCTTACATGAAATTTCAGTTTTCCCATCCCATTTAGTGTCAATTGCTTTTTGTTATGCTGTAGAAAAAGAATGTAAGTATTTGTGACGGGGATGTCTGGAATAGCCACGTGAGGTAATTGAGTGAAAATTCTTCAATGCCTACATATGAAATAGCGGTGTTTCGTTTTCTAGCAGCAATAGAAGCAACTTACGAACATTTAAAACCAATTCTGTAGTGACATACAGACCTGTTGCACTAGTGTGCATCATCCAGCAAAATACCTCTGCCTTGTTTTGCTGACAGGGTTGACAGGATGTAGAGATTTGTGTTTTCAGCAGCTGCCATAAAGTAGCAGCATATACCATTGTCTTGCCAAAATACGGGAACTTCAGAAGTATAAAAAAAAGAAATTGTATACCTTTCAGAAGTATAAAAAAAATTTCTTTTTATACTCCTGTTTGCAGGAATGCGTGAAATTTAGGAAAATCTTTGTTGTTGGGGCTGACCTACATAATATGGGTGGATGCAGTCACATGATACTTACAATTTCAAAGTAAAAATTCTGTGATTTCCAGTGGTTACACTTTTCACTTGCCTCTAATGTGAGAAGAATTTTAGTTCTTACATCAACATCCTAAAGTCATGATTAGGAAAGTAAATAATTAAGCAAGGGCTCAGCATTTGATGAGTACACAGCTGAAATCTGGTTTATGCATGATTTGAGCATGATTTACATGGTTGTGTACCAATAGCATTGGACTGACTGTCAGTATTTAAATGACCATCAGTGTGAATGATTAAGCAGTTGGTGCTTGCTGAAACAAACTTAGCTATATCTGTCATTCTTCTGTTTGAAATTTTCAGTCGTGCGAGTGAGATAGACGCCTTGTGCCCACTGTAACTCAGAAGCAACGGGTCACTTACATTGACTTGAAATACTCAAAAAAACCCCACATACCTCTATGTAATTATGATGAAAGAAATAAGTTTTAAACTTTAAGATGGGAGATCATATATTGCCAAGATACCTGTGTTCAAATGTGTTTTTAAGGTCCACGTGCTTACAGCATACAGGAACTACACTTAATGTGGCTTGCAGAGTTTGCTACCTTGCTACAGTATTTTGAACCACGCAGTGGTAAAGTTTGATTCTTAAGTTTCTTTATGCATAAAAGGTCAGTGATCATGATCATACCAGGGGTAGAAAGAGTAGTGCAAGCAACTTGCTTTAATTTGGCCACAGAGTCAATATAGAAAAAGGCTCCCAAGTGTGTAGTGAAGTGTCTTACTGGGCAGAGTGGTGGCTTTCCAGGGAATGGTGGACAGTGGGTGGTGTTTCTCAGCAATGATAAATAAATGATCATGGGAGATTTCTGCTTTGTGGTGTACTTAAAATTATTACAGTGGACTGGGAGGGCCTAGTAAAGATTACTGAGTAGTTTGGCAGTTGATGGCATTTGCTGTATAACTCCAAATTGATCCCAATATTACTAGAGGAAATAGAGGTGGGAGGTGGTGAAGGGGACTGCAGAGGACATGTGCCTCTCCAATGTAAATTTCTTCCAGGAAACCCAGGGTCTTCCCTTCCTATCTGCCAAACCCTGTCTTAAATGTCTCAACTAATTCTGTTGATTCTAGTTAATTCAGGGACAATTGGAGTTGCCCCATCCACCAGATCCCCTACGGAGGTGCTGAGTGCTTTCTCTTTTCCATGACCTCCCTGGGAACGCAGGGCATCACTGGCTGCTGGTAAATGCCCAACTTACTTAAAGAGTCCAGCCAGACAAATAGGCAAATATATACTGCCTGTTTACTAACAAAAGTAAGTGTTTTCTGCATCCCTCCCAAGTCTGATCTGCAGCTGGATTTGAGGGCTTTTGAGATCTAGAGAGTTGTCTGTGCAGCCTGCAGGTTTGTAAAAGAAAAACAGAAAGATTTTTTTACTACCAACTTTTTAGAAGCACCTTGTTGCAATAGCATTTAAAAATGCAACCTATTAATAAAATCTGGCATAATCTAAAACCTCAAGGGTATGTCTACGTTGTAGACTGCTGTGTTTTGTATTATCTGAGTGTGCTTTCAGTAGGGTAGAACAAGTATCAGAAGTGGTTTGGCAGTGATAGCATGGAGCTCTGTGCACACTAATTTAACTTGCATTGAGTTAAGGGCAAATTAGCTCATGCAGAGCTGGGCTGGCCTGCTGTAGTTGGAGTCCTTGTACTCAATTAGTTGGTTTGAATCAGGTTTCTGTGTGTTAGGAGCGTAGGGCTGCTGAAACCATCTGGAGTCTTTGGGGTCAGTCACTGACAGTTGGTGCTGTATGCCATGAGGGCACGTCTTGGACATTCCTTCAAGATGCAAAATCTGATTAGTCCGCAGTAATAACTCTTCCTACACTAGCAGGTTGCAAATCCTGTTTATGGATTTCTTTTATAGCACTGGATGTTGAAAACAGTACTTTCTCTTGGGAAGCTATTATTCAATTAACTTGGTATTTATTTTGATACTTAAGTTTTGTTGTTGAAAGTGAAAACCAGTTGGGGAAAAGATCTGTTTATTAAAGGGCTAGTTCATGGGTTTTGTAGGAGTGGGGGAGGCAGGGGAGGATGAGTGTATTGCCTTTGGTTCTCAGGGTGGAATTTTTGCCCTGCTCCTTTGCCTTTCCTTAAAGAAGCCGTAATTGAAAACTAGAGTCCTTGGGAATGTATATGGAATAGAGAAGTAAGTCAGCACTGAGGCCAAGTTACCTGTGTTTATCTAAAGTATTTGGTGTGTGACAGTTGATTTAGTATCTATTTAGTATCTATTGCTTAAATAGATCAAACTGGTCTTCTAGTGACTTCAAGCAAGGCAGGTAAGTCCAAATTAAAGGAAACTGCAAATGTGATGACTGACTAGTTAATGCTCCGACTACTGTACCGAGCCTTGTGCTCTTGTACCAGCACAGTCCTTCAAGGCCATTTTTAACATTCTTCCCCATCCTTCCTCCACTCTCTTACAAAAAAAGTAGAATTTGGGGAAAAAAAAAATCAATACAGCGTTTAGTGTGCTGAAGACTTAAATTAAGTGCCCATTGACAGGGAATTATTATGTCTGTGTGGTTTATATACTGCTTTGGGGTACGCAGTGATGCAGTTAAGTTCACAACCCACATCTACACCCAAGTCAGAAGATAAAATTATAGTAGTTGAGTTGCTTTGACAAAAAGTGATTGTTGGAGAAGATGTTGAACTTCTCCAGGTTGGTTGTTACAGCAGCCTCTTGCGTCTAGAGGAGTGCACTTGCCCTTTCTCAGGACTTCCCAGCACCAAAGCTGGCCGTTGCTTGTGCTTTTCTTCCTCCTCCTGGGCTGTACCAGCCAGGGTCCCAGAGAGCAGCAGTGGTGGTTGGCTCGGTGAGAGACACAGGGGTGCAACTAATGACTTGTCTAAAGTTCAACAGCAGCAGCTGGAAGTTTTACTGTCTCCCATGGGCCATTGTACCTTTCTGTGGCAGTTCAAAATGCATTGGTAGCAAAAGTAGCAGTGGGTCAGCCCTGCAGCTGCCGCATTTCAGAGTGAGGTTTTCACGTAAATAGCTGTTACTGTGAACCTTGTGTTACTGGTGAGCCAGTGTTGTTACATCTGGCTTGTTTGTTGCTCTTCTGCATAGACCGAGGACAGTTTTGATCTATAAAGCATTGCATCCTTTGGTAACAGGTGACCTATCCTAAACTTCTTCCTGTCAATTAGAAACAAAACAAACCCCCCAAAAAAGCTGCTCGTATATTACAGAAGGGCCAATATATTAATGCTGTTACTGTGTTTATATTTATACAGGCAGGTAGCTAACATGTAGGTTGGGATCTGTGCCTTGCATTTGTGCTGGAGTGGCAGGAACAGACCCGCCCTCTTCTGTGGTGTCCCACAGATGTGTTTCAGACTTCAATGCAAGAAACCCATATGATTTTCCTTAATGAAGAGGCTTGCTGTATTTATATGTGCATCAATCAGTACTTTGCATAGAGCATTGACTTTTGGTGGCTGAACCTAGAATATTAAAAAAAAAAAAGTTTGGTTTGGGGGGTTTTGGGGGGCTGTTCATGTTTGAAGTGTGAATTTTGAATGTTGGTAATCTGTTTTGTGTTCTTTTCTAGTGAAGTGTTGCATAATAGAAACTTTTTTTAGCTTTACAGTCCCACACACACACTGGGGAGAAAACCACAGACCAGAGAACAAAAAACATCATTTTTTTAATTATTATTATTGAATGAGAAAAATGACTCATTTAGTTCTGGATAGTATGCTGACAAAACATAGAGAAACTCTTAGAGAAAACCATGTCATAGCCACTGATTCACACATCTGGCTTTGGCATCAGGTTTTTGGCTAAGAGTGGACAGCATCACAGGACATTATGGCGAATGTTTTGCTCTGGTGTATGAAACCCTGAGCAACACTTATTACTGAAGATGAAATGATAAGGTGTTTTTTTTTTTTTTTAAGCGAGTTTGCAATTAGCCAAGGCTAATTAATGGTTTTGCAGAAGCACCTTGAGTTTAATTTTGTTTGCAATCATTCAGAGGAATTAGTTGTTGGTAAAACAAAAGAACAGCTAAAGGTTGGGTGACATCTCATAAATCCATGGGGAGGGTGGAAAATTTACTTTATTTGCTGGATTTGCATGTTGGGTACTGTATTTACACAGAGCTTTCTTGCTGGCATAACCCACCCCTCTCACATTCCCAGGGAGGAGTCCTCTGTCCTTGCTGATGGCTGCAATGGCCTTGGCTGGGCCCAGCCACCCTCCTAGCAGCCCTGCTTCCCGGGGGTGGCTGTGCCAGGCCCAGCTGCTGCCAGAGCCCCGGTGTGTGCTGGTGTACCCCTGCGGCAGGGAGGGTGGGCTACCGCGACCCCTCTGCCAGCGAGCGAGGGCGGGAGGGGAGCCTGCAGAGGTGGGAGAGCAGCTATAGCTTAAACCACTGTAAGCACAGCGAAAGGTCAGTCTGGGTTTGTTCTTAAGTTAAACTGAACGAAAACTATTCACTTTTCCAGAAAGCATGTTTAAGGAGGGAAGTAAAACCTGGATGTGCCAAGAATGGGATGGCAGCCCACCTGTAGGGACCTGACCTCTCTGTGCTCACTCCCTCTCTCGCTTGATGCTGCCACAGAGACTGATCTCCACTCCTACCGGGGCTGGCACAGTTGCCAGCTGTCCACAGATGTGGACAAAACACTTCAAGTCACTTGCCTGTTTTCTATATCTTGCGTACTTTGTTCCCCAGCTTCTTCCAGTGCCTACAGAAATCTTGTCAGGCTTTTGGCCCTTAAATCTAAAAGGAACGAATCGGAGATTACACTCTAAAACAGAGCTAAACTTCAGGATTTTGACAAACATGATAACTGGTGGGACCAAGTTCCAAAAATCTAAGCTCTAGTTCTGGTGCTAAAGTCTTACGTTGCACTTGATTACTATCTTAATAATTAATATTCAGATAAGTGCTGAACTTGGGCTTTCTAATGTGCAAGCTAATACTGTAACTTGAAAAAATCACAAGTGTATCCTGAGTGCAGAACTCAGGCTGCCATAGTGGTTGTCCAGCACTTCATTAAAACAAATGAAATTTGAAAGATTTATTTTTGTATGTGTCAAGTTTTGAATTCAGTACTTGGTGAATGACATGTGAAGCTGGAGGAATTTTATTTTTTTTTTCTGAAGAGAAGGTGACACTGTTGGCCTAAACACTGAAGGATTCTGTAAAAACAATTATGCATACTCTAAAGGAAATCATTTAGATAAATAGTTGTGTGTAGTGGCTGTTTCTAATTGAGCTTGATGTTTTATCACAGTTTTCCATTTAGGAGGGAGGATAGGAACCATAAAACTTGATGCAAATTAGCAGAGTGAAATAGCTTTCTTTGCAACTGCTCTTTGAACCTTCGCATCTCTTTTAAGAATATGCTTACAGAATATTGCAGCAGTACCTCTAGGAAGAAAACTGGGTTGTTAGAAAAACCAGAAACGTGTCTTTCTAATAAATTGTTTCTGATAGAACTAGAAAATAAAGAAGATTATACTAATGCAGTTTTCTTTTTAAAAGTCTGTTTTGCATTTTAATCTCATGGAGAACAGCTCTTGTTGTTCTTAAAGCAAAAATCAGACAAAATCCTCCTAATTTTAATAAATGCTGATATTGGAAATGTGTGTGTGCGGGGGGGGGGTTGTGCTACATGCAATGTATGATCTGCACGTTGTGAGAAGTAACTTCTGCATCTCTAAACTTGCCACTGTCTTGTTCTGGTAATAAAGCTAAAAAGGGGGCAAAGGTGTTAGGATTTTATTCTGCCGCATTGTATGTAGTATCTGAATGCCTTCCACCTATAGCAGAGGAGAGCTGGGATTTAACTTCTCAGGATAACAGTGTGGGGGAGGGCTAAGAAGGGACAGCATGCTGCTTGTGGTAGGATTTTTGGCTTGGGTATTTTATGTGTTATTTATGTATGACATTTGTACCTGAAGTTGTTCTGACACTTGCGATGTGTGGGTGTGTGTAGTAGGTAGCGGGGCAGTGGCTTTCTGGTGGTGGAAATCTGCAGCTGCATGTATGCAGTTAATACTACATAGCTCAGAAGGCTTTTGTGTGTACATGTGCATATATGAAAACATTTGATCCAACCTCTAAGAAGTGCTGAGATCGAGGAATCATTAAAATGATGATTCTGCGATTTCTGAATACACAGATTGTTGATGGTGTTTCCTGGAATGTTTTATGATTGAATTTATCTTTTTCAGTGTTGTATTAACTGTGTGGTATTGCAGAGTTATATAAGCGTTGGATTGGGAGATTGTATCCATTTTGAGCCGAGTAGTGACTTTGTTTAGATTTAGTGATTAATATTTTATTTCTTTGTGGGATAGGAATAAAATACGGAGCTTCACTGGAGATGATAATTTATTGACATTGCTGCAAACTCCGTATGTATACGTGAGCACAGTTCTTTTGTGCATTTTGCAGGAGGCAAGATTACACTAGTAGACTGGTACTGCAGATTTGATTGGGGAATTGTTCGGATGTCTTCACTGACAGTCACTTCCAGGTTAAGTTTTGGACCATTTTAAATGTCCTCTCAGAATGTTTCCTTGACTGTTTGCTGTTAACATTTCCTTGCCGGTTAGCAGGAGAAAGCTTTCAGCCATGCAAGATTCATCAGTGTTACTTTTTCCCTTTGTATCTTCTTTCACCAGGTTTTCCTCATCTTGGTCACTTTCAAACAAATTTTAATGCTCATAAACTACCAGACTAACAAGCCAGGAAAAGTCGTCATGTCAGTTCAGGAGAAGATAGGTAATACTGATGGAGTGAGTAAATTTGTGATCAGACTGTCTCCAGGTTGGCTTATTTTAGATAAATATAGAGACAATTTGGTACCTAATCTCCATTTGCCTTCAATATAAGAGATGAGAGGTCAGAAATAGTCATGTATAAATGAATTTTGACAACTGTAGTTTAAGCAATACAAAATTTTCAAGTTAATGTTAAAACAGTGCAGAACAACTACTTGATTGAAAGTGCCTGGACTTCTAAGTGTATGTGAATGAGTTTAAAGTGCAGGAGTGCATACACCTGTAGGTGCTTGCTCCTTCCTACTTCATGCCTTCTTTCAGAGGTGGGTTTTTATCTTGTCTAGTAGCTAAAGGATGATTATACGTTAGATGATCCCTGTTCATGACCATGTTTTTTTCCCTGCAAGAAAAAAGCTGACACAACTTAAAGTAGTGGGTTTTCAACATTTTTTTTTTATTATTATTACTTCAAAAACACTAAAAAAATGTCCTATAGATGCCTGAAGAATGAATGTAAGCCTACCAACAATGGGCTGATCTTCTTAGTTACTTCTGGAGACCCATAGGAAGTAATGCCAGCAGTGTAAAAACTGCTGATTGAACACTGTATCTATACGGAAATTGGAGACCTCTGGGCAGGGTAATAACACTAGCCAGCAAAGAGAGTGACAGAAATCTAACTGTTTGGTAGCGTTAAGTACAAGCTGTTTCACTTTGAGAACAGTGGTTGCCTAAGAAGGACTTTCACGGTCCTGCCCCTGAAATCGTACAAATGATAAACTTTGATTTGAAGATGTACTTGTTATTTTGATGACCTCAGTCAAGGAAACTTAGAAGAGGCAAAGAAGCAGAGAGTAATTACTTGAAGTACAAGTAGATGCTACTCTAGTTTCTCAGGGAAGTTGCTTGCGTAGAAAGGCAAGGTTAAAGAAATGGAGCTTTTTGTACTGAAAACAATGCAGTACTTTAACTGGTGTCTCTCCAGTTTTCCTTGTACGACCTGTTTTATCTTAAGGATGAAGCCTTTTCAATAGTAAGACTGAAGTGGACTGATAGAGGAGGGTCTTTCAGAACACTTATAAAATTGTTTGCAAAATAAGTAATAGCAAGTTATTTAAAAACATGTATGAGAATGTTTTAGGTCGTTACTAAGTCAAGATAGACTGAAGTTAAAGATGTGCCTTTGTTGTTAGAGATGTGCATTGCAGATGTTAAAGATGGACCTTAAGTGATTTGTACGTCAACCTCATAAACTGGTTAATGATTTTTATTTGCTAAGAATACTCTTGGTTTTTTTAAAGTGCTTCTGGTGTTTTCTAGGTTTCTGGAATGAATTGTCCTTGGCTGTCACGTCAAGCGTGCCAGAGTTTGCTGCTCTTTATCTAATGAACTACTGTGACTGGTGTACATACGTACTTGAACTGAAGAAGTAGAAAGGAGGCTAGAACGCTGTAGCAACAGTATACCTGGCTGGTATTTGTGAGAAATGAGAAATGCCCTTTCAAAACTCGAGTATCAGTTTGAATAGCAGGGGAAAGCCAGTACTCAGCGCTGTAGAATCTCTCTTCTAGAAAGCAGGTAGGAAACAGCTTCTCTGAAATGCACAGAATTATCCTGGGATTGGAGGTGTGCTTGTCAGCTCATTTCTCTCTGGTGTGGTGGACTCATTTATCCAGCAGTATTTATATTAGAAAAGGTTTGTGATTATTTGCTGTTTCTCTTAAGTTGAGCTCTTACCTGTATTTTAACCTTGACTGCTGCTGGTCCACACAGCAGCACCAGCACAATATCCCATGCAGGTTTTGTGGATTCTTGGTTTTAATATTCACTAAATCTGTTCAGCTGAGTGTATGAATGACATTCCTAGTTCTGATATAGTTCTGGCTTTAAACTATATGTTTTGTTGGTAAGGAAGCAGCTGTATGTCACTTCAGTGCTGATAGTTTCCCCAAAAATAATGAGTAAGTTCTCCTGGGAGTGAAACTAGAGTGTCTCAGTATACGAACGAAAAGGATAAAGCTGCCAAACTACACCGGCTGTAGTGCAGAAATGGCATTGACGTTAAGGTGGATGGGGTCTGGCATGTTGCTGCTTATATGCTGTCTGGCCTAGCCTGCATGCTGAGATTTAGGCTGCCTTTAGTCTCCTTGTGGCACTGCTGATGTTGCTGCAGCACCTGCAGATAGGCTGCAATGAGGCTTTGCATCCATTCAGTCAGCTGACTACTCCATCAGAGTAGCTGTAGATACGGATGTATGTCTCCATCTCCATTAAACTTGCAAACCGAGAAGTTAAGTGTAGCTGCAGTCACCAAAGGTAGGCTGTGAGCTGGGAAGGCTGAAGATGAAGGCATGGGTCTGTCTGTCCACTTTTGGAAGTGAAGGCCATCGGGCTCTGCAGAGGTAGGGCGAGAGGTCTCCCTGTGTCTCAGCTCAGCCTGGGTTTGACTGCAGGCTGAGCACAGGATGCTCAGCTTTGAAACAGTGGCAAAAAGTGAACAAGGCACAGTGAATTTCAAAGGAGTCATTTTGAACTTTGTTAAAAACTGCTGGGTTTCATAATCTTCTGGAATGGAATCTCCCACGTGTGAGTTAAAGACATGCTATAGGTTCCTATATTGAGCGGACAAGAGAAAATACATGAAAGAAGTGATAAAGTTAAAACTGGTTGGCCACCTTGCTTCTCTTTTCCCTTCTGTCAGTACCAGTGTAGAGGACATCCGAAAGGATTTTCAAAGAGTAAGAACTTGAGTTAAATTGATTTACTGTTCTGGTTTAGTTTGGTCTGGTCTTGTGTCCCCTCTGTACCCACCAGTGCAAAATACCTGCAGATCTTGCTGTGCAGAGCTAGTGAGGCAAAACATTCAGGCTTGAAAGAGAGCAAGACAAGTGTCTAAGTAGGAATACTGTCCATTTTTATCTCCAGGGTCTCATTTAGGAAAACCATAAATGGATAGGGATTGTCTGCTTTTGGCAGAGAGGTGGAGTTCTGATCCTGGCAGTGTGAGTGTCAGGAAGATCCATTGATATGCTCTTTCCCCTTAAAGGTTTTAATTCTCCTTTTGAAAGAAAGAATGGCTGAGGGCTCCCATGGCAGTCAGTCCACTTTGCCTTGTATCTTTTTGCCTTTACCTGGACACTTCACATTCTAAGCTTATATTTATCTCGAATGTTACGTATCATTCTGTTTTACGTGCATTTTTGTAATGCCATCCTAATGGTACAAACAAACCTCACTCCTGAGGAACGCGGGGACAGCACAGCAAGCGGCAGATGCAGCCCAGCTCTCGCGGAGGCCAGGAGGGCAGGCCGGGGCACAGACTCTGCTTGCCAGAGCAGAATCGGCCCTCCCGGGAAGGGGGGCCTTGGGGGGAGGAGGTTTGTACGGAGTGGGAGGTGCTCTTACCAGGTTAAAGCCCATTTGGTGGCTGTTTGAATTTGAGCCTGAAAAGCCTGCAGGTCTTGAAGCTGTGTGCCTAAAGAATCCCCGCACCCCGTTTTGTGGTTGGGGGGGGGGGGGGGGGGGGTGTCCGTTCTTTTGTATAACTTCATCAAAAGAAGTTAGTTACACACAAAACATGGCAGTTCAATCCTGTAGAAGATACCACCACCATCTGTTGTTTTTAACAGGCAGTAAGACTTTCCTCCAGCTGCGCGAGCCGGGAGCGTTGGCCCCCTCCTGCAGGAACGTGCCTTTCCAGCCCGGCTCACGCGTGCCAGCGGGCTCGGCCCTGGCCCGGCCCGGCCCGTGGAGCGGGGAGGCATCGCGGGGCACGGGGAGCCGGGGGGGCGGGCTGCTGCGCGGGGCGGGCTGCTGCGCGGGGCGGGCTGCTGCGCGGGGCGGGCTGCTGCGCGGGGCGGGCTGCTGCGCGGGGCGGGCTGCTGCGCGGGGCGCCACGGCCGCTGACGTCGGGGCGCGCACTGGGCGCCCGTGCGGGCGGGCAGCGTTGCGCCGCGCGGCTGTGTGCGCGCTGCCGTGCGATGGCCGCGCTGCGGCGGCCGGTCCCGCTGCCCGGCCCGGCGCGCGGTGCGGGGCTTTGCTCCACTTTCCCTCGCGCCGCGCCCCCGCTCCGCCCCGGCCGTGCTCCCCGCGCCGCTGAGATCAGCTTCCTGCTTCTCGTTTTCCTCGAAACGCTGTTACTCCTCCCCTGAAAGAGTTATTTTCAACGGTCTGGAGTTAATTTTTATGGGTGGCTGCAGGCTCTTTTTCTGACAGGCGAACACGCCAAGCTGGAAAAGCGGTATCATGGTGATTTTGTTCTGTTGCAGCGAACCAGAGCTGTAGGCAGAATGGTAGACTGCTGCACCGAAAACATTTCTGTGCCAGCTCTGTGACCGTGGAAGGCGAAGGAGGTGAGTGCCGGTTCTACATCGCGTAGGTCCGGGGAGTTGTTGGACGTGGAACCAAGAGCCACAAGCTGCCCAGGCTCAGTAACAAGAAATGAGCAATTACATTGTTACGCTCTCTGATCAGATGCTTTTGCTCCTACTAATGCTGTAATGGAGTATACTCAGGAAATGATGGATTTTGCTGTAGCAAAGAACTGTAGTCAATGAAAGTTTACAGTGTGTAAACTCGTTTTTCTTTCATTGAAAATTGTAGATAGGTATGGCAGAAATACAGCCAAAAGGACAGATGATAAAGGTAGTATTTACTCCAAACGATTTATGACAGAAAAAACACTAAGATAGGTGGTTTCAGAACTTTTAGATAGATTAAATAATACCAGAAAGAGACTTTATACTGATTTAGTCATAACTGTGTATCTATAATAATGTGTTGTTTATGAGGGAATGACATGATTTTATAATTTGTGGAAACAAAATTATAGACAGGAAAAACAAAAAGGGGGAAAAAATACTTTTACAGTTGCCAAGCATCCCTCAGGATGGAAGCCACGCTGGCTGAGAAAAAGCAGATTGTTTGGAACAATATCTTAGTTGCAACAAATGGGCAACTTGTACAGGAACATACCTTCTTAGGTTGTTGCAAATTTTAGGTTGTGTTTTTTTTTTAAATTATTTTTCTTTATGGAGTGAAGAGTGTAAATGCCACAGGTTCATTAACTAACTTTCAGCTTTTTTAACAGGTGAGCATCATTCTCTGTATACCTTTTAATGGAACTCTAAAATCATTAATCCATAACTGGTGGCAGGTTGCTGCTTACTTCATATTCTATCCTTCTTTTGCTGCCTTCTCATTACTGCCTGTTAACAGTCAAATTAATGGGACATTAATGGAACAACTTTGTTCATTCCGACTGGGGTGCCCTAAGTGGTTTTACAGAGGACTTTTCATCAGAAGCCACTCAGAATGTGTTGCTGTGCTGGGCCAGCCAAGTGCTGGATGCTGCAGCCACAGCTACAGGGCACTGCCACAGGTCTGAGCTACTCCCCAGGTGGCAAGGGACAGTAGGAAGAAATCAAGGACCTGGTTCAGGATCATGGGAGATGTGATATACCCCAGGCTCTGAGGCCTGACCAGAATTGCTTGTGATCCAGACCAGAGTGCACACTTTGGGTAGCTGTTTTCAATGATGCTGAGCTGAATTTATTAGTTCTGCTATAAAGCGGAACAAATACAGTCTTTGATTAGTTGTGGGAGTGGGGGATACTTGCTTTACAGTGAGGTTCCCCAGTAGCTGTGCTGAAAGCCGTTCTGGGGAAACTTTGATTTCAAAGTTTGATCGCTTTCTTAGAAGATGAGAGAGGTACAGTAAACTAGAAACTGGGGTTTGGTTTTGGGAGTGACTGGCTTTCCTTTTTTTCTTGGTGGAAATCAGCACCGCTGTTTTCAGTTGCGGGGCAGGTAGGAGTGTATTTTCTTAAGAATGTGTTGTATTACTGAGCCACATTTACTGCTTGTAATTGAACAGCTTTGTAGATAAATGTATAAGGTCAAAAGAAAAACAACAAACCACTTTTATTGTCCAGTTTGTGGCCTCCACTGGGCTAGTGGTGGAAGTGTTGTATAGGAAGTAATAATAAAATTTCCAGTCATGTATGGTCCTGCATCTTTTGTATTTGGTTGCAGATGCTGGGTATACTACACTGCATAGTTTTGCCTCCATGCAGTTTGTAAATTCATTGTTGCTAAATCTACTTCTTGATATAGACTTGTGCTCAGGGAATTAACCCTGGGTTATGTCATTTTTCTGAGGGATAAAACCATGGGTAAAGACATCTTATGTACTGTTTGTATGAATATGTTAGAAAGATGATGCATACTCATTTGCCTCAGTGTGTTGGTTCTAAAGATAATTCTAAATGCTAACCTTTCCACAAGAAATGCATGGGAAGTGTGCTTATCCTGTAGATGCAAATATATTTCACATGTGGGCCCAAGTACTCAACTCTTACTTGCCAAAGTTACTACCTTTTTACTTGCATTCTACCAGTACAGAAACTCTGCAACACTGAGAACACAGGCATGATGTTAAGCATCAAGCCCAACATCTGCTAGACTTCTGTGCTGTTTTACTCATCTTGTACTTATTTTCAAAATTTTCATTCTGATTGATAGGAGGCTGCTGTAAAAAGATCCAACCTGTGTTGGCAGAGTCAAGTGTTCCTACCAGTGGCTCTAAATGTTGTGCTTGTAACTGATTTGCAGCCTTGTTGACAGCTAGGGTCAAAGCATTTGCTACTTCTCTGTCTTATTTTGACAACCTGGGCTTCTGTTAACTTGTGGAAATTTGTTAATTTATTTCATAGTGCAGTGAAGGAGGAATGGGAAGCTCTGTCTGCACGTTGGATCCTTCCTTGTTGGAGAGGTCACAAGGGTGTTAATAAAGTGCTCTGCATTTGTAGGCATGAAGAGCAGAGTGAAGGGTATGTCTCCCGGAGCCTGTCTTCACCTTCAGTTCATTACATGTGTAACGCTCACCTCACCATCAGCGTAGTAGATAGAATGCATTATTCGAAGTACAGCTCCCTGACAAGTGTATAAGGCGTGCTTGGCAGAGGTAACAGTGACGCACCATGTTTAAATGACAGCACTGTCACTAAAAGAAGCAGTCCCAGCCTCAGACACTTGTGCCCTACCCCATGGGGCTGTGCTGGTGTTCTTGCAGTTGTGTAATGAACTGGACTGGGGGACTGATGGGTTTTATTACCTTAACTCGTTCTGTCCACTAGAGAGAGAGCTGACCACCATTGGGTGGATCATGTTATGTCATGGATCACACTGGAGAACTGAACAGCTCTGTTGCCCCAAAAAAGGGGTCCAGGATTGTGGGGAATAGAAGCACGGCAGGGGACAGGACTGCTTCTGGCTTCAGAGCTGGCTTATGCTATCTTGCTGCTTGTCAAGCTAGAGCCTTAAGAGCAGGCTAAGTAAAATGCAAGAGAAGAAGTTGGTATCTCCAGAAATAGACCACTACTGTCAATATTTTTTCTACTGGGGACTTATATGCATCTTTTAAACACGATTTTGCAGTTTGGATAGTTTCCAGTGCAGATAGCATCAGTTAGTTACTGATGCTGAAGATAACATGTCTTAATTGTGATGTTGCTTTTATCTTTCTCCTGTGATCCTTTCTGAAGTAGGTGCTCCTTGCATAGCTTTCCTTTGTGTGACCCAGCATAGCATGCTACGAGTCAGGCTGTTATGGAAGAGTTGCAAGGGACTTTCAGTCAGTGTGGTGATAGGTGATTTTAGCAAGATAGCTCCATCTGCATGCGTAATACCAGTTTACTACAGGTTCAAGGTGCTGGTTAAATTTTTAAGTCTGGAGTTGGTGCTGTAAATTGGTTACTCTTGGGATTTTGATGGGTGGTGGAATATCTCAAGAAGACAAGCAGCTTTTCCTCCAGTGGAAGGCCGGTACTTCAATATTTTTTGTTTGTTTTTTAAATAGCAGGGTGATTGTTGCTTGTGTGTGATTTGTGGAGTTCAGGAAGCTTTTGTTAGTGGTTTTTGAAGCTTTTATGTGTTAGGTGCTGGCAAAAAGCAGCAACAACTATTTCTGCATTAATTCCCTGGGGCTGTGCTTTGGCTAGGGTAGTCGAATGTTACATCCCAAGATAAAGATCCTATTTTGAGATTTGCTAGTGTAGACCTGTGCATTTGTTCAGGGTTTTGTTACCCTCTGTGAGACTCCGTGCAAGTACAGGAATCTATGCTAGTCGATTTTGACAAGGGATTAAAGGATCAATGTTTGCTTTGCTTGGAAGTTGTTCCAATAGTAGAGTTAAGATTGAAAACATCATCTCTACTCGTTGCCTTGCCCTACCAAAGTAAACTGAAAGCCCCTAGCAAAATGTGGCACACTGACTCTTCAGATTTTTGAGTAATATTTGAGAGTACCTTAAGCTACAAAAAGATACTGTCCAATGAAAACTTTATACAAAATAAAACTTAAATTTGTGGGAGAGGAACAAAAGGAATGGCAGTTCCAGGATGAGAAAGGAGCTTTTAAATAAGTTTTCTATCAAGCTTGCACAGCATAAAATTCAGTTGGCTTTTTTTATAAAGCCAGAAGGGTTGAAAGAACCACCTAGAATCGCAAGCATTTTAAAAAAAAATAAATTAAAAATATCAATAGTTTTGTTTGGTTATGACTTTCTTTTGGAGGGAAAAATAAGTCTTCGTCATCTTGCTGTTAATGAAGAAGCTGATTAATGAGAGTAAATCACAAGAATAATGCTTTCTTTGTTAGGCAAATGACAGCAAAATAGAAGTGACCTAACACCTTGAGAGCTGATGCAGCTGGGCCATGACCACAGTTCTGTAAGTACACAGCTTCTGCTGGTGAGGACTCGGAGTTACTGCCTCTGCAGCACCTTCTAACAGCATTGTGTCCACCCTCCACACGGACATGGTGTAATGGCAGCGGCATTCTCCACAGATTTCCATCCAGGATGTTACTGGGAGAGCCTTCCTGGGAAGTGCTGTCACAGCTGTGGGGGGCTGGTGCAGGAAGGTGCTGTGGTGTCCTGTGTCGGGACATAGTCTTCCGTGGTGGCCAGCTAACCTGAGTTGAAACGCTGGCAGCATTTGACCTCTTTCAGACGTGAAACTTGAGTATGGCAGGACATATTCTTGTCATGAGGGCTAATGCTTCACAGGGAACTGACTTTTATTCAAAAGCAGTCCCAAAAGATGCTACCAGAAAAACTTGCACATTTCAAGTAAAGATGAGCAGGATCCACTGCAGAGTAAAGCTACTCAAAGTGGATCCCTCCCCATTTATCTGTTAGATCACGACTGTACAGTGAAGTGTTTTTTCAGATACTGGAAGTTTAAATACTTTCCGATTAAAGGGATATCTTCATGCAGATGTTAAAGCAAAATATTTGTTTCCCAAACTAATTCAAAAGTGAAACTGTCTGCAAGAGAAGTGAAAATAATTTAACTGAGTTTTCCTGTTCCCAGCTGGCTATGACAATGTATGGTGTTTTTTTTAAAAAAGTTCAAAATGACAGTAACGTAGCTGTAAGTGTTCCAGGCTTGGCTAAATTACTTTCTTTGTGTAACCAATGGTGCCCCTTGAAGCTTGTTAGTCTTATGGAATAACTGAGAAGTAGCAGTCAGGTGTGTAAACACCTGCAAGTTTCTTTGGTGAAACGGCAAGCAGATTCTATGTGGACTTGTGTGCATTGACAAACTCTGGCAGCAGCAGTACCTCCTCCCCGTGTCGGGGGAGCTGGCTCCAGAGGCACGTTCTTGTTAGTCAGGGCCAATACCGAGTTATTAGATTTAAGCTGTTTCCTCTCCCTTGAAGGCTGCAGTAATAGCCAGATCCCATTTGAAAAACACTGTGACATATTCTAATGACCCAGCTGAGGCCTTCCCATCTGTGGTGGTGTTCGTGGTTTGTTCGGAATGATCACAGGGATAAGGCTGTGATGATGTAGAGGCTTTCTGAATCGGGTGCTGGGCTTTCACTGAATATCCGACTTGGAGTCGCTGCTCTGTGAATTCTGAATCTCCACCTGGAGATGCTGGCTGCAGGTGTGGACATCTGCTTGCTGGTGGAGCTCTAGCAAGACCAGGAATCCAAATTGCCTTGGTGAGGTGGTGGTTAGGCAGAGGGAAAAGAGGTGCTTTCCGGCGGAGCTTGCAGAATAAGTGAATGTATTTCAAGTATTATCAGCAATTTACACTGTTGCTTCTGATTTAAGTTTCCTGCAGGATGGGTTGGCAAATGTACATATAAGCAGATAAATCCTTTGCCCGTGGCAGTTCTGAGAGAGATATTTCAGCTTGTCCTGGAGGTCAGCAAGCTGAGGGATGATAGGAGGGCAGGGCCCTTACAGAAAGGTATCCTCAGTTGGTTGATACTGTTAGCTGATTCTGCTGAGTTTAAGAAAAAAAAAAAAAAAAGGGGGAAAGGGTGTTTTGCGATGCATAGGCTTTGGTCAGTAATGCGTTTTAAGATGGTCAGCCTCCTTGAATTATGCCTGGAAATAGTTCTGGAAAATTGTGCCATCTCTGGAAGATTAGTGTAATATCCTCCCTTTGGGAAACATTTTGGTGTGGGGGGGCACCTAACCAAAGTTCTCAGGTAGTCTGTGGCAAGACCTTTAGGAAAGACAAATTATGGCTGTCTTTTGGGGTGATAAAAGCCTGATCAATATAATACACTCCCTTTTGATAAAAGGTTTATCAACCCAAATATTTGCAGCACTGACTAATTACAGCCATGTTTTGGCTGATGTGCATTTTAAGAAGTAGTAGAAGCTCCCGAAGGAGCCTCACATTTTAATTTCAGTGCACAAAGACAGGCTGTGTTTTTAAGAGTGGCTGTGGTGTTTTGCAGTTTCTCATCTTTTTATTCCAGTCTGCCACTATTTTTCTTCTTCATGGCTACTTTGCAAACCAGTTTACTACACGCTGCTTGTTTTCTATCTTGTATGTACCTGCAAAAAAGTATGTATAGATACATACACGCATAAACGCATATGTCTGTGTGTGTGTGTATGTGTGTAATACATAATACAAAAAGTATGTGCAACTTTTTTGTAACAGCGGGACAAAGTGGGCTTGAGTCACTATTACTGATCCTCCTGCACTCTTTGCAGGTCACTGGAAGTGTGGTATGAGACAGGGTAATGTGACTTGGCCTGACACGATATACATCAGCAGACCTCTACTACTGTCTCCTCCTCATTTCATCAGTGAAATTTTTTGGCGTGCTGTTTTAGACCAGTAGTGAACCTGGTCTTTCATTGCTCTTTCCAAAGAGGCTCCTAACATCCAAAATAATATAAAGAAATAAAATCAGAGCGAGTTAAACTTGTGTGAAAGCCTTAAGAGTGGCCTTACCATTCAAGTGATGTTGGCCTGTAGAAGAGCGAAGAATGCAGAAGGCTGCAGAATATTGATGTTATTGATACAAATTAGGCCTGTTTTAAAAACTAGAAAAATAGACCTGGGGTGTGCTTGTGCAAACCTCAGAGTGCTGCGGAGCTGCTTCCTAACTTGCAGGCACCTCTGTGGCTGGGCCCCGGAGCACTGAGTGGCAAGGAACAGCTTTTGGTAGTTTACTGACCTAAAAGGGTAAGGTGGCTCCCACCTTACAGAAATAAACGTGCTTTAGAGCCTATCTTTCTCCAGGTCCTCCCTGTAAGGCAGATAGGACCCAAGGGTAATGTGCCAGACCTGTGAAGCAAGGTGGGGGTTGATGTCTGCAGAAGTTGGAGGGTGGCTGAGCTCTGTAACTGGCTTTACACATCACCTCCTGCTGCTCAGGCCACACTGTTGTGAAGGAACCTTCTCTGTCGAGCTCTGACATCAAGGCTTGCAGGGCTCGTTTTTCTTTACCTGTTGGTATAGTTATGGTACCACCATTTTCCGCCTTCAGCTGCGCCTTGAAATAGGTCCGAGCTCCTTAACCACACCATAGTAATCTGCAGTTTTACAGCACTTTTCGCCTGAATTACCCGGGGGATCTGTAGGATTGCAGAAGCTAGGTGACACCTTCCTGACTGAAGCAATCAAGGCCGAGAGAGGCTCCGACTCACGGTGAGGCCGAGTACGGATTTAAGGAAGTAACACAAATCAACGCAGACTAACAAAAATGAATCCAAGTTTCTTTCAAACCAAGGTGTTCACTTTTATTTATTATTTCTAATGTAGTTGAAATGACCATTCATCTGAGGATGGATATTTGAGGTTTAAAATAAAACCATATTGCCTTAAAATTCTGGAACTTACCTGACCGCGGGTGTTGAACAGAGAATTGACAAAGCATTACAAATTTTTATGAAGCTTAGTAAGAATTTTTATAGATAGTAACAGTGTTTATCAGAGTAGTATTTTTAATCATACTTCAAATACCTGTTTTAACATGCGGTTCTTCCTGCGTGTTGCATGTCATTAGGCAGGTGGTTGTTCCGTGACTGAGGTGCCTTGCGTGGATGCGTAGGTGCTTTGTCCCACCCTACGTGGCGAGCTTGTGGTAGAGGAGGGACGGGCCCCCGGTGAGATGAGTTGGCTTGCCGTGCCGCCGCTGTGCTCTTGGCTCGGTGGGCAGGACTGCCGCGTGACCCGGTGCTTCGCACGTGCAGCGACGTTGTTCAGAAAATCTGTTTGCCCTTTCCTGAAAAGGAACAGCGAGCTTACATACAGCTGAGAAACACCCCCCGTGTCTACTGCCAAGCCTGTTTAAGGAGTACAGACTCGGATTTGGCCTTGACACGAGCCAGAAGTGGGAAATGAACACTTGGGGCAGGTTATGGAAGATGAGCAGGGAACATCATGACTATGCTGGGACCATATCATGGTTCAGCTACTGGACCTTCAGTGGACTCTTGTCAGTGCTGCAGGTGCTTCAGGGGTTCAGAAGTCCCATGTCTTGCGCTGCCAGCCAGGCTGCGGGGCTGGGGCTGCTGCAGGAATGAGCCTGGCCACTAGATGACTCCTTCAGCCTGCTGGTGGGGCAGCGGGCAGCTGGGGAGAGCTGGGGGCCGAGAGGGTGCGCTGGGTCTCGCTGCGTGAGGTGCACCGCAATGAACAGCTGGGCTATCTCGCAATCGAAGGGCATGTTAACATGGGTTTTAGTTTGAGTTGAAGTAGTTACAGGATAATATACCTCTACAAATCACTAATTAGTGAGGTTTGTTGATACGGTTTGCAAAACAAAGGTCCAGGCCTCCTTAAGGTCAGGATGGATTTATTGAAACAACAATATGTGAAGAAGCTAATTTTAAGAGTTGTACTACTTGACTAGACTACAAGCGATACTTGATTTTATGTTGTGCTCTGCTGTTATAACTCTTTATTTTGCAAGCTTTCAAAAAAAGAAAACTCACAAAACCCCCACACCCAAACCAGCAGCAACATAATGCTATCTTTGCCTCTTCTTTGCATCTTGTAGATGGATGAATGAATCCCATTAGGCCGGAAAAAATTCAGACAGACTGTATTGAAACTAAGGCCCAGGCAGATTTTCCACAAACTCTCTACAGATTTCACTGCATACTCAGGGTCCACTCACCCTACGATGCTCAGGATTAAATAATCTTCCTGTTATTTAGAGGCAGCGTAAGCAATGCTTCGGTTTCATAGACTTGTATTTGCCAATGTCTGTACTAAGCATGTAGTCACTTTATCAAGGTAATTAGATGATGAGGTGGTACTGTTGTTGCTCAGTGTGTTTCTCTTGGCATCCATTTTTATTTCTGAGATGTAATAGTGAATCATTAGTTGCCATTAAATATGACCAGTTCCTGGTGCAAAGTATGTGCTGGATAAAACAACAGGGCACATGGATGATGATACTTATTTTTTCAAAATGTTTTTTGTCAGCCAAGAATCCCATAGAGATAAGATTTGGCTATAAACTATGGCTTGATCTGTGAAGATTTTACGTTCTTTGAAACTGTAATGTTTGAGTGTGCATGCATTCATGGTAAGCATAGTGCTATTTCTGTTTGTAAACTTACTACACATTGAGCATGTGTATCTGCTTTTAAATAAGGGTCAAGGATACCAGTCTTTCCGCTTCTATCATGTTTGGAAGTCCTCTTCAGCTAAAGTTTTCTCTTTTCTCTCTTAAATACTTAAGACTTACTGATAAATCCAAACCTCCTTCTGAATTAGCCGCCAAAAATGCAATTCTGGATTGTTGAGTCTTTGCAAACCAGGACTGGAATTCTCCTGACCCAAACCTGTTCCCTTTTGAGGGTTATGTTTACCTGGTGGCATGTTGGCTTTTAGTTCTTAGGATGTGTCACAAATACATGATATAAAAGCAGCTGTTATATGGGACTTCTACTTCCTATTTATGCATGTAGAGTGTGTATGTGATACAGTTTTATATATATATATGCAAACATCCCCATCCCTCACTTGCACCCTCACTTTCAAAATATGCATACCTTGACATGCATGCACAGGAATCCTTCCCTTCGTTGCTACCTTCTTTTCTGCCCCCAGCCCCCATGCTTTGGGGTTTGTAAGTTCAAAAACTATGCTATAGCAATTTTGTACTGGTTTAAAGGGAGACTGCATGACCCATAATTTCAAATTAGACTAATGATTTGTAAATGACATATGACACAGCTGATGAGGAGAAATACTGGAATAAGGAAACTGGTTTCTGGCATTTGCTTAAATAATTTCCATGCTTCTTGCTGTACTTCATTATTATATTTGTTACTCTGAATGTTGTGTTTAACTTGCTTTCTGAGGTTTCCATGTTTTTATCTATTTCCTTAAAAGCCATAATTTCAAGGAGGTCCCTTGCCTGGCTTAATTGAAAGGCCAAGGAGGAAGGTCCAGGGGCAATGCTAGGGAGGAAGCTGGTCGTGTATTTAAACTTAGTTGGTTTGGGTGAATTCAGTGCTTTAATCTCTTACGTGCAGCAAGAGAAATAAGATCGTGATGCAGCATGTTAATATCAGACTAGTGAAAAAAAAAAATTAAAGAAAAAAAACCCTAATCTGTAGTTCCCATTAACTTCTCACTCTTAAAGTGTTTTGTTGGATTTATGCTACTTTTCCTGCTGCTGTCAGTGATGGTTGTAGATATGAATAGAAGGCAGCATGTAGCATGGATCAAAGTGAGGTGAATGAGCTGAATTGAAATTTACTATGCTTGAGCTAATCTGGCAGTGGAAATGACATGAGCGGCTTAATTTTATTTAGAACTATGCAAAGAGAGAGGCATTCATGTGTGTGCATGTGTGCCGGTCCTATCTCCCTTGCTTCTGCGTGGTCCCTCTTCGCACTCTCCTGGGCCCCGAGTGACGTGCTGGGATGTGTACGGGTTATCAGCTGCGAGGGCATCTGGCATTTCAGGAATCACTTGGGCTGCTGCAGCAGTCAGGAGCACAAGTGACAGCGCTATGTTTTATGTTCAGCTTCTTCTCTCAAGCAGCTGAGTTGAATCAGGTGAGCACTGACAGCAGCAGGGAAAGGCTGAGCGAGGTGCCATCACCCCTCTGCAGACCTCTAGCTCGCAGGACGCTGCTTGCCTGCCTACCTTTCTGCTTCTTCCTTGTTCACCGGCCATCACGTGGAGGTAGCATAGCCAGTCCCCTCGAGATTCCTTTGTTCCAGCCCTCACTGTCCTGAAAATTTACTGTGCTCAGTTGGCATACTTTGTAATGTAACGTCTTGTTGTGCAAAGACCCAGGGAAGGGAGTGCTGACAGTAGTTGGGCTAAGACAGATAATGAGGGTTGCATTGTGTTTATTTAGGAAAGCAAAACAAAACACCACAAAACAAAGTCCTTCAGAGACAGAGAAACTTTTTTGAATGAAGAAGAGAATTTTCTGTGAGACAAAGTTGTACAGCAGTTTTACCTACACAAGTTACTGGATTTAGGATTAAGTAGTAAAGCTTCAGCTATTTCTTACACACTTCCAGCAGTTTTCCCCTCAAATACAAATATTTGATTATGAAGTAGGATTTAACTGCAAACTTGAAATTCTCTTTGCAGATGTCTGAAAAAGTTTGCCTTTTTCATTTACGTATTGGATTAAATAACTGTAAACTGAATGTGTCATAAGGGCTCCTAAACTTTTAATTGGTCCTTCAGAACTCCAGGATATTTTCATGCCTTAACCTTGGGTTTTGCAGAGGTCTGTGCCTGTATCACTATCGGCTGAAGCACAGGTAATGTTGCACTAGTGCTTCCATTAAGTTCCTGGCAACTGGAGTCTTTCCCAACATCAGTTTTAGAAGTCAGGTTTCATTTTCTAGTGCCAATATTGACACAGTTCTGAGAGGGTTGTATTTAGCAGTTGTTCTGAAAGAGGGCATGTTCTTTGATGTGCATCCAGAAAATTGTTTTGGTGTGGGTGGTATTTCTATTGTACGTGGGGATGGGGGTTGCCTCTAGGATTGAATTTCCTCATCCTCCCAAAGCTTCTTTTAAGATGAATGCTTTTTTTACTGCTGAGAATTGGATTTGGTGTAAAAGCCTGTTCCAGTGCACTGTGTAGGAGCTGCCTAGGCTACCCTACGGTGCACAAGAAGTTCTCCCCAGTGAGGGCGACCAAACCCCTGCCATCTTCTTTACCCTTTCAGGTCTTCAGAACAGGAAACCTATGGGTAAGAAAGTGCTGAGATACTTAAACAGTGGTTGTTAGTACCAATACCTCATTTTAGGATGGTACTGGTGCTGATTTCACTGATTTATTGAGAATTCTTGAAGTCAATCATAATCTCAGTCAGTCTCCTTTCTGGCATGGTATTTCCATCAAGAGTGGTTCCAAAAAATGTTTATTGATATGGTGACAGGTGCTCTATATGTATAAATCTAATATACATTTTTATATAATACATAAATATATTATATTTAAATATATTATAAAAATAAGTTTGTATATATTTATAATTTGCAACTCAACAGTCTATCTGTGCTTTGTGCCAACACATCATGCTGGACAAGATGACATATTTGCTTTTTGCAAGTGCAGTAAGGAGAAGAAAAAACAAAAAATCTGAGTTTATTTAATAAAGCTTGTTTCCCTAACCAAGGTTGTAGGTCGCATAAGGTGGTGCTGGAGACCTCAAAGGAACACTCACACTGGCCAAGCTCACTCGAGCAGCTGAAAGTTGTAGATTGAGTTTCCAAAGAGATGAACTGTTTGTAGCAGGCCATTTACAGCTGGAGGTGGGTCACAGCAGATCCTGTGTAGAAGTGGAGTCCTTATGGTAACTAGTTGATAGGTATTCTGAATTTCAAAGTAATTTCTTTTATACCCTCTCAAATGTAAAGAAACAGCAAAACAGACTTCATATACAGTACTTTTTTGAATAGCCATTACATCTGTGTGATTGACAGTTTTTTTTCAATTTCTCTCATGGTATATTTCTCCATCAAGCGCTTTCTTTAAAGCCGGTAGAGGTCTGTAACACCTCAGCTTCTCACAGAATACAGAGCAAGTTCCAGAGATGTGGTTGCACAAACCTGTTCAGTGTTACTCATTTAAAAAAGACAAAACCAAACAACAAGAACCCCTCAATTCCAGACTTAATATGCATAGTTTTGTGTATGCAGCAGTTCTGCAGCCATCTTTGGCATTCTGCTGTTGACTATCCACCCCACCGGAATGGGTAATAAATACTGAATAGTGTCCTTATACGGAATTGTTGTAGTATTTTTTCACAACAGGTGAATCTTAGTGCAAATGTGTTACAGATGTGTTAACAATACAGTCGTTATTGTGGGAGAAACAACTAAATTATGTTTTTACTTTGCTGGAGACTCGAAGTATGCTTTTTTATTTCTTCTAATAGACATGTACATATACAGATCAGGTGTAGTAAGGAAATTCAGCTGGGAGCTTGACAAGTTGTCTTGATACCAGTTTTTCTTATGCTGGTGTACGCACAGTGACTGGTACTGGATGTTTGAGGGAGTTTGTCCAGAAAGCACGAATATTAGCAGTTCCATGTTCGTTTATTTTGTTTCCTGACAAAGTTTTGTAAAACCCCAGCATTCTTAAATCAGAAAATGTTTAAATAATAACTAGGTATCTGTGGCTTTTCCTCCCACCCCCACAAAACCTGTTTTAGTTGACCACTCTGATAAGGTCCATAGCTGCATGATTGCATAGCGCGGGGGAATGAAGAAATGTACCACGCTGTTCAGCAAATACAGTCTACAAATACAGGTTAATGGTTAACTGCGTGTAAGTCTGGAAATGAGCGTGTAGTAATTATAGTTAATTATGAGATGATACAGGTGCATTGCAATGCGATATCCTCAGAATATACACTGTATCTTCAAAATGTGCTGTTAGGAAAAGGATTTGAGTATTACAGCGTCATCTTAAGACAGAAATACTGTTCCTCACTATAAAATCACCAAAGCACCTTCATGGTGGTGTCTGGGTTAACGTGCAGCCTCATCTCCTTCAGTGAAAGTTTCATATACATAGCTCTAACAAAGAATTCCCATTTTAACTGCAATGATGCCAGCTTGTCCAGTGTGCTGCCTGTGCTTGGCCCTGCAGCAGCGCGTAGAACAGAAGTAGTTTCTCGTGATGCGTTTTGGAACTACTTGGGAGCTCGTCCCTGTTAGAGTTGACTTTAGGCTGCTCCTGGCATCGTGTGTTTTGGTTTCTGCATATTTCTTGGCTGTGCACCAAGGTGTGATATTTAAGAGTGTATTGTGCTTGCTTCTGACTCTCCTTCTCTTCTAGGACAGCCCCTGTGAAATCAGGATTATTAATTCTTAAAGCCTGTTTATGTTGCCTTTCTGCCCTCAAATAAGAGGCTGTGGCAGAACAAAGAACTGGCTTTCCTGCAGATCCTCTCCCCGCCCCCCCCCCCCCCAACCCCCAAGACAAAATGTGTCTGTTCTTCATCTCGTGGTCTTTACCTCTTTACCTTTTTTATAATACTACTATTAATTTTTATTATTACTGGTTTGCACCTTCTCTGAAAGTCATATTCTGAAAAAAAAAAACCCCAAAACATTCTGCTTGTATGGCAGGGACTTCTGTGTGCAGCCCATCTCACCAAAGTTTCACAAGGTCAGCAGGTGCGCTGCAGTGAGTGAGGGCTCAAAGGCCACGGCTCTTAAGACTTGATCTTGAGAGTATTTACACCTAGACATAAGACATAACTTCTCCACCAAAGCTCCCTTCTGTTGACCTCAGGGATTACTTGTGTGTTTGAAATGGAGCCCAAACGTAAGTGCTCACAAGCTGATGACCACAGTATGGGGAGGCAGGGTGGAAACGCGCTGCTGTGAAGGGTAGAATTAATTTTCCCATCCCCAGGATATCAACTGGCCATCCAGGTGGTCCGCCCCGGCCTCCAGCTACTGCTGCAGTAGGGTAGGTGTCTTCTGAGGGTCCACTGGCATATCTGCCAGCCCCTGGGGATGTCTCGGGTACTCCAGCACTTCTCACGCATTCACAGACACTGAGGGCTTGTTTTTAGGCAGCAGCATCCCATCCTAAGGAGCTTGACTCTGTTGCAGAGTGATGAAATTGTTACTGAACAGGCAAAATTGAGATGAAGGTACTGCCTCATGGACTTTACCAAGTAGCTATTCTGAAGCTCTTAATAAAAACGCAGTAATTACCAAAATTGTTGTCAGGGTCACAACCAGCCGCTGCATCAGTCTCCCAAGAGAGTCATGATTATCCTGGGTGGTTTCCTGTAATACACTGGGGATGCTCATGGTGTTGGAAGTCGTGCTAAGGAGGTGGTGCAGGGCTGATGGATGGCAGTCATTGAGTTGGTCTCTGTGGTATTGATGGAGGGGAAAAAAACATTGTCCTTCAGCCCATCCAGGTTGCTTCACTTCTCTGTCAGCCCTCCAGCTGATAACGTTGTTTAGGAAGCAGCTGTGTGGTATCTGTAAATGCCTTTTATGAGGAGGGGAGAAAGTACTTTTGTGGATGCTTTCTGTAATTACATAGTAAAATAAATACTTATATCTTTGAATGATTGCACAAACCAATTAAGGACCCAAGACGTCAGCATTAAAAAAAAAAAAAAAGTAGATTTCTTTTTTTTTTTTTTTTTTTTCATCCTTTGTAAGTTCGAATTGTTTTTCAAGGGATTCATAACTGACCGCGAAGCTCACCATTATGGTGAAACTAATTTGGGGTAACTAACCATAATTGAATTCGTTACATTGTAAAAGGCTCTTCCTGCAGTGACTTTAAAGCCACCTCCTATTGTACAGTACAGAAGCAAATATGTGACTTGGCAATGGAGAACACTAATCCCTAGCTGACACCTCATGTGTCAGCTCCTTATTCCTGCTTTAGTGGGACTCTTCACAGAGGAGTTAATGGGTGTTGTCCCTTGTTCTCCAGAAAGCTGGAATAGGATGGATGTCCTGGGATGCCAGCTAGGTAGGTGCTAGAGTAGAGCCCTCTGAACACCTCCAGTGCTGTATCCAGTTTCACATGGCCTCCTGATACTATTTTTTTACAGGAAAAGCCAGTTATGACCTGCAGCACTAAAATACAACAAACTTTCCTAATTAAGAACCGGAATTTGGGAAAGAGAGTGGAGTGATGCCTACTGATAGTACACTTCCTCGAGGATTCCCGTGTAGGAAGGCTTTCCTCATACAGCTGGCTTCTGAAAGGGGTGGGCACTGTCACTGACCAGCATCCAAACAGGTCTGGGTTTGTGATATAAATAGGAAAAGCTTTTGGGAAAGCCATGAGACCCTACATAAGGCATATGGGCTGCCTGGCTTCCTGCCAACAAAGCTCCAGTCGATCCACAATGTTCCCATCCCAGCATACCTCCTTTGTATTGCACCCAAATTTGTCAGGGCTGCCTTGAGCTGTTACATATTCTGCCTAATTTCCACAGACCTGAAGAGGAAGGAAAGGACTGAAAATGTAACTGAAGGCACGCTTGGATGAAAATTATCAAAGATTGCAGAGCATGGCAAATCTATGCATTTATAGCAAGTTTATGTAATCTGTGTGTAAAACTTGGTAGCCCGTGGTATAGTTCTAATGTTGTATTCTTGACGTGAAACAGCAAAAGCAACTAGGATTATTTTTTACCTTTAAAAAACCAGCTTTGTTCTAAAACCTCTAAGTCCATTTTTAAATATGTTTTTGTGGACTTGTGATCACACTTTTAGAATATCCGTATTTCCTTAATTTAAATGCAGTGCCTCCCATTTTGAGACAAAATTGGACTGGGGAGGGGTTGCATAGAAGGCAGCCCCACTGGGAGAGACCCTGCTTTCCTGCAGTGTGCATCAGCAGTCTTACTTCAGGGGTGTTCTTTAGTCATTGGCTCTGTCAGAGCAGATACACTGAAAATGTATATGGATACAAACATACCATATATATATTTAGAAAAGGATAATTTTCTTTTCCTGCCATTTCCCTTGATCATAACCTTTTTGTACGTGGGTTAATCCTGCTGCTCTCTGTGTATAGCGACTGGCTTTAACAGCCTGATACAGGGTATGCACGCAGTCTTCTAAATATACACAACAGTGTGGGTAAATGTAGAGCTTGCAAAATACAAGTCTTATCTAAACTAACTAGGAAATACATTTTTCCTGCAATTTATTTGGTATATATTTCTGGGCTTTTCTAGATTCTCTGAGTGCCTAGCATCTAAGTTTTTCACATTTTTTTTTTTTTTTTTTCCACTTCAGGGCTACTGTGGTAAGTCTACCCAGTAAAACTTGAAGATAACTGTTAAGGCAACACTTCCGAGATTTTATTTATTTTTGTACACCAGTAAATAGGAGACTGCAAAGCTGTTGGCTCAAGCTGGAACAGCATGTTGAGGGCAAAATAATTTCTTAATGCTAAATTGCAGATGTATGTATGTATATAGATAGTTTTAATATCTGGGCCCATTATTTAGACTTTTATGATCCGTTTGATCACAAGGTGTGAAAGTGGAAGTAGGTACTCTAGTTGATTTTTTTGAAACTGAAAGCTGCAGTGTAGGAAGAGACATTGTAGTGTTGAGTATTTTGCTACATACACTATGACTTGAGGAATGGAGTTTTGTTCTGGTGTTTTTGATGTTTGGGTTGTTGCGTGGTTGTTTTGCTTCAAGACTCTGTTGAATGAGAATTTAACAAAATGTGTTTGATACTTCCTTTTTTTCCCTCATGCATCATCATTCAGTATTTAATAGTGTTCTGTAGAATTAAGAAGAATTAGTAGTCATAATTTTTCTCTTCACTGCACTGTTTTCCAGCCTCTTGTAAAAGAGCTCTTAATTTTTTAATACCAAAGCCTGTCAGATGATTTAAAAACAAAACAATGGAGAAGATTTTATCATTAATTTTATTTCTTTCTTTCTGTTCTGAGGGCATATTCATGCTTTTCCAATTTATTTTTGGCATTAAGAGAGAATTGAATAAGGATAAGGGTCCTGTTGAGCTGAACATAGCACAAATGAGCCTCGAAAGATAAATTGTACCCTTGAGCACCAGCCGTCTAGGAGTCGCAGCTACTTGAGCTTATTGAATGGTGTGGTTAGAGCTCTAGATGGAGGAGAGCTGCCACGATTTCGCACGCCTGCCTGTCCAGCTGTCCATTCCACCAAAACGCTTCTGCAAAACTAGAAGCATGGCTCAGAGGTGGCTGGTGTGTGCCCTGAGGGATGGGTGCCGGTGGGAGGTGGGAGAGCACGCTCAGGAATTCCTGGTAAGTCCAGCGTTATCATATGAAAAAGGCCAGTTAGGCTGCAGGCTGGTAGGGTTTCTGTGACAAATGGGCTGAACGCAAAAGCTGGAAGAATGATAGGAATGCACACTGTTTGTCCCGCTCGGCTCCGGCTTGGGGTAGGGGAGTTAATTGGGTTCTTCCTGAGGTTTCACTGTGCTGGATGAAGTTCGGTTTGGGCCTCATTCTGCCATGGAGCTCCGCTGTCCCATTCGGCTGAGTGTGGGAGAATGGGTCACATGCACAGAAACTGGTCTTGCAGACAAAACCTGGCGGGTGGCTTTGACGCAGAGCTGAGGCGGCGATCTGTTTATCCGCTTGTTGGTCTGTTGGCTCGGCAGTGGTAATAGGACTAAGAACTAATAAAACTCTTTCTGTCATTAAAGTGAGCGCTGATGGGGAGATTACCAGCTGAGTTAGAAAATGTCAGTTTTACATGGCTACTTTTGGGAGTGTGTGCTTAGGGTAAGGATGTTTACTCTTAACTCAATTTCACATACATGCACTTTCTCCATTTTGTATAGGAAATAGCAGTTTGGCAGTGCAAAGTTTTTAATTTGAGACAATCCAGTTGAAATATACGTAGTTAAAGAAATCCAGATGAGATTTTAAAAGGGGTACCTGTGCGTCTGTGCTGGAGTTGAAAAGTTGCTCATTACTCCATTTGCAGAATTCATGAGACATCAGTGTATTGATTTATTGACTTATTTTTTAAATAACATGTAGGTTACTGTTGTGCATAGGACTGGGCAATTTAACCAAAAAAAGAAAGTGTCTTGGAGTATAAAGCAGCAGTATAACAAATTTCACAGAAAGCTTAACTTTCCTTCTTTTGCAGTCTTTTGTTCAGGTTTTATGTGTTTCTATTAAATATAAACAACATGTATATAGTAAGTAACTCTATACACATAATTTTGTATCTTGCATACTAAATAGGAGGCTTGAAAATTCTTGTCCACCCCCCAAGTGCTGAGGTTAGAGAAGTGAACTCTGAGCCCTTCACAAGTGTTTTTATCTAAATATCTTCGTGGTTGCATCAAACTGGCCAGGGAGTTTGCTTCGTGCCTGACACTTTACTGTACCAGGAGGTCAGGAGTTTCCATGTCATCCTTTGGTACGCACTGGTCCTTCCTCAGTAGGTGAGGAGGGCAGTTTACCTGCCTGGGTAATTTTACTACAGATATGTCAGGGTACAATAATGACCGTGGCTTGTAAAAGCTGTATTACAGCGTCATCCTAAACTCCGAATGTCGCAGTGTTACAGTGGGCAGCTGAACCTTCTCATTCTAGCACAGGGCTGCTTCCAATCATCACCAAAAAAACCACAACAAAAAACAACAAAAAAACCCAAACCACACCAAAACCAGGCATCTGAGAACAGTGGTTGCTTATCAGTGTGCCCTTCTCTTTAACGAAGGTGGACAAGGTTGCTTTTCAACTTTGTGCTTTTCAATTCCCATGCATGTCACTTAGGTTTTTCTCAGCATTTGTTTGCAGCTATGAGCTTTGTCATCTTTTCCTCTGAAGGAAAGCAGAAACCACTGGATTTCAAGAATTTGCGACATGCTGATGGAATAATCATACCATCTAACTTTGCATATCTGTGTGCCTGAGTTGAACATGGAATGTGATTTGGAGGTATGAAGGGCTGCTTCCCCAAATACATGCAGCAAGCTGTAAAGCTGTCTAATCTGACAGCACGGCTGCAGGTGTTTCTGTTTCCATTCCCAGGGTGGCTTTTCAGCCTTCCAGGTGTATTCCATCACATGAGGAGGTTCTTTAAGAGGATCAGGGTTCAGGAACTGTTTCCTCAGTAATCTCCTGCAGGACACCTGAATAAATGACTCATCCAGTAGTGCTTTAATATTCTTGGCCTTAACCTGTAACGTAGGGATGCCAAATGTTTGCTTTTGCAATACATACTTATAATTTGTGAAGAGGTAACTTCCTTCTCCCCAATTGATTCAATCTCACACCAATCATATACTCCCTTTGAAAACCCAGTTCCTCAGATCTCCTTTTTTGATGTTTGAATTTGTGTGTTTCAGAGACTAAAAAAGTGTAAATCCCACCTGCAGGTTGGTGGGGTTTATTTGTGGGGGGGGGGTGTGTGTATGTTTGGGGGGTCTTTGTTTGGCTGGGATTTTGTTCTGTCGTTTACTGTCTGTCTTACCTAAAGCAGTTTGCATGTCTTCAGCATTCCCTGCAGCCCAAGACTTTCCTGTAAGATTCGGGTTTTTTGTTCATTTGTCTTCCCCTAGCAAACCATGTAGCTCACATGGTGCCAAAGATGACCAAATTGGACTGGCTTAATTTTGTTCTTGATGAGAACAAGTTTAATAAACTTACCTTTATGGTGTGGATCCACCTTCCGTACGTACAGTTTTGTCCCACCTTATTCTAGAAGCAGGAAACTGTCAGGATTCAAATGGCTGGCGGGGGTGGAATGGGGGCGGTGGGAAGAGCCTGCTTTAATATCACTCAATTTGCATATTTTAGTCGCTAGAGGGCAGACTTGTACTTCTCGGAATAAATTAGTAATTGTAAACTATTAATTAATTAGATCCAAAGAAGCAGAAAGAGTTGCCTAATGAAAATAAACATTTTTGCTGCATTGGTTTTTTTAATAAAGCAAATAGAAAGATTACCATTTTCATTCTACTTAAAGATGCTTCATTAAGAATTTTGTAGGTGCTGTGTTTTCTGAATTGTTTCAGGGCTCTGAAATTTGCTTGGTCTAATGTATTTGAAATAACATTGGTGGGGTTGGTGGACAAGCTTGATCCCCTTCAGAAACTGTGTATATGCATATTTCCTGTGCTCAAAGTCCACTGAGTCCACTAAATTTTCCTTTCAGTGAACTAAAGAAAGAGTATTACAGACAGAAATGAGTTGCCTCATATTTGGGGCCAAAATAACTCCTATTGCACTCTTAATTTATTTCCCACTCTGAAGACTCTTCCACCATGCAGGTGGGAAGCATTTTGCAGTGGTGTAAGAGATGACATGCACCAACAGAGAATAAAGCCAAACTTTGTCTTTCTAAGTTATAGCATAGCAAATATCTTAGCGTAAACCCTTAGTAATTTTCTTTTAAACGACATAGAAATTAATGAGAAGCAACCCTCTCCCAATCTTAGAATTTCATGCCTACTTACTTACCTTGCCTGCACGTTCCCTGTTTTATCCCCCAATAGCAGGTATGTTAATAAAATACAGTAACGGAATTGACTTGCTCAACACTGTCTTGTGGATCATAAACATAATTCTGTTTTATTGCTCATTATCGCAGATTTCAGAAACAGCAAGAGAATATCTGGGATGTGCCTATGTTGTAGTAAAGATTATATCTCCCTAAGATTTTGTTTTCTACTTACTTTATTAATAGTATAAGTATATTGATAGATGAGAGCAGCAACACTGCAAGGACCTTCTCTTATCTTCCTTTTCCCCAAGCTCACTCTCTGTTGGTGCATTTTTGTTTTCAGCCACTCTAGTGTGAAGACTGGTAAACATCTCCTTGCACAGGCCCTGAGAAAAGAGCAGTGACCTCAATTATGCACAAACATACCTCTCAGTTTGGCAAAGACCTGTTGTGAGTTGCAGTGTTCCAAGAGAGACGAAGCGAAGGACATGCACATTGTTCACGCATAAGATTTAAAACGCAGTGGGATTTCTTCCTTGTAGTACAAAGAGCTCTTTCAACCTCCTGTTTTCTGCCTTTGTTTCTTAACTGAGTAATTCCTGCAGCTTGGGTGAATGGACGCTAAATTTGTGTGCCTTATTGATAAGGGCTAAAATGCGAGATGACAAACAGTGAAGAAGAATGTATGCAGATAGAAGGTATTTCTCCACCTGCTCCCACTTCCAAGCAAGTTACCAGTTGCCTGTGACAATAGCAGGTACAACACACTCAGGTTGAAATTACGATACTTGAAGTTGATACTAGACTGCAGCACTGTGCTTGGCTGATAAGAGCTGCCACTGTAGTCTTTAGAAGGCATTTGCTGAGTAGGGTGACTGTTGTGAGACATATCAGGAAGCCACTTTCATTTGAATAAACACTTGAGAAGCCTCAAAGGCTTTTGAAGACTAATTGACACTTGATTTTCAGCTTGTCTTTTCTGGATCTCATTGTCTCCCATTCTATCTCCACCCTCGCACCCTTTTTTTTTTTCTTTTTTTTTTTTTTCTTTTTTTTTTCTGTTTGGTGGTTCAGCCCTTGCTTTTTGGATGGTGGCGTTCACTTGCCTTGCTCTGACTGCCCTCTCTGTAGCTACAAGAAGCTGGATGTATGCTTCTCTCCTCCTTAATGAAGGCTTGGGTTTAATGTTTTGCTTGATTTCTGGTTCTCCTGGACATTTCTAAGGACTGATGAAACTTGGGTGAATCAGGGCTGAAAATAAAAGAACAGTTCCTTTTTGTATGCATTTAATGCACTGTTAAGAAATGGTGCTCAGGGAACGAAGCAGTATCCTTACATTCAGGTATTCTGGTATCATCAAGTGATTAACCTTTGTATGCAGTAAACATTTCATGCTCCAGGTAAACTTTTTTTTTCAGTGCAAAATGTGTTGGACTGTGGATTGTGTCGATGATCTACAGCTGCTTGCCAGCTTGGAGAATGTTAGGGGGATGTTGTTAGGGGGATGATGTTTGTTGCATCAGTGGCTCTTAGCGAGCTGTAAATGATGGCTGTTGTGAGCTGCAGGTTTGCTCACAGTTGCCACTTGCTTGGTGGTATGTTTCAAACATGATCCCTTCAAAAGGAGACAGGATTTGAAGCACTAGCAGGAGCATTCATTGCTTCCACGCTAAGCACACAGGTAAGCGGAATCCCGATGTTGGGAGCAACCAGTTGCTTTATGGTTATTTGTGTCTCCATGGTGATTCTGTTTCCACAGGGATGGTGTTTGTCTGGGTCCTGGGGAGCTCTTCAGCCCCTGTCCCCAGGCTGGGGCAGGCACCTCTGTGCTGCAGCACTTCCAGAATGTAACATCCTCGCCAGGGATAATCTCTTTGCTAGAGATTAGGTGATTTCAAAATCTTGAAATGCTTCTTCTGTCTAGTTAACATTGCTTTTGGCGGCAGTTGCCATTCATCCAGGAGTCCTGATGGGAATAAGGTGGGGCAGTTTTACTCCTGTCAAGCCAAAGGTAATGGTCTGTGGGGCTCTGGGGGCACCAGGAGAGACCACAGGTACTGTGGGTCGGTGTAGTCAGCTGAAGTGGTCCTGCTGAGGCTGTGACCTGTGACTTAAAACAGGTAACAAGATCCCAGAGCGTGGTGATTAGCTGTGGTATCTAATATTATCTCACCGTTCAGGAGGATGCCTGCTTCCCCGTTTTCCTCCAATTCAAGCTGATATTTAGATTTTTAATACCGCCTTAGATTAAGCCTCAGTGAATGCAGTTGTGCCATTTCATGCAGAAATTGGGGAGAGCAGGGCACACGCTGAGCTCCAGACGGCCCTTGTTCGCTTTTGCCTCTGGGCAGCAGCTCTGTTGGGTTAGGCTGAGCTGGGTAACTGGTATCTGGCCAGCACCCGATTCCGTGTCTGAGCTCTTTAACAGCGTGTTCAGTTGTGAACAAATGGGTTGGGCGATGCCACTGATCTGCAAACCTACATCTGGGACATCAGCTGTGGTAGGATGGCTTTCTGTTACCATGGTGGCCGCCAACCTACTGCGCTCACCTGCCAGCTGCTGCTGTGTCCCCCATTGTATCGTCAGAGATGCATGAAGAGCTGGTCAGTGTGTGGTGGGACACACGTGGAGACTTTTGTGTGGTCACAGTGGTCTCCGGAATGGGGGTGTTGTAGTGCGAACAGCAGTCTGGGGCTCTGGTGGGACAGACCGTGCAGCAGACTGCTGGGTGAGGATGTGTTTCAGTGGAAGGTTTTGATAACTGGGTGTCTGCAGCTTCCACTGGGAATACTCTTGTCCCAATGGTCAGGTAAAGTAGGTAGACTCCACAAATCTCATTTCATTGCATTTTCTCCCTTCAAATCTCCTGTCACTAGGCTTTCATAAGCAAAAAATGTGCTTGACCTGGCTTTTGCTGTGGGTTAAAGTGCACGTGTATGGTCAGCTACACAGCTCAGCTACTCCGACTGCAGTGACTTGGTCCTGTTTCTAAGCTTATAAATCCATTCAACCTAAATCAAAGTAGCGAACTCTCAAAATGATTTGTCTTGTGAGGCTTCAGCTTTGTGTCTTCTTTCATCAGAAATCAGTTTGGGTTTTGTGACACACTGACAGTCACATATGTCATGGATTTAAATTCCAGAGTTCAGAACAGCTTTATTCCTCTGGCATCCTTTGAGCTTTGTGGTGTTGAGGAACCAGGCTGTGCTAACTGAGAATGAACAGTTTAGACTGAAATAAGAATAGGAAGCCTCAGAGTTGGTTTTAATTTACTAATGTGAGTTCCTGTGTAAATAAGGGCTTATTGTTACACGTGCAATGTAACTTCCATAGCCTAAAAAAGTAGGAAATTTTAGAAGTTGGTTTGTTGATTTGCATTTCCGTAATGGGCTGTGAAAAGTTATGTGACACAGGTAATCTGGAGAAAGCAAAATGTCAAATACTGGACGCTCGCTCATGGATGTAACGGGCATCTAATTTGATGTAGAGCTTGCATACAGTGCATCTTGTCACTGAGCTCTGGCAGGCTGCAGCACAAATGGTCTTCTGAGAGGCATCTTGCTAGGCATTAATGCCATAAAGCAGTCCATAATTCAGAAGGGTCTCTTTTTCTTTCTCTCAGAGGGTAAAAATTCCCTTTACTAGTTCTTGTAAGTATGTGTGTACAGTAAATTAGACGTTTGATGAAGGCACAAAATCCAAAAGTTGTATATGCTAAACTGTTTCAGTTTAGACATTATTTCACTATATGTATAATAGAACTGAATAAAAAGTATGATTTCTGGCAAATTACTTATTGTTTACTTTCTCCAGTGAGACTATTTTAAAACACTCCCTGCATTTCTGTATGCTTTTATTGTGCAAAGCAATAAAAAATGCTTTAGAACTTTATCAGGTAGGAGTCAAAAAAACCAGCAGAAGTCAGTTTTTCTTCACTAAATACCCATTCAAGGTGATAACAATGCATACAGGATGCTCGGTTATAATGTAGAGTCTGCAAAATATGAAATTACAAACCTGAATGTATTTATCTTATGCTATCTTACTTCTACCTTATTTATCTTTGGCTTTGGGGACTCTATGGCAAAGAGATGCTCCAGAATAACATCACAGAGCGGTTCAACTGTCAGTTTTTCACTTTTTTTGGATCTTTCTCCTTCAATAAGATTTCATTTTCGTAGCCTGGTATAGGTATTGTGTGTCACTATCTGAATTGTAAAAGCTGCTTTTCCATGTAACAAGGAAGGCACAATCTCAACTTGTCAGAGGATGAGTAAGAAAACTCTTTGAATGCAAGAGCGTCATTAGTGCAGGAGTGGTCTGACTGTATTCCCATCTCTCGTGCATGCTGATCTAAATTGGGTTTGATTCTAAGCTTGGTGTAACCTTAGATATTTGTATGGGGTTTCTCTGATAACACAATGGAGACTTCGGGGCTTCCTTAGCAAAACAAGATGGGGAGGGGAAAAAAACCCCACAACACACCAAACCTAGGATTTTTATTTGTTTTGATCCCTATCTCTTCTCCAGAGAGATGTCTTTGCAGGGTTGGGTGTTTTGTCTGTGGTGGTTATGGCAGACGCAGCTTGTTTATAATTTTGTGTGTGAGGATACTGTTCTCTTTTAATGAAATGTCAAGGAAAAAAATTAATTAAATGCACAGTCTCTTTAGTAAGAGAAGTCTTCTCGGGCATTACACTGCTTTCTAAAGATGTTTTTGAAGCGGAACTGAGTAAATTCTAGTCTGCAGTTCTCAGTGAGACAAAAACCTAACGTCATCTTGGGACTTCAGGAGACATCCTCTAGTTTTGCCTGGAGTCGTCCTGAGTACTAGCGGATATTTTCTGTACTTGGAGTGCTGTTACTTGCATAACAATAACTGATGGCAGCCTTTATTACAAAAAAGATGATCCCCAAGGTGTGCTGTCTAATATATTGGCTGCACCATCCCCTATTTCCACACACACACTCTTTTAAGAACCTTAGAGAAAACATCTAAATAATAACAGCTGGAAGGTGATGGTCTTTAGGGCCTTTTTGTTTGTTTACTCACTACACAGCCCCTTCTCTCCTAATAATTTTAGGCTGTTTTGTAGTCAGTTTGGCACTGTTACTGGTGCGAGCCGTGCAGAGGGGAAGGTGCACAGAAGTTCTAACTTGGAGCTCCTGGAGAGGAGGCTGGCAGTGGACCGGGAGCGGGCTTTGTGGAGCTGATGGGGCTGTGTACAGCCCGGAGCTTGGCACTGCTTTGAGGCAGCTGGGGCTGTTCCAAGTGAGATCTCTGCTGTAATGTAGGTGACGTAGGAAGAGCATTGAATTATGTAGTGAGGCGGCGAATCTGCAGTGTAAAAAAAAAAAAAAAAAAAAAAAAAAAAAAAAAAAAAACCGGAAAAAAAACCAAAAAAACCCAAAAAAACAAAACACCACACACCAAAAAAAAACCCCACCAAAACCCACAATGCCTCAAGGCTAATCCTGTAGCAGGAGGCACTTGCCAGCTCTGCCACATCAGTTGTCATCCTTGGATACTGGGGGACGCCCGTGCTCACCTTCCTGCTGCCCCTCGTGTGCAGTGGGGAGGGCCCAAGCTGCCCGGCAGCTGCCCTGGTGGCTCTAACACCCTGTGTCACCCTGTGTAGCTGCAGGCAGGGATGTGTCTGGGTGGCCAAAGCCTGCCACGAGGTGGTGTGGTCAAGGGGATGCTGTGAGGTGGTGCTACTGCATTGACCTGGGTGTTTTTTAAAGAAATTGGTGCTCACAAGGACAGAGCAGGCGTCAGGAAGGCTCAGCAGTTCTGTTTGGGTGCGGGGTGGTGTGTTGATTATTCCTTTCCTTGTCAGCACTGCACGGTCGGTGCCCTGTCCTAAGCTTCTGCTCCAGGGGCTGGGCAGACGTTCTGGACAAGGCACATGTGTGGTGGTGGTGGGGCTTGATGGGCAAATGGTTTTCCTGCTGCAACAAATGACTTCCCTGCAGGAAGGTGAAAAGGTGGAGCGTGGCTCCTACTGTTCAGCTCTGTAGTTTAAAACTATCTGCTTTGGTTCATGATGCAAACAGAAGAGGGAGTGCGACTGGCTTTGGCAAAAAGCTAAAGGCAGATTTACCCTGTTTGAGTAAACCAAAATAACAGCAAATAGGAACTATACAACAGTCAGTGACTTCGGTGTATCATTTACAACTACTTTAACGTGATCGGTTCTTTAATTGATGGCTCACTGTGCAGGAAATCAGTATTACAAGGGCAAACCTTGATGTTGTTGCTGTGCCACTCAACCGAGAAAATGAGAAATTCTCCACTGGAAGAGGTCCCATCCTTAATGCCAGAGGAAGGGGCTTCATCAGCAATTATGCTCTTCACAGAAATAGTTTTGTGTTAATAGTTTCATTTCAGTAAACTATATTTGGACTTTATCTGTGGGCACAGCTGCAGTTTCTCCTTGGCTGGTGGCAGAGTAGCTAAATGTAAGACCTTGAGTTTATGGCCTAACATGTATTCATAGTTAAACGTAGATGTATATTGTCTAACTGTGTATCTGTATTTCCATCTAGGAATATCTGCATAGGCATAATAATACAGTTTATAAAGTTCATAAAAACTTTGCAGGCATTCACGAGTACTGAATCTTACATGTGTTAATCCCCAAAGATCTCCAACAGTGATCAGAAGAACTAGGGGAAAAACACCCCAGTATTTCCATCTTTTCTCTTTCTCTGTGGTCGTAAAGATATGAAGATAAAATCCATAATGCCTACCTGTAATCTTAACTATCTAATCTTGTTTGAGGTGTGGGTTACTTGTGAAGTGGCTTTTTTATGTTGGTTGGAAGTTTATTGTTTTGTTTTTATCTGCTGGAGAACTACATAAGCAGTTTTACCACCCAGATGGAGCCAGACTGTTGGGATTTTTTACATGAAGCCACTTCTTCTTTGACTCTTGGTGAAGAAATGGGACTTTTAAATAGGTGGTAATGTAAACAGAATGAGAACCCAAAGTTTAAATAATCTGTCTTACTAAGAGGACTTCTCCTTTCAGTTTTTATGGGCCTCTGGTGCTTTCATGGTGGTGCTCCAGAAAACCTTGCAGAAGGAGATAAAACGAAAAAGCACAGGCTGAGATCCAATATTTGTGGCAACATAATTTTTGACTGCAGCGCATCCAGTTTACCATTTCGCTCCAGCTTTTTGAGGTGTATAAGGCTTCGTTAAAAAATATTTTCTAAATTTATTTTTTTAATCTCTATTAAAAAAGAACTGAACACAACGAAACCCCAAATGAAACAGCAGTTATTTTCCACACTTTGTATTCATAATGAACACAAATTGCTGAATCCCAGGCCATGGGACTTGGCAGCAGAGGGAACCTGTGTGTTATGTGTTAGTGCTCTCTTTCCATACTTTGGTGTTAGTTAGCAGTGCCTGTGTCAAATGTTTTCCTACAGGTTTTTCTTCCTTTTTTCTTTAAATCAGCATTCTGATTGGTTGCGTTGTTACTGGAAGATGCTGTTGCTGCCATGGGTGGACTTGAGGTGTCCTTCTTTTCAAGAAAACATTCAGTGTGTAAATATTTTGCTGAGTACTTCGTCTTTACGTTTTGGGAATCTGTCTGTGCAGTCTGTCTATATGGGTTTCTTCTTCAGTGGTAGTAGGCTTGTGCAGTGAAAGTGTGAATTAAAGATAATTGACTTTGGAAGTGGCGGACTTTTTCCTCTGAGCTGAGTTTGCCCTTGCACTGAGAATATTTACAATGATGAGAACTCATTTGCTCTTCCTAAGCTTTAGCCAAATGTTTGACTTGTCATAATTTAACTGATACAAGGCAAATTGAGGTATTTAATGCCAGTGTCAGAAAGAGTTACCAAGAGCCAGTTTTCACAAATCCAGTTCTAGTCTTTACAACTGGGATGACTCATTTAATCTGAAGCAATGAAAACAGAAAAGCAGGAAAGATGTTGAAGCACAGTGGTGTCAGTTCATCTTCCACTCTTCACATTCAGAGGAAGTCTTTCCAGTCAGGATGGAATTTTTAAGCTGTCTGTAGTGTAACTTCATGAAGGTGTGGTGTGTCTCCAAGGGCAGGAGTTCAGGACTCTGTTGGTGGGGAAAACGTCCTTAGAGTTTAGTGAGCTAAAGGAGTTCCACTATTGAGTTCGTATAGTAGCATGAAGCAGGTGGTAGGATTGCTCAGATAACACGGCACATCCACGGTTAAGTCCGCTTCATTCCCTTACCATAGTGTCACAATTTAAATCGGTGGAGGAACTCAGGTCATAAATAATGAACACAGCATAGGCGGTAGGAAGTGCTCTCTACAGGAGCACTAGGAGCAGTAAGGTGCGTAATGAGTATTTCCCTGTCCACAGGAGCCAGCCATTAGTTATACTGGAAAATGTTCTGGACAAATCATCAGTTTCCCCAGGCTTTTGAAAACGTTGGATACACATGGGGATAATTTTTGGAGAGTGCTGAGAGCCTGAATGAGTTGTGGCTTGTTGGCTGGTATTGTAAGAGCTTTTTATTTTAACTGATTCTTTTAAGATCTTGATTTATTAAATGGTAAAAAGTGTCCAGCTTTGTGAGTTGCATTCCATTGTGAGTGGGCATCGGAAGATAAAGACAAAGGACTACTCAGTGTTTCAAAAGCAGAGGTTTCCGAGTTGCTGCTTAGTGAATGGTATGTGTTTGCGCTCACATACGCATGGCATCTATCCATTCTGCGAGCTCTTCGTTAAGAGCCCAGCATTTAATAAGCAAGGATCCACAGTGAGGTTTGAGAGGTTTTTTGCGTTCGAGTGCCCCTCCACTTAAAATCTTGTAAAGCCTAAAAGAAAGCCCTTCTCTTGCCTCCTGAGGATGTTTTAGTGCAAACCTGAGCTATTCACAGAAGGAACTGTCTCAGTTGGTTTTAACTGTCTCATTCTTCAGTAGGCTGGTTTTGGTCCCTGGCAATGAGATCCTTCATGTCCCCACTTAAGGCTTCTGAAAGACCTGTGTATCACGGAGATTGCTGCCAAATTAATGCATCCCATAGCAATCCTAGAGTATTTAAAAGATCTCCCACCTATTTTTTCTCAAACTCTAAACTGCAGAAAACATGGGAAGTTCTTTTTGAAACTTGAACTGGAAAGTCTGCTCCAAGCTTACTGATGTCCTTGGGCATCTTCACTGCTTCCAGTAAGCTTTTGATCAGCAGATCATGTGGGGTTGTCTGCCCAGTTGCTTGCCAGCTCACCAGGGACCTGGACTGTCAGGGAGGACTTGTTTGTGTTTAGACCTTTGAGCACAGAGCAACAGATTTCTGAACCAGCCTGTCCACAGCAGATCACTGAAGATGTTAAACATCTGGATTTTGGAAGGAATTAGTTGAATTTTCTGCCAGGTTGCTCTTGTCTTATTCTTACATTGCATACATCACCTGGGCAGGAAGCTAACTTGTTTGCTCTCTCACTGGCTGAGGTTTTTTAGGGCTTTCCTCAGAATCCCAGTAACTTCATGCTCTTCCCCCTATGAAAAACAAACTTTTTAAAAAATGAAAGTGCTAAGGAAGGCTTGGACTAAATGGGATTCACATTTCCAAACACAATGAAAATACCATGCTGTGTTTAGGTCTCACGGATTTATTTGGTTTGGTTTTATTGAGTGGGGGAGAGGTGTTTGCAGACTTGGGTCTGTAATGTTGGGTAGCTTGCTGAAAAAATACAGGAAGCGTTGAGCCACGCAGGCTGTGCTACCTGTTCCCCAGCTACTGGTATTTCCAGCTCTTCTGCATTTAACATTGCTGGCAAATACGGTTGTAATCTCAGGTTACTGCAGGTCGACTGAAACAGTGTCATCATTCTCATGGGTCATGCAAGAGGAAGAAATCAGGCCCTGAGGTGTTTAATTGTGCTCTAAGGCACAAAGAAACATCTGGGAGACAGCAGGCTGGCTGACCTCCGCTCAGTCCCTGGGAGGACCGTGGCACTAGTCCTCGAGGGAGCCGTTTGGAGGCACATGAAGGACAAGCAGGTGACTGGGAACAGCCAAGCATGGATTCACCAGGGGCAGATTGTGCCTGATGGATGTGATGAAGTGATGGAGACACAGTGTGGTGGGCAGAGGGAGAGCAGAGGGGGCCTTGCTTTACTTCGGTGTGGTACCAAGGGTTTTGACACTTCCATTAGCATCCCTGGAGCCAGACTGGATACAGACGGGATGGATGGTTGGAAGGATTACACAGTATGAAAAACTGGCTGAACAAGTGCATTCAGCATTGAACTGGCAGTGTTACTGGTGGTATTCCATGCAGGCTGATACTGGTGCCAGTGTTGTTTAATAATTTCATTGATATAAATGATGGGATGGAGTGCACCCTCAGCAAGTCAAGGTGACATCAAATTGGTGGAAGTAGTGGATGTGCAGGAGGGCAGAGCTGCTCTTCAAAGTATCTCCAGAAAGTTGGAGAGGGCTAACAGGAACCCTGTGAAGTTCAAAAAGAAAGGCAGAAAACAGCTTTGCGGGGAAGACCTGGGGATCCTAATTCAGTATCAGTGAATTGAATAGGACTCGGCAGCATGACCTTGCAGCCACAGAAGCAAACTGAAGGCTGGGCTGTGTGAGCAAGAACATAGCCAGCAGGCTGAGAAGAAGGGGTTTGCCTACTCTGCATTTCTGAGACGGTGGACCCCCATACAGGAGAGACCAAAGAACTGAAGGGAGCACAGTTAACTACTGAGGTTGGGTCTGGAGCACATGACATACCAGGAAAGGCTGCAAGAGCTGGTTGTGTTTTGGCTGAGAAAGGCTCCAAATGACTCCAGCTCTCTGTAGGACAATTGGGAAGAAGATGGAGGTAGACTCTTCTTAGTGGTGCACAGTGAAAGGACAGGCAAGAGGCAGGAGTCACAAGTTGCAGCAGGGGAAATTCTGGTTGAGCATGAGGAAAAATACCTTCCCTTGTGAAGGTGTTGGAGCAGGTGCCCAAAGAGGTGGTGGGTTCTCCATCCCTCGGCAGGCTTCTGAGTAGCGTGACCCAGCTTTGAAGTTTAGCCCTGCCTTGAGCAGGACTAGAATCCTCCTGGTGCTATGAATGTAGTCTTTAATATTTTCTTTTTCTTGAAATAATAGTTTGTTAGTGCATGAAAATTAATTACATTGTCTAGTTTTAAGGGGAACAATGCAAACATATTTGCCATAAATCCTTCACATGCAGCTTGTGTAAAATTCCTGGCTCTCAGTCTTTTGAAGTGGACACTGCTGAATCATGTGATTGTTTTTCCATGAATTAAAAATGAGCCAAGTCTCTTTCTCCTTAAAAGAGACTGTTATATTCAGCAGAGCTCGAGGTGGTGATGCATTTTTGCAACATTAGTGAGCATGCATATGGCTCAAGAATGGGAGCATTGTCTACAGCCCTGCTTACTTTCGATGGTTTAGTTTGAAGCTTGTTTGAGAGAGAGATTTTTAAAGAAAAACTGAGCACTCTGTCTTACGGCATAAAGCTACCTTCCCAGCAAAGAACAGGTTTTCTTGGTAGCTTGTTTTCTTCCAGGAGTTTGAAGTCATTCATGGCCAACATCCATTGGGCCCCAGGAGAATGTGCCTGTAACGCTGCAGTGAAACGCCGGATGTTACATAGGGGTGCGTTCAGTTACACGCTTCTGAGATTTGTCAATATTGTTTACCATTATACAGGATTTTCTAATTCATACTGGTATCCATGTAGCTTTCAATTAAAGCAGTTTTTAAAATTATTGTATGAAAGACAGTAATTTTTTTTTCCTTCTTAATTGTCTTAAGCTCTGTGGGTTTGACCTTTAGACCTTTTCCATCAAATAAAGTCGCTTAAGACTGCATGCAGAATTTTAGTTTACGTTTCAGCTGCGTCTACATTTCATGCATGAAAAAAGCCATAGACTTAGGCTTGGTGTTGGGTGGCATCCTGCGTCCTGGGGGAGGTGCTTTGTTCGCTTGGCTCCCATCGGTTTGGTGCATGGGCTCTGAGTGGGTGTACACCTGGGAGAACACACAAAATGCGCTTATCCTGAAAAGGGCTAGTAGCCATCCAGGGCAAAGCATCCCTGCCTTCCAAATTGAGTGCACGTACCATATAATGGATTAATTGAATAGCAAAGTGCAATAGTTTAGGCAATGAGATATGGAACTATGGGACTTAAAATTATTTTGATGGGTGTTAAAAGGAGAGTTTAATCTGCTGAGTAGCTGAGGCTGCTTTTTGAGACTAGACATGCAGTAAGCTAATACTCTTCCTTTTCAGGGGTTTTTAAGTAGTGTTGTTTATTCCTTTTTTTTTTTTTAAATCTCTGTGTTGCAAAATTTGATTGCTCTTTCTGGCATTGTCTATGACCCATTCTTGTATTCAGGGGCAGCTTTGTGTTTGCCTGCATCTCCAGATCTTTGCATTGCTTTTTATCTAATCGCTTGGAGGTATCCTGTAAATTTTCCAGGACCTGTATATGGATTGTTATGCTGAGGTTGTTGGATAAGCCCCAAATCAGGTAGACACGTTCCATGGTGCATTTAAGGGCTTGTACGTGTTATGAATGGGAGGCAGCACTGGAGTCTGAAATAGGATGCTTGCAGGTTTGTCCATGCAGTGTTTTGTCGGCACAAGCAACCTGGGTTGCCCAGCGCACTCCTCCCTGCAGTGTGGTGCTGGGGTGATGCACCGGGCATGCTCGGGCTCTGGTGTGCGCTTGGAGTCTGAGTTCTGCGGCTCCGGGGAGCCCACCGGGAGGTGGGTCTGAAGCGTCCCTTGCTGGGGACGCTTAACGTCTCAGTAATTACCCAGGTAACAAGTGCACAAAAAGATTGCTGAATGTGAAAGTTTTCATTTTAATTTCTCAGCTTACATCTTCTGGAAGGGAGAGATGGCAGAAGGGAGCAGGGGCTGGCATCTGAGCTACAGACTGTCTTCCCAGTTTGACCACAAATTTGTTCCTGAGCTTTTTTCAAGAGACTTCATCTCTCAGATTCTTGCCTAACTGGAAAAACTGGGATGATATCAATGTTCCCACCTTTTTATTAAAGTGATTAAAATCTAGATTCAAGACAGAATGAATAAAGGCTAAGCATTTTTAAATATTTCTTTTCCCCTAGTGAATCTGATTCTGCCACAGAAAGGTAGCTAACAAGTCTTGCAGTAGAAATATAATAGAAGAGGATGTTTAGTAACAGTATGTTTTTAACTTCAGCTCTGTCTCAGACTCTTACTTTATAGAGATAGATAGCAATATACATACAATTTAATATCTGTAACTGTATCAAACTGTGTTACAGAAGCAGATCATCTTCCTTTTAGGCTCTCAGAGGTCCGTTATAAAGAAGCCCGGATATTTTTGTTGGTTGCTCAGCTATCTGATGCTGACTTCCATATTTTTGTCTGGAGATTTCCAGATGGATATACAAGCACACGTGCGTGTCTTTGCATGTGCACTGAATTCAGGATTTGATGTGCTTAGCATGATTCGTACAGGTTGTCTGCATGGCATGCACAACAGGTTTGGTGCCTTCTGGGGCACACTGTATTGCATGTGCGCATTTAGTAGTTTTTCGGGGTACCTCATCAGCCCAACTCCTTACACATGGAGAATAATGGGATATTTGAGGTGGGAGGCAGAAGACCTGAAGTGATTGTTCCCGTTACGAGACTAATCGGTTAAGTCACCAAACTTGGCTGAGTATCAAATGTTTGGGTCTGTGTGAGATCACAGGTTGAGCTGAGTGTAAACCAGAAACCTCTTGATGCGGCACGGTGAATTTTTGGCTTTATCTGATGGGAGGGATGCTTAGAACATGCTTTATTCTGCAGGATTTTCTCATATGATCAGTTGAGGCCCTGATTGCTTATCGACTTAAACATGTTCAGAATTTTCTAGTGATAAGTAGTCATTAAGTTGTACTGAAAAAGCTCTAAATGATGAACTGACATTTGTGCCTTTTTTTGTTTCCATGGGTACGATGGAATATAAGAAAAAATAAGATATATTTTTGCCCCTTTTTCTTCCAGTTCCTTAGTCCTGAAATCTGCACTCTCCTGTCCCAAATTCAGTCCATCAGAATGCTTAAACTTAGGCTTAATTTAAGCATCTACTTACCACGAGAGGACCAAGAGTCACATAATAAAATACCAGTAAGTGGTAGAAATAACACTCTTAAAATTTTAAAAGTGGGAAAAACTTATTTATTTTCAAATACCAAATTGAAATAAAAAGGAGAGTAACCACTAGATGGCACTTTAAAATTGTGTATTGAGGTAGTACATCTGCTCTCAATCTCATTACAAATTTTGATAGACTTAAAAAGGATTTTATATGGATCTGCCTAGTTCCGAGAGATGGTGGTGTTTCCAAAATTCTAAGTTCCTTTAGCTGAGTCTCCTTCTTCTGTGATCAAATAAAACCACTGCACTAAGGAGTCTGGTCTGCATTAAAAGCTCATTCCTGATGCTTAAAATGCTGCCTTTAGAAAGAAGAGAAATGTATGAATAACTGATAAATGTATGTGAATTAGTTTGTTCTCCACTTACTTGTCATAGAATCGTTTAGGCTAGAAAAGACCCCTAAGGTCATCGAGTCCCACCGTGAACCCAGCAGTGCCAAGCCCACCCCTGGGCCCTGCCCCTGCGCGCCACGGCTGCCCGGCTGCTGGAGACCTGCAGGGACGGTGACAGCCACGGCCCTGCGCAGCCTGTGCCAGCTTTTTTTGGGGAAGAGTTTTTCCTAATTTCCGATCTAAACCTCCCCTGGTGCCACGAGGCAGTTTCCTCTTTTCCCTATCACTTGTTACTTGGGAGAAGAGATCTGTATCCATTTTTTTAACAAAATTTTGCTCTGCCCTGGTACTCTGTTTACCTTCTTGGGTTATGCCTAATTTGAGATGCAACGTATTTTGACAAAGTGTTGCTACTTTAATATTTCTTTTAGAATTATTTGAGGTCAGTAGCTTGGAAATTAACCCAGAATCTTGTAGAGGGGGGTCAGACAGGGAACAGACTGCAAGGATTTACTTTTCACAAATTTTTTGCTTTACCCACATTATCTCTTGGTAGGGGGAGAGGATGGAAGGAGGCGCTGACAATTTGATTCTTCAGAAAATAAGGTAGTAGTAGGAATTTATTATCAAGTCAGTCTTATGGTATTTGTCAGTGATCATTGCACATCCCTGTTTTATTTAGAATTTTCATGTAGCTTCTTTATTGTTGTTTCTGAGGTACACAAGAGTTACGTTGCCATGATTTATGAGCTAATAATTTTGAAGATGAGCAAAGCTGAGTAAATACTGTCTGTAGCCATTAATTTGATTATTCTTCCATAGGAGCCGTGGGTAGTAGCTTTTTCGAGGGGTTGTTTGGACAACTGTGCTAGCCTATTGTACTTGAGTTGAAGAGAGCAAGAGTAGACACACTATAATACCAGGTTGTGCAAGGATATTTTATGGCCTATTAAATATGGATTAAGGAACTAATTCTTTCATTTGCTCATACAGCTGTATATGGTTCCCCTGACACTGGTGGTAATTATGACTGAATTTTATTATGAAAGCTTCGTTACGCACATGGTAAACCTTAGAATGGCTTACAGTGGCGGTGGACACAGCTGCATTGTCCCAGTTTTCTAGAAGACACTAGGACACAATCAACAAGAGGTGAAAAGGAGAGTTGGAACAATTTTCCCATTCAGCTGCGCTCGCCCTGCCACGTCTGCTGCAGGAACGTCGCCTCTTGTGTGCCGTGCTGCGCCAAGGCACTTGGCTGTGGTTTTGCCATGGCTGGACCCTACTGCAATTTGTGTGCCTCCTAATCAAAGATAAAAATGAAGCTTTGGGAGTGGCAAGTCAAAAAGATTGATTTTTTTATTATTATTATTTTTATTTTTTCCATTCAGAGGGTTTTGCCCTTTGAAGGCTGTAAGCAGAACTCCAGGCCATCTCTCTTTTTGATAGACAATTTCAATTTGACTTTGGGTTCTGAGAGCTGAGGGGTGGTCTCTTATTATTTTTATTACTTATTTTTATTTTTTTTATTCTTGCTATTGTTGGTTTGTTGTTACTATTATTACAAATTATTGGCATTTGGATTATCCAAACTCTCTCCGACCATCCTACTTGCATTCAGTACGTTTTGAGTACACTTCTAAAATACTTTTTTTAGTTACATATTTCAAATTTCATGTACCACTTAGTTTTTGTAATCAGATTAAACCTTTTGATGCTTAGCATGTAGGGGTGATGCCTTGGGTGGTGCGTTCAGCAGTGCCACTGCCGCCGCGGGGGTCCAGGGCGCTGGGGGACCCCCCGATATGCACGGCCCTGGTGCCCAGTGCCGCTGCTGGTGAGGGAGCGTGTCCCAGGGCTTGGCCACCCTTTTCCTTCCCGTCAGCATGGGCTGCCCGCTTGGGCTCTGCATTACGGATGTGGAAAATAGAATATTTGCTGATGTATTTTATGTATTCAGAGCCTGTTATTTTGTCTTTGTCAAGCTAAATGATGCTAGTTTTCACAAAGCTTTATTTTTTTTTTTGTCCTTTTGCTGCTTCTTTCTTTTCTTTGCCCTTGTTTCACTTTTTTTTTTTTTCTTTTTCCTACCCCCATCTTTCCATCTCTTTTTACTGATTGGTTTGGGGTTTTTTTAGTGTATTTTCTAGACTAAAACTCCCAAGTTGTAGTTTGACAAGCAGTTTGCCTTACTGACACCAAGCACTTGCTGGCAGCCTAGCTGTGATACACTCACACCCTGGTTTTCCAGCATCGTAGCTGATGCAGCTTCCACGTTTGGGTTACATCCTGAATTTCAGGCTGAGTTTTAGCTGAAATATTCTGTTGGCTGAGTAAGGTCCAGTTAGCTGTGTTTGTTCTCTGGCAGGGGCGTAAGGAAAACCCAACAGTCAAGACCTACGCTGAGTTTTGTCTTTCCAATTTCCTTACCCGTTTACTCCTGCACTGTGCAGGATCCAGTTCTACGTGTGTCTTTCAAGGGCAGGATTTGCCTGTCTTTCACTTATTTTAATGAAGAGATTCTTAAAGGCTGCAGAACTCCCTACAAAGTAAAATATGTAATATTTTATTATATTTCTTCATGTTGCAAAGAGGGGGGAAAAGAGAACTAGAAAGAAAAACAAATGAGAAATTCAATCATCATTAAAAGACTTTGCAGTAGATTACATATCTCCTCATAACATTTCAAGCTTTATTTCTTGTATTATGCTTAAGTCTCACGGACAGGTTTTAAAACACAGTTGCCTGAAATGGTGACACAAGTGCATCTGGGCAGCGTATTTCTTGCACCGAATAGGCAAGGTTTTTTTATGTATTGAATGCAGGAGGTTTGCTTGTTCAGCGTGAGGTTTTCTTATGCCAACACATGCGCTTGCTGTCTGTGTGTTTCCCATTTTAAAAGCAGATTTGGAAAGAGCTAGCAGTTGAAATGTGCTTACAAACATTCTTGCTGGAGAATTAACTAGGACGGTATTAACCAAAACTAAGACGTGCATAAAAAAAGGCAAGTGAACACCAGCAACAGATTCCACCCCCCACCCCCCCTCCTTTTTTTAATTGAAGCATCCTGATACCATGCTAATGGTGAGTACAGTTGTTCACTATCAAGTGCTTTTCATGCTAGACAAAACCTGGTTATTTCTTAGCATTAAAAAAACCCCAAAGAACATCTTATTTCTTGTGGATGTGTGAATGAGCAGGGAAAGAGTAGAGCTGAAGTTTAAAATCTATTGACTTTTACTATATGTTGCTTTTATTCCTCTTTGGTAGGCATGAAAAGTTCACTTAAAAAAAAAATGCAAAAAAGTGATGTTGACATTTGATGATCTTAGTGTTTAATTTTATGTATTAAGGAACAAAGCAAGCAACTCAGATCTGAGTTTTAAGAGAGTAAGGAATAGTTTAAAATTATTTATGGAGATAGAAAAGTGTGTCATGAAAAATTCAGTAAGACTTGTTGTTGTGTTGCTAAGAGCTCCATGTGGTGACAGTCTGTCCCAAACCTCTGCTCGCAAACAGGACTCCATTGAGTCTCAGCATGTCCCCCATTAAACCATCACATCTCCGAAAATTAGAAAGCTCATTAATGGCTTTCTGCTGTGAAGCAATAAAGAATATATTCACTGACTGGTCAGTAATTAGTGCCAAGTAGTTCTTGCCCTTCATTATAGAAATGCTCGGTTACTCCAGAGCTAAAAGAAATTTATTTTTTCAAAAACTTTCTGTATTTGTGTAGGTGTATTTAACTGCCAGAAATATCCTTTTGCTTTTATTTGAAAATTCAAATACATCTTCAGCCCACTAGATCTGGAAGAATATGAACTCGTTTCTCAGTCCCTTGCTTCTTTGTGGAAACCGCTGAGGTTACTGAATTGGTGGCCCCCAAAACACCAAGCCGTTAGTGTCATAGTTCGGTCCCCTTTTCTCTTTTTGTTATTTGTTGTTATAAAATAGTAGAGGATTTCCGTTGTGTAAAACCGAGCAGAAAGTGTAGAAAACCCACTTGCACCTTTGCTCCTTGGTACCAGTAATCCCCATGGAGTCAGCTGAGGGTCCAGCTGGACTCCAGCGAATGTGGTTTGAAGGTGACAGGACAGCAGAAGTTCATTTCCACTGTCCTCATGGAAGCAGGACGAGCGTTGTTGAAGTTCAGCCGTTCTTCCACGGAGAAACTTCCAGCAGGGACTGCACCATAGTCACAGTTCGCACCTCTGGGGTTCTGCCTTTGCAGGTATTGGATTTCTTTCCAGCCTGTATCACAGCACGTGCCTTACAGCGCTCGGTTACTTTTGCAGACCTTTATAAGGATTTTGGTGTTTGTGGACGTAGTTTGGGGAACTCCCAGTGAGTGCAGCTTGTTGAGCACAAGCCCTAGCAGCATTCTCACTGACAGATCAGCCGTGGGGTGAGAGAAGTCGGTCATCTGTCTGTATTGGGTTTTGTAAATAACAGAGGAAGACAGGAGGAACCCAAAACTTAACATTAATGAAGCTAATCAAACACTTGTTGTTAATGAACACTTTAAAAAGTGAAGACCTGCGCACAGTTGTGTAATGGAAATAGCTTTTTACAGTATATGTTTCTAAACAATCATTCTTCTCCCCTGCTTCCCTGCATCATCTAGCTCTTTTCTTGAGGAATCTTTCCCCCCTCCCCCCCCCCCCCCCCCCCCCCCCCCCGAAGCCTATTTGGTATACAGATTTATAAGACATCCAAGAAAACTGTAATTCTTTGATTAATGTTTCCAGGACCAGAAAGGAAATAATACAATCAGGGCACAAAAGAAAAAGAAAAAAATATTGTTCAAATTTTTACTGGTGTAATAGCTCTGTAACGTTTGATCTGTGTCTGCACGGAAGGCAGGTGTAGAACATCGCCCTGAGGGTGTCTCTTGCTGTCAGTGGATCATGAATGTCAGCCCTGACAGGTATCCTCTGGTGATGCTACAGAGCATATGTGGCTCATTTTAAGCAAAACTGTCCATGCTTTTGTCTCGTCTTCTTGGAATATTCCTACTTTCTCCCTAGTGTCTTGTCACTTTTTTGTCATCCTTAAGCTGAGAAATATCTTGTAAAATCTTGTTAGCTGGTTATAATTGTTTTTCCTCTTACTAGCCTCTAATAGCCATTACATATGCCTTAGAAGACGCATGATATTTTTAGAAAGTGTAGAAGAAATTACTTTTGTATGTGATATGGTTTATAAACTCCAGTTATTGCAAATTTTGCACTTTGCGTGCTGTGTATCTTCCATACTTTTAAGCCCTAAATCCTGCAAAGGCTGCCCATGGCTTGTTCTGTGACTTGCTATGGAACTATTTCATTGCCAAGAGTAAACGCATGCTTCGCTTCTTGTAGGGTCCAAGGCCAGCTCTCTTTTCAAAAGCTGGCTGGTAGGGATGCTTGCCAGCACTCAGGGATCCCTGAGAGGGAGAGAAGGAGCTCATGTTTTTGCTTGCTTCTGGCTGCCAGCTTCCCCTCTCCCATACAAAGCAAGCAGCTAACATGCCATTGATGATGTGTCAAGGGGGAAAAAAAATCAGATAAATAAACAGAATCTGAAGAGTCCACTGAACAGATTCCATTGATGTTTTGCCATTCAACAAGTGGATGATGCCAGTAAAACATCCACTGTCATTTAGTCATACATACATTAACTTGGCCGTGGAGTGTCTTAAGTAGTTACGCTATGTCTTGCCAAAATCTTCCATACAAAAAAAATGAATGAAAGTGCCCATGTTGTTTTGCTGAGTTTCGCATTTGACTCTTGTTTGGGTTTTTATGGCACAGCTTCTCTCATAATTATATAATTGTATGTGAATATATCAGCAATTAGGGCAAAAATGTCCATGACGTGTGGTGTAGTAACGTGGAAGATGAAGCAATCCCAAGGAAAAAAAGTTCATTGCACTCTGTCAACATCCATTTTTTAAGAGGAAAAGTCTCATGTGATGTAATAGAGAATTAGAACATTTTTCATTATGCCAATCCTGCATATGATGGAGAGAGGCATCAGCAAAAAGTGAATACCAAAAAAGTCTCTGAAATGTGGGTCAAAACTTACAAGAACTTGGATAAGGAAAAATGGGGAGAAAGGCTTTGGAAACACAGATGTATTGAAAAATAGGGGCTGAAGTAGTTTATCTGTCCACGCTATGAATGGCCCCCTATTTTATAGGAGAGAAGAAAGGGCGCAGAGGATAGAGTATGTAGCTCAACACACTGAAGGGGTGGGGGGCTTCCAAGCCATACTGTAAAAACAAAGTTGGAAGTCAGCCTGTGGCCTCAGTTCTCCTGTCAGCGGGGTTACGTCAGGAGGGGTTTTGTCATTGACCCTGGCAGAGATTCACTGCGAAGTGGAAGCAAAGCAAAGAGCGGCTGCCTGTCTTTCTGTAGCGAGTGCGCCTGTGTAACAGCCAGGGTCTTGCTCTGGGCCTTGGGTCTCCTGAGCTTGTCCAGCTGGTGGGCTAACAGCCCATCTTGCTAAAAAGCCTCTTTATGGTGGCACTGCTGCTTTGGGGTGACAGCTAGGGTGAAACGGTTCATGATTTAAGAAAGCAGCCTAAAGAACATCACTTGAATTCCTAGAGCTGAATGTATGTTTCTATTTCAGCACTAATGTGCAGTGACCTTTGGTTAATTTGTATTTCAGGAGTAACTGGGTGTTCAATACCTAGCCTTCATGCATGGAAAACAAAATATTATTTGGGAGCTGGGTGGTACTAAAGAAAGACAATGTCCTGAGAGCCCCTTGGGGATTTGCAGGGTGACCGGTGCCCAGGGTCTGTGCTGCCGTGCCAAGCTCGGCGTAGAGCATAGGCAGGGCCTCGGGGGCGATGGAGAGCACATCTAAAATACACCACAGGATCGCTTCAGTCCTCTGAAGTTTTCTTCTGCTCATCTTTCGAAAGGCAGCAGGCAGAGAGGTGCCAGCTAAAGGCAATGCTGTTGAAATAGCCCTGAGACTTCAGCTGAGCCTTGTAAGGGAGGATCGTGGAGCACTCCTCAAATGTTAATTTAATTTCACACTAACGCGGTAGAAGGCTATCAGTAATACTCAGCTTACTTAGGAGTGCCTGTAGGCAGAACCCATAGGATTAGCTCACCAAGATAAGTCAGTGGTAAGGGCTGGAGCAGCGGACTCCCTGTTGTAGTGTATTTATCCTGCTGAGACGTAATCCGCGCACTTATTGATCACAGTAATAAGCAGATCTCTATCATTTAACACATTCCGAGACTTAATGGACCTCTGCTACCCACACGAGCTGAAGTTCCTGCTCAAACGGTAACTCTGCTGCTTTGTTGATTTGTGTCCAAAACCACCCCAAACAAAAGCAAATGGTGGTTCAGCACTTTAGGAAGAGAGGGAGGGAGTGTGGTGCGGTGTGGTATGAGGTGGAGGTCATGGTGGGATAGAAATGATTTCAAACTTGCTTTTCACAATACTGGATTGCACCTTGATTTTCCATACTTCAATGCTCTTTTAAAGCCAAAGCTGTTTCTGTATGTTTGGATCCACTTTGCAAGTCAGGGACAAAGATCTAGGTGAAAGGGTGCCTGATTCTGTGCCGCATAGTATCTCTGAAAAGGCAGGAGCTGGTTACAGAAAATGAACCGGAGGAGCGGGTGCCGTAGAATCAAAGTTTATATGTGCTCAAGGTAGAGGTGGTGTGATGGGGACAAAGCGTGCAGCTTAATGGCAAGCTGCCGTGAATTTACAGGGCATCCTTCACCAGTGGGGGCCTGCTGGTGAGCAGGGGGGAACTAACAGAATCTAATAGACATCCAGGAAAATACCATTTTTAAATGGAGGTTAAATTTTCTGAACCTGCTTCCTTCAGGGTTGTCTCCTCCAGCCAGCAGTATCTGAAGGTCCTTCAGTTTTCTGTGCTGTTGGAGCTGGCGGGGGAAGCGGCTGCGTATGCATATTTCTGGTGCAAACAAGGGCACGTTGCCAAAATGCCAGTGAGTTAACCAGCAAGAAACACACCCAGAAGAGATCAGCCAAAAGCAGGCTGAGCGGTCGCTGAATGCAGGGCATACGGAGGAGTGTGGCCAGGGCAGTCCAGGCTATAGCTGCTGTGTGGATGGTTCTGGTGAGGGATTCAGCTTTCCCTGCTGCCGCTGCAGGATGAAATACTAGCGCACGCATCTTCCAGAAAGCAGCATCCAAAAACGTGACATGGCCTTGCAGTTACAAGGCTTGACCTCTTCTCATGCCCTTCTCCTGAGAGTCAGCAACAGAGCTGCCTCTGGCTTTGCTGGTGGGACCAGGACTTAGCCCAGCTTCTTTATCAAGCTGGCAAGAAGCCCCTGTGAGACTTCATCGTTTTTTGTCGGCTTTATAAAGATCTAGCTGGCTAACTGCTCTCCAGGTTCAGTTTGTTTTGATGGTTGCATCACTTTCTTGGAAAGCCAGCCATACTCCTGTAAGGATTATCCTTGACGTTACACAGTGTGAAGAGAGACCAGACTGTGCTGGCAGCACTTGCTTGCTCTAGGCTTTGGTACTTGGATGTGATGTGCTGGGTTTATTTATTAATGTATTCATTTACCCCTTACTTAAGTAGCAGATCTCTTAAGCCATCCCTTAAATGGGTAGTTAGCATGTGTTAAGCATGTATTTTTACTGAGAGGTAGTTCTGTAGTATTTCTTAAATAAGGATACACACAAGGCAGGTGTGCAAGTAAATATGATTTACCTTCTGCACGCACTTGGTTCAGCGTATGGTTTTTGTTTGCTGTGTGGGGGCTGTGGTTGATGAGTACTTTGGAAGTGTCAGGGTAACTACTTTCTGTTTGTTTGCTTCAAATCTGTGTATTAAAACTCACTTCTCTTAGGCAGGGAGTCAGATTTCCCTATTGCACCTTTTAGCGGCATTGGGAAATCCTAGCTCATCGTGTCATGGGGTTCTGCATCAACATCGCTATATATAAGCGCATGATTAACAGATGAGTAGCTGGCGATACGTTCCACCGCTAAAAAGAGGGATATCCTGACACTTTTAGTGGCAAAATATGGAAAACTACGGTAGACACAGGTGCGGGAGAGCTGTGGAGTCTCTCACTCACTTGACTAGTGGTGTGTGAGGGCTTTTCTGCTATCCTTACGATCGGAGCACATTTGAGAGTTGGGCTGTCAGGTGTCCTTGCTTCGTGCTCTTAAATTGTATGTTGCTAGTTAATCTGGGCATTAGGTGGAAATGTTAAGATTGGAAAAGATACATCCATGCTGTTGTTGATAATTGGAATAAATCTTTATTATCTTGCCAAAAACTTCTGAGTGTCTTGCACTAGTGCCTCATGTACTTGTCAGTGGTTTAAGTATCTATATGCTGGTCATTTATACCTAAGGGTTTGTTGTGAACTTACGACTATTTTTGCATGACAGGTCACCGTAATGAAAGGCAGTAGTAGGAATAAGGATCATTCGACAGAAGGAGAAGGAACTGGGAAGCGACCAAAAAGAAAGTGTCTTCAGTGGCATCCCCTGCTTGCCAAGAAACTCCTTGACTTCTCTGAAGAGGAGGAAGAGGAAGAAGAAGAGGAAGATTTTGATAAGGTAGACTTCATTGCGTGTTTTGGCTGTAGAAGGCTGATGGTGTGGTCAGATTCTCCCTAGCTGTGTTTTTAGTGTGCTTGCTTCTTGATGTTCTCTTTTTGTGAACAAACCTAGTCAATAAAAAGAAGTGATGTTGTGCCCATATAGGCTATAAAGGCAAGCAGCAAATAACAAATAAAAAGTCAGTTGTCAATCATGCTTTTAAAATCTTGGACAAAACTCTCTATTTTAGAGTTAGACTGTAAGAGTTTTAATGGGGTAGTTTTAATAACATGTTGCGCATCGCACTCTTGATTACTCAAGGTGGGTTTTTCACATGTTTTTTTAGTTGTCTACTTTAGATATGAAGTTAGCCTGTGCTTGACATCTGCTTTTAATGACTCTGAGGACATACCAAGCTTATAAGTGGGGTTTTTTTCCCCTAAGATTAAAAAAATACAGAGATTAAAAGGGAGAAACAAGGGAAAAGCTGTCAATTTTTACTGTCTTTGCATGTAAAATTTAACTTTTGTTCCAGAATATTGAGAGCATGGGTAGAATAATCTGTCTCTGGTTCAATGCTTGGTATTTCGGTGTTGCACAAAGACGCTGGCCTTACCCTTTTATCATAAGGACCCCACAATGTGGCGCCTCACACATGTACAGTTAGACTCATCCTCTGTTACAGGAAAAGGGAATGGGTTGCAGAGGCATGATGTTTCCAGTGTGTGGATATCATATCTGCATCTCCTTGATGCATTCCTCAGGCGGGAAGGGGGAGGTCAGTGCTGACGAGACAGCCTTGAGGCACATGCTGTTAAGGAAGGGTGTCCTTGACAAGGATAAGGAGCAGCGAGTTGGAGCCTGATGCTCTTAACAGTGCTTTCTGTTGGCCTTACAGGTCACTTTCTCCGTGTGGTATAAGAGAGCAGCGTTGCAGTTGGGTAGCAGATGCTTTTCTGTCTCATACAGCAGTTCCTTTTGTTCAGTTGGAACTAGTCTTCTGTGGTGTGCCCTTGTAGGAGAGATGCACTGGCCTGTAAGTGGAGAGAGCAGATTTTGGCAGTGTATTCTGTTGAGATTTGCCCTCTGTCTCCAGCTGGGCAGCTGGGCAGTGGCTGCAGTGCAACACAGCTTGCAGGCTGAGTAATGAAGGGCAGGAGGGGGGGGAACAGCTGTTAACTGTGCACTCTCCTGCCAGTGCACTCTGTAGCTGCAGTCACACGATTGAGGTCCAAGGTAACTCTGCTCACCTCATCCCCCGGAGATGACTTCTGGGTTGGAGGAAGGGGCTAGGAAGGATCTCCTCCCTCCAGCACCTTTAGGACTGTTACTAGAGAGTGGTCCCCAGAAATCTGCTCCACTTGCAAGTCGGAGTTTAAGTCTTGTGGAGAGTGCAAAGGAACCTTGGGCTGTCAGGTGGGATCTGGTGTAGAACTCCAGGTCTTCTGGGTGGAACAGATGGTCTTTGGAGGCAGCTGGGTGTATCCCTCTGCGTCTCCTTCGTTCGCATCCAGCATACACAGGTGCTCAGTCTCTGTGAGAAGCGTGGATAACAAGTTTATGCCCGTTTCCTTTTGGTTCTGCTAGGTGCCTCTCCTTGGCGCTGACGGTTTAGAGCAGGATGCTGATGAAACCGAAGATGACGAGTCCTCAGAGCAGCGAGCTCGCCGACCAATGAATGCATTTCTCTTGTTCTGCAAACGCCATCGCTCTCTCGTGCGAAAAGAGCACCCTCGCCTCGATAACCGTGGCGCAACCAAGATCTTGGCAGATTGGTGGGCTGTTTTAGATCCAAAAGAAAAGCAGAAATACACTGACATGGCCAAGGAGGTATGTTCTATCCGAGTGGTGGATGTAAATGGAGTTCATTACATAGTTGTCTTGTGTTTCTCTGTGTATTAAATGTTTTCTGTGGGGTCTTCCTCTTCCCCGAGTCCCTCGGCTTCACCCGTGGGATTATCGTGCTCAGAGAAGCTGCTGTTCTTGCTTGGATTCACTTGGTCCTTTGGAGCAGAATGAAAAGAAATTGGTCTGACAAGCAAACCTGGCTGTAGTAGTCATTGGTACAAATATATGCACTTTGTGATAGGTACCACCTGGTAATTCCTGCAGTGCAAGTGTTAACATGTGGGTGGTGTGTGGATAATGGCCACTGAAAATGATAACACACATCTGAGTGTCAGCTGACTAGGGACACTTAGCTCAAGCTGTGCATTTGCTATGGATAATACAGGTGGACCAAAACAAAAGTATAGTTAATATAGTGCCTTTTTACCTTTGATGCTCAAGAATTAAAGAATTATTAGTATTACATGAAGTACTCTCCCTAGGTATTGTTAACTTGTTTCTGATAGAGTAACCTTTGGTGACACAGAGACCAGTACCGAAATCTGAGAGCAATACGTAGAGTCCTTTAACTGGGAGCAAGGAAAAGAGATTTATCCCCATATTTCACAAAGTATCTTTATGTCAACTTAAAATTTAAATGAGGCTTTTTAAGAAGCAGCTTGCTTGGTAAGCTGGCCCCAAGGCGGCTGCGAATACCCATAGCAGAGTGAAACACACACAGCCAGTTACTTGGGCTGATAACATCACCCCAGAACAGATCCCTGTGATTACCTGCGTGATGTAGGTTACGGGTAACCATTGCATTCAGTCTTAGAAAAAAAAAAATGGAGGGCCAGTGAGAAGGAAGAATTACTCTCACTTGTCAGGTAATGCCTAGCGCACTACAAGAAGTACAGACAGCTGTGTAACAATGAGGGGAACTATTAACTGTGCCTGCCCTGTCACCTGAGTCAGCTGCAGCCATTAACATGCGTATATAAGCCCTGGCTGCTCCGCACTGTGTGTGAGCATGGAAAGGATCCCCAGGAAAACCAAACTGTTCTGCATGGCAGGGCCTTTCTGAAGGTCTGTGGTACCTCTGTAGCTCCCCGTCTGTGACACAGCGTTGAAATACTTGAGTCTCAGCTTTGTCCTGCCATTCCTCATTTGTTCTGCGTTCCCACGTACAAATTAGCGATGCTTCTTGTGGGGAAAAGGCAATTAGGAGATCCAGCACAGATACAAAGGAAGGAAAGATGAAAATGAAGAAATAATTTTTGGAAGAAACAAACCTGGTGTGACTGGTTTTCTTAGCCTTTTGTCTTGCTGAAGGAAACTCGTTCATTAAGAATGAAAATAATTGCAGAACTTCTGTATGAAGCCACAGATTTGAAACTATTAATCATATTGTTGTAGAAATCATTGCTCCTGCAGTGATTTATTTATTTTTCTTGGCATGAAGAACAAATTGCATATTCAAGGTCGAAGTGAAACAATAAATCTAAGTAGTTTACATCGTTACAGCTAGTTCCAAGAATGTGTAGAAGAGAGATAGTGTGTAATTTTTGTTCTTTAAACAGTTCTATGTTACAACAATAATTAGCAACTATAATGTGCTATTGAATGTATTCGGGCCTTCTTCACCAATAGACCTATTCTCTGTGTGTGGATCGGTTGTTTTAACGCCTGCTTTTGTCATTAGGCTTACTGCTGAGCCTGTCAAAAAAATGTTAATGTCAACTCCAGTGTGAACCACTTATTGGTGTTTTTCTTCTTCCTAAGTTTTCCTAAGGAGAGCTCATTTAGATGTCAAGAAGGTGAATGCCTCTGAAAGGGCATAAAATTACCATTGTGCCAATAATCTTCTGTTTGAGTATCTGTATGTCTAAGCTTATTGAGGTTTAAAATACAGGGGATAAGCTGCTGTTACTTACATGTAGCTTTTCAGCGCCCTTTGACTTCCAGTTTTCACCACATAGCCTCTATGCTGCCCTGGCAGGGCTGCCACCTCCCAAAGGGCCCGTGTCATACCTGCTGCCCCCCAAACATGTCTTCTGTGCCCTGAGCATCTGAGTCCAGGGATACAGATGGCCGGAGAGAAGTGGTCGCTGCTACAGCAGCTAGCACCCCTGCTGTTCTGCGGTCTTGAGAATGTTTTTGCTACCTGAAGCCATAGCTTGCAAAGCCAGTTAGCTTAGATTAAGCATCAAGCAGGAAGCTTTCGGTTTCTTACCTGCTTAGCACCAGAGGTGACATTATCTCAGCAGTGTGCAAATCAACGCATTCATATATTGGCTTAAATACATCTAGATATATGCAAGGATTTTGGAATATAGCAAGGCACCCAAACATTTTGGCAAACTGAATCACGAGAGGTTTCCTGGTGGGTGGGACTTCTATCCCTGATTCCCACTGAGAGGATAATCAGGTCTATAGTTCATTTAGACACTTTTGGAAAATCCCATTATGTACCTGCCTCCACCTTGGGGTGCCTTAATTACCTAGAAAAACTGGCCCCACGCTCCCTCTATTTTTAGTCTTGCGGTTTATGGTCTTTTGTAGCAACACCTGCCCTGGAGACCTCACGCTGCGCCTGCAGAGCCCCGCGTCAGGTTCTGCTGGTGTTTTTAGGAGCAGGCTTTCTGTTTGTATCCTGCAGAGTTCCCAGATCAACTGAACTTTGAAAGTTTCATTGTCAAGGATATAAGCCCGGTAGCTGATAAATACTCCAAGTGGAACCGTGAGTGTTCCTGCTGTTTGTTAGCGTTTCCCTTCGTCAAGGGGAAAGTGAATTCTGGCCACTCATAAACATGCTCCAGCATTTTTAGTTACTGCAATAATAGGGGTACTGTTCTTCTGTTAACTCTTACAGGGCTTACTGGGAATATTCAGCTGCCTTGGAAAATACCCAGTGAGATTATTTATTGTTCAAGCTCTGTTTCCCTTGCTAGAAAACACTCTGTTTGTAAATACGTCTTGGTGTTGGCAAGATCGGGGCAGTCAGGATTGTTTCCTGTAGGATGCAGCCTGGTAAGTCCAGGCTGCTGTGGTTGCATGGCAGAGCCCAGTGCCTCTCCCCGTGAGCGCTCGGCCAGCGGTTCCGCAGGTGCCGGGGTCCTGCTGGCCCCGCGATGCTGCTGCTTTGGCAGCACCTCAGGCTGTGGGGGACAGACATTCTGGCCTGCTGGCTGGAGTCTGGCAAGTTCACTAGGTGACATGGGGACCATAACGTGTAATGCAAACCTTGGCATCCTTCAGGAGTCAAAACTAATGTAGCTTTCTAGTATGTTCTGGGGATTATTTTTTTTTGTTAGATCTCTGGGATTCACACGACATTTAATAGCCAGTTGGTGGGATTTAAGCATATATGTAAAGTTACGTACGTGCTAACTGCTACCCTGAGGTGCTGCTGGAATCCACTTGTGAGCTCCTGTTCATACCACACTGGAGAAAACAATATTTTTTTTTATTTGATGATGAAAGCAACTCAGGGTGTGTGCTGCAGTGCAGCATGGTTCTGAAGCTCAGCTCTGAAGTAGCACCAGTCCCGCTGCATAATGCATCCTTCTGCAGGCTTTCACAAAACAGAAATGGTACATCATCCCACAAACATATCCCCTGCTTTTTTATCTTTCCTGGAACTTCAGGACATGATCCTGCCAGGCTGTGCCTGAATTCCAGGTTAAAGACTTAATGTTTAAAATTTTTTGTTTGAAAGGGACTTGTTGACTTTAGAGATGTCTGTAGGGTGGCTGTGTTAGGTTGGTTTACTGTGCAGTTGGTCAGATGAAGGGAAGCAGTAAGCTCCACTACTGTCTTCTGCATTCTCTTATTACTGCTCATTTAAGTTGTTTTCTAATGACCTGGCAAGCAGAACCTATCACTTTGCTTTAGGCTTTGGTCTAGTAGTCACGAAATCAATATTGAGTGTCTGTCTGAGACTTGGATCCGGTCCCTGCATTTGATATGCATTTTATAGAAATACTTCTTGGCCATTGTTTTACATCTTCATTTATCTTGAGTGTTGAAACTGTGAAAGGGGCTGATAAGTTGTCCTCCCTCAGTTTGCTCCCTTCCCTTCGGGGAACACAGTTAATGTCTACTTCTTGGCTTTATGGGGGGGGGGGGGGGGGGGGAATCCATTAATACACCAGCTCGCTTGAATTGCTGTTGTTGGAAACTGATTAAAAGCTTATTGCTGCCTCGTCTCGCAAATGGCATGCGTTCTGGTTCTCATTTGATGGGCAGCCTGTCGGCTTGTCAAATTACTCCACAGAATAATTCAATTACTGCAAGCAGCAACGCTGATACGAAGAGCTTATGTCCCTCATTGCGAGCGGTTCTGTGCTTTTCACTCTGCAGGCTGGAAACGTGATTTGTGAGTGGGCTGTGGCTTTAACGGCGGAAGGCAAAGCTGCTGCTCTGTGTTATTTCCTTTCCGCCTCCTCCCTTACCCCCTCCCCTTCCCTCCACCAGGCTATTTTTGTGGTGTACTGAGCTCCCGAACCAAAGGGAAGGGAAGGGAAAGGGGCGAGGTGAGAGGTGTCGCAGTCCTTAGTTTGCAGATTTAATAGGTATGCCCTATTCGGAAAACACAGCGTGTATGTGGGTCAGCGGTGCCTGCAGGTTTTTATTATTTATAGCCATTTCTATAAATACAGGACTCCACACAGCGGGTTCACACGGTGCTGCGCTTCTTGCAAACTGAACCATTTTTATCCTTGCTACAGTCTGGAGGTAGCAAGCGCCAACTGACAGGTTGAGATGGGGATGAAAGTAAGCGATACACGTGCGATGGTGATCCTGCCACAAGGCATGCCATTTACTGATCGGGGACAGCACTGCAGTGACTCTCTCTGAGGATGAGGTTTTCAGTGCTATTTCTGTATTTGATACTCAAGGGATTATTTCTTTTTCCCCCCTCTGCATGTGTTTCTGCACAGGCATGTGCATGAAACGTAGGTGCTTCTCTGCCTGACCGGGACTGATGACAGCTGGGTGGGTGGGAATGTGTGTAATCATGGAAGAAACTTCCTGCAGCTGCCCTGCCATGTACTTTGGGATAACAGCCACTCTTTTGGTCCATTGAGAGCTCCCTAGTGCACGAGGAGGTGCTGGGTTCCTTCGGGCGGTGAGCGCTGGTGCGGACTGGGTAGGCTCCCAGGGCTGTACACCCCTATCAGTTGTTAGGAAAACATTCGCAGCTGGAATGCGTGGCATGTTCCTCTGATTCACCCGGTCTTCACCTTGCATAGCAACAAATTTAAAATACTGAAATATGCTCCTTTTATTGCTGTTAACGTTCAAAAATCTTGGTCTGGTCTGGTCAGCGAGATACTTGGAAAACATCACTACTGCATTTTGTGAATAAAGCACGTCCCTGTCCTTCCCCCTACTCCCCAAACTGTAGGATCCAGACCTTCTCCCCCACCCCCCATGTGTAGTCTGGCTTTGTTCCTTTCGCTGCCTCGTACCAAGGATATAGCAAACAACTGAGCCGTGTGCTATGTGCTCAAGGACAAAGAAAGTTTTAAATGGTCCCAGTTTATTTTATGCAGCATGGTACATTTTGGAAGGAACACTGGGATGATGTAGCAGAAGTTACTGATAGTGGGATGATACTGGTGGTGCCTGGTGTGGGAAAGCATACACTCAAATATTCTAAAATACAGAACTGTTAGAGAAAAAGGTGTGCAAGGTAAGGAGCATCATGCTGCATTTATTACTAAATGTATGTTTTCTTTTCATTCAAACTAGGAAGTAAACAAAGACTGTATCTGCAAAAGAATTCAAAAAGCTGTCCCTTTCTCAGTGAGCGTACAGGCACTGGGCAGCAGTTGGCAGGATCAGAACTTAAACATGCTCTAGGTGATAAACCCTCAGGAGAGGCGAGAAAAGTCAGTTTTTTAAATACAGCTCTACTTATCTTAGTATTTCTTCTTACTGAATTGTGGTGGTGGTGGTCAGACTCTAAGCATTTGATTAAACTGTTAAAAAATAAAGATATTTAAGGATTATTTACTGTATTAAATCCTCTTACAGTGCACTCTGTTGCCCTGTGGACAGTATAACGGCATGACTGGTAATTTTCCTTTTCTTTTCTAGTATAAAGATGCATTTATGAAGGCAAATCCAGGGTACAAGTGGTGCCCTACGACAAATAAACCTGTGAAAACACAGACCTCAACTGTTACAAACCGGAAAAAGCTATGGGCCTTTGCATCAGACTCCACAAAAGATCTACCAAGCCCGAGGAAAGCAGCAAAAAGCGAAGAGATGCCACAGCTTAATTTTGCAATGGCAGGTGAGGTTTCCATCCATGGTACTCCAGATGTAGCGTCCCCATTTCAGTTGAGGATGCGGTGTTGAAATTGAACTGTGATACCAGTTTCCTTTACTGCACATGGTACCGTAGCGCACATACCCTTCCTGTCCCAAATTAAGTTGCCAAGACTCTAGTTAAACCTTTGCATAACAACTTTCTAAAATTTTCCTTAGTGCATGACTGCTTTCAAGGGTCGAGTCCAGATGTGTGGCATCGTAACCTATACCCCATTCGGGGTCTGGATTTGATTGATTTTTAATTCCGGCTTATCTGCTGCTAGAGATTTTCATTTTCTAGTCAAAAAGGAAAATGCTGATTGTGTGCATTCTTCCTCTCTTTCATTGAGTGTTGTACTGGGTTTAGTAATTTGCTGTTTGCAAACAAAATTTTTGGGTGTCTGTGAAGTTAGAATTGTTAATATTCTTGTGGATGAAGGTACTGGTGAAGCTAACTTTTTCTATTTAAATCAAGAGAAGCGTAATTTAAATTTCACTTAAAATACGCTTTTTTGCCCATTATACCTTGGAGGAGAGAATTCTAACCTTTTAAACGTTTCTAAAATAATAATAGAAAAATCAAATCCATGAAGAAGTGTAGGTGGAGTGCCTGAACTGGTGAAGGGCAGATAATCTCTTACTGATATCCACAAATAGCAGAATTGTTGCAATCATGACCTTGAAATAGAGAGACATTAATGTTAAATACCGGCAGCTTAAGAACCTAACAGTCAAGGTAGAAAACTATTTTTCCCCACCATCTTTTTTTTTTTTCTTCTTTTTTTTTGCGGTTTAAAGTTTCTGATTTTATAAATACTGATGTATTTGAAACTTTGTCATACCCTACCTGATTTATGACAAGTTTGTGGCAGACAGGACTTTCCTGCTTAGAGAGATCATGAGCTGGAGAGTGGAAAATGGTTTTACGGAACAAGTGTAAAAGGATAAAAAGGCATGTACACCTTTTTGCTAGTAGTGTAGTGGTATGAAATTTCCTGTAATGAAATTCCTTCTGGTTATGAAGGAACTGTGAAATGTGATCAAAATAAAGTTTTTCATGCTACATAATTATGATGTATGGGAGAACAGTTCTAAAAACTGCAGTCCTTTGCATCCTGTTCAGCTTTTGCTATCAGAGGAGTAGCTTCTGTGCTCCTTAAAGGTTTATTGACTTCACATAAAGAAGCAGTAATAGGTCTTGCTCTACCTGTCTGCCATCCCGTCCTGCTCCTGCCGGGCTGCCCTAGTGCAGAGTTTGAGTAGGGAGAGATCTTGCTTCAACACCTGTCAAGAGCAGAGGACAGAGAATTTAAGAATTAATTAGAAGCCAGTCGAATCCATTGTTTATCTGCAGAGCCATTCACTTATGAAACAGGCCCTTTTGTGCTACATGTGATTTAATTTATTAATTTTTTTTAACTGCAGACTGAGTCAATGAGCATAGTAATTCATAGGGTGTCACTCCAGTCTTCATGCCAGTGAAGACCGGCTATTTCTTGAGATAACAATCACTCATAAGATGACAGCTTCTGACAGAGATGTCAGTAGCATCCAAATCATGACAGGTCTGCCGTGCCAAATGGATTACTGTTTTGTCAACTATATACCAGTTCATGCTAAATATGTTTTGGTGTGTTCTTCTCTCTTTGACATCATGTGATAGTTCAAATCAACTCTGACTCTTCTAGTGCAACCTCTTAAAATCCAGGCTGTGAACTAGCCGAGGAACTAAAATGTAGCCGAACCACCTCAGAAACACTTCACCTTTGAAATGCCACTGACTGCCTTGCATCTTCAAGGCACGTAGCTTCCTTAGGACAGGGATTATATGATTCCAGAACCATTCCAGGAAATCTGTTTTACTTGGTGCTTGTTAATCCTGTCTTGATTGCTTTTTACTTACTACATTTCATTTTGGAAAATGTAATATATAGAGAGCAATATCTTCCTTTCTTAAGTCCCACACAGCCCATATTTCTGCTGTATTTTTGGTGTTCCAACAGTAACCACCCCGCTTTTAAGTCTTGCCTTGACCTGTCATTATGTCAAGAAGGTGAGGTGTGGCACCAGTGTTGGGCTCCTGACCTGCAGACCTGCGCGCTGCTGCAGGGCACAGGGCAGAGGCAGCGACTGTCTGCAGGTGGCCGTGGCCGTTGCAGCATCCACCCTCCCCACCGCAGAGCTAAGCGAGCAGCAGCTTTGCTGTACAGATGTGCAAGATTCCCAGTACTTCCACATTTCTGCATCAGAAGAAAAGCATCTGAGCCACAAAGCTTTTTAGTGAAGCAGAGGGTGGAAAAAAGACACTTCCTAGAGTTAGGCAATATCCTGGTAGAGATGCGGTTTATTCTTTCAGGAAAGAAGCTTCATTCCGCACCTAGGTAAAAGTTGGAACTGGTACCTGCTGGCTGCTTTTCTGCTTAGTTCTTCCTCAGTTCTTTCTCTCCTCTGACTCAAAAATTGTGATGATGAGCCAGCCAGCCTGCTGAGCATCTAACCAGAGCAATGCTAACAAAGTATGTTGTTCCCAAATAGAGAATTTTAATTTTCATCGGTATTAAAGCTGTTGAGAAAGTCACAAATCGCCTCCCATTCTGTAAGTCAAACGTGCGTGTGGTTTTCTCACTTCTGTTGATTTGACTGTAAATTGCTTTAAAATAGGACTTAAAATTCTGAATTCTTCGTACCAGTAAGTTCTTAGTGCCAAAGAGGAACATTGTTGTGCTGAGAACATATGGCAGTGGCTGCATGTGTACATTTGTCTTCCCTTAGATGAAGTTATTTTGTAATTGGAAACCTTAGTGGAAGGATTTTTGGTTTTATCATGATCAGACATCTAAGCACCAGCCTTCTGCTACAGCTGCAGCATAAGTATTCAAGTTATTTAAGCACCAAATTAAACTTTCCTGTTCCACTTAGCTGTCATTTTTTTCCTGCCTCTTAATTTTTATATTTAAATAAACAGTTTTAAGTATTTGCTTACTTTGAGGAAAAAACAGTCCTGTCCTTGTCCTGTTATGATAAGCTACTTGTCTGAAGGGCAGAAAGCTGAGACCACCAAGAAGACATTTAGAAGAGGGGGAAGAATTTTAGAGCCGTAAACTGGGTGTTCTCCAGTTGGCCAAAACCGAGGAGAGGGAAGAAGACCCCCAGGTAACTGAAGTGAAGCACAAGAGCCGTCAGCGGGATGTGCTGTACTGCAGCGGGTCAGGCACAGTGGTTTCAGGAGCTGTGGAGCTGATGCCGTTGCGCAGAGCACCGCTCACCTGGCATGGTTGCCCTGCTGGTCCTTCACCTACGAGACAGATGAACGCCACCTGGAATAACGAGAGGAGAGCCACAGGGGTCGCTGGGACCGTGGGAGATGGGAGATACATCAGGGTATCTTGATTTGCTCAGGCTAGGGAAGCAAGCGGGGCAACGGCTGTAAACACAGAAGGGGGAAATACCATTCAGGGAAAGCAGTTACTGAATCGTAAAGGTGCGGGCACCGGAAAATATGGTGCTGCCTGGCCAGAGTAAATTTCGTCTGAAAACTGGAAGAAAGCTTTTAATGCTTAGAAGATTTGCATTCTGCAACAACCTTCCAGTGGGAATAAAGTAAGTAGAAAGCAACGAACCAAGCCCTTACTGCTTCATATGGAGCTCAGAAAGTTTATGATGGGCCTGGAGATCTCTTCCCGTCTCTCCTTCCTCCACATTAACCGCCTGTTCAGGCATTATCTTTCAAGATACGTGTTCACTTGTCACTTCTTAATTGCTCTCATGTCCACTTTTTTGAAGGACTGAGTGGTTTCTGATCAAGTATTTTGATGGCAAAAAGTGCTGTGCTGACAGGATCACCTCACTTACGAATTGTGCTTAGGCGCTTGCTGGCCCCTCCTGTTTTCTGTCTCCATTTCTTCAACCACTTCTTGTTCCTAGGTCCTACACTTCTGATAGTGCCTCGCCTCTTTGGAGGAACTTAATATCTTTTGTTCTTTCTTATTTAAAAGAAAATTAAAATAAAAAATAATTTAAAAACCCCAAACCACACACCTTCTAGGTGTTGATTATGGTAATGGAAAAAGGTAATTCCAGTTGAACATTGGGTTCGAAGCCAGATGCTGTTTAGGTTGTGTTCTTACAATAACGAGACACTCTTCTACCCTTGAGATAGTAGATGAGAATGGTTTATTCACATTGTTTTCCTCCACTTCTATTTATTGCTGTTTAAAGAGAGTATTGAAAAAGCTTACCCTTTGAGTGTCGGTGCGGATTTGTCTGAGGGAGAACTTTTGGCAGCATCTGCGGTATTAATTTAAACAGCACCACTGAGTATTCCCATGGACTGTACCTTGATCATCTGTAGCACTAAGTTGTTCGGAGGTTTCCAGGTATAGGTGCAGGTTTGGCCCGTGTCAGCGGAAAAGCTTAACAAATTCTTCAGCACCACTCCTGACCAATAATGGGCCAGGGGATTTCCCAGTGGGTGTTTGTGTTTTGGTTGCAGCTGTTTTGCATCTAAATTTTGCATAACAAAATGCAACCACGTGGCCAAGGGTCATTGTGTCGGTTGGCCTCCCGTTCCAGGGAATGGAGCCAGGCACATGTAATTCGTTGTTGTAGAGAGAGTTTTTGTGTAGTTTAGTGAAAGGAGATTGGAAAAAGTGAGCACGTGTTTAGTGAAACCTGAGGAAGGTTACTTGCCTTTGGTGTCTCGTCATTACTGAAGCTGATGTCTCTTTCTCTCCCATTGTGGCTGTTGTGTGGGACATTTGGTCCACAGGCTGTCTCCCTCTCGATGTGACACTTGGGCTTAAACTGGGCTCCTGCGTTGCTTCCAAGGCAACCCCCCCACCAAAGTCAGACAATTAGTCTTCATAATGATGAAGAGCAGCCACTGTTCTGAGCGGAAAAGCCACTCCATGAGTAATGCAGCGCCAGCATCCATGGCTTTCACTTCGCGTTGTCATTTTCTGAGCTCCTGAGGTGTAGGAAGGCTGGAGGCCAGAAGCTGTCAGCATCAAATACTTGGAGAAAGCACATTTCTATCTCCATTTTACTTTGCTCAATTATGTATTGTCTTGGCAGGGCAGCAAGTAGGCAGGCAAGCATTGCCTGGCCAGTGCCTGCGTGGTTCTGGCACACCGGATCAAGCGCTTCAAGCTTCAGAGCTGTCAGGCTGGCACTTTTCACCACTAAATGCAGTCCTAAATTACAGCTAAATGAAAATAGAGATTTTTGCTTCAGAGCTTGATCATGTCATTTTTTTCAGTCCTTTTACTTGTTCAGTGGCTAAGGAAGGGAACCACTCCCTCCGTCAGAGCATCCACTGAGTTATAAACGTGTGCGATATTAGAGCATCTTTGTGTATATTTATGTATGAGATCATTATAGTTGCTGTTTTAAAGATATCCATCTCTGTAGTACATAAAACCTTTGGCAGTAAAATTGTAAATCCACGCAATGGGGTGTTAAGCACACAAATCCAATTAAATCCTTCAAACAGCTTTGAAAGCCTCTCCCAGAGGGTACAGAAATGGTTATTTGTGATTCTCTTGAACTGCCTTTTACGGCAGCTTGCTTCGAGTGTCTGTGACAAGTAGTCTTCTGGGGGTTTAACGCTGCAAATGGTGGGTTCTTTAAACAAGGAAATGAGTGAACTTAAGCCTTGGTTTTACTCTTTTAACAGATCCTACGCAAATGGGAGGGCTGAGCATGCTGCTTCTGGCAGGGGAGCACGCCCTGACGGCGCAGGAGGTAAGGAACCCTCCTCTCTGCCTTACTGCAAGCCCTCTGTTAAAGGGAGCTGGGAAGGAAGAACAGTTGACCAGTGGGAAATGAAATTTAAGATGCACCTCAGGTCACCTCAGGCAGGGCTGAGGTGTGAGTCCTGCGATACGGGTCTTGTATTCCAACCATGACTGTAGACGTTGGGCCCAGTTTTTAATATCCGTTCAATATTGACTCCACTGACTGAATATTTGACCAGACAGAGCCCTTGGAGAGGAGATTGTCACAGGTAGAAGGGTTGAAATATAGCAACTGTGTTAACAAAAAGGTGGCTTGCAAGCTCCTTCAGGGAGGGTTTCAGATGCTTGTACAATGCCTCACACAACTGTGGCCTTGGCACTAATAGCAAAATAAATACCTAATAATTTCCATACACAGTCAGTGTCATCATATATGCATTCTGAAACCATGCAAGTGCTGACAGGTAAGCAGAGTATTGCAGTCTACTCCTGTTGACTAAATCTTTATGTCTAAAAACAAGTTTGTAGTTCAGTTGCCATCACAAACATTTTGTTTTTATGAAGGAGTTTATCCTGCATATCTCTAGTAGTCCAGAGACCTCTGGTCTTTCCTTAAACTGATTATTATTATTTATAATCTTTTTGGGGGCCATCTTTGAATATTGTTCAAGAGGTGACTTACATGTTGGGTAGAATAGGTGGTTGCTGCCATAAATCTCTAGCGTGGAAAGAACAGTGGAAGTGAGGAGGGTTTCTTTTTTTTTTTGGTGGCAATTGGGAGGAAAAGCAATAATTAACTATACCCCCAAAAGCAAGACGTGTAGTACATTTGAGATGGATTGCTGCTGCACTGCTAAGACTGAGCCAAGACTCCTCGATGTGTTGCGCAGCAGTCTGAGCAGGAGGAATCTTTGTGCAGATGTGGGTGCTGGCTTTCTGTGCTGCAGCGTGAAAAATAAGGAGCACTAGGGTAAGGTTGGCAGAGAAGAGAAAAGAATCTGGTTATTTCATGCCAAAATGAGAATGTCCCGTAGTTTTCAAACTTTGAAACTTTGGCTTGGAGTTTAAAAACTCTTGTTTATTATGTACTACGTTGAAATGAGAGGGAAGATAATTGTAGTCACAGATACTCCGTTCCATTAAGAAGGGTCTTCGCTGTGATTTTGTGAGTTGACCTTTCTTGATTTTACATGGGAAGTGTCACAATTCCAGGTGGCAGCAAAGGAATAAACTCTACATGCGGATTTAGAGACAAATCAAAATGGATGTTGTCTGATTGTTTTAGTATATTAATGGTTTTTTTTAATCGGGACTTTCTTTTTTTGAGCAAAAGCACCTACATAAACCCCATTTTTTCTGATAGGAGCACTTATTGTATCACAAGCCATAATATTTACTTTAGGTATAAGCCATACTTTGCTGCACTCTTTGGGGCCTGCAGTCTTCTGTTGAAACCTGGCCACCTGTTTCAAAGAAGTAAGCTGTGTAATCTGCTTTCTTCCAAAATGTAGAGCAAATAATTGTTATAAATACAGCCTGAACAAAACTAGTTGAGGGAATTGTTGGCTGTTGTTAGAAGCATGATGGGCCAGAAATTAGCCTATACTTACTATTGGGTTACTGTATATTAACTGTCCTTTGCTATCTGAGAAATGGGTAAGTGTCAGAGCACTTCCCTAGGGAACAAAACTGCACATCTTGTATTCTTGCGGAGGGTCCCCCATGTAAAATAAATCCTGCAGAACAATCTGGGTGCTTGGTATTCTGAAAGGGACTCCAATAGATGGAGCTCAGTCTTCCTAACTGTGCATCAGCAGGCACCAAGTCTCCAGCTGTGTTTCTGTGTATGGGGAAACTTCCTCTGTTTCTTTGTGTGGCAGCCCTGGTGTGTCTTCCATTTTCCTTTGCTTCCTTTGACTCAGTATTTCAGTGGGGATTCGGTACAGAGCAAGTATTTCTTAGGTTTATGTTTCCCCAAATGCAGTAAAGATCCTAAAGTTTAGAGTTGGGTAACTGAACACTTCTGGCTTCCCATCCTCGGGTGTGTGGACGGAGGAGACCTAAGATGTTCATCTTTGTGTGGCTGTGGCACAACCTGTGGTTAGATTCCATCCTGATGTGTGAAAACAGTGTCACACATGCAAACCAGCGTTTGGGAGGTTAGCAAAATGTGCTAGGAGGTGGTGTGACGGGTTCAGTAAGAAGCTCAAGAATTAATTGCAGAACAGGTAAGCTGTTTTCCTCTTCAGTGGAGGGGTGTTAGTTCTGTTGTGTTAGAGCTGGTATTGACGTGGGGAGAAGTTGGAGGTACTAAGGTGACCACTGAGGTATTGTCAGTGAAGAGGTTCAGAAGTTGCTTATCTATGGAAAGCATAGGTATTCTTTTTATATGCATTTAAGAATATAAATACATGTTGTATCTCTAAACCCCTGGCATTTCTATTAAAAAAGGACACATGCAGCGTCACTTTTTTAAAGAATGCCCTAATTGATATCCTGTAGTCCTCATTATCATTAAAACATGTGTGTGTACATGTAAGATGCATGTGCATATATATGGTTCTTAAACTGGGGGACTGCCAGACATAAGATTACTTGTCAACATGCAGTTTGACTGCTTGTGCACATGTATGATTATGGTTGTGGCCTTGTAAGCATAGGTCTTAAATACTCTTTATCTTAAAAGTGGTGCATAGGAAGGAGGGCAGCACTAGCACAGTTTGCTCAAAACTTGGAAGAAGATGAGGGAAATTATACTTAGAGGTCTGCTGATCCCATGTCAACGCATTCAGCGCCTGCTGATCTACTGTCAGGTGCATGTTAAATTGATATATAGGGACTTCTCAAGTCAGCTGTTTAACCTTCAAGCTGTCAGAAGCCCAGACATCAGGTGACAAAGTGACCTGCCAGCAGGAGGATGGGAAGAGACACAGCAGCAATATTTACAAAATTGCCTTGAGGCTTCAGTTGCCATCTCTCTATGTTGCTGGTCTTGTTCCTATTTTGTCATTTTTTTTCAATAGACTAGAGTTGTTTTTCTTACAACTGTGACTACATGGTTGATTTCCAGGCAGCGGCTGGTGGTACTGAGCAGATAGGTGAGTGATGCTACAGACCTTATTGGCAGTAAACTAAGGACTTGGATATGCAGCGAGTTTCCGCCTGGCTCTGGGGTCCTTCCGGCACTTACACAAGGCTGCAGTGTGTATATGAGCGTATTTTCTTGCACACCTGAGCAGAAACGCCGGACGGGTCTGGCCCAGCTGCTGTGGCTGTGCTGGGCAGAGCCTGGACTCGCCACAGAGAAGGGCTGATGAAGCGGGTGGGCAGCGCTCCTTGCTTGCCCGCTCGCCTCCCCGTGCGTCTCCCCTACTGGCCCGTCAGGCCCTTTGCTTGCCTTACAGCAGCACCTAGTGGCCTCTCTGTGGTTTACTGCCCAGAAACGCCGGAATGCGTCATGTAGTCCAAAACGTGGCTTTTTACCACTGTCGCCCCGTTAGCGCTGCCCGATGTGCCAGTGGGGCGCCGGAGCCTGGCATCGGCATCACTCCGTACGGAGAGTGCTGCGGCTGCCCAGCGCCTGCCCCCGCCTGCCCCGCTCCCCAGCAGGTTACGGCAACCTGCAGGGAAGGGAGGCGACGGAGCCCTTGCCCGGGCGGTTTCCTTCTCTTCGAGAGCAAAAGGTTGTCTTGCGTGTGATGCTGGCTCTGCGCAGGGTAGTGTTGCCCGGGGTGTAAACCAGAAGTGAAAAATCTGTGGGTGCAGCTGGGGGTAGGCGGGGGGGAGGAAAGAGGAGGAGAACCGAGACGTTGAGGATGTGTTGTTACGGCAGGAAGTGAGACCTATGGAATGGCTCTATGTGCATCCATTCCCTCCGGTCGTTGTTTTAGTGCTTTGATCAGGTTCAGCCCAGCAGAGGTTAGAAGTCCTGGAGACCGTAAATTTCCCACAGCTGGGAGTGTGTGTGGAGCAGCTGAGTAGAAGAAATAAGCTCAGGTCAGTGCTTCTGTCAAGCAAAGGCAACAACATGAACTTTTTAAAGATAATGGGAAAAGTATAGTTGTTCCAACCACAAAATCGCCTCTGAGTTACTGGGCACTAGTAATCTATCCTTTACACGCACAGCTGTAGGAGACTGGGCTTCACACCTTCCACGGCTTGTGGTTCCTGCACCTCCAGGTGAAGAAGCTGTGCCCGACCCCCAGCAGCGAGAAGCCTTATCGCCCGTCTCTGCGCCTGCCGGGGGAGCCAGTACCGTGCACAGCGCTTGGGGTGCGGGGGCTGAGCTGTGATAGCCCCTCTCAGGTGGGCTTCTTCGCTCCGGCACAGTGCTCCCGGGGTGGCGTTGGGTCAGTGGCTCTGAGCTGGTTTGTGCCATGCCAGCTCCAGCGTGTGGCCACCCCAGTGAGCAGAGGGGCTTCACCCACCTTGTACAGTCACATCGCTTCTCCTAAGCAAAGCGGTGTCCTTTCGTACAATGCTTCGCCTGCGAACAAACTGCTTCAACAGACACCGCAAACTAAGCTACGTAAGGCAGCTGGTCAAACTACAGAAAATTTAAGTTATATGGGGAACCAAATCCCAAATTTGGTTATTCCTGGGAGAAATCCACCAGTGAAGTGGCCTGAAATAACCAAATGTGTGCTCAGGAATGCAAGCAGCATCCTTATATATTTCACAGCAGTGCAGAGGCTCAGACCTACAGAGACAGGTCACCCAAGAGCAGCAAGCTTGGTATGCATCCCTGGTACAATCCACACCACAGCTGAGGCACAGACATCTTAAACGGATCATACAGAAACGTGAGAAAAGCAGCAATAAACATTCCATCGGTGAAAACAGTTACGCAGCCCACTGAAAAAGCAAAACCCTGGCATTAAAAATACGTTCTTTATAACCCTTTGGGTTAGTATACTCCCATAGTACACTAATAAAACATCCTGCTCAGTGTTTAATAAATATAATGGAAGCATAGATCATAGGAGGCACTGTTACTGCTTGATTTTGTTGCAGGGGAGAGATGAGTTCGACTGTATACGTAAGCAAATTGCCATGTGCTATGATTCCCCTTGGCCTGTGGGTTGCTACACTTGGATTTAGTGTTTTCAGGGGAGCAGATTCCTGAAACAAAATGCCGCCGGTGCTGTTGCGGCACTTAAGCATCCCAGACCAACAGCAGCAGGAGCAGCAGTACAACCAGCATGTGCTGTAGAACCTGCTTATTCTGCGGTGCTCTGTGCTTACTGGCAACAGATGCAGTTGCTAACTAAATCTCATGTGTGTGTTCACTGATAAATGCTATTGACAGGCTTGTTGTGGTAGTAAATAAGGGAAGAACATATCTGCAGCAAAATGTTTTAAAGAACCTGAAGTTTCATGAAAAATTAAAAATAGTTAGGGAAAAAATTCCATCGTGTTACTTGTCCTAAAATCCCACAATGCCACATTCTGTTCTTCCAATTCCTATTAGCCATGTTACATAACTTATTTGATACTAACAGTACCTCATGCTTCTAAGAGTTACACATATAAACCTTTCTTACACTCAAATGTGACATTTACTGGATGTATCATATTTGATAGAATTCCTTTACAGAATGGTGCTTGACTCACACATTTCTGGCTAATAACAGTACAGCTAAGCTCTGTGTTAATTCAGACAAGGCTGTTGTTTTGGAACAGTTATTTCTTTGTATTTTGTTTTCAGTAGTTTTGACTCTTTGTTGCACTGCTTCTCATAAGCACCTCTAAATGGATGTTTAGGTACATTATTTGAGCAATTTTAGGCGTGTGGTACCCTTAACTACTTACTTTCATGCTGTTAGGTGACTGGGGATTATTTTTCTAATAGGTATTTCTGTCACTTAGCAACCCTCAGTGTCTTCAGAAATTATTTTTTTTAGCTTCCAAGTAATTTTCTTATTCAGAGTGGTAGTGCAAATTACAGATACGGCAGTGTTGATAGCATCACCAATACAAGGCAGTTATGTGTGTAGCCCAGTATCATCAGCTTAGTATTCTGTTGCATAAAACTATTTTGCAAAGTTAGGAATATCAAAAGAAAAATAAAACCGTTGATATTTTTGTGGTCTTTCTACTTAGGCAATTTTCAAATGCATTAAAATGGGTGCTAAACTGTGTTTTCATGTATAAATTTGATTTAACCTGTCCAGGACTGTGAAATGTTAGATTGCCCATCATCTCTTAAACACTGTTGCTTGTTACTGCTGCCTGGTATTTCATTTTGCTCACTGTTGTTCTTAGTTTGAAAGAAGCACCTCTGAGGTCTTACTCTGCACACGTCTTATTTCAGGTTTCCTCGGGTACTTGCCAGTCTGATGCAGCTAATTCTACAGAACCCTGTCAGAAGTCGTCATTGTTTCAGTTTGCAGAGGTGAGTTTCTTCAAAAGGGGTTGTCTTCCCCAGTGTTTCCTTTTCAGAAGCATCTGATGTTCAGCTGAAAGAGAAATCAAAAAAATCGTTAACTGAAGTTCGTGCTTTTAGTTATTCCTTCTTTTGGGGTTTATGGTACTGGGTCATTTATCAAGTAGGTAGGTGAGACTCACGGTGCAGGGGAGTGTGTTTAGGAGCATGGTGGGAACCCTAGGGCAATAATGCAGCTGGGGTTTAAGCAGTAATTTCGAGATGTGTCATTCCTGCACTTAGTTTTAAACTATAATCTTATTAACTAAAGTTTTAACATGTGTATTTAGATGTTCTGTTGTGTCCTTTATCTGTTGTGGCTGCTTTAGTCATTGACTCCATCAAAAATTAACTGTAGTTCTGGAGTTTCCAAAATTTTCTTCTATTCTGTTAACTACCAAATCTCTGTATGCAATTATGCTTTAGCTTTGCAAGGTACGGTATTTTTGTTAACATATTTCCAGTTATTGCTAGAAGTGCAACTGTGATGGGTTTGTTTTTTAAAGTATACACTACTTCATTCATGTTTTAATGGATGTAATTGACATAAATAACATGACAAAAAGGAGGTTGCAAGGAATCCTGATCCTCTGCAAGCATCACTTTCTTGTTGGTATCTTTCCAGCTTCTGAAGTGGTCATAATCAAGTGACATATAAATATTTAGCTGTATAAATATTCATTTTACAGGACACTGGGTGGTGTTTGAGTAAGGGCATATGGAAGGAAATTTTGTCATAGCAGGAGCTTCTTTTTATTATTACCTTTTTTCATACCAGCTGTGAATCTGACTCCTGTATCTTCAGTATTCATTGCTGTGTGCACCTTCATATGCTTCCTTAAACATCCTCACTTGAGCAGATACGTTGCAGTCCTGGCACACAGAAAACGTGATTTTTAATTATTCTTATTTGGTTGGTTGGGTTGGATTTTGTTTGTTTGTTTTACCATCGGCCCACAAGAGCTCAGATCTTAAGCTGGAACTCAAGGCTTTCGAAATGTTTTAGAAACAAACTAAAGCACTGCTGGGGTTTCTTATTAGAAAGAGGAAATGCCTGGTGTACCAGCAATGAAAGGTAATACTTAGAAGCTTGTAAAATTTGTTAATTCCAGTGTCACTTATGATACTTCTATGGTAATAATTCAACATTAATTTTCCAGTATTTCTGAGATGCTTCTGTATACTTACACTGTCAGCTGAGCAATGTCACACTTTGTGTACTACTTCTTGATAACTGTCTGTTTCTTGAATTTCAGCATTAAATCTTTTTAAAGAGTAAGGCAAATACCTGCTCACTTAATTGTTTCAGTTCATTTTACAGTGCCCAAGCAGGATAGTGCCAGAGCCATGGGGTAGGCAGGAACTGTGTGCTGCAGGATACAATTTGCTAAGGGGTGGTGACCGCTGGCTTTTCCTTACCCATGGAGGAACTTCAGCAGGTGCCAGGAAATAAGCTCATCTGCACCGCTGAAACATTGGAACACCAATGATCAGTACTTAGCAATGCGTATTAGCTAGTCTTACTTTCCAAGGATGTTAAACAGCCTGTAGTGAGGCTGCACCTAACCAGCGCACCATAGGTATGTGTGTCCGTGGCAAAATAATTGCTACTTGTACCAAGGTCTTATCTGCAACAAAAATAATTGACCAAGTTAAACAGTATAAAATGCACATACCTTTGTATCGGGGATGGATCTGGTACCTCAAAGTACCTGCACGCATTTTGTCCCTGCCCACACTTACCTTCCATGCCGAGTAGCAATTTGTGCTCTATCAGCACCACTATTCTGCAGCCTCAGGTCTTTCGCTGAACTGTGAAATACAATATAGTATGAAGTTTTTGTTGCTAACCCTGTTTTGACATGTCAGCAGGCAAATAAAAAGTCTTAGCCTGTTCTATTGATCCTAGGAAAGATTTTCCTTGTGAAAAATAATTCAAGATCACCATTTCACAGATCGCCCATTCATTGTGTCTCCTGGAAAGCAGATACTATTCTTTGTACAGGTGTGCTGCCACTCATTTGCATGCTCTGAGGTACCAGGAATGTTTCTGTGTGACGGATCAGAAACATAGCACGTTGAAGTTTGATATTGCAACTGAAGAGTTAGGTAATACAAACATAACTCTTTTCCTGACAGATCTCTTCAAGTACATCACGACCTGGAGTCCCGGGAGATGTAAAACAAACTGAGGAGTCTGCGTTATTTCAGTTTGCTGAGGTATAATGGCTGAAATATGGTGGGGGAGGATGGGAGGAAGCAAGGAACCGGTAGGAGTTGTCACTGAATGGCTAAGCACCCTATCTTGTCAGGGAATGCCGTCAGTAGTCAGTAGATGTTTATCTTCATGACAGCATTGTGTTAAAGTCATGGGGGGAGTAACCAGTGACTGGATGGGATGCTGGCCAGTTCTACCAGCTGTAATGTATACAAAAAATACTGCGTTTGTGAATATTACCTGGCCTTCCATACCAAAGAACCACTGCAGACATATGTTCCAAATGGCTTTTTAATTTACATCTGGGAAAACAGCAAATAAAAGACACTCTGAAGTGACACAGTGTGCACTGCCTGTGGAAGGGGCTGCAGCAGTGCTAAATGGCAACTACCCTGGAGGCAGGAATCCTCTGAAAAAGAACCTTGCGGGTCAAAGGAAGCTTGTCACAGCAGGGATATGTAGCAGCATTGTTAGGTGGTGGCTTACAAAGGCAATAAATTACCCTTAAGTATGTAAGCTATCCTCCTTCCTCCACGTATTCAAGTTTTGGAGTTCTTAAAGACTGCTTTTAAGAATTTTTTTTCCCCCGTGTGTTTCATGTGCCTCTGAATTGACTTTCCACACATATGCTCTTCTTGCCCATTTGGGGGAGCCTGGTACTGCTGGCAGAATCCGTTCTGCTGCAGGTATCTTCAGGATGTGTCTGAAAAGGCTGGGATTGGAGCCAGAGTTAGTGTGGAGGAACATGACGGATGAAAAGATGCTCCGTTTGTTGCTCTGTGCTTTACGTACAACACGATTCTTTCTGTTAATTGTTAAGCTAATTGTGTTCTATGTGGTTTTTAGCTTGGCTATGATGGGCCTTGATACATTTCTTAAGAGGCTCAATTAAGAAAAATCAATGTACTGAATCAGGTGCCATAAAACACCTGACTAGAAACACCCCTATAAAAGATACAATAGAGCTGCTATCTCTAAACATGAAGATGTTTTCGTATATTCCACCTTTTCTAAGTTACAAGTTACTTTGGAAAGTTCTCTTGAAAATTTGTGGAATTGAGCAGGACGAAGACATATGCTGAAGCCAACCTTTTAAACCAAGTAAGAGATAGAAGCTGGGAGAAGATTTCTTGTGAATTTATTGCATGAGTGAATCTGCTAACTTAGTCTGAAAAATCTTAGCCATCTTACCTAAAATTTCTGTTTCATTAAAATGTATCTGCAGAGCTGGACAGGGTATAAATTGCCTTTAGTACAGCATTTTCAAATTGTCATGTAAAACCTGACTTAGCCACACTTTAAAAATTTCAAAGAACCTAAAATCATTTCCTCTCCTAACTGAGCAAACAACAAAGTGACAAACATGAAAATTACCGTACGGATGTGACCGTGCACTGGGGTGCGTACCACTGCACTGAGCCAGCTCATTTGGCACATCAGCGTGCGTGTATGAATCATCAAATAGTAGGTAGAAGAGATGCTTAGAAAGTTAATTAGAAACTGTTGAGGACAGTTTAAAAGTCAGGGTTAATCTCTTTTTCTGACAAAAAAAATACTAAAATGTGTAAGTGATCTGGAGGGGGCTGTATTTTTGGGGTTTTTTTCAGTGTCTGGAAATAAAGGACAGAAGTCTGGAAAAGAAAAAAAACAAACAAACAAACAAAAAAACCCCCACAAAACCCAAAACCAAAAAAACCAACCCTTCTTGGCCATGGTTGTTTTGGCCATTGTTCCTCCTGTGTTACACTGTTGTGGTGAGACCTCAGTGGCAGTGACTAACCACGTTTTACCTATAGCTGTGGAAAAGTGGCATTTTTTGAAGACAACAGCCTGATTTCATTTAGGCTGTTCCAGGGGAAAGTAAGTTTTCTCCCCCTGCTATTAAAGCTGCTTGTTCCCTTTCCAATATAAGGGCTTTCATTTGCACAGGGTGTCTTTGTCAAGTTTGGCAAAAATCTTGTTCCTTACCGTGCCACTTTTACTAGGTCCCGTCTGTCTGAGCGCATTGCCGCGCTTAGTAGCTAAATTATGGTTAGCAATTTGCAGTAGGCTGCCGTCAGCAGCGTACGGTGCTACAAAAGAAGAAAAGAGAGGGAGAGAAGGTAGTTATTTAGCCAGTAGCCAAGCAGACCTGTGAAGAAATGCGGAGCGTGCTGTGGTCTGATGTGCCTGGGGACTTTTGGCACAACTGTCTCAGCTCAGTTTTGGGTCTGGCTGGGTGGTTTTCGTATGTTCCCTTTCTCCTTGCCGCCTTTGCGGCAGGGCGAGGAGGAGTGCCTCTTCGCAGAGGCGGCGATTCCATCGAGCAGGTCGGTCATTCCAAATGGACACCTTCACCCCAGGGGAACAAGCCCCCTGTCGCTCATCAACAGCTGCTTCTGTGTCAAGGTAGCCAGGGATTCTTTACGTCTTTACAGCCTCAGTTAGCCTTTCAGCTGGTTGTCTGTCATCAATTAAAGCTGATGAGGCTATGGCTAGTGAGGTGTGCCCCGTGGCTTGCCGCAAGAGCTGCTGGAAGCCCCAGGTGAGGCTTGGCGGGGTCCTGTGGGTGCACAGCCAGGAAGACGATGTGACATCCTTGTAGGAGTTTTTTGAAATTTGGAGTGTGGCCCAGTTACGCTCTTGGCTTTCTCGTTCTGCTCTGATCCTGCTTGGTCCTACATTTGTCCTCTCCATTCCAATGGAGAGCTGTTGTACAGGCCCGTGATTTTTGAGCACGGGCTGTGTTCCTTGGCACGGTGGCTGCGTGCAGGCTGGCTGCTCGCATGGGCTGGGTGCTGCCACCCTCCGTGCCGCGGCCACCCTCCGTGCCGTGTGAGGGGTGCAGAGCAGATGGGACCCCAGCTCTCCTGGTCTGACTGGATATGCATCTGGCAATGGCAAACAGATGGTGGGGACGCTTCATTGAGAAGAAACAAGAGTACCTGTTAAATTTAGTTAGCTAAACTTTCATCTGTTACTAAACAAAGAAAATTATTCTGCAGAGTGGAAGCCATGAAACTGCTAGTTTAACCATCTTAAAAACCAAATGAAGCCAGCCCCCTTCCCGAAAACTCTTCACTTCCAGCTGCTTTTCCACCTGGCTTGTCTCTAGGTGATGTAATCCAAAACGATCACAGGCTGCATGCAGCAAGGTGGAATTTTCTTTGCCAGTCCAGCAGGTTACTGTCCTTTAAGAAAAAATGCATGCCTGAGGGTGATTCTGTTCCTGCCCCATTCTCACTTTGAGCAGGCTTGTGTGCAATCCTTTCTGTTCATTTCTGTGCTGGGCAGAAGGTTTGGATCTGAAACTTTTAGTCAAAATGCCTTAAAATCGGCTGTGTGAGAGCTAGGCAGTATTTTCTCTTCCAGCTTTCCCTTAAATAAAGCTGTAACCTTCCCAGGTAAGGCCGTTATGGAAAACAGACAAATATATTTGCTGTTTGCCTATATACTGAAATTATTAAATGTCTGTGTTGATGTGAAATAATTATTCTAGGAGGGAAATGAAAAAGTGGTACGATGGCGCATGTTTCTTATGCAAACTAGAATGTAGTATAGTCGCTAAAATGCTGACCTGCACTGTAGTAAAAGATAGTAATTTGATCCTGACGATCCCCGAGTTAAACCTGTATGTAAGACGGGGCTATTTGTGGTTGTAGTACTGCAGGTTCTGATTATTCTAATTAAAACTAGAAGATTGTGTTAAGACGGGGATTGAGATCTTTATCTCACTGATGGATCAGCCATCCTCTTCTGAAGTTTGGCCAGCAACTTTGGCAGAATGAGTTCTAAGTTTATGTCTCTTGCAGCTTGTTTTCTTGACAATGAAAAGAACTTTTTTGCTGAAGTGAGATGTTGGCTTCCTCTCCTCCTCTTAGTACTACGAGGTTCTCGCCTTTTGTTAGGAGCACCCATTGTCGAAAGGAAATTCTTTACTCTTTCCTCACGTTGTGCGTGAGGAGGCAGGATAAGCCTGCATGTTCTCAGGTTATACTTCAGTATGTGGGTGGTTTTCTGTCCCTTTTCTGCCATTTATATTGCACTGAAAAAAATCATTAAGAGCTGAGAATTTATTACAGTAGAAAGATAAAAATTTGAGAGCCTCTTCCTGCAAAGTGCAGCGTACAAGATCATTTACTCCAGTGGGATCCTGAGCAGGTTCACTGAATTGTCTTAAGGCAAAACTGGGATTTTGGATTAGTTTAGTTCGATATTAAAAATTATTAATGCACATTCAAGTATTACTCACTTTATTTTAAATACCTTGCAGTAAAATCGATGTCCTGGATTGTGTTGGGGGTGTGGTGGTGTAATGGATCTCATCAAAAAATGAAAAGTAAACTCTTCCAATAATCTAGTTCAAAAGGAAAGACATTAAACATAAAGAGAAGGGCTAAGCTGATGATTTTTGCATTTGGAAATCATGGTCATAAGCTTGATTTTTGCAGTGAGGCAGGTGTCATGGAAACACTGGTGGTCTTGCCCCTAATCTTAGTTAGGGTTTTTCAAGGCTTCCAGGTCAAATACTGCCATGTAACACGTTGCCAAAAAAGATCAAATATGAAGAATAATGATTAATTCTTGTGTTGGTGAGCTCACGCTGCACTTGGAAGGAGGTCAGGAAAAATTTGGCTGTAAAAGCAATTCCCTGAAGTGCGGTGGTAGTTAGTTACTCAGTGCTGGTGCTGGCACACCAACATCTAGGCTAGATTTAGAAGACTAGATTTGATCTCCAGACATAAGTTCTTACTACTTTGTTCTAACTAAAGAAAGCAAAACAAGCAGTGCCTATGAGAATAAATGGTCCTTTTCAATATCTAACCAAATGCGAAATACTGCCCAGGCTTTCAGGGAGAATTTTATTTAACCTTGGTCACCACAGTTTATGTTTTTAAGCAACAGGTAAGTCATGGTCACTTATTACATAAAACACGCACAAAACACACGCCACGACAGAATACTAGCTGTGGACAACACAAACAGAGAAGAGAATCCATGAGACTAACCTAAGGATGAAATTCTACATTTGCTTGCATCCCGCTGACTTCTAAATGCCTGTTAAGCATTTCTTGGATGGGATTGCCCATCTGAAATAGGGCCTTCTGCCAGAAGGATGTAAAAGTAATAGATTTAACTAACACCTTCATTTTTTCTCATTCTTTTTCTCTCTTCCTTTCTGTCTTTCCTGTATGCCACAAATGTTTTCTCCTCTATTAAAACCTAGATCTCCTCCAATACTTCCCAGTTGTCAAGTCCTGAGCCAGTAAAGCACTGTGGGAAGTCGGCACTCTTCCAGTTGGCAGAGGTAAAGTTCTACCCATTAGTGTTCACAATGGGAAGGTGTGTGTATCTTTTCCCAAAAAAAGTATGAATTGTTTAAGGCTTGCTCTAGTATCAAATCTGGTGTTTCAGAAGCGTAAGTTAGTAAATAATGGCATAGCAGGAGAATGAGGCAGTGGCAGTGGCCCCAGGGACCTGGCCTTTGTTTATACACTTGTTAATGTGCGTAGTTCCTTGGAGATGGTGCAGAAAGTTATGTTGCTTTTTAGAAAAATCAGCCTTACAATGATAATAAAAGCAATGCTTAGGTCAATAAGAAAGAGAAGTAGGTGATGGCATTCTTAATGAAGAGCTGGACACCAGGATTCAAGAAGTAAGGCTTCGGTTATAAGGACAGCGCACTGCTGAATCGGGGACCCAGACAGGAGGGAAAAGCAGACTTCAGGGTCATCAGGAGTCTGTATGAATAGTTGGAAGTTGAAGCAGCAGATTAAGTTCTGAAATTGGCAGCTGTCAGCAGTAATCAAGGGTACTAGGTCAGGTTTCCCAAAAGTCCTAGAAATTCTCTATGAGTTTTAAATATAACCTTGTAGAGTTCTGCTCTTTGATGGGGATGAATCACTCAAAAACCTTTGAGGCTTGGTGTGCAAATACTATTCTTTTTGATGAATGAAAGATGAAGGTACATGCTGTATTCCAGGTAGATAAGGGAGGATGCTAGTACCTTACTCATACACGTTTTTCTTGGGTTGTGTTTTTTCAAAATCACATCCTATTTCAAGGAGGAAAATGGTTCTCTGGATCCCATCTGGTGGCATCCAGCCGTGTATTCTTGCTGGTGAGGTTAATCCCTGTCGGGGGCGGGGGGGGGGGGGGAAAGACAGAGATTGGAAGCACTGACATGAAAGTGTTTCATGCTTTGCTCCATGGATAGTAGTGCTACTGTCTGACTTTACAGGAACTTAGAGGAGTGGAGGAAAGCTGCCTTGCCCTACGGGCAGCCCCTGGCAGCAGCAGTTTGCGTGTGCAAGGGCGATTACACCTAACACCTAACTGTGACCGGTCACTTGAGTACTGCAGCCCTGGGGTGGCAGAAAGGCTGTTAATATTGAAGTCAGGGACAGGAGAAGTTTTATTTCCAGGTGTCCTCTCGCAGGACAGCAGCAGGCTTTGAGTGGTGCGGTTCTGGAGTGGGGCTGCTGCTGAGTGCAGGCTGACTTGGGGGAGTGAGCATTAAAAATGGTGACGTGCCTGTGGGGCTTGTGACACTCTGATCTGGGGGCAGGACAGGTGCTTGTCCACAGGGGCACAGGGTTTTTACTGAAGCTGGCAGAAAAAGTGGCGCTAGATCTGGCAGCGTGACACTTGCGTGTTGGACAGGTTTCCATGATCTCTCAGGGATTGCTCAGGTGAATTCCTACAAGCCTAATTTATTATACAAAATGAATGTTAAAGGTTCTGATTCAAACGGAGAAAAACATGGCAGATGTGCTAAGCACATCCTCCTCGTCTCTAGCTCTTGTAGAGCATTAGTGCTATTGATTTATAATTTTTTTCCCTAGTTTTGGAGATCTTTATAACGTCTGATGGTAATTGGATAAGTAAAATGTGAGTGATCCAGCTTAAGTTTTCAGATAGCAGTTCAGGACCTGATTTGGAGCATCCCAAATAAACCATGTTCATTATCACCTCGAGGTGACTTAGGTTTGCAAGCTGGTTTGGCAGACATCTGTGCCGTGCCACTGTAACTCCAAACCACAGATGCTGCGCACTGGAGGGGACGGGACAGCTGTCTGCGTGCCGCTGGCATGGCTGGCGCTGGCACGTGGGAGCCTGTCTGCTTCGGCACATCGCTCTGCTCCTCTTTGGTCGCTCTGCTCCTCCTTCATCTTTCTGCTTGGTGGATTAACCACTTCTGTCTTCTCCCCCACCCCGTGCCTGCCTTTTTGATATTTCACAGTATTTCACAGAAGGTGATAAAATAAAATGCAGAAGTGGGTTAAATTGTTTTTCCAAAAAATTCTGAGAACATCTAAGTTTCTAAAAATGGTTGGAGCAGCCGCTCTGCAGTCTGAAACTTGGGAGGCTGTTGCTGATCAGCTCTGCTGCATTCCTTGCAGTGCCTGAGTGAATGCTTTGTCTTTAGCCTTCAGTGTGGAGGCACAGGAGCAAAGGGAGGCCGGGGGGGGGGGGGGGGGGGGGGGGGCGGTGAGCATCACCTCCGCAAGGCAAGGAGACCACTGCTGCCGCGGGGTCCCAGCAGCACAACAACACACTGAAAGTACTAAGTGACATTTTGCAGACTGGAGCTGTAATGGTCAGAGCTTGGGAGATGCTGTGAAGAGCTGTGGTTGCCAGGAGACATAGAGAAAATTTTTATTTTCTTTATGGCGATGGTGGATTGATTTCTGCAAAATGGGCTCCCGTTGGTTGAGAGCAGTGAAAACTGAGATTGGGGCAGGGGGGATAGGGGGAGCTAAAGGTTGTAAACACTACAGTTTCCCAGTCCCTAGACTCCACCTCTAAGGAAGCAAGTATAAGAAACCTGCAAGCCTCATCAGATATTATGGGATATGTACTTAAAAATAGAACACTTTCTTCTTCGTACAATCCTGAGACTGATGCTTTTCATTTTTTTAGAAAAACACCATTTCATTGCACCTAGTTCAAAATTGAAACCAAACACTAAAGTATTGCAGAGCATCACAGCTTGATACAGGAAAAAGGTTCTGGAGAATAATCAGCTACCTGCTTGCCAGGCAGCCTCCCGTACCCTGAGGGGTCACAGAAGTTACTGAAGGCTTGAAGGCTCCCAATTCACTCTGGTTTCATACCAGCTCTTCTGTATGAGTCCTGTAGGACACACCAGCAGGCAGTGCTGTAGCCTGACAGGAGTAAGCTTAACCTATGACAATGAAATGGTTTTGCAACCAAGCCTCCAAAACCACCAGCAGCTGCATCACACGCTGGTGTAGACTGGTGCTCAGCTGCTGGAGGCTGCCCGTATGTGAGAGCGTGTGCCTCAGCTCATCCTGCTCCTCAGAGACAGTCCCGACCAGAAGGTCCCAAAATCTGCAAATACCTCTTAGTGCCCGGTGGTACTGTCCACCAGAGCAGTGATGGAGCAGGGGGTTATTTATACCAGCATGCACGGGTCTGCACTTCTTTTTCAATATATAATCTTATGAATGGATTTTGGGAAAAGGGAGGGAACAACCCGTTGAAAAGCTGTGTGGTAAACAGAAAAGAATTGTGCTGGTAAAAGAATGTTGTGATTTTTTTTTTTCTCCCCTTCTGTTTTGTTTTTTTTTTTCTTTAGATTTCTTCAAGTACCTCCCATTCAGGTCCCGATTTAACAAAACAGTGTGGAACATCAGCATTGTTTCAGCTGGCAGAGGTAATATTAAGACACTGGTGACTAATTACCACGGGTGCAGTGGGGCGGAGAAGTTAATGATGGTGACTGCGGAAGCCTGGAAGGCAGAGCAGAGCTACAGTTATAATTACAGTGGTGCTTATGGAAGCGTAGGCTACGGGGGCTTGGGTGCCACAAGTCAAGATTTCCCAACTAGCAGTCACCTTGGAGGTTTCTAGGAGTCTGTGCTGCAGCTGAGAAGTACCACCAGGCCCTGGTGGCAAAGGGAGTTTCCAACCACTGTGGGAATTGTTTAAATTCCTGGCTTGGGGTTTGGAGTTTTAACTGTTTGGTTTGGCCGGGGGGGTGCAGGGAGATGAGAGGGAGGGCTGGATTAGTCTGTTACTCGGATTGGGTCATTGCCATTACGAATTCCTGTTAAAGGTCATTAGTTACTTTCGTTTATTTTTGCTTTTCATGTATCCTGTTTCTTGAAGATGGGGAATAAACAGGTCAATAACTTCTACAGAAACGGGTACTCTCAGCAGATCCTCCTCCTGGGAACAGTTATAAAAACAATGGCCCGTTACTGAAATGCTGTATTTCATGTGTTTCTAAGCTTTCCCAGTCTTAAAGACTGGATTGCAAGTTTATTTAGAGCCCACCAAAACAGAAGTCACGTTTTTGTAGCCACATCCATAGCCCTCTGTACTATAGGCTACTGCAGAAGAAAGAAAGGTATCAAGAAAAAAAAAATTTCCATTGGTTGTGGGGTGGCATGGATTCGACTAGCAAAATATTGCTGTCCAGCGAGTTGTGTTTTAAAGATTGATCTTTACCTTTTGAAAATCACAGACAGTGTTTACATTGCAGCGCAGTAAAAAAGTTGCAGAAGTACCTTGGTACCAAGAACCCACCTCGGCAGAGCTGAGAGCTGCCCCGCTGCCTCGTTGAACCTGCTTCCCCATAGACACTGCCGGCCGAGCTGCCGTGCTTGCAGTGCTCAGCCCAGCCTGACCTGAACCAGATCAGGAGTTTCTACCCTGTGCAGCAAGAATTTTGCAAACTTACTGCAAAACATTCTGTCCTTGGTGTTATGCTCATACTTATATTGGTGTAAGAGCTATTTTTAGTTTGCCAGGATAAAACGCCTTGCCAGTTTGAGAAACCTGGAACGGACCTAAAGAGAAGCCAGTGATCCAGATCGCACATCCATACTGACCACATGGCCTGTGGGCTGAGCTTCAGGACAGGGAAACCCCTGATGTCTGGTTCAGAGCAGGCTTCTTCCATCTGGTTTTGCTCCGGGTGGCTGTTTGGTTGACATTTGTTCTAAAACCAAGATCCCAAATAGCCCTGGAATTCAGCTTGGGGGCTTTGAGAGGGAGAGTGAGAAGAAGGAGCATGGCTTGTCAGGAGCGGGTGGTGCTGTGAAGGACTGCCCTCTGCAGCAGTGTCCGCAGAGCTTACAGGTCATCCACACCCGAGCGGGTCTCCCAAGTCAGTGCTGTGGGAACATGGCAGTTTGAGGACCTTTTTACAGCTGTTTTTTTGAATATCACTGTTCCTTAGACAGTGGGAGGGGTTTGGTTTCCATTAATGTTATCTCCAGGAGGAGATAACCATGGCAACCACTGCTGCTTTGCAGCTCTTCGCAAAATAAGTCTGTGACATGAGAAGAAAGATTTGGAAGGCTTTTTTTACTTCCTTCCAAATTATTTTTCGCATTCATGTAAAGGAGAACCATCTCGATGACTGAGATTGTTAACTTACCCCCCACCTCCTTCAGGGCCATTTGGAAAACGAAGGGAAAAATTGTATGTCGAGACATTTGGGAGTTGAAGGGGGTATGTCTGTGAGACATCAAGTAACTTGTCTGTGGCCGTAGTGAGAAATACGGCATTGATCCGTTCATTGAGGGTATTGTGAAAACCAAGCAGTGGGTTTCCAGGTTATGTAAAAGGCACTTAAAAAGATGATGGAAACACCACTGAGATCAGTTGGAGCCTTTTGCTGTTAGAATATAGAACCCGCCAGCCTTGTTCTAGCATTAGCCATCATCGTGCCACACCGGTTTCGGCGTGTTTTCGGTACAGTCCTTAGCGTAGTTTGCGGAACTAAGATGCCAGAGAGGTTCGCTCTGTAATGCTCCTGTAAATATGGGTAGGTGACGTTAACAGTCGCTGTTTGTTTCACGGGACTGTTTTTAAACTTGTTTTAGATGTGCCTTGCTTCAGAAGGAGTAAAAGTGAAGGAACCTGGAAAAACAAAAGTGGAAGCACCGGAAGATGTGGGAAGGGAAGTTCCAGAGGAGATGGATGTAGAACTGGAGAAAACAACAAAAGACTCCTGTAAAGAAAAAGTAGAACAATCGGGGATAGAGAAAATGCAAAACTGGGATGAGACAAAAGCTGAGGAATTAGAAACTGCAAAATACAGAGATTTTACTAGTCTTGCAATGGAGAACAGTCCTTTTGAGAGAAGTGATAACACAAAGGATCACATGTGCTGCTCTCCAGATCTGTCGGTGGCTGACATGAATATCCTGGGGCTAAAGCCGGAAAAGATAAAGAAGAAAAAGAAAAAAAATAAGTTGGACCGGCACACAAATGAAAAATCCACCCCCAAGAAACCTTGTAAAAAGAGGCAGTCCTCAGAGTCGGACATTGAAAGCGTGATGTATACCATTGAAGCCGTGGCGAAGGGGGACTGGGGTGCCGAGAGACTCGCGGAAACTCCCCGCAAAAAACCCCGTCCCATCTCAAATGTGAAGGGAAGCGTGTTGGATACAAAATCACCAAAGAAAAAAGTGAAATCGAAAGAAAAGAAGACATCAAAGGAGAAACCCACGGAGACCACCAAAGAATCAAAGCCTCCTGATTTCCTTAGTATTGCAGCCAGCAAGGAAGTACCGTGCGAGGCTTCTGATAACATTAAAGTGGAACCACTGACCCCAACAGAGGAGGTGGTACCCCAGAGCTTACCAGGACAGGTCAAAACTGAGGACAGTGACTGTGTTAAAAAGATAGAAACCTGTGGCTCCAGGAAATCGGAGAGATCTTGCAAAGGTGCTCTTTATAAAACTCTGGTGTCAGAGGGCATGCTGACATCTCTGCGTGCTAACGTGGACAGAGGTGGGTGGCTTTGAGTGTTTTATTTACAGCATGAACCGCAAAAGCCTGCCTGGAGCAGGAGGAGAAGCGGAAGCCGGTGTTTAAGCTGGAGCGTGAGCGGTGTGTGATGGGGGTGCTGTGTCTGGTCACCTGAGATGCTGGGGGCAGGTGGAGGGGACAGGCTGCGTGGTCCAGGGCAGCTCTGCTGGAGCCCTGTGGTCCGTCTTCCTACTTCCCTCACAAACTCTTTAACCTCTCCCATTTTATCCTTTGTGATCTGAACAAAGATTTGGTTTCTTGGCTGAAGGCTTTATTGGTTGACTTGTCAGCCTGCCGATAGATGTACGCAGGACCTGCCTTGCATGTAACCCTGAACAATTAGCTTGTTTCTGTATAACGACTCTTGTGGCTGCGAGCATAGTTCTCAGTCTTACAAGAGGCAAACGTGTTGTGCTTTTGCTTTGCTTGGTAGTTTTGCTGTAGGTGGTGGCCATGTGGAAGGATAAATTTGAGATAATTTCTGGAAGCTTTCAGTGAGACGTCTTGAAATGTGTTTTTCCTATTAGTTGATTTATATGTGTAATTGGAACGTCAGAAAAGGAAAAGATGTTTGTAATTTAGGGAAGTTTATTACTGTCAATCTACTCCTCTCTTTCTCCTCCTTTCTATCTGGAGAGGTCCTGACTTAAGAGGTAGTATAAAAACCGGGAGGGAGGAGTGCACAGAAGTAGTTGCCAATATCATTAGCCCGTTTAAAATAAACAAATGTTTTGTAAGCCCTTCAAGAAGGTCAGGCATCATAGGTTGCGTTACTGAATGGGTACACAAGTTCCTTCTGAGCCCACTTTGTTTTGGCGCATTTTTCTAAAGATGAGAAACAATTTTCTGCCTTCATCCCAGGAAAAAGAAGCTCAGGAAAAGGCAACTCCTCAGATCATGAAGGATGCTGGAATGAAGAAAACTGGGCTTTTTCCCAAAGTGGGACAAGCGGGAACAAAAAACTGAAAAAGCCTAAGGCAAAGGAAGAGTTTGTTTTTGGGTAAGTTGCAGCTTAACACTGTTCAAAGTTTTAGTTAGGTCAGCCTGGTAACTTCAGAGTGAGTCCTCCTCATTGCATGAACTGCATCCAGCACCCAAATAATCACAGTTACGCAGAATTCCTGAGCGTTGCAAGCCACGATGGGCTGAGTCGTGCTCTAGATACCTGTTGTTTATATACCAAAGTAATTCCTTGGAGATCTTTCCTGGTTTACCCTATTGTAAACAGAATTGAATTACATTATTTGCTTAATTCTAAAATAAATGTGCAATATTTACCTACTTAAGAGGCGGTGAAGAGGGTTACTTGTCTTTTCAGAGCACTTTGCAAGCAGTATTTAAAGTTCAGTGTAGGTGTTCAATCATCATAAACAGAATTAGACTAGAAAGAATAGATCCCTTTGCCCTCTTGGAGGGATTACTTACAGAGGAAGAATAAACAGTGTTCTACTGTTGGCAAATAATTATGATAAATGTATCATTTTTCCATTGTAGAGGAAAGATACTCAAATCATTCATGTATGCTGTGAAGAAATTAAATATTTCAGAAGAATAATTAATGATTAGAGGTGCATTCAAATGTAGCAAGGCTGCACAGAATTGCTTTTCTAGTATATGAATAACCATTTTTGTCAGCGTTACAGATTTATTTAACTGCAGGCGTAGTTGTTAAATCTGCTTAGCCGTTCGTACGTACTTGCAAATTCTTGAAGACTCCCAATTATCTGAATTCAGAGGGTGAAAATGAATTAAAAAGGAGTAGATTTTCCACACTTCATGCTTAAAATTGTAATATGTTTCTTTTGTGCGGGCTTGCAGTAGCCTTTTTTTATAACCTGGTCTTATGTGAAATTTAGCTGCAGCTCACTTTACAGCAAAGATACTAAATTGATGACAGTCTCCAAGTCCTCTTTGCTTGGAATGATCAAGGAAAAAAAGTAATGGAACGCTTCCTGTATTTTTAGTGCATTGTATATAAGTTTTGTAAATATTCTTTAAATTTGAATTGAAAGACTGAAAACTTTTCAAACCACTAGGTGTCTAATAAGAGATGTCACTAAATGCCTCTGCTAGCAAAAAAAAAAAAGTTACAAATCATTTATTCCAAGTAGCTAGGCAAATTGTGTAAATAATTAGTTCACTTGAGAAATAATGTTCTCCCATCATTAGCTGGCTGGATGGGGAAATATTTGCCAGTCTTGCTTCTTGGGTTAGTCATGTCATTAACGGATCTTATTTAATGAACTCTAAAGGCAGAATCAGTGGTCTGAGGAGCATGAGTGCTGGAGCAGGTATCCATTATCCCTGTTCATTGCACTACCTGATCCTCTGGCTGCTTGAAAAGCTGGTTTTACCTCTGCCTGCGCCTCTTAACTCTTTCTGCTCCCTTCAGCATCACCTTTCAGCCTCATTTTTTTTTGTGCGTATAGGGGGGAGCGTCCCTTTGGAATGATGTCACTCTCCCCATGTCCTCTTACCTTCTCCATCAGTAGCTGCCCACACTTCCCGAGGGTCGGTCAGGTGTTCTTTGGCCGCCTGCTGCCCGCTCCTTTGCCCAGCTCTGCCCGCATGTATCTCCTGGCAGGACTGGGCTGCACCGCACGAACACCTCAGCTCAGCTACGTGCGCCTAATCA